>NC_134534.1:87309375-87938750 GCF_050624435.1 Tenrec ecaudatus | reverse complement strand
CTACACTAGTAAGTGATCCTCAAAATAAGTGAGTTATAGTTGAATTTCTTTCTTACATAAACTCTAGCATATGTTTTTTTCTGGTAAGTGGTGCCGGCTGCTCTATGTGCTGTCTGTTCATGGAACCAGTTTGCATGAAGCTCGGCAATCGTCAGCACCATCACGTTCTGGGATTCTGTGACTGTGGACATGCAGCCAGCAGAGAGTGGAGGCCCGTGGAAGGTCACAGTAGTTTTTCAAGAACCAGTCTTAGAAAGGGTGACTATCGGTTAAGCCTCCTTTCTCCTGGCTGGAATTCAGCTCTGTGGACATACCTGACTAGAAAGCTGGACATGTACATTGGCTTCATGTCGAAGAAGTAGGTTAAATGGATGAAATAATCACATCAGCTGGACAGTGTGGTAATAACTTCTTTTATAATAATTAACACCAGACAAGACCTGGAGAGTATAAGATGTATCCAATGTGCGATTCTTCCACAATGCTATTCTGTTCTATTTCTCCTGTGCAACTGAAACTAGTGTAATTTTCTCACTTTTTTGGGAACTATAGCCATTAAACAACTTTAAGTAACACAGTATCCTAAATATTAGAAAGCTCAAGTTAAAAAAGAAGAAGAAAGAAAAATCAGCTGGAGTGTTAGGTTTGGAAATGAGATTCTAGGATCAAATTTGACATTATAAATTACAAAACGCATCTCAATTTCAGAGATTCATAAAATGTGGAAGGCTACTTAGAACTGATGAAATTGTTTTTTGATGGGAGAATTGTAGATTTGTAAATGTTGTTGTCATTAGGCATCATCTAGTCAGTTCCCGCTCCGAGCGACTTTTGTGCCACAGAATGAAGCATTGCTTCGTCCTGTGGCCTCCTCACGGGTTGTTCTTGTGTTTGGTCCCCTGGATGCAGCCCCTGTGCCAGTTTATCTTTAGAAGGTCTTCCTCTTTCTCATTGCCCCAGCTACTGTGGTTTACCAAGCACGAGGACGTCTTCCAGGGCCTGGATGAAAGATCAGTTAGAAAGAGGGAGCAATAATTTGGACATGGCTTTCATTTCCCATAGTTGTTATAAGAGCACCATCAAGTGGGTAGCCGAAAAGAGCAGAAAGGTGTTGTCTGCTGGAGGCCAGAGGCTAGTTGACTACTTCTGAGGGCTCAGAGGGAACATATGTGCTTCTCTCCGAGATTCTGGAAATGACCAACAACCCTTTGCATTTCCTGTCTCGTAGAAGCGCCGTTGGGGTCGCAGGCTTTGTCTTTCTTTGGCTTCCGTCTCCCCGTCTCCTCTTCTATTTGATTGGATTAGGACCTGCTTTATTTTGGCACCCTTCCCATTACTCAACTAACATCTTCAAAGACCTTGTTTTCGTATGAGGTCATGTTCATAGGTTTGAGGTGTTAAGACTTCAACACATCTACTTTGAGAAAAAGTAATTCTATCTATAATAACTGGAAAGTTAGATGATGGGGTAGAAGAAAATGAACAAAGAAAGGAAAACAAAACTGTAGTAGTACATGAAAAGTCCACGTGGTACAGAAAAGCACACGCATATAAATAGATTGTTAAAGTATAATCTTCTTTTGATTCTATTTTATTTCACCCGTACCACCAGGAATTGTATTATTCTAACTCACTTATTGTCACTGTTTGAAGATAAACCTGTGGAAGCACTGACTTTATGAATTATGTTCCTCTTTTGACGTGACTGCACATAGTACTTGAGTTACACTAATTCATCACTTAATACCAAATAATATACCCTGACAATTAGCTCTCTGAAGATACTCCTTCGAAAACCAGTCTTCAAGCTGAATGTTTAGTAGACTTAGAATTGTGAATCATTGAAGATCAAAATAAATGTCGTATGAAAATTGGAGTGCTAATGTTCAGAGGATTAGCTGCTGTTCAGTTTCGCTCCTCGCAGCAGAGAATGTCTCACTGGAGGTGTTGCATCTCTGTTTTCCCTTTTAAGATGTTTAAAGGCTACTGTGGATAGAGCGGAATTACAAGGCCATGCAACTTGGGTGCAGACGTGTGTGACACTGATGGTCTCATACTGTCCTGACCTCTGGAGTTTGCTGGAAGCTCTCATGCTGAAAATATTGATCTCAGTTGCTAGAATTGGGCTTTTCATGTGCACTTGAAACCACTTAAAGTTATGAAAGCATTTTGAGAGGTAGTTTCAGAAAAATCAGCATTTCAGAAAGACTTGCTGTTCCCTCAGTCTGTTGACATATGAAGTCTTTAAAGTATTGCTATAGTCAGAGAAAAACATTTCTTGTGAAATAGGTTGCTCTTAGAACTTAGTGATTAGCTGTCCTCTGGCTCATCTCTTCCGGAAGAAGCTGTTTTCACAAAGATGCCAGGTTGGGCCTTAGTAATTTATCCTCTGTTCAGAATATGTAAATATAGATTTTACCTTGCATTAAAAATAACTCCAAATTCATCAAAATACTGGGTATTTCTTACACAGCACCTAGCCAGTAGTTTCTAGCCATATTGCTCATGAACAGTTCTGCCAATATTACATATGATTCCACAACAAATGTGAGCCAGGAGAAATGATTGCATGTTATCTCCTATGCCTTTCAGTTATTTTTGCATAGAAAAACATAATGGCATTTTTATCTCAGATACTAACATTTTTGTTTGACTTTGTACGACATCATGTTCTATATTATTTACATGAGTACCACTATTTATTGTACATTTCCTATGTGCTGGGTATTATGCTGAGTGTTTTTCATTAAATATCTGTATTTATTCCCACACAATCCTTGTGAAGATTGTTATCGTATCTATTATCCTGATGTGAAAATTGGGGTTTGAGGAGGTGAAGTCAATTTGGCCACGGTAGCAGACTTGGGATCACAATCCTGGTCTCCTGATAGAGTTCACAACCTTAAGCACCGCATCCTTCCTTTAGAAAAGGCATCGCGTTTTCTCACAAATCGGGCTGCTTTTAGAGCCTTTAGGATTAAACACATTCCACAAATAGTTTTAGGGGTTCTCATGTGATCTAAACCTATAGAAATCTTTCAAAGGAAGCACAATAGCAACTACCTGTATTCCTTCTGAAACTCTAACAAGGGCCAATGAAGACAAGGGTTCAGATTCAACAGTGACCTGGCTTCTCTATATAAATTACCTAATGAAGATCATAAAGAAAAGAGGACAAGCCTGCAATTCATCTGAAGGCTACCTGTATGGATGAAGGCTCGTCAGGTTACTCAAGCAGCCTCAGTGTCAGACAGAGATTATTGCAAACTTGATTAGGTAGGTGAGCTATAGTGTAATATGCTACCTGATAATTTGTCCTCCCTCGACCCATTCTGGCTTTGTTCTAGGTTTAAATATTTCTTGCTTGTTTCTCAACAGAGGTTTTCTCTCTGGGCTATTTTAATAGTGCCAGTGTTTTTTTTCTCTTTTCTTTCTTGCGTATACTGACACACCCATTGTTTTTTCATCGTTGTTGTTGTTGGTATGTTTCTCAGTTTATGAAGGCTAGAAGGAACAGAAGTATAGAGACATTAATTGATGTAGTAGCCTATAGGGATATGGAGGGTGGGAGGAGGTTGAGGGGTATTGGGGAGCAAATAATGAATAGAGGAGGGAGGAGGGTACATGAAAACTGATTGTGGCAATGTATATACAACTCTTTATATGTGACTGAACTATTGAAGTGTATGATATATGAGTTATATCTCAATAAAACCGTTGGAAAAAATAAAAAGAGTGTGGTGAGAACATGGTAGAACCACATTGTTCAGATGACATTTGCTCAACATTCTGAGTCACAAACACATATAAATAATATTGATTTGACTAGAATTTATGAAGAAGTAGCTGTGAGTTGGGAGAGATGCAGGTGGGCTTTGAATTATCAGATATTTGCGACTATGTAATTTGGAAATCCTCTTACTTTCACTAAGTTTAAGTTTCTTCTGGGTAAGGAATGAAGAAGGTCTGTTTAATATGGCAGTGTAGCATTGGAATGAAATAACAGAGCACGAGCCCTGTAGTAAATTAATAAATATGTGAACTTCCTTATTGCTGGAGTTCTTTTCATGTCTGGAAGTCATGTCTGGAAGGTTATGGGCTTAGGATAAGTGACTCAGAAGAGCTGCAGAGTGACAGGTGTCCTTCAGGTACCTTAGAGTAGGCAACAGGTGAGCCATGGGGCCCAGACAGAGCACCTGAGAAAGGGAGACCAACTTAGAAATTTACATGGATGATTTAGATAAGTATTTGGGAAATCAGTGGTATTCTTTGGACCTGTGATCTTCAAAAGGTTATACGCCCAGCCAAGAAAGTCATGGATGAAACTGTCATATAGCAAACCCAATAGCTAATTAAAGTGAAAATAGAGAAACATCCGAATTCATTGAATAAAGTTATGCATGTAAAGTGTGGATCATGTTACAGACAGATATAAACCTTTCTTGCAAGATATGGTTCATTAACCTAGTAATAACAGCAGTTGCTTTCTGTGTTTCCAGAGATCTCAATCACTATGCTTCTGTTGCCTTCATTCCCCTTTTAGAAGTTTTATGTAATGTCTTAGAGCTAAGAGAATTCATATGTCATTCTCTGTTTCAAGTATGCAATTTGATTTTTTTCATGAACGCTTCAAATTATTTATCTAACTCCAGCTTTGTTAATACCCAGTAAGTGACTGATCTGCTTTGTTCTGTTTTTGATATCAGATAGAAGAATTTCGAAGGCTGAGGACACATGTGAAGGGAGCAGAGCTTGTGGAAGGCTGTGATGGGATTTTGGGAGACAACTTTCGACCCACCCAGCCCCTTAGTGACAGAGTCATCAGAGCTGCCTTTCAGTAGTCAAAGGGATGAGAGTGCGTCTGCGCCGTCCGGGTATGTGCCAGGAAATACAGAAAACGGGCATGCAATCAGGCAAAGCTATCATGCCAGTGTGATCCTTTTGGTGATCATGAAAATCTAGCCATGACGTGAGCATCTATTTGATATGATAGTGAGCTCCTTACAAATTGGACCCTGTTTCTTTTAGTTTGAACCCATTGTCACCCGTGTGTTCTGAATGTCTTCAGGTAGAGTAAAAGCTCCTTGGAGTTCAGGTCATACTTCTCAGGCTCGTTGAAATAATTAGCTTCGAGGTTAGCCAGTATAAGGCACCTTCCCTTCTTTTATTTTTGGAGATGATGAAAGCCAAATAGTCACCCCTGTATAAATGAGAAGAAATGTTTAGTTATTAATACAGTCTAACAATTAAGAAAACCCAAGCATGCTTTAAATCAGTATTGAGCCGCTTCTGTACAGTGGGTTCTATGTATACAGAGGTGAGATGAGTTTTTAAAATGAAATGAGATGCGTTTTTAAAATGAGTTTTTAAAGGTGAATAGGGCACAATAATTAGGAAAGCAAAAAAAAGAAAATTAAAATTACACTTGCAAATGAGAAAACATAATTCTTCCAGATTTAAGACATTAGATAAAGATCCTGAAAGGAGAATAGAGAACGATCTCAAAAAAAAAATAAACAAACCCAGCAACATTGGCAATCAGTAGGACCAAACGTATGGTAGTTTAAGAGAATCAACTCAATAGTTAATCTCTGCAAGCAATACAGCATCCAGTTTGTAGGAAATATGTATAAAGTAAACTTACCAAGAAATGAGTACAAAGTAAATTTACCAACCATACACCTACCAAGTAGGTAATTAATGGGAACATACAACTGTGGGAGGTAGGACCATATCAGGAATAGATTTGATATTGGATTTATGTTAAACATTGTTATACTCATCAGTTGTCTGATGTAATGTAAGTGGTGCCATTGCCATGGGTTGATTCTGACCGCGCATGGGTTGGTTTTTTTTTTTGAGACTATGCGTGTAAATCTTTATGGAAATGTACAGTTTCCTCTTTCTCCTGCAGAGTGGCCAGTGGGTTTGAGTGGCCAACCTTGTGCATGCAGCACTTCCAGGGCTCATTAGTATGTGTGGCAACCACTAGGAACTCGCCAAGGAAAAAAGTCCTCCTAAGAGAAGAAGAATGGAAAAAGGCTTCTAACGGGACAGCAGCCAAACAAAACAAACCAAAAATAAGAAACGAAACACGATATAAAAAACAAGAGAAATGGGTATTTTATGTTAAGTAATAATCTTAAATATAAATCACCTACGTGCTCCATTCAAATAGCAAAGAGTGGCAAAATGAATTTAAAAAGAAATACACATAGGAAACAAAAAAAAAATCCATGGTCCTTCATTTTGCTGTTTATAAGAAATACATTTAACTATAAAAATACAAAGTCTATAAATAAAAGACTGGAGAAGACTATTCCTTGAAATCAGTTTTTTAAAAAAAGAGTAGGAGTGGTCTTACCCCTATCACAAATTTACATGAAAATATACTACACGCAAATTTACATGAAAATATACTCTAAAAGATAAATAAAGTCATTACATAGTAGTAAAAAAGTCAATCCAGAAAGAAGACATAAGAATACACCTAACATCAATATATACACATCTAGCCAGAATGCTCCAAAGTACATGAAACAATTACTAATATGAAAGGAGAAATAGATAGCACCACAGTAACCCTGGGGGACTAATACACCACGTTCAACTACTGCAGAATATCTAAAGAGAAAATCACTAAAAACACTGACAACTGAGGTAAAATAAAATATGTGAACACACACAGAACATTTCCACCCAGCATAAGAACAATACATGTTCTTCTGTAGGTGACACAGATAATTTTCTGTGTTTTTTCCCTCTTAGTAATTTCCAACTCATAGTGACAGAAATTAACACTGCCTGGTTCTTCACCATCCTAAATCTCCAGTCTTTTCCCCATTTATCATAGTTTTTCTTTTCAGCTTCGTTTGTTTGGTCTTCATCCGTGTTTCATGTCTTCTTGGCTTTCGGGAAGCGTTTCCCAGACTGAAAATGAGCCTTCCTCCAATTTTGATGCGTTCTTCATATAATCCAGCTGCTCAGTATATAGATTAAACAAGTATGGTGAAAGAATATCCTGGATGCACATTCTTACTGATTTAAAACCGCTCAGTATCCCCTTGCTCGGTTTGAATGCTGTCTCTTGTTCTACATACAGATAGATTCTTCACGAGCACAATTCAGTGTTCTGGAATTCTAGTTTTTCCTCAATGTTATTTATGTTTTGTTATGATCTACATGGTGGAATATTTACTAAACCACAAGTAAACATCTCTCTTGGTTCCTTTGCTTTGAGCCAAGGTCTATCTGAGATGAGCAAGTGTCCCTCATCCCATGTCCTCTTCTCAATCCAACTTGAATTTCGGACAGCTACCTGTCAAAGTAATGTTGCAACCATTTAAAATTATTTCAGCAAAATTTTACTTGCATGTGATATAAATATATGGTTTTATAATTTCTGCATTCAATTGGATAATCTATCTTTGGACTAGGTATAAAAACAGGTCATTTCTACTTGCTTGGTCAGGTTGATTTCTTCCCCATTTCTTAGCATCTACAAATGAGTACTTCCACCATTGCCTCTGTTTGTTGAAATATTTCTATTGGTATTTTTTCAATTTCTGAAGTCTTGTGATTTTTTTCTTTTTATTGTTTTGTTTAGTGAATGTCTTCAGTACAACTTCAGTAAAAGGACCTCTTTTAATACCATTGGTTTTTGATCATGTGCTACTTTCTGAAGTGGGGTAATTGTTGCGCAATTATTTTTGGTATAGTGACTCTGTGTATTCCTTCTATAATAAAAAATAGTTTATTGGCATTTGCTCCACAGAACTTACAGTTTAATCATTCAGTCTTATTAAGTGGGTTGTGCAATCATCACCTAAATCAATTTCAGAGAATTTTCTTCTTACAATCATTGTTGTTAGCTTCCCATTGCCCCTCAAAAAAAACAAAATCAACCTATTTCCATCAAGTTTATGCTAATTTACAGCAACTCTTTAGGACAAGATAGAAGTTGCCCTGTGAAGTTCCAAGACTATAGCTATTTGATGAGAATAAAACCCTTGTCTTTCTCCTGAGGAGAAGCTGGTGGTTTTGAATGCTTAACCTTGCAGTTTACAATTCAAACATAACCACTATGCTACCCGGGCTCTTTGGTAGTTTTTAATCCGGTTACTGTCTCTATAGGTTTACCTCTTCTGGATTCCATAAGCTCATATCATACAAGACACAAACAGGAAGCAAACAAACAAGCAAAAAATAAACCAACAACGAGTAGAAAACAGATAGTAAAACTTCAATTGAAAAGAAAGCAGAGATAACCCCAGTTCACTTAGTGGGTTTTCCACATCAAGTCCTGATGTGGCCTATGAAGGATGCTGTGTACCTCAAAAGAACAGAGTACACAGAAGGCAATGTATCACAGTTGTTCTTGTTGTCGTGATAGCCCATCAGTAGGCTCTGACCCATCCGGACCCAATGCACAAGAAAACGAAACAGTGCCTGCTTCAGGGCCATCCTCCCAATGACGCCTATACTTGAGCCCATTGGTGCAGCCACTGTGTCAATCCATCTGCTTAAAGGCCTTCCTCTTTTTTGCTTTCCATCCACTTTAGCAAATATGATGTCCTTCTTCAGGGACTGGTCTCTCTTGACCATATGTCCAGGGAATGCCAGACTTGCCATCCTTGACGATCAGCAGCACTCTGGCCTTCCCTCTTCCAATGCTTCTTAAAGGACCCGTCCTTTCAGCTGTCCATGGTACTTTCCACACTCTTCTGCAGCACCACCATTGAAAGGCGTCGATTCTTCTTCGGTCCTCTTTATTCCTTCTATATGCATTGCACTCTAAACCCAAACTCCATTTGAAGGGTCTACGCACGGATAAAGTCTGCCAGGAGTCCCCTGTGACCACAGTCAAGGGACGTGAACAGCCTCAAGAGTGAGCACGAGAACATTTTCGACTATGGCCGCTGTGGCTAGGTTGAAATGTAAGATCTTATCATTTCATCTCTCTATTGACTCATTTTAAAGTTCTCTCAGTATGAAAAAAAGGATGAACAAGGAAATACCAATGGATAAAGTCTCTGGTGAATCCCTTGTGACCATAAACCAGGGATATGAACAGCGTTGCTATCATACAGATTGCATTGAAAGGGGATTTTTGCAGATGCAGTTAGGTTACAATTTAAAACTTTATCATGTGATCTCCCCTTTGATCCATTTAAACTTGTTCTAATTTTTAATATATTTTGTTTTCTTATCGCTCGAGGCTTTTCTCTGTTTTACTTTGCTCTTTTTGTATGTTTTATAGCAGGGGCCTTCAAACTTTTTTAACAGGGGTCCAGTTTACTGTCCCTCAGACCCATTGGAGAGGACTATAGTTTTAAAAAAACTATGAACAAATTCTAGCACACTGCACATCTTATTTTGAAGTGAATAAATAAATGGGGGCAAAAACACCGGCGGGCCCGATAAATATCATTGGTGGGCCCCATGTGGCCCGTGGGTCATATTTTGAGGACCCCTGTTTTTTTTTTTATTTTAACAATTTATTGGGGCTGATACAATTCTTTTCACAGTTCATACATATACATACATCAATTGTATAAAGCACGTCTGTACAGTCTTTGCCCTAATCATTTTTTTCTCTTTTCTTCTTTTACATTTTATTAGGGACTCAAACAACTCTTACCACAATCCATACATATACATACATCAATTGTATAAAGCACATCCATACATTCCCTGCCCCAATCATTCTCAAGGCATTTGCTCTCCACTTAAGCCCCTTGCATCAGGTCCTCTTCCTCCCCCCCTCCCTCCCCATTCCCCCCTCCCTCATGTGCCCTTGGTAATTTATACATTGTTATTTTGTCATATCTTGCCCTATCCGGAGTCTCCCTTCCCCCCTTCTCTGCTGTCCCTCTCCCAGGGAAGAGGTCACATGTGAATCCTTGTAATCAGTTCCCCCTTTCCAACCCACTCACCCTCCACTCTCCCAGCATCGTCCCTCACACCCTTGGTCCTGAAGGTATCATCCACCCTGGATTCCCTGTACCTCCAACCCTCATATGTACCAGTGTACAGCCTCTGTCCTATCCAGCCCTGCAAGGTAGAATTCGGATCATGGTAGTTGGGGGGAGGAAGCATCCAGGATCTGGGGGAAAGCTGTGTTCTTCATCGATACTACCTCACACCCTAATTAACCCATCTCCTCTCCTAAACCCCTCTATGAGGGGATCTCCATTGGCCGGCACTTGGGCCTTGGGTCTCCACTCTGCACTTCCCCCTTTATTTATTTTTTTTTCCTTTTTTAAAAACATTTTATTAGGGGCTAATACAACTCTTATCACAGTCCATACATATACATACATCAATTGAATAAAGCACATCTGTACATTCTTTGCCCTAATCATTTTCTTTTTTTTTTTAACATTTTATTGGGGCTGATACAATTCTTTTCACAGTTCATACATATACATACATCAATTGTATAAAGCACATCTGTACAGTCTTTGCCCTAATCATTTTTTTTCTCTTTTCTTCTTTTACATTTTATTAGGGACTCAAACAACTCTTACCACAATCCATACATATACATACATCAATTGTATAAAGCACATCCATACATTCCCTGCCCCAATCATTCTCAAGGCATTTGCTCTCCACTTAAGCCCCTTGCATCAGGTCCTCTTTCCCCCCCCCCCCCTTTCCCCCCTCCCTCATATGCCCTTGGTAATTTATACCTCGTTATTTTGTCATATCTTGCCCTACCCGGGGTCTCCCTTCCCCCCTTCTCTGCTGTCCCTCTCCCAGGGAAGAGGTCACATGTGGATCCTTGTAATCAGTTCCCCCTTTCCAACCCACTCACCCTCCACTCTCCCAGCATCGTCCCTCACACCCTTGGTCCTGAAGGTATCATCCACCCTGGATTCCCTGTACCTCCAACCCTCATATGTACCAGTGTACAGCCTCTGTCCTATGCAGCCCTGCAAGGTAGAATTCGGATCATGGTAGTTGGGGGGAGGAAGCATCCAGGATCTGGGGGAAAGCTGTGTTCTTCATCGATACTACCTCACACCCTAATTAACCCATCTCCTCTCCTAAACCCCTCTATGAGGGGATCTCCATTGGCCGGCACTTGGGCCTTGGGTCTCCACTCTGCACTTCCCCCTTTATTTATTTTTTTTTCCTTTTTTAAAAACATTTTATTAGGGGCTAATACAACTCTTATCACAGTCCATACATATACATACATCAATTGAATAAAGCACATCTGTACATTCTTTGCCCTAATCATTTTCTTTTTTTTTAACATTTTATTGGGGCTGATACAATTCTTTTCACAGTTCATACATATACATACATCAATTGTATAAAGCACATCTGTACAGTCTTTGCCCTAATCATTTTTTTTCTCTTTTCTTCTTTTACATTTTATTAGGGACTCAAACAACTCTTACCACAATCCATACATATACATACATCAATTGTATAAAGCACATCCATACATTCCCTGCCCCAATCATTCTCAAGGCATTTGCTCTCCACTTAAGCCCCTTGCATCAGGTCCTCTTTCCCCCCCCCTCCCCTTTCCCCCCTCCCTCATATGCCCTTGGTAATTTATACCTCGTTATTTTGTCATATCTTGCCCTACCCGGGGTCTCCCTTCCCCCCTTCTCTGCTGTCCCTCTCCCAGGGAAGAGGTCACATGTGGATCCTTGTAATCAGTTCCCCCTTTCCAACCCACTCACCCTCCACTCTCCCAGCATCGTCCCTCACACCCTTGGTCCTGAAGGTATCATCCACCCTGGATTCCCTGTACCTCCAACCCTCATATGTACCAGTGTACAGCCTCTGTCCTATCCAGCCCTGCAAGGTAGAATTCTGATCATGGTAGTTGGGGGGAGGAAGCATCCAGGATCTGGGGGAAAGCTGTGTTCTTCTTCGATACTACCTCACACCCTAATTAACCCATCTCCTCTCCTAAACACCTCTATGAGGGGATCTCCATTGGCCAGCACTTGGGCCTTGGGTCTCCACTCTGCACTTCCCCCTTTATTTATTTTATTTTTTTTCCTTTTTAAAAAACATTTTATTAGGGGCTAATACAACTCTTATCACAGTCCATACATATACATACATCAATTGTATAAAGCACATCTGTACATTCTTTGCCCTAATCATTTTCTTTTTTTTTTTTAAACATTTTATTGGGGCTGATACAATTCTTTTCACAGTTCATACATATACATACATCAATTGTATAAAGCACATCTGTACAGTCTTTGCCCTAATCATTTTTTTTCTCTTCTTCTTTTACATTTTATTAGGTACTCAAACAACTCTTACCACAATCCATACATATACATACATCAATTGTATAAAGCACATCCATACATTCCCTGCCCCAATCATTCTCAAGGCATTTGCTCTCCACTTAAGCCCCTTGCATCAGGTCCTCTTTTTTTTCCCCCCCTCCCTCCCCTTTCCCCCCTCCCTCATATGCCCTTGGTAATTTATACTTCGTTATTTTGTCATATCTTGCCCTACCCGGGGTCTCCCTTCCCCCCTTCTCTGCTGTCCCTCTCCCAGGGAAGAGGTCACATGTGGATCCTTGTAATCAGTTCCCCCTTTCCAACCCACTCACCCTCCACTCTCCCAGCATCGTCCCTCACACCCTTGGTCCTGAAGGTATCATCCACCCTGGATTCCCTGTACCTCCAACCATCATATGTACCAGTGTACAGCCTCTGTCCTATCCAGCCCTGCAAGGTAGAATTCTGATCATGGTAGTTGGGGGGAGGAAGCATCCAGGATCTGGGGGAAAGCTGTGTTCTTCATCGATACTACCTCACACCCTAATTAACCCATCTCCTCTCCTAAACCCCTCTATGAGGGGATCTCCATTGGCCGACACTTGGGCCTTGGGTCTCCACTCTGCACTTCTCCCTTTATTTAATATGATATATATATACATATATACACATACATATATACATATACACATATATACACATACATACACACACTTATATCTTTTTTTTTTGCATGATGCCTTAAATCTGGTCCCTTGGGCACCTCGTGATCGCACTGGCCGGTGTGCTTCTTCCATGTGGGCTTATTTGCTTCTGAGCTAGATGGCCGCTTGTTCACCTTCAAGCCTTTAAGACCCCAGACACTATCTCTTTTGATAGCCGGGCACCATCAGCTTTCTTCACCACATTTGCTTATGCACCCATTTGTCTTCAGCGATCCTATCATGGAGGTGTGCAGTCAATGATATGATTTTTTGTTCTTTGATGCCTGGTAACTGATTCCTTTGGGACCACTCGATCACACAGGAGGACCCCTGTTTTATGGTATATGAAATCCAGGATAGGTCAATCTTTAGAGATAGTAGTTGTATTAATGGTTTCTTGGGGATATGTCATAGGAAGTTGGGGAGAAACAGGGAGATAATAACAATGAGTACAAGAAAAAAGAAAATGTTCTTGTAGTAGCTATATAATCTTATATCTAAGTTGTCGATTTGAGAGGATTAAGAGTAAAGGGGTGGAGTTTAGCCTGTCAATCAGGTTGCAGCTCGAGGACCTCATTTGGAGGCACTAAGGAGACAATTAGCTTGCTGTAGGCAAGACACAGGCTCACTATGGCAAGACATATGGAGCTACGCTAGAGCTCTGGAACCAGAGGGTCCACGTGGAGACACCCTGCCTGCACTGAGATGCGTCCACTGCCACTGGATCCGCAAGACCTCCACTCACTGGCCTGTGTTCTTCCTGCATTTGGTGTCATTGTATGCATTTCATGAGTCTGAAGAGGACTTTGTAGATTAGTATCTGATGTCAGACCAATGGACTTGATCTGGACTAGGCTGGAATGTTTCTCAATATTCAGCTGCTCTTGAACATAAAGCTCTTCCTTATATGCATATGAGTGTCTGTGAATTTGTTTCTCTAGTCTACCTAGACTAACACAGTTCTAAAATTGATCTTGGTGCTAAATTGATTTATACAAATCTTCTTAATATGATTCAACTATTAGATTCCATGATCTAAAACTTATATGCCAACAACTCTCTTTTATTTGAAGAAAGAGTTCTAGTATTGCAAACCCATGGGGACAGTTCTAGTCTGTCCTGCAGGCTTGCTGTGAATCAGAATTGACTCCATGGTAATAAATTTGCTTGTTCCTTTTATGTTTGGTTCACTTTGAAATTCCCCATGCTCATTTCTGTGTTTCAAAATCTGCCCCCTCAGGGAGAAAGGAGAGTTCGCTATTGTTACACTGTTACACTATGCCTCTCCTTCTGTTCCATGGATCTTAAGCTGGAGACAGGTACAGCAGCCTGCCTCTTCACGTCACAACCTTGCTTTGAAAGTGGGTTCTAGCAAGTTTTCTTTTCAAGTTGCTTCTCCTGGCATGGAACCTCTTCCCTACAAGATTACGAGAGCTCAGTACCTACGGTGAAGAAAGAGTCACAAACCTCTCAGCTACACTGACTCGGAGTAATAGAAATTCTACAATTTAGTCACACGGATGAAAGTGCAGTAGCAGCCACTCCCAGGGACAAATTATCACATTACACTGAGATCTTGGGGGAAGACGAAACCTCTTCTCCATCACTTAGCGCTACCGTCATACTACCTTGAGGGGTTGGTGAGTGTAAGCCATACCTCAAATACCATGGACTCTTGTTACTTCTGAAATGTAGTAGATTACCTGGAATATATTTTTTCTGTTGACTATATGTCATTAAGATGCTGTTCATAAAGGTTAAATGGTTTGCTCTTTGTAATTTCATAATTTATCATTATTTCATTGAGGAGAGTGTCCATGGAATTCAGAATGCCATACTGAAAGTTGATTTAAGATTTTTAATTGAGGAAAATTGAAATAAAACTAATTTTTATAATTTAAAAGAAATAAAATAAAACAGAAAATATTTAAAAAGTGGAACAACTTTAATATAGGCCCAAATGGAGATCAAATAATAAGGTAGTACAATTTAACCTAGCGTATATACTCGAATATAAACCGACCCGAATATATATCAAGGTACCTAATTATTACCTGGGAAACCAGAAAAACTGATTGACTTGAGTATAAACCTAGGATGAAAAATGCAGAAGCTATTGGTGAATTTCAATAATCAAAACAAATGAAAATAAAATTACTAAAAATTGAGACATCAGTGGGGGAATATATTTAAATATTTATTTTTAATAAAAAATAAAAATAAAAGGACAAGAAGTCATTTAACATTAGTAAACCAGCACAGTAAGTGGAAAAGAGGTTCAACAAAACAATAAGGTATGTATCAACAATGATACCTTAAGAGTACTATTCCCTGAGCTCAATCAGCAACCAAGCTAAAATGTCCAGAGTTAAAATTCTTTAAAACTGGATTCCTCATCGTCATCTGTATCCCAATGCAGAGCTTCAGCTGGTGTGAGGTCATCATAGACACTGTCCTCACAGAGATCGCCGTCATCACCATCACTGCTGTCATTTTCATACAAAGCGCAGTCTTCACTGCCATCCATAGCATTACTAATACTACATTTCTGGAAGGCACGTCGCACCATGTCTTCTGGAATGTCTTCCCAAGCATCTCGAACCCACTTTGCTATTAACTCTATGTCAGGCTTCATGAGATTTCCTCCTTTTGTTAGTCAGGCTTGACCAGATGACATCCATTCATACCACATCCTTCGCACATGGTCTTTAAAAGGCTTATTCAAAGATGCACGTCATAGGACGGCTCTGGTTGGTTAGATGTGAGTAAACAAACATTCAAAGCCCTGCAGTGTCAGCGGGGATTTGAATGAACAGTGGAGAAACGGCAATCACCCGTGAGATACGGGCACTCGTCCTGTTACCTCGGGCTGGGATGGGACGGGGTGGGGTACCACTGACCCGTGTATAAGCCGAACCCCAGTTTTCAGCAAATTTTTTTTGTTCTGAAAAACTTGGCTCATACACGAGTATATACAGTATGTATTTTAATTTGCCTTTTCTTCTGCTTTCTGTATTCTACCCTCCCTGAATAATATAAAAGAAATTGTCCAGGGAAAAGGGGGCTGCAGTCTGGATAAAGATTCCCTTTGAATATTTCCCCTGAACCCCAGGATAGCCTGATATTAAAAATTGACTTCAATCATTCTAATTGGACATTGTTGAGGTCTTCTTTTTTCTAAGCTCGCAACAAGTATTACTTATTTATCCAGTGGCATATCCTTTAACATGCTGTTGAGCAGAGGAAGCTATGCTGGTATAGCTCAGCTCCAAACCACAATCCATGAATTGTTGATTTGTGTTGATTGAATTCTTTCATGATTGAGCTCTCTTTACATCAACCATTGGGATTGGTGCCATGGGAAATTTTCCAGTAACCTTCATTGACAAGGGCAGAACCTTGCCTGTCAGGTTAATACATGTATTGTACAGCAAGGAAGGCACTAAAACAGTAAAGATGTGGTGGCTCTGAAGTACCTTCCACCTGATACTTGCAAAGCCAGGGATGCTAACCAAGTTCACAGCCTTGGGATGGCCATAATTTTGTTTCGCTCACACCAGGGCATTTTGGTCTTAAGTCCAAGGGGTACAGGTAATTTTGAGGTTAAGCCCAGTTCATTCAGTGGGGTTTCCACATGGAATCCTTCTGGTCTGGCCTGTGAGGATTGCCATGTACTCTGGAAGGACAGAGTCTAAGGTCACTCTAGTACATAGCACATGGTATGGGTTGCCAAGGGTTCAGTAGAAACTAATTCAAAAGTATCTAATCAGGAACATAGTACTGGGCTTAATCTCTCTTTGGGGGTCTATATAAATATTGTTGAGTATCCCTTCAAGGTGTGCTCTTCCCGTTTTACTCACCAACAGAAAGGTAAATGCCTCCACTGAAATCTGGATGCTCCCCTCCCTTGATCTTGA
The DNA here is from genome assembly GCF_050624435.1 of Tenrec ecaudatus. Classification (NCBI taxonomy): domain Eukaryota; kingdom Metazoa; phylum Chordata; class Mammalia; order Afrosoricida; family Tenrecidae; genus Tenrec; species Tenrec ecaudatus. The sequence goes on along the minus strand of NC_134534.1, from coordinate 87,921,863 downwards.
CCTGACTCTCCACTGTGGTTCCTTTCTCATTCCTATGCCAGTGTCTGTTGATTTGTCTTGACCTTGTTTCAGTGTTACATGGCATCAAGTGGGTGCTCTGCTCCCCCTTTTGGCCCTACTTGAATGAGTGACCCAGCTGAGATGAGGTCTCTTCCTTTGAGGTGGTTCTGAAGATGTGCATATATGGATCCATAGGTACTAGGTAGGCTCTCTCATCCTTTGTTTGGGAGGCTGGATCAGAAGTTTATGTGTTCTGAAAGAGAAGCAGGCCTATGTCTTGGTGTTGTTCCTTGTAGTAGTGGGCGCATACAAGAATTGGTCTTTTGTGATTGACTAAATTTCATTCAGCATTACGGTTCTCGGGTCTTCCCGTGCTATGCAATGTTTGATGGCATAGTTATCGACTTCTGAAAACTCAGCCATTGAAAACCTTGTAGAGATAGTTGTACTCTAGCAATATGGGCTCTCCGTGTCTCAGCATCAACTCCATGGCAACTGTTACTGATACAGTCTTAGTATATATGTATTCTTCACATGTCAATAGTTATAAATCATACTTTTTAGGAAGATAGATTTTGCCTAAAACTTATGCTGCGTATCTGATCTGAGACTAGAGCTGCCTCTCTCCAAATAGTATTGCTTTCTTTCTCACACAGACATGTAAATGTACATGCCATTTGAACCAAAGTCTGAAACTTAGCTCATGAAAATATTACTGGATATCAGATCATTTCTATTTCTTACATGATAAAAAATAATGCATATTTTTGAAGTTTAAATGAATTCATAATTTAGGTTTCATAAAAAGGAAAGGGATTTGTGCTCTTGTTTTGGTGACTGAGATTATATAGAAAGGGTTATTTTCCCCTAGAATTCTAAAGAATGGTCCAAAAATTCTTTCTAAGGTACCTCCAATTCTGACTTCATTCTTTCATTTTAATCCTTTTATCTTAAAATGAATAGTACATATCTATTCATACTTCTACAAAAAGATTGTACTGAGAAATCAGACTTGTGGGAATGTGTGCATTTGTTCAATATTTAATGATACCCTAAGGCAAGTAATTCAAATTTTTATTAAAATTGAATGAATTGACAATCTTTGAATTTAATGCATGAATGTTTCATATAAGCTTTTGAAACTGAAAAGACAGAATTTTTTTTCATCTCAGAATTCTTTTAAAATGTTTGAGGTCATTCCAGTTCCTTTTGGTTATGTTTTGCTAAATTAACATAGTTTCTGGACTTAAAGTGGCAGATTCTTTTTTCTTTTACCTGACTTCTCTGGTAGGCTTTGGTAAAAATATACTATTATTCCTGTCAGTAATCATTGACTTTTTAAATCACTACTTAAGAAGAACCACAGTTTTATATGTAATGCATTGAAGTACTAGAAAGTTCCCTAGTTAATTAGGGCATGTTCAGGTTTGTGGGATTAATTGATACTTAGTGATTCTTCTTCAGACATTGAATTTTGTCTGACATGTGAAAATCAACAAGCAATGAAACCAAGCTTTAGGTCCAGTTAATTTGACCCTCTTATAATATTTATACAAATCTTACAAAAGGAGCTTTTGCCTATATATTTTATTGAAAGTTAGCCTATTTATGCCAGACTGTCCTTACTATTAAAACATTGGCTTATTTCCTCTGTGATTGAAATAGGATTAGACTGCCTATGTGTTTACTATAACTGCAATTATTTTATTTATGTATTTTTATGAAAAATATGGTCACAAACAAGCTAGTAATAAAAAGGGAATTCTTCAATTTGATAAACAGAATCGGTGAAAAATTCCACAGCTCTCTTACACAATGGAGTAATTTGAGAGCTTTAATATCAGGAAGAAGAAGACATGGATGTCCTCGCTCATCATTTCTATTCAAGATTGTAGTAGAAGTCCTAGTGAGAACAACTAGGCAACAAAAGAACTAAAAGGTATCCAAACCAGGGAGGGAAAAGTAACACTGTCTTTTTTCTCTGATGGCATGATAGTCTATTGAGAAAACCCCAAGGAATCCAAAAGAACTGGAGTAGCCCTAATAAAAGAATTCAGTCAAGTGATAGGATACAAAGTTAACACATAAACAGATGTTTCTGCATGTCAGCAAAGTTTATTCTCTAAAGGAAATAAAAGAAAGAATGTATATGTGGACATTACATTTACCATGGCATCTAAAATAATAATAGAATCTAATTTAACTAGGGGACTGAAACATTTGTTAACTGGAAGTTATAAATAATTACTGGGGGAAATTTTTAAAGAAAACTTAAATAAATTGAAAGACGTTCTGTAATCATGGATCGGAAGACAACTTACTATTGTTAAGAGATGTTTCCCACAGCAATCTATAGATTCAATATAATCATTAAAAATACAAAGTCTTCTCTGCAGAAATGTAAAAGCCAATCTTAGAATTTCCATGAAATTGCAAGAACCCATAAATAGCTGAAACAGCCAGAGAGTGAGAGAGCGAGAGCAAGAGAGAGCAAGAGAGAGAGAGAGAGAGAGAGAGAGAGAGAGAGAGAGAGAGAGAGAGAGAGAGAGTAGAGGACTCTCATGTCAACCTATGATATGTTCTTCCTGTTAGGTGGAACTGAGTCAGTTTTGATAGGTGGAACTGAGTCTATTTCTACTGATAAATGCGTGACTTCATGTACAACAGAACAAACACTCTTTGCTCTTTGCAGTTGTTGCTATGCTAGACCCAATTGCCGCCTAAGACGAGGATCTCCCTCTTCTTTGCTGATCCTTTATTTTATACTTCTTCAAGGACTTGTCCCTCCAGGTGACTTATCTAAAGTATATGAGGCTAAGGCTCACAATCGTTGGTTCAAAGGAACATACTGACTTTACTTCTTCCAAGGTCAATTTGTTCGATATTTTTCACCAATACCACAATTCAAGCCTGAATTAGATTAGAACTCAATGTAAAAAAAACAAAAACACTCACAACTAGATTAATAATTATCATCATATTAATGGAGAAAATATTGAAGGCAAGAATTTCATTATACTTGGATCCACAATCAATGCTCATGGAAACACTAGTCAAGAAATCAAATAACATTGCAGTAAGAAAATATGCTGTATAAGTCCTACTTAAAGCATTAAAGAACAAAGATGTCGCGTTGAGAACTAAGGTGTAGCTGACACCACCCATGGTATTTTCAATTGCTTCAAATGCAACTACAAACCGGACAAAAATGTTTGCTTGAAAACAACCAATTTCAGTCCATTTCTGCTTACCAATACCTAGGATCTCCCCACCAAGATTATAGGGCTTATTAGGGAGGTTCACAGATTTGAACTCAGGCATATTGAAGATAGAGGTAGTTCTTTGGTCAGGGACTTCTCTTCTGAGCCATGGCCATACTCTATTTCTGGTCCTCCATCTCTAAGCCACATGTTCCCTTGGCCTTGCCCTACTACGGCAAGTTTTCCACATGTTTTCGTAACTCTGCCAATAATGCCAATAAGCCTCAGTCTGAAAGTGTTCAGTTAACTGCCTTTGAAGTACAGTGTTTGATAAGTAAACCTCTTAGCCAGAAGCACTCAGCCTTTGTGCTTTTTGACCTGGGAAATCCATTGTTTTCTCTCATGCTCTTAATGTTGCTGCCTCTCCTGCCACAGCTTTTTTTTATTTTATTAAAATATCATTTTGGGAGGCTTTTACAGCTCTTACAACAATCCATACATCAATTGTATCAAGCATATTTGTACGTATGTTGCCATCAATATTTTGGACTATTTTTATATTTTATATTTTTAGCACTTCATCCACATGTCACACAATTCAATCACTCAATCATATCAAAAGGGTTGTACAATTTCCACCACATTCAATTCTAGAACATTTTCTTCTTCCTTGTAGTCATTGTTATTCATTTAATTTTTTTTTTCTAATTTTGGCAAAAATATACAAAACAGAACATTGTCCAATTCCACAACTTCTACTTGTATAATTCAGTGTCATTGATTACACTCGTGTGTTGTACAACCATTTTTGATATCCTTTTTCAAATCATTCTATCACCATTGAGATCAACTCCATGCCCCCTACATAACAACTCTTTTCCCTTCACCTATGGGAACCATTGGTTGTTTTTGTGTGTGTGTTTGTGGTTTTCTTGATATGATATTCACTCACATACCCTACACTTCCACAGTTAAATCTCTTTTAAAATGAGCTGTATATACATACTCACAATCAGTTCAGATATAATGCAGTGGTTTCTCAGAGATGTGGGGTCGGGGAGATGGAGAGGGTGAGAGGATTTGGGGAACAAACAATGAATGCAGGATGGGGGAGGGGGTGAGTCACTGCTTTTTTGGCCACTTCTCTCTTGTCATAACTTTCTGCTTCCTGGTTCAGCTCAGGTATCTCAGGTCTGGAAGACATCTTCCACTCCCCACTCTTCTTTCTTGATGGAAGTGAGAACCTCTTTCCTGCTATTGAGATTTCTCATTAGAAACCCAATGGGGTGGCAAAACCCACATTAGAGTTCTGGACTGTGCTTATGACTTCAGATATACAAAGTTCCAACAGGGACAAAAGGATCTTCAGATCAAAGAATATACTAGTTTCTGCAGAGTGCTGGTTGAAAAAGATAGGCAATTTAGAAATATGATATCTAAACCTCGGCAAGTTGAAGACATGGAGTGGCTTACTTACAAGTTTTTACAGGCCTTGGGAATACTTACAGTTAAAATGATAGAGGAGGTGGTTGGGAGGGGGTGGAATCAATGCATCCTGTATGAAAGAGACAGCGGCTAGAGGATCCAGAGCTAGAAAAGCCAAGGGCAATCAATTACTTAATTCCCTATCCACAGCCAAGGATAATGAATTACTTAATTCACTAGCCAGAGCCAGAAGAGCCAAAGGTAGTGTTACTTAATTGACGGTACAGTATATTACTTAATGTATCTGCAGTGCATGGAGCCTTCCTCTAATCCTGATGCCATCTTGAATCCAGTTCTCAGATTACTTGTTCAGCCCATTGAGTAGTATTATGAAAGGATAAAGTGACACACACCTTTCTTGATTTTAAAGCATGCAGTACCCCTTGTTCTGTTCTAATGACCGCCTTTTGGTTTGTATACAGGCTCCACATGAGCACAATTGAGGATTCTGAAATTCTCATTCCCTACAATGTTATCCTTAGTTTATTAGGATCCACAGAGCCGAATGCCTATGCATAGTTAAAACATAAATAACCATTTTTCTGGTATTTGCTTTCAGCCAAATTCTATCTGAAATCAGCAATGATATCCTTCCTGTCATGTTGTCCTCTAACCTGAATTGTTGGCAGCTCCCTATGAATACATTGCTATAACCAGTTATGAATTATCATTAGCAAAATGGTATTTGTCTATGATATTAATGATATTGTGAGATAATTTCCACATTCTGTTGGGTCATCTTCAGAGTGGACACAATTTGGTTGTCCTGAGAGCTCTCTTCCAAATGTCTTGGCATACATGAGTGAGTGCTTCCAGGGGCTCATTAACGTGCTGAAACATTTCAGTTGTTATTCTGGCAGTTTTTTCTTGGAATCCTGTTTTTCACTGATCATTTTTGTAGCTTGGATTTCCTCCTTTAGTACCATTTGTTCTTTATTATATGCAGCCTTTAGAAATAGTTGAAGGTTGACCAATTCTTTTTAGTAGAATGACTGCTTTTTCCTTCAACTTCTTCTGATGCTTCTTGAGTCAATGTTTTGCCCATGGAATCCTTCACTATTTAAACTAAAAGCTTGACTCATTTCCTCAATTTTGTTTCATAACCCTAGATCTTTACACATTTAATTATAATGCTTTACTCTGACTACTTGAGCTCCCTTTTGAGTTTGTCTGTCAGCACGTTTATTTCATCATTTCTTTCTTTCATTTTAGCTACTCCACATTCAAGAGCAAGTTTCAGAGTGTATTCTGACATTATTCTGACATCCACTTTCGTCTTTTCTCTCTTTCCTGCATTTTTAATGACATTTTGTTTGTCGTACTCTTGATGTCCTCCCAAAGCCCATAGGGACTTGGGTTCACTGCATCAAATTGGTTATTGAAGGGATTTCTACATTTAGGTGGGATATACTCCGTGTATTTTAACTCCCATGAACTTGTTTTAATATTTTCAGCCTCAACCTAAATTTACACATGAGAAGTTGATAAGCTGTCCCAAAGTCAGCCCCAGGCCTTGTTCCAGTTCATGATAGTGAGCTTCTCCATTGTCTCATTCTACAAATGTAGTCAGTTTGATTCCGGTGCAATCCATTCACTGAGGTCCATGTGCATAGTCATTTTTTATGTTGAGAAAAAGGGTACTTGAAATGCAGAAGTTGGTATTCTTTTAAAAAATATTTGTATTGGGGACTCTTTCATCTAGAAGTTGGTATTCTTGGAAAATTCTATCATGCCATCACCAACTTCATTTCTATCACCTAGGCTATTTTCCAATCTTTTTCCTTCCTAATTTTTTCCTCATTGTTTCAAACTTTTGCATTTCAATAATAATTCATTATTAATGCATCTTGAGTGAATATTTGATCAGTTTTAGGCAGAAAAAATTTGCAGAGCTCTTCTCAATGAGCTCCTTTCTGCCACTGGTGGCAGCTGTTGGATTCGCACGAGAAGAAGAGCCACATTCCCAGGCGAGCCCTGTGAGCTTCCCTTCTGCCAGTGGGGGTCAGTTCCACTGCCTGTGAGACATTTTTGTGAAAAAAATTTTTTTGTAGAATTCTTCAAGTTCTTAATCATTGGCTTTAGTGGTTGGTGCATAATTTTGAATAACAGTTATATTAGGTGGACTTTCTTGTAGACAAATGGATATTGTATCACAGACAACATTCTACTTCAAGATGAATTTTTTTAAATCACATTATTGGGGGCTCATATACCTCTTATCAGAATCCATCCATCCATCTATCCATCCATCCATTGTGTCAAGCAAATTTGTACATTTGTTGCCATCATCATTTTCAAAACATTTTCTTTCTACTTCAGCCCTTGGTATCAGCTCCTCACTTTTCCCTCCCTTTCCCACCCTTCCTCCCTCATGAACCCTTGATAATTTATATATTTTTTTCATGTCTTACTTGAGATGATTTTCTTTGATGATAAAGGGGATGTCATTCCTCTTCAATTTGTCATTTGTGGTATAGTTAACTGTCTGACTGTTCAATTAAAAATGGCCAAGACCAGTTCATTTCAGCTCATGAATGTCTAGGATATTGATGTTGGTGTGCACTTCATTTGATTTCATTTTGACAACTTCTAATTTTCCTAGATTCATACTCCATATAGTCTCTTTCTTATTATTCATGGCTTTTGCAGCTGTTCCATCTCGTTTTGAGTTGTGCCCCATAAAAAAATGAAGGTTTTGAAAGCTTTGCTCCATCCACATCATTCATGTAAGGTTGGGTCTAGGGGAGGAGATGAGTCAGTCAGTGCGATGTAGCACCAATGAAGAATACAGCTTTCCTCCAGTTCCTAAATGTTTCCTCCCTCCCCCCCCATCCCCCCAACTATCATGATCCGAATTCTACCTTGCACGTCTGGATAGAGCAGAGGATGTACACTGGTGCAGATAAGAGCTGGAGGGACAGGGAATCCATGGTGGATGATACCTTCAGGACCAAGGATGTGAGTGGCAATACTTGGAGGGTAGAAGGAGAGGGGTTTGGAAAGAGGGAACCGATTACAAGGATCTACAAGTGACCTCCTCCCTGGGGGATGGGCAACAGAAAAGGGGGTGAAGGTAGACGTCTGACAGGGCAAGATATGACAAAATAATGATTTATAAATTATCAAGGGCTTATGAGGGAGGGGGGAGCAGGGAAGGAGGGGAAAAGAGGACCTGATGCAAAGGGCTTAAGTGGAGAGCGAATGCTTTCAAAATGATTAGGGCAAAGAATGTACAGATGTGCTTTACACAATTGATGTATGTATATGTATGGATTGTGATAAGAGTTGTATGAGCCCCTAATAAAATGTTAAAAAAAGGAAATGGAAATTATGAAAATATTATTAACATCCTCTAGTCTACATTTTTGTTAATATTTTTATCATCTCTTGTGATAATTGTAATCCTCATGATACATAGCAGCCCCTGAAATACCATGTGTCAGAATGGAATGAACTGGCAATAAGAAAAGAACAATATGGGATGGTGGTGTAGAAAGGATTCAACCTTGACCCCATTACTAAGAAAAGAAGCCACTATTGAAGTAAGGGAAACTATGTAAGAGAAATGTAGACACATGTATCTCATTAGTGTTAGAAGTACAATTTTTTCTAAATATCAACAAAAATAAACCATATGTAATAATTTTTCCTATAACCAATAAGTTGTAAGATATTTTCTTGTTAGTGCATAGAGGCATACTTCATTTTTTTCTGTATTTTCAATTTTGATTAAAGAGTCTCTCTAAAAGTTGTTTTGATGATAAAAATAGTCATTTGAAAAATGAAAATCAAAATTTTATAACTTCAAATCCACTAGGGTAGCAGTAAAAATGGGGAAAAATCAAACAAGTATTAGTAGGTTTGCTGATGAGCTGAAACTCTCATGCATTGCCAGTAGTTCCTCAAGTAGTAAAACAGAATAAAAAAATAAAAGTAAACAAACTTTTCTCTGTATTTCTACATAGTGGAAAAGCAAGACAAAACATCATATCATTTCTTCTAGCTGTAAAATGTTAATTAAATTGGAATTCCATTTCAATAGTAATATTTGTATGGATTTCTGTACATAATATTTTTCATCAATGTAATTTATTATACTTCAAGTATCAAGTATTCCAAGTTTTATGCATTGTTTTTGTTTGCAGTATATAAGCATTCTTTTACCTTTTATGTCGCATAGAAATTCATTTAATTTTTAAAAAACATTTTATTAGGGGCTCATACAACTCTTATCACTATCCATACATATGTATACATCAATTGTATAAAGCACATCTGTACATTCTTTGCCCTAATCATTTTCTTTTTTACATTTTATTAGGGGCTCATACAACTCTTATCACTATCCATACATATGTATACATCAATTGTATAAAGCACATCTGTACATTCTTTGCCCTAATCATTTTCTTTTTTACATTTTATTAGGGGCTCATACAACTCTTATCACAATTCATATGTATACATACATCAATTGTATAAAGCACATCCGTACATTCTTTGCCCTAATCATTTTCAGAGCATTTGCTCTCCACTTAAGCCCTTTGCATCAGGTCCTCTTTTTTTTCCCCCTCCCTCCCCACTCCCCCTTCCCTTATGCGCCCTTGATTATTTATAGATTGTTATTTTGTCATATCTTGGCCTATCTGGAGTCTCCCTTCCCCCTTTCTCTGCCATCCATCTCCCAGGGAGGAGGAAGTCACATGTGGATCCTTGTAATCAGTTCCCCCTTTCCAACCCACTCACCCTCCACTCTCCCAGCATCGCCCCACACACCCCTGGTCCTGAAGGTATTGTCCACCCTGGATTCCCTGTGCCTCCAGCCCCCATATGCACCAGTGTACAACCTCTGCCCTATCCAGTCCTGCAAGGTAGAATTCGGATCATGGTAGTTGGGGATAGGAAGCATCCAGGATCTTGGGGAAAGCTGTGTTCTTCATCGGTACTACATCGCACCCTGACTAACCCATCTTCTCTCCTAAACCCCTCTATGAGGGGATCTCCAGTGGCTGACAAATGGGCCTTGGGTCTCCACTCTGCACTTCCCCCTTCATTCACTATGGTATATATATATATATATATATCGCTCCTCACACCCCTCGTCCTCAAGGTATCATCCACCCTGGATTCCCTGTGCCTCCAGCTCCCAAAATTCATTTAATTTTTACAGTTATGAATGTTAATTCTAATTTTAGTATGGGAACAGCTTTCTCTAATGATGTCTGTGTTTTAAATATAATTGTATTTAGTGGTTTCAATCAATGAAAATACTATAATGTGAAAAAAGTTATAAATAAGGGTAATAACATTATTAATTACTGAAATTAGTACATTTGTGCACCTGAAATATTTCCATAGGAAATAATGCTGAAACCCACATTGACTTATAATTAGCTATAATACAGACTTTCTCTCAGTACAATAGTCTCCTAAATCCAAATTAATTTCATTGACTTTTGTATCTGGACTAAAAGCATTAAACTTGAACTAGTGATAAATGTGTCATATGTACATTCACTAAAAAGAAATTAGGTACTTAATCACCCTTACAACACACCAGGGATAAGGGGAATTGTAAGAAAAATGTGACTCAGCGTAGTTTGTAAAACAGTTCATTAGCTCAGTGCTAATTAAGATTGAGAAAGTATCAAAGTGTCATAGAATAGATTGACTTCTGAAAAATGTTACAATCTCAAAAGTTTAATGTTTTAAAATAATAATTTATTAAGTACAGGAATTATTGACTAACTGATTCCTTCTGGAGTTCTGACCCCATTTTACACATTTGTTCTATGTGATATATATTAGTGTGTAATGAGAAAGAAGGTAATGATTTTTAATAAATTTTGTTGTAGGAAAACATATAAAACAAAAAAAATGTAATCACTTTTAGCTGCACAATTCAGTGGCATGAATTAAATTTATCATGTTGTGTAACTACAATTACTACCTATTTCCATAATTTTTCAACACCTCAAACAGAAATATTTAACCCTTAACTTATTCCTCTTACTTTTCTCCAAACACCTGGTAAACTTTAGTCTCTAACATTTACTTATTTTATATGTTTCATATAAGTATAATATAATATTTGTCTTTCTTTGTGTAATTTATTTCACTGATATTTGCAAGGTTTATCAGAACTTCGTTTCTCATTATGACTGCGAGTATTTCTTAGTTTGGAGCCCTGGTGGCTTAGTGGTTATGTGTTGGGCTGCTATCCAAATGATAGGCAGTTCAAAACCACCAGCCGCTCCTTGGGAGAAAGACAGGGCTTTCTGTTCCCCTAAATAGTTACAGTCTCAGAAACCCACAGGGTGTCACTTTGAGTCCGCATCACTCAATGACAGTGAGCTCGGTCTGGGTTTAAGTATGAATATATGTCATTTTATTTATCCGTTCATTTGCTGGTGGGACTAATTTTATATTTTATCTTATTTAATACAAAAATTCTGTGGAGTGTGTATTTCTATTTCTAGTTTAGAGAAAATGAAAGTGACTCAGGGGATTGAGTAACTTGTCCAAGGTCATAACCAGTAATGTTCAAAGCAAGAATTTAAACCCCGTTAGATTTAACTCCATCCATGGACTCTATTTCCTAAACTACATTCCAGAATATTAAAGGGCAAAATTTATTAAATTCTCTTCTATCTTAGTCTCCTCATCTCCTGGGAGTAAGATTTCTAGGGAAAACTGATATGCATTCTTTAAGTTTTTACTACATATTGAGGTACCCTTCCTAGGGGTTAGCTAATTTATGCTCTTGTGACTGATTGAAAATTTTTTCCTAAGATATTTTTGTTATTTCTTTTCAGTCATGCATATACTTCCCACCTCTTTCCAATCTCCTTTTTCCTCTCAACTTTTTAAAGATAATTTTATTAGTGTTTCTTACAGCTCTTATAATAATCCATCTATCAATTTTATCAAGCATATTTGTACATATGTTGCCATCATCATTTTCTAAACATTTATTTTCTATTTGAGTCCTTGATATCTACTCCTCTCCCCCATCCCCTCTTCTATCAGACCTCAGTAACCCTTGTTACGTCTTAAATTACTATTATTTTTATATCTCACACCAGTTGCTGTCTTCCTTCATCCATGTTTCTGTTGTTCATCTATCCATTGAAATCAGGCATAAAATTTTGAAATCTCTTCATCTATCCATTGAAATCAGGCATAAAAACCATCTATAATTCCTCTCTCTGTTTACTCTTTGTTCCCTTTTCTATAAATATAATTCACATTAATGTAAAAATTTCACACAATGGAAAATAAAGTGAAGAAGGGAAATTCCTCCACATCCCTGTCTCAGTGAGAACACACCCAGTACCAGGACTGCCGTGAGTAAGAGACACTACAGCCCCATGGGGATGACTTGGACTCCCAGGAGACCTCCACTACTAATCATTCTTTGACCTTGAAAAAGCTTCTGATAGCCCTGAGGCTCTTTTCCAATACTTAAATAAAGGCCATAATAGCATCTTCTCAGAGGGTGGTTGTGAAGATGAATGAGATAAAGTAATTATAGTACTTAACTTGGCTTTGGTACACAATAGTACAAGGAAAATTATTTCTTAAGACTATACTTTCAGGGATCATTTCTATAGTCCGGGGGAAAATTATTTCTCAGTGTAAGTTCCATTAAAGTCAAGACACCTGTAAAGTGAAAATACTAGCCATTTAGTTCATCCTTCTAGGGAAGTGAGGGCTCTGAAGATTTAACTATATCAAAACAATCTTTTTTAGATTATTAATTGAAGAAAAATAGGGTACCCATTATAGGGCTTTTTGTTTGTTTGTTTGTTTTAAGATTAGGACACAGAAGTTAGAGGGAGGTGAATCAGAACTGTAAGGTGGTTGTCTCATGATTACTCATCAAAATCTGATAGTCAAGATAGCTGACCTCTCAGGACAGTGACAGGAATAGTGGTTCCCTGAGGATGTGGAAAGTGAGGGGCAGAGGGAGGCAAGGAGAGGGTAGTTGATAGCAGTGATGATTGTAAAGCCCCACCTAGATTGGATTGAGCAACAGAATTGTATGTGGATGGATATATTAGAATGAGTAAGATGTCCATAAAAATATAAAATTTTTAAAAGTAACTTGCAGAATTGTCCTTGTTTGATGAGTACCATGAGCAAGAGTATTGTGTTGAAGAAGCACTCTTTGGTGAATCTTTCCCAGTATTTTTCTGCTAAAACTTTGGATAACTCTCTCAAAACAGTCTCTTCATAAGCTGATATAAATGATTTTTTGACAGTCAACAAGCAAAATGCCTTGAGTATAAATAAATATATTTTATATAATATATTTATATAATACTACTAAAGTTGTATGTGTGTGTGTACCCACCCACCCCCCAACATGGAAATAGCTCCGCTAGGCAGAACTTCAGTAGTGTGCATTTTCCCCGCTCGGCGAGCATCCAGCAACTCACTCTGAGTTTGTGCACCAGTGGCGTTGCCTGGGAAGGTTCTCTCTGGTCACAGTGAATTTTTTTCATAAAAGCAGTTTCACTTGATCCTTGCTTTTTGTGATGGCTGATTTAAGAGAACAGAGTCAAGCTATGAAATTTTGTTTCCTGCTTGGGAAAAATGCCACAGAAACTATTGTGATGTTGAACACAGCTTATAAGGACAGCGCTATGGGAAAATCTCAAGTGGTTTTCTGGTTTCCAAAAATGTGAAATGTCATTGATGACAAACTTCACTCTGGATATCCATCAACTTCCCAAATGGACGAAAATGTCAAAAACATTAAGGCATTGTGCTTCAAGACAGATGACAGACCATTGAAGAGACGGGGAAGTTATTTGGACTATCTGGGAGCTCTTTTCAGCCTTTTAAAGGAAGATTGAGAAATGAGAGGGTCACTGAAATTTCTTCCTTGGGTTCCTACTATTTAGTAAAAAGAGTTTCGACTGGAAAGATGCCAGGTTTTGAAAGAACAACTGAAGTGACACAGACTCCCCGCCCCCCCCAAGGTCATTACTGGTGAGGAGACATAGTGCTATTCTATGACGGTGAAAGCAAACATCAATCAATCCAGTGGAAGATGCCATTGTCACCTCACCAAAAAAGAGCTCGTCAAGGGATATCAAATATCAATTCGATGCTCATTCGTTGTTTTTGTTTGTTTGTTTGTTTGTTTGTTTTTTAATGTGAGGGGGACGGTGTGTTTGGAGTTTGTTCCACCAGGTCAGACTGAGCTTTCTACTTAGAGGTTCTGAAAAGATTGTAGGACAGTGTGTGACAAAAAGGCCTGATTAATGGCAGATGGAGGACTGGTTTTGCCACCAAGACAATGCACCTGCTCATGTAGTCATTTCAGTGGGCCAGTCTTGGGGAAAAAAGAACAGGAGAAACCCAGTATACCTCTTTTGCCCCATACATCTGTTTCATCTGAACTCGATCCGTGCAACTTCTTTTTGTTTCATTAATGAAGAGGGACATGAAAGGACAGTGATTTGATGACATAGAAGAGATGAAGAAAAAAATGAGGGATGTGCTGTCAGCCATCCAAAGAGGTGAGTTTGAAAAAACGTTTCCATGAATGGAATCATAGATTTTACAAATGTATTAAGTGTAATGGAGAGTACTTTGAAAGTGAAGGTGGTTTTGTAAAATAATTTAAATACATAGCTTTGAAAAGAATCCTCTTTTGGGGGGGGTACCCCCACATATATACCATTACCTTTACTGTTGACCAGTCTACTTTTGTTTTAACTGAACCACTTTCACCTCTTGCTTTTATTTTTTGATTGTACTTAGTTTTCAGGATTGTACTAGTAGAGCCGTGATTCATCTCCTGTTAAAATTCTTTGAAGAATGCTTCAAAACTTTGATCCCACTTATTTAAAAATTCAAAGTTAAGCTCTGGTTTTGCTTGCAACTGAACTGGCCAAATAGTTTGGGCAACGGTCAAACATAACTTTTCCTCAAGTTTAATTTTCAATTGTACCTGTAAGCTGAGCCAATGAGATATCTGTGGTGTTAGCTATGATTTCTGCTGTTGATCATTGTCCTCTTCAATTAGGATATGAACATTATTTTTCCATGCACATTGATGTGGGTGATCTTTCATAGAAGCTTCATGTACTGCATCAATTCCTTCATTAAAATAAGTTATCCACTTATAAATTACTGATTTATGCGAGGGACATTATCTTTATATGATTTTCATAAGGCATCAATAATTTTACCATTTTCTTACTCAAGCTTCAGCATAAAAATTTTAAGTTTTATTAGCTCATAATTAACATATCATACAATTCAATAATTCAATCATATTACGATGAGTGGTACGATCATCACCACAATTAATTTTAGAACATTTTCTTCTTTGTTGTATTTATTGTTATACTCCTCTTTTCTCCCCAAACCCCTCTACCATAACTCCAAGAAACCATTAATCCAGTTACTGTTTCTATATATTTTCCTGTCCTGGATTTTATCTATAGAAACAAAGACAGATACACATACACACACACACACACAACAACAACAACAAAATCAGAAAAATCTCAAAGGAAAGAAGAAAATACTATAAACTAGAAAAAAAATTTCAAATTGTTTCGACAGCATTCTCTATAGGAAATAATGGGTGCTGAGGGTGTTTCATGGGTGCTCTAAGCAATGTCTTCTAAGGCATCTCCCCCAGGCAATGCTGCCGATGCTGCCCCACCAGGCATTTCAGCTTGAACCCTTTGGTTAATCTGCTCAGGTGTGGGTTGTTTTACCAATAGTGGATTAATCCCCTCAGCTGGGAAGGGCGGATCTATTGACTGGGTTGGCTCAATCATTTCTAGGGGCTCAATATCCTCCTCTGTTGGATCATCATATGTTCCCATCCCATGTCCCAATTCTTTCTTATTAATGCCCTTACTTTAATGTCAGACACTGTTCTAGATCTGCAATTCAGCTGACACTGTAATTCAGCTACTCGTCTGATGAGACTCTGGATTTGGTTTCCAGCAATGTCAGCTCGATTACTAGGGGAGAGAAGACTCTCCTTTGTAGCACATGCAGAAGCTTTTAGGTCTGTTATTCGGCACTTGAAACATGCTTCTGACTGTCTGAGATTATCCCTCTCCTTGATCACATTTTCTGTTGTAAGGAGGACCAGCCAGCCAGCTTCCCTATACTTCTCATTCTGACAAAACTGCTGGAATATATCAGACCACAGTCACCCAGAGCCTCTCCTCTCACCAGCACTTCATCTGTTGGTAGTGAGACTGTGGGTATTAGCTGTCCTGCTTCACACCATGCATGAACACACCCGCTCTAGTAAGAGTGGCCACTGATCCACGCCCTTAGGGGCAGAGACAGCATAATCAGAGCTGTTAAACCTAATCAGGCTGGAGAGCCAATTTAAGAAGCCCGTATTTATGATTTAAAAATTTTTTAATTTAAAAACTTAAATTTTTATTTAAAATTTAAATTGAGGTCAAGAGGTGTTAAATCTTAAACTATCTGTATCGGAAACAGTCTGTTTTCCAATGCATTGCACGATAGCAAGGCTCTTCACATCCCTGGTTTGCGGTCAAAAGCGATTCACAGGAAGCTTAATCCGTGTGTATTTCCTTTTCACTTTTATTTATTTTTAACGGAAACAACTTTAAAATTAGGCCAAGAGGGCTATCAAATGATGAGATATTACATTTTTAACTATCTACATCTTCCATAATTGACTTTACAGTGCTCTCTGTTTGATGATAAGACTATTCTCATCCCCTGACTATGGTCAGAGAGGAGTCACTGCCAATGTTACCCATTGCCTTCTGAAATCCAGGTTTTTTCCACTTGAACTCTGACACCATTCTCTCCTTTGGATCTGGACTTTATTGCGTGCAGTCCTTGGTTCACACAGGTTGGCGTTCAGCATATTGACTTAGTTAAAGCCTTGATTAGTTAGCTGCTTGTGTGAAAACAAGCTGTTAGGACTTCAGATGCTATCATTTCTCATAGCCAAGCATCATCTAGTTTCTGAACATAGATACAGATATTTAGGTATAGATATCTTTGATATATTGTTGGCCAGGATTTTGTTGAGAAATTTTGCATCTACGAGGGGATAACCACCCCCCAAATGGGATTCTTTTTCAAAGCTATGTATTAAATTTTTTTTTTTTTTTACAAAATAACCTTGTCACCTTCAAATTACTTTCCATTACACTTGTGTCAGATATGCGGTGCCATTCTTGGAAACATTTGTCAAGCTCATCTGTTTCCATGGCTGGCAGCAGCTCCCTCGGGTTTCCTTCAGCCCTCTTACGTCATCAAATCCCTGTCCTTACATGGCCCCTTTCATTCACAAAGCAAAAGAAGTAGTGTGGAGTGAGGTTAGGTGAGTCAGGTGCATGGGGCAAGAGAGACATGCTGTTTTTGCCTCAAAACTGGCTCACTGAAATGGCTGTGCGAGCAGGTGTGTTGTGGTGGCAAAACCAGTTCCCCGTCTACCACAAAACCAGCCCTTTTTTGGTCACATATTGTCCTGCAATCTTTTCAGAACCTCAAAATACAAAGCTTTATTAACAGTCTGACCTTTGGAATAAGCTCCAAATGTACTAAGAGTCAACACTTTCATCCAGTTTGGGAAGCTGAGAGACGTCCAGAGCAAGGATTGTCATCAGTCAACATTTCACCTCTTTTGAAAGGAGAAAACCACTCATATACTTTTGTTTTTCCCATAGCACTATCCCTGAAAGTTGTGTTCAACCTCACAACAGTTTCTTCATCATTTTTCTCAAGCAGGAAACAAAATTTCACAGTGGCATGCTGTTCTCTTAAATCTGCCATCACCCAAAAAAATGAGGTTTGAGGCAACCTGCTTTCACGAAAAAATTCACTGTGGCTAGAGAGAACCTTCCCAGGTATGCCATTAGGTGCACTAACTCAGAGCGAGTTGCTGATGCTTGCCTGGTGGTAAAAATGCATACTAAGAAAGCTCCCCTCCGTCCAGTGCAGTTCTGTTTGTTTGTGGTTTTTTTGGTGGGATTGGGGGGACCCCTCATATGTTCATGAAGGCTATTGGGTTTTAGTTTTCTATCTTTGTGAGATCTTTCCCTTGTTTGGAATCAGGATTATGCTGACTTCATAGAATAAGTTTGAGAGTTTGCTGTCCCTTTCCATGATCTGCAATATTCTGGGTAGAATTGGTGACAACTCTTCCCTGAATACATGGTAGAATTCCCTTTTGAAACCATCTGCTAAAGGGCTTTTCTTGGTTGGAACTTTCATGATATCTTTCTGTTTCCCAGAAAGAGTCTGTTGGGTCTGTTCAGGTTTTATTCAGCCATGTGTGTTAATTTACTTCGCCATAAATGTGATGTTTGTTCTTGGTTTAAGTTTAGCAAAATCCACGTTATACTGATAGGTCTATTTTCAAACTCATGCCTAATTCTTCCTAATGCCAAAATCAATCATGTTCATATATGTTAAAACAAGTTAGTGTGAGTTTATTTGATGGAAAATTTCACAATAGGCAATTTCCACAAATTCTTTGAAGACACCTGGTATAGAGATCTATATTGTTGTGAGAAAGCAGGGCTTTTTACTCCCACAAGAAGTTATAGTCTCTGAAACCCACAGGGACAGTTCTACCCTGTTCTATGATTGCTATGCGAAAAACCTTGACTCAATGGCAGGCAGTATGGATGTTGTTGTTCCCGCCCATGGTGCTCCTATGCGTAATAGAACCAAACATTGCCCAGTACTGCACCATCCTTACAACTGATCTTGTGCCTGACTCCCTTGTTGCATCCACTGTGTCAATCCATCTTTTTGATGTCCTTCATCTTTTTCCTGTTCCTCGGCTTCTAAGAATGATGTCTCTCTCTAGGGATTTATCTCTCCTGGAAATATGTCCAAAGTAAAGGAGATGGAGTCTTGCCGTCCTTGCCTGTAAGGAACACTTTGGCCATACTTATTCCAAGACAGCTTTGCTGGTCTTTTAGCAACCCAGGGTACTTTGAACATTCTCCACCAGCAACACAATTCAAATGCATCAATTATTCTTTCAGTTAGCAGCTGACTGCTTAATCATTTGTGCCACCCATCCCATGAAAAATTCTCTGAAATACTGAAAAGTACATTTTATACACATGCGTGGAAAGTAATAGGCCATATGAGGTAGTTAGTTTATTGTGCCAGCCTGGCTGATAAACACCTGTGGGGCTTATTGAAGGGCGGAGGGATAAATGGCTCAGTGAGCCTCGCCTTTCTAGTTCTTGGGTCTCTTGCTTTCTGATGGTTGGACCAGGGTGCAGCTGTCTTAGCCAGTTCCCTGCTTTAGCTGGCAAGACTCACTTCCTGCAAGACGTTCCTGAGGAGAAGCCACATGGACCTACCCCGATGCAGCCCTGGGTGCTGGAACAGCAGCGTGGAGACCCCTGCGAGTGCTGAGATGCCTACACGCGCACTGACTTGGCTTTCCTCCTGCAGTTGGTGTCATTGTGTGTTTTTTGGGAGCTGGAGGAGGACTTTGTGGATTGGTGTTGGACATATCGATTAATGGGTTAATGTTGAACTTGTGGGCTGGGCAGCACTGGGTTGGGATGTTTTCTTGATGTGCACTTAACCTTTATGTAAAACTCTCTTATACATGAGTTTCTGTAGATTTGTTTCTCTAAAGTACCCAGAATAACACACCATAATTCACCTTTGTGTTGGACACAAGTATTTCTATTAAGCTGCTTACTATTAAGACGCCTACTATTAAGATTCCTCCATGATTGCCTGAAACCATCACTGGTAGTTCACTGTTGTTCTGGGGAGGCACTGGCCTCTGTGCATTTCATTATATTTTACTTTGCTTTGTCGACCTGAGCTCCTGTGTGCAATTTTCTGTTCAGCTCTTTGACGTCATCATTTCTTCCATTGCCTTAGCTTCTCTACAATTCAGAGCTAGATTTAGGGTATCTTCTGACAGTCACTTTGATTTTTTCTTTCTTTATTTCTTCTTCTTCTTTTAATAAACAACCTTTTCCATTTTCATGAATGATGTCATTATGCCGTCAACTGCTCATCAGGTCTTAGTTATTAATGTTATCTGTTCTTGAAATGTTCTTGAAATTCAGGGGGGATAGGCTCAAGGTTGTATTTTGGGTCTCGTGAACTTGTTTTAATTTTCTTCTACTTCAATTTCAACTTCTAATACTTGTCCCTGGCCTGGTTTTAGCTGCTGATACTGAGTTTCTCAAACAACAAAACAAAACCCCACCTCACTTCTGTTGGGTTGATGCCAACTCTCAGTGACCCTATAGGACAAGGTAGAATTGTGCCTATGAGTTTACAAAATTATAACTCTTCACAGGAGTGGAATGCCTCACTCTTCTGCAGAGAAACAGCTGGTGGCTTCGAACTGCTGAGCTTATATTTAGCAGCCAACAAGTAACCACAAGCCACCACAGCTCCTTTTTCTTTGCACAGATGTTGTCAGTTTAACTTGTGTGTTTCCCATGTGTATAGTCACCTTTTATATTGTTGAAAAATATATATTTTCTATGAACAATCTGTTGGTCATGCAAAATTTTATCTTGTGATCTCCAGATTCATTTCTATCACCAAGTATAATGTAGTGTTATTCTTTACCAGTGTGGGGGAGTATAGCCGAGAAGTACCCAGAGTCATCGCCAAGTCCACATTCAGTTAAATTGGAAGAAAGCATTTACTGAAAACATTCTAAATTATACACTTAGAGCTTAAAAATTGAGCGAGATGCCAGAGATCACATGCATTTGCTGTGCTGTGCATGTTTGCTATGGGTTAAAATTATTCCACTTTAACCTTGTATAATTAGAGTAACTTTACGCTTATCTATATATCTTCAACTTGATTGATGTTTCAGAGCATTATAGTTTCACTTTTAGACTGGACATATTCTTGAAATGAACTTTCATTACTTTCCTAAACATGCAATATATACACCTAGCCATCTTTCCCAAATTGTGTTCTACAAAGATTGATATTTATTAAATCAAGAAATGATTGACCCCTACTTTTGAAATTCTTGGCTATATTAACATTATTTTAGGAAATTCTTAATATACATTAGTATATTAGAGGCTCCTAACCCACAAACCCACTGCAATCAAGTTGATTCCAACTCAGTGATCCACAGGACAAAGTAGAACTGCTCTTTAGTGTTTCCAAGACTATAAATCTTGACAGGAGTGGGGAGCCCCATCTTTCTCCCATGGAGCAGTTAGTGGATTTGAACTGGCAACCTTGCCTGCTCCATAAAACCCACTGCACCATAAAAGTTCTTTTAGAGATTTTTAGATGTTTTAAAATTACTGAAAGAACCTTGTTTTATGATATTTAAGTAAAGTTTCTCCCATCTTTAACATTGATTCTTTTATTCCCCCATCTTCTAATGACATGTGGAACACTGGACTCCATGTTATATCCCATTTACCAAAAATTCAAACATTGTGACCTGAAATGCTGAAATGCTGTGATTTTTTTCAATTTGACTACCAATATATTTCATGTTAGTCAATTTTGTTAAAAATCTACTGTTTTAGAATTATATATATAATCAGTATCCTATATTACTTTTGAAATAATGTTTTTAGGAAGTCTTAACTAAAATTTGATTATGTATTGCTAATTTAATTGAAATGAATTAGAAATGTATACATATTAGAATTAAACATATTTTCTAATATATTCAGTAATTTTCTTCACATATATACAAATACACATTCACATACACAGCAATAATATAAACATTGTAGAGTATTTCATTCATGATCATTTATTAAGGAAGTATAACCATTTAGTTTGTTTCTAGTTTTTTGCCACAGTAAATATACTTACACAAAACATCTGTATAATTAGGTAATTGTGTACACTTGATAAGTTCCTAGAGGTACAATTTTAAGACAAGTAGTGGGTGAACTTAAAAATTTTTAATTAAATTAATTTAGTATTATTATTTTCTCTCATTTTATTGGGCACTCTTAGATAGCATAACATTCCATAGTTCAAGTACATCAAGCAGTATTGTACAATTGCTACCACAGTCAGTTTCAAAACATTTCTTTCTTCTTGAACTACTTGATGTCAGCTCCCCTTTATCCCTTATTTCCCCTCCCTTCCCCTCCCCCAGGAATCCTTATTTTCATGTTTTTTCTTTTTACTACATCTCACACCATTCAGTATTTCCATTCACATATAATTCAATTGTTCACTCCCCTCCAGTGGAGTTATATAGTCATCAATGCTATCAGCTCCCCCTTGTCCATCCCACCCCTCAATCCACCTCCCATTCCCTCAGGGAACCATTACTCCTGTTACTGTTTCTGAATGGTTATCTATCTTGGCTTACACAAATTGAATTATATACATATACAAATGAACATAAGCAAATCTAGCATGGTTAATGAGGTAAAACAAATAAAAACCACAATTTTAAGGGGAGGAAATATTAAAGAACTAGAGGATAGTAATGTATGTTTATGTATATAAAGACAAATGCAATAAGGAAGCAGATGGACTTTGGGTCTCTACATAAATCTTACCTGAATACAAGAACAGTTTGTTCTAATAATGTGGCATTGCATGATACTCACCTTCCTCCCAGGATCATGGAAGACAAAATGGGTTCATAAGCAAATGTGGTGAAGAAAGCTGATGGTACCCGGCTATTGAAAAATACAGTAACTGGGGTATTACGGGCTAAAGTCAAACAAGTGGCCATTTGGTAGGGCAGCAACAAAGCCCACATGGAAGAAGCATACATCATGAAGTGTCAGCAGGAAAAGGTATCAGAAGTTCAAAGACAAGCAATCAAATCGATGTGAAGGGGTCGGTATGTAGTGGAGTCCCAAAACCCACTTGCAAGATAATTGGACCATCTTTCTCAGAAGGGCCACATGAAAGATGATAAATCCGGGGTGCAGTATAGCACTGAGGAAACACAAAACTTAAAATTTTAAGAAAAACTTGCTACCTAAAAGTTTAGACCAATTTACATTGGACTAATAATATTAGAGTGTCATTCCCATCACTTGCAATATAGAATTAAAATTTTATGGTAGTATCATTTTTCCTAAATGGAAAGTTGCTATTTTAAAAAAATGTTGTTTTTCAGTTCATGCATTACTCTATATGTAATAGAATTGTTAAATAATTAGAGAAATACCTGGTCTCTGAGTTTAAGCATTTACACATAATTATAGTAAAATTAAGTTATTCAATAACATTACTGTTGAAGGAGCAAACCAAGCTTATTGCCATTATTTTGATCTTGAACCTTTGTGACTCTGTAGGATGGAGAGCTGCCTTTTAGAGTTTCTAAGGTTTTAGTCTTTTTAGATGCAAACTGCTACATGATTTCCTATGGACTGTCTGGTTATTTCAAACCACAGAATTTTTTGGTTTGCAGCCAAGTGCTTCATACGTTATATATGAAAGAAAATGTAGGAACAACCAAAACTTAAAGCTTTATTTTATTATGAGACATGATACACAACTTTGTTCAAGCACTTTTTTGGTTTGCAGCCACGTGCTTAGCCACCTCACCACCAGGATCCTAAGTAGCAGTATAGGTAAAAGAAAATAGTAAAATAATAAAAATTATTTTATTTCAAAAATGTTTTATTTTATTTTTCATTTACATTCTTAAGTTAGAAATATCTATAAAATTTTATACTAATAGTATAAAATAAAAGTAAAATCAGGGCAAACCTTTTAAAAGAATGGTAGTGAACCTGAGTTTAAAGATCTTAAAATAGGCACCTTTTTCTATTATGCAATTTTCATTTTAAAGTCTCTTGCTGATCTGTGGAAGTACTTTCCAATTTTACATGGATGTATGCCAGTAACATAATTAACTCATTCTTTGTGTCTGAAGGAGGAAGAAAGTGGCCCTTCCATGAGAAACGGGAACTCTTGAACGACTATTGAGCTATATTTTTGGCTTATCCTCAAAGCCTGCATTGTCTTCATCTAATCCAGCCTTGATGGACATCTGTGACATTGAGTACAATTGCGAATGAAATAGAATTGACTGTACAGTTAGAGGAACCCTTCGCTATATATCCATGACCGTTGTTAGTTTTCATATTTTTCACATTCTGTACAATGTATTCCTTATGTGTAAAAGGAATGAAACTAGTTTTTGGAGCTGTTTTCTTGCATATAAAATTATGTACAGCATGTATTAATACTGAGGGAAAAAGACTTTCCCAACATTAGGGTTCTTTTATTTTCCGTTTCCAACAGAATATCCACTAATTCAGAGAACAGTGTAATTCTTGACATCAGATTAAGAGTTTTGGTGAAGAATGTAGAGCATGAAATGCATTATGAAGGATTTCTAAGAATGTCTCATGTTGCTTTTTAGAACCCATACAATGGCTGCTTTGTCAAGGACAGATTTTTGGAAGTTATCTTTTATGTATTATTTTCTTAGTGAAAGGATATAATTTAATATTTGAATCTAATAATTGTATTTATTTGACAAATTGCAAGCTAGTTTTTATGACTTTGGACTATATATAAGAAATAAGTTAAAAAGAGAGTGGGTAGAAATATCAGGAATAATTTTATTTCCCATGCATTAGAATATAAACTTAAAACCATATACTAGTTAACATATACTTTGTAAGAGTTCAAATATGTTATTCTATCGATTTGATTTCTTTAGTAAATTTAAACAATATCCTTATTTTAATTAATTTTAAGTGTTATTTGCAAATTTTAGCATATACTTAATTACAGTTAGAGGTAAAAGAATGAGATGATTTATATAAAATAATATAGTGTACTTCATAAATTATATTTGTTGTTATTATTGTAAAGCCAATCACTTCAATAACATAATTAACATGTGATGCAAAATGTGGTAAATTAGAAGTAGAAATAATGTAGATGTTACAAATATGTATTCTGGGAAGATGGATGTGTTGGCAAGAGGTTGTGTTAATGAAATAATATCAATAAAAATAATACCAAAGTACACATTGAAATACAATCAAAGACGGTAAATTTTGGAGTGTTAGGCCCCGATGTGGAAAAAAATGAAAACCAAGGCAATGTCGTGTTCATCTGGCCCTAGACCATATCAGGGATGTCTCTGGCAGGTAGAGAGAGACCCTGGATCCTTTCTTTTTGTAGTTTCTTATATGCTCAATGAAGAAATAGCAATGTGTGATACCAGGACTATGATAGTACTCTTCCTATGTGTATAGTAAATATGTGGTAGATTCAGTCTTATTTGAATGGGGAGCCAGCTCAAGGGCACGCTTAGGACACTTTTGGTAAACTCTACTAAAGTTCTGGGAAAAGAAAACAAAAAACATTCCTGTTGGTACTTAGCAGTCAGGAATTGTTCTTGGGCTTGATTTCTGATGCTTTTAGAATCTCTGATCATCTTGCTCTGAAATACTACAAAATAAACACAACAATAAAACAAGTTCTAATAGCTTTCAGAGTTTTATCTAAGCTCTCATATTTCTCCCTCCAAATTTATTTTCTTTTTTATTACTTAGTCAGTTGTATTTACTTACTGCATATTTCTCTGAGTTAAAGTGTTAAAATTCACTACTTGATTGGCTTGTGGTATCTATTGATGAGATTGTACTGAAACTTAATGCATTTTTGCAAATAATATATGCTTTTTTTGGTAAAAGCATAAGCCCTTGCACATTAATCTCCTATACATACCATGTGCATCATGTATGTGTGCATGTTATTTATGTGATAAATATAATATTTTGTTTGGAAAATCTCTTCATCTTTCAATTACATACCTGGACTTTAATATGAATGCTATTTATAGTGATGCTTTAATAGAAATGAATATGAAATAATGGTAGTCAATCAACAAAAATACAAATAACCAATCTCAAATATCTCTCATTCTCTCTCTCTCTTTTTTTTTTTTTGATAGTACGGTAGAAAATAAAAAATACAGCGATCTGATGAATCCTCAAATTTGGAACAGAACCCTTAATGCAAAGATGGGAGAAGTTACATATGAATAGTCCACAGATCTCATAGACTTTAGACTTAATTTAGGGTAGATATTGTGGAACAAATATGAGGGAGAAAGATGAAGTTATCTGCTACCATTCAGAGTTACAGCATCAGAAACCCTGTAAAGAGTCACCACTGAGAGTCAGTTTGGGTTCAGCTTGATTTTTCTTGTTTAGAATTATTTCCTTTGAAACTTTTATATGTGATTGCAACTAAGTCATTGAGGTAGTGAGGTGGTAATGCATGGCCTTATAATGTCCTTTAAGAAAATAGAAGAAGCAGAGAAAAGATGTTTAAATTGGAAATGTTGTGCAAGAGCCCATTTAGGTTAGACTGAAATGAAATTTCCGGGAAGTTTTTGACAGGATGTTTATTTGGAAGTGATAGGTTTTAAGAAACCTTTCTATTTCTGAAACGTGAATAAACCTGCATAAATTCTGCCTGGTCATGCTCCTACCCTACTGGAACATTACAATTTCAGCCAGGCAGTACAGTTGCTCTAAAGGTCTGGATTTACTAGTTTTGTGCCTATTTATTTCTAGGATAACTATAGCACAATTCCTCTGATATACTTAATTGCATTGGAATAATATTAGAGTTCAGTCATTCTAAATAGTAATTTTCCTGTGAAATTGTATTAGATCCTGACCCAAGGACTTTTAAAAGTGCATATCAAAATCTACATGTTAAATAAAAAACAATTTCGTATAACTCAAAGATACATTTTTTTGGGCATAAAGCAAATATATAGTAGTATTCTGTGCACAAGTGGGGCCAACATTGACCTCTTGTAATTCCATTCATATTAAATAAATTTCCTTGCCAATACTTTTCATGAACAATTCTTTTTTGGATGAAATAATCTCACAACAAAAACAAAACAGAAAGAGGGATCCAATATGACCACACAGTCAGAGACTCTGAAATCTTCCGCAAAGCAGGTTTGAAAGAAAGCAGACACATTTCAGCTGCTTGAGTCTGGAGCATCCATGAGCAATGGAAACTTCTAAACACATCTTGGTATCTCAGAGGGATTCACTGAGAATCCTTCAGAAAACCAAAGATTCAGTGCTGCCTAGCAGGGCGCCTGTGGAGCCACTCCTCTCCACAGCTTGCTGAACATTGGAAGTGAACGGAAAATCCCCACCTCCTCACCCACCCTACTTAACACCAAGGGGGCACTAACACTTCTCCTTAACATAATGGATAGTTGGTCAAGTTTGAATTTAGTGGGAAGATTCACATGTTTCTTTCCCCTGGAGCTGAGAGGGTCTTGACCTACTCGCTGCGGTCCAGCTGGATAGGGGAGGTTTAAGTAATCTCTAATCTGGCTTCCCACACCCCACTGGAACTCTTCTGGACTGGACTGTAGTGGAACTTCTCCGGAGCACTGAGTGGACAGGTCGACCGAGGGGGTGTGCAAAATTAGGCGAGCCTATGTTAGGGGAGAGAATCATCACAGCAAAGATTGAGTATTTGTCTACAGGCATAGAATTCAAAATTCCATTGTTTGCCTGTCTGTCAGCCCATGCCCAAATAGAATCTGGGCCCCACTCGGACATACAGGGTCAGCTAAAATATTCCCGCATGCAAGTGGACATTTTTCAGACAGTCTCTTCTGTCCTCCATCTGGTTGGTGTGTTGATTGCTGCCTGGAACTCCTTGGAGACTTGGAGCCCAGCCTCGAGGTCAGATAATCGATGAAGGCAGTATTTAATGGTTTTCTGCCTTTGGGTCCTGCTGGTGGTGGGCTAGTGCCACATTGCCTGGCCATATTGGATTATCTGGGTTCTACAATAAGAGAAACATAAACAAGCAAAGCAATACTGTGTCTCAAAAGCAATGGGCATATTTCTACACATATCCACACATGAGAAAAAGCAACTCAGTTAACGGGGAGACATACCCATATGGACTCGGAGGAAGTTTTGGAGGAGGACAAAGCTTTGAATACTCACATGAGGGATATTAAGCCAATGGTCTCCGTCTACTTTAAGTGATTAGAGGGGGGAAATGATAGAAATAAAGAAAAAAATTGTTCTCCAAAAATTTTAAAATCTAGAAGAGATGGATAAATTTCCAGAAGTGCATTACCTACTCAAATTAACACAGACTGGTCTAGAAAATCTCGACCAACCTATAATACAAGAAGAAATAGATTTTTTTTACATTTTATTAGGGGCTCATACAACTCATCATAATCCATACATATACATACTTCAATTGTATAAAGCACATCCGTAGATTCTTTGCCCTCATCATTTTCAAAGCATTTGCTCTCCACTTAAGCCCTTTGCATCAGGTCCTCTTTTTTTTCCCTCCCTCACCGCTCACCCCTCCCTCATGAGCCCTTGATAATTTATAGATTGTTATTTTGTCATATCTTGCCCTATCCGGAGTCTTCCTTCCCCCCCCTTCTCTGCCGTCCATCTCCCTGGGAGGAGGTCACATGTGATTCCTTGTAATCAGTTTCCCCTTTCCAACCCACTCACCCTCCACTCTCCCAGCATCGCCCCTCACACTCCTGGTCCTGAAGGTATCGTCCACCCTGGATACCCTGGGCCTCCAGCCCCCATATGCACCTCTGCTCTATCCAGTCCTGCAAGGTAGAATTCGGATCATGGTAGTTGGGGGAGGAAGCATCCAGGATCTGGGGGAAAGCTGTGTTCTTCATTGGTACTACATCGCACCCTGACTGACCCATCTCCTCTCCTAAACCCCTCTATGAGGGGATCTCCAGTGGCCGACAAATGGGCCTTGGGTCTCCACTCTGCATTTCCCCCTTCATTCACTATGGTATATATATATATATATATATATATATATATATATATATATATATATATATATATATATATATATATACATACATACATACATACATACATATATTAGAAGAAATAGATTTGGTAATAAAAAGGCCCCCAACATCAAAAACTATGGGACCAGATGGTTCTTCTGGGGAATTATACCAAACATTTATAAAAGAGTTAACACCAATCTTACGGGAACTGTTTCTTGATATAGAAACAGACACTGTACTACCAAATTCATTTTATGAAGCCATTATAATCCTGATCATGAAGCCAGGCAAAGATATCACCAGAATTGGAAATTATAGACCAATATCCCTGATAAATGTAGACACCATGATTTTCAGTGAAATTCTAGCCAACAGAATTCTACCAAGAATTTTTTAAAATGCGCCATGATTAATTGGAATTCATACCAGCTATAAAGGATGGTTTACTCTTAGAAAAACAATCACTACATAAAAGGAAGTATAAAAACCATATCAGTATATCAATTGATGCAGATAAGAACATCCATATTTGATAAAACACTCACTGAAATATTCAAAGGGAAATTCCTCATCATAATAAAGACCATATATGCAAAACCATCTCATTTAAAGGAGAAAAATTTCAAGCATTTCGCCTTATAGGAGAAGAGGCAAGACGGCTGCCAAATAACAAGCACAGAGCTTAGCAACTTTCAGAAAATAATCCACTAGGAGGAATGCCATGTACTGGCAGTGAGAATTTTAATTTAAGTCGACCCAACTTTCTCAAAGCTGGAGAACACAATGCCTGCTGACAGACCTCCCTTTACCAACAACATCAGCAACAAGCACAGTGAGCCATGTTCCTCCTCAGCACAGCTGACTTTTCCCAGTCCATGGGGCAGCTCCGCCAGCCAAACCTCTTGCCTCACTGCCTCTATGAAATAGCTCTGCACGGGCAGGTCGGTACAGACATAATCAGTCCTCAAGCTTAAGTTTTCACTTTTATTCCCTTTCCTTCCTCTTTTCTTGCTTTGGGCTCCCTCACCCACAACTATCTCCACTTTCAAAACTTTAAAGAGCAGTTTTCCTACCCCAAAGGTGATTTTGTCTTCTATTTTCTATTATTTTTGTCAGCTTCTATATTTTATTCAATTATAATATTCTCATATTTTCAGAATTATATCCAACTTGCTCTTCTAGTGCACCTTCACCGTCCTGAGAATTTCCATTCTTCTCAATCAAAAAGAGGCAGTCCTTTAGATTCTGGTCCATCTACCCAAATGAGATTTTTAAAAACCCCTCTGATTGCACTGACATGCCTACATTCACATAGCCAAAGAAAAAGAATTTAGCATCGACACCAAGGCCACACTCTAGTCTTTTCTCTTTTTTGACCCTCATTTCCCTGCAATTTCACCCATTATCTTTTGTCTGGCCTCTCTCTCTCTCTCTTTCCTCATGATATATATTTCAATGGAACTTATTAATTCTGATTACCCCTTTTAAAATACATTTTACCATTATTTTTACAATTTTTTGGCCTCTCCAGAGGGCCACTTATTATCACTATCATAACTTTTATTTTATTTCCACTCTTCTCCCCCACCCCATCTTCCCCAATTACTAATATTTCTCCCTTTCCCCCCATTCACCACCATATATTTTCCAGCTCCTACTAGACCTCTCACAAATCCCCAGCTATAGAGCCAAATATCTTTGCAAGGCCAGCAGCTCACACATCTCTGAGAGTTGTACCATGGTGGTTAGGAAAGGAGTTAACCAAATGTATCAAGAAAAACAACCAAAAACCACCCAAACCCAATGGAGTTCTCTGAAGAAGAGGCCATGAAATTACCCAACACAGAATTTCGAAGAACGATGGTTAGGTCTTCTCAAGAGATGTGGGGAGAACTCAAAAGAACAATAGGAAAAAAAATGTAAAAACTAAAATAATTAGACCAAAAGGAATCCTAGAAGACAAACAATGAGATAACAGAATTAGGAAACATAGTAGAAGACCTGAGGAATAGAGGGGAAGAAGAGGAAATTCAAATCAGTGAGCTCAAAGTCAACCACTATTCAAGAGGATGAGCACCCCTAACACGAGAGCTCCAAAAGGAATACTCCATGGTAGATCATGCTCACAGGATCCACTTTCAAGGAAAAGCAGAGAATTCTGAGGGCAGCTAGAAAAAGAACAGTTACCTTCAAAGGAAAATGGTTATGGATATGTTCAGACTTTTCAGCAGAAACTATGAAGACATGAAATTTGTGTGACAAATAAAATTCTGAAAGAAAAAGAAAAACTGACAAACAAGGATCTTCTATCCAATAAAATTATCCTTCAAGTATGAGGCAGAAATAAAGGTATTTCCAGATAAGGAACAACTAACGGAATCTGTAAGACATTGGATCTTCAAACAGAAACCAGAAAGTGCTGCCCTTTATCACCACTCTTATGTAATATAGTCCTGGCACCCACATGGGCACAGAAGAAACAAAACACTTTTTATTTGCAGATGATATAATCTTATATATATATGATATAATCCTATGTATACATAGAAACCCCCAAAATTCAATTCAGCAATTAAAAATTCCTTAAACTAACGGAAATTTTTGGTAACAAATCAGACTCTACGATCAACATGCAGAAATCAATTGGATTCTTGTATCTTAGAGATAACACCAACAAAGAAATTTAAAATAATACTATTTACAATATCTAGGAATAAATCTTACCAGAAAAACAAAATACTTGTACAAAGAAAATTATAAAACACTTCTACAAAAATCAGGAAAAGAGTTACACAAATGGAGGAATAGTCCATGCTCATGGATAGGAAAACTAAATATAGTGAAAATGTCAATATTCCCCATAACACTTTATAAATGCAATTCTGATCCAAATTTCAGCAAAAATCTTTAAAGAAATGGAAAAATGAATCCGCAACCTTATATGGAAAGGAGAGAAATAGAGGATAAACAATATTATTTAAAGAAGCAAGGCAGAAAACATTGCACTCCTAGATTTTAAAACTTACTATTTGTCACAATAATCAAAACAGCTTTGTATTGGTACAATGGTAGACAAGAACCAATGGATTTAAATTGATAATCCAGAAATACAGCTAATACCTACAGACATCTGATCTTTGATAAAGGATTTAAAACACATTTAGCGAGGCAGAGATAGCCTTTTCAATAAAGAGCTCTGGGGAAAAAAATGAATACCTCACCTCACAGCATGTGCAAAAATTAATCGAGATGGATTATAGACCTAAATATAAATCATAGATCCATAAAGACCATCAATGAAAAAATAGGGACAAACTTAAGGGCCCTAATGCAAAACATAAATACACTACTGAACATTGTGAAAAATACCCACACTAAAGAAGACCAGATGGAAGGCTAGCACCTTCTGAAGCACACGTTTATGCTCATCAATATACTCCATCAAGAGCTGAAAGAGTCTGCTTATTGAGAAAAATGTTTTTCAATGATATATCAGATAAAAGGCTAATTTCAAAAATCTATAGAAAACTACAATACCTTAAATATAAAATCCAAATAACCAAATCAAAACATGGACACAAGACACAAGTAGACAATATGCTAAAGATGACATCTAGTAGGCTAACAACCACATGAAGATCTGTTTGCATTCAACAGCAATAAGATAAATACAAATTCAAACAACAGTGAGATATCACCTCACACCAACACTCTTATCAAAATTCATAAAAACAGAAGATAATAAATGCTGGAGAAATCAAGACACTCACACATTGCTAGTAGGACTATACAATTGTACAACCACTATGGTGCTTTCTTAAACAAATGCAAATACCTTATGATCCTGTAATCTCTCTACTGAGCATATACCCTGCGTAAAGAGATAAAGAAGAAAACATGCACAACTGTATGCACAACTATGTTTATGACAGCAATTTCTATAATATCACAAAGAGGGAAATAACCAAAATCTCCAACTATAGAGGAATGGTTAAGGGTACATTCATACAATGGAATTTTATTCATCTTAAAAAAAATAATGACAAACACCTCACAATGTGGACAAAATGAGAAAAGGTTATGCTCAGCAATAGTCAATCTTATAAAAATAAATATTTTGTGAAATAATTTTATAAAGGAAAAGAAAAAATGGTTTCACACTAAAAGGTAAGACTTTAAAGACTAAGACAAGTCTAGGTCAGGGAGGGGTTGGGGTGGGGAAGGGACAGAAAACTACAGAGGGAAGATGGGTGAGAAAAGAAAACAAAATAAAAACCACATGTAATAAGGACATGATTTTTTCTTATTCCTTTAAGAAATTATCTTCATATAAAATAATTCAAATTAATAGAGGCATATATATTTAGTCCCTGCCCTAAACTTTTTAAAATCCACAGTCCATTCCATGATGAATTTTCTGGAAGGGCCTGGCCTCCCAAACAAGTTTTACATATAGCCCTAATAGCTAGCCTCAACCTTCATACGTGCCCCAAACCGTGAAACAGTCCGGGAAACAAATAGGAACCAGATGAGGAAAGCACATAAATTCACAGATATTTTTTAGGTGAATACAATTCCTTTGAGTAAGTTATTCTTCCAGGAAGAGAAATGAAAACTTCTAGTATATATATATATAATTTTCAAATATATACTTGAAATGCCCTAAATTCTACTCTGTTAGAGAAAAGTAGTAAGAAAATGGTTAATCCCAAAGTTAAATAGATCTCACATATACATTTTTAAGATCAGTGTATGCACAAAACTAATAATTTGAGAACATTCTATGAACATTTATTATAAGTCTGTTATTTTTCAATGTAGTTCTGGCCATGTCTTATGACACAGTTCCTGTTAGAGTTAACAAGAGTACTTTGTTGGTAACATTTATTTTTCAAGAGAATACATGCTTTCAATTCTGTCCTTAGAGGTCTTTTATTCTGGACTATTGCTATGTGGTCTGTCTTTTTATCACCGTAATCACTATAGCGTGGACATTAATTTAAAGAAGGCAGACTGTGCTTGAGCCAAAAGGAACTTTTTTCTGCCTTCTTTAACACTGGCCAAATACAATGACATAATCAATTTCTGAATTCCGTCCTCTTATTTAGGGAAAGAACTTGTGTTTCTTCTTTGACCAGAGTAAAAAATGTGTCAAGTGTGTTTGGGCAAAGGTGTCCATTGAAGAATTGTTTTTCGTTTGCAAACACCTAGGATCTTCCATCTGTTTGCACAGTACTCTTAACAAAATATACTTCTCCCAACATTTTTAATTCCTATCAACAACTTAGTGTGGTGGTGGTGGTGAACAGGAAGCTATGGTAGGTATCATCTAGCTGAAAGATGATGTGCCTTCCACCCAAATTGGGCACAGAACACAACCAAGTAAAAGGTTAAAAGTACTCTGAAAGAAAGTGACATCTAATTAGAAGATATTTCTAGTGTAGGTGCACTAAAAGAACAAAGGATTTTAAAAGAGAAAGGTACCCAGTGGACATTGGACTAGACAATACAGGCCAATACTCTAGATGGATCAAGTTACAAATCCTGATACTTGTCTGGGCAAACTTTTGTGATTACCTCCAGATAATCTGTATTATCTCCAGATTATGTGGTTGGATGGAATAAATCCTTCTAAAGTAGTGGTTCTCAATCTTCCTGATGCTGCCACCCTTTAATACAGTTCCTCATGTTGTGGTGCCCCCCCCCCAACCATAAAATTACTTTCGTTGCTACTTCATAACTGTAATTTTGCTACTGTTATGAATTGGGCAACCCCTGTGAAAGGGTCATTCGACCCCCAAAGAGGTCATGACCCACAGGTTGAAAACTCCTGGGAAGCCTAGAGATTAAAGGTATAGATGGGGAAGGTGTCCATGATGCGAATCTTGGCCCTGAGTCCTATTAGCAATATGTAACCTTTAGAATGTATCTAGCCTATTGGGCCTCAGTTTCTTAATTTTAACCACAAATTTTATGTTTTAATTTTTTTATTATTTAGCAAAACTTCCCAGGCTTTACTACACAAGTCTTTCTAACTCCCCTGTGACGTCATCCAATTACAACTATTCAATTCTCAAATTGCTGGCAGGTGGGGTTCTATAACCATTAGCGTTAGAACAAAATCACGGTAAACATGAGGATAATTTGAGGGTATTGAATATACTACAAAGACTGAAGAGCTAATCAGATATTATTTCTTGCTTGGGATAGATATCCTGAGGGTTCATATGCTACATGTCATACTGCCTGAAACACCTGGCCTGTTAGAACAAGACTATCCAACTCCTCACTGACACAGTCACCCTCTTTTCTCACTCACATTTTCCTTTTTTCAAGTCTAGTGTTTCCTGAAAAGGCCTCTCTGTAAGACACGCTACATTTATCTGTGCATGGTGTACCTGACTTAGCGCAAGCACAAATAGTGAGAGAGGAATATCACCAAGGCATAATCTTTTTTTTAACTTTTAACCTCAGCCCTCATCCTTCTCCACAGACTGGGCACCAAAATATGCTGAATTGATTACAATAGTCAAAGTAAAACAAGTACCTGAATATCAGCGTATTAGAATAAAAATGATGAGAATGTGTTAAGGATGATTGAAACTACATTCTGAAATGAAGAGTAAAGACTCTTTTGTATATATTGTTTATTGACGCCAACAAACAATTAAAAGAGTTAAACTATGCAAAGAGAGTTACAACTTTGTCGTTCTCCCAAGTCCCAGAAGAACTCTCTGGAAATTGCAAATAAAGGTTCCACAGTGGATTACATCTTGGATCAGTTGTTCAAAACCACCCGCTGCTCTACAGGATGAAAGCTTTCCATTCCAGTCAAGAGTTAGTTTTGGAAAGGCACAGGGGCAGTTCTACTCTGCCCTGTAGATCCTCTATGCGTCGGAGTCACCCTGATGGTAGTGAGTCTGGTTTGGGTTTGAGGCACTCATTGCTTAGGGCATAGAACTTTTTGTGAAAGGTTGTGAAACTCAGTTGAAACTATTTCCTGACAGAGTAACAATTCTGGGATGGAAGAACCCAAGAACCTTAAAAACCACTTAATATTGTTTTTATAAATCATTTTATTGGGGGCTCATACAACACTTATCACAATCCATACATCTATCCATTGTGTCAAGCACATTTGTACATTTATTGCCATCATCATTCTCAAAATATTTGCTTTCTACTTGAGCCCTTGGTATCAGCTCCTCATTTTTTCCCTCCCTCCTTGCTCCCCCCTCCCCGATGAAACCTTGATAATTTATAAATTATTATTATTTTATCATATCTTACACTATCCAATGTCTCCCTTCACCTATTTTTATGTTGTCTGTCCCCCAGAGAGGAGGTCATATGTAGATCCTGTAATCGGTTTCCCCTTTCTACTCCACCTTCGCTCCACCCTCCCAGTATTGCCACTCTCACCACTGGTCCTGAAGGGATCATCTGTCCTGGATTTCTGGTGTTTCCAGTTCCTATCTGTACCAGTGTATATCCTCTGGTCTAGCCGGATTTGTAAGGTAGAATTAGAATCATGATAGTGGAGGGAGGAAGCATTTAAGAACTAGAGGAAAGTTGTATGTTTCATCGTTGCTACACTGC
This sequence comes from Tenrec ecaudatus, assembly GCF_050624435.1. Taxonomy (NCBI): domain Eukaryota; kingdom Metazoa; phylum Chordata; class Mammalia; order Afrosoricida; family Tenrecidae; genus Tenrec; species Tenrec ecaudatus. The sequence goes on along the minus strand of NC_134534.1, from coordinate 87,885,788 downwards.
ACCCTGACTGGCTCCTTTCCTCCCTGAGACCCTTCTGTAAGGGGATGTACAGTTGCTCACAGATGGGCTTTGGGTCCCCAATCTGCACTCCCCCTCATTCACAATGATATGATTTTTTTTCCCTTGATGCCTGATCCCTGATCCCTTTGACACCTTGTGATCACACAGGCTGGTATACTTCTACCATGTGGGCTTTGTTGCTTCTGAGCTAGATGGTCACTGTTTTACCTTCAAGCCTTTAAGACCCAAGATGCTATATCTTTTGATAGCTTGGCACCATCAGCTTTCTTGACCACATTTGCTTATGCACACATTTGTCTTCAGTGATTGTGTCAGGTAGGTGAGCATCATGGCATGCCAATTTAATAAAACAATGTATTCTTGCATTGAGGGAGTACTTGAGTGGAGGCCCAATGGTGCCCGGCTATCAAAGGATATAGTGTCTGGGGGTCTTAAACACTTTATACTTGTTGAAGTTAGGGAGACCTATGGGAATTCACAGGCTGGGAAGCATCTACTAAGGGCTGCAAAAAGCATCACACCAGAGGGGCAATCTGACCTATGCACACACTGAAGCCTGTGGGTAGGTGGATAGGACTGGTCCCAGCAGTGCTGAGTGAGCTTGAAACTGGTAGGAGTCTCTCTGACCCTTCACAGCTTTGAATAGCCACGATTAGCGTATGAGTGTCACTGAGGGTAATGGAGGCAGTGCTTGTGGGCGGAGCATTGGGCTGGTTGGCTTTTACTTCTCACTAACTCACTTTTAAGGAGTCAATTCTGGTTCATAGTGACCCTATAGGACAGGGTAGAACTACATCTGTGGGGTTCCAAGAAAGCCTCATCTTCCTCCCATGACTTAAGGAGAGCACTGAAATAGTTGGATAGCCCTAGGAGGGAGAAGAAAACAAACCCAATTAGTTGCTTCCGAGTTGATTCTGACGAGTGAGAGCTCCCTGGGGTGTAGAGCAGCATTATACTCCATGGATCTGCAATGCTGTGGCAGATTGCTAGGCTTCTCTTTGGAGATGCTTTTGGATGCACTACACTTGCAACTTTTTGTCAGTACTTGAGTCCTTAATATGGTGCTACCAGGGACTCTAATTGGAGGGGACATGCCTCTAAAAGTATGTTTGCACTTGAAGATACAAGCGCTTTGTTACACAAAAATGAAGTCACCCCTTTTATCATTGAGCTGGTAAAGGAAGTCATACCTAATATTTGGAGACAACAAACTATAAAGAAGGTACAGTGGATTCTGGTACACATTTCAATTCCTCCTCTCAGAGGCACTGTTACTCACCCTTAAGCAATGTGTCCGGGTCTGTAACTTGTACTGCACACTGTGTTCTTCCAAGTCATCTATTCTGTGACCTTGTTTTTCCTTCTTTTGTGTGTGTGTGTGTGTATACGAGGGAGTTTTATATCACAGAACAATTTTATATTGAGAAAACATCCCAGCTCAGTACAGATCAAGTCCATAAGTCTGATATTACCCCATATGTTGACACTAGTCCATAAATTCCTCTTTAGACTCACGCAGCCATACAATGACGCCAAACGCAGGCAGATCACAGACCAGTAGGTCAAAAGTCTTGTGGGTTTAGTGGTGGTAGAAGCATCTCAGCACTGGCAGCTGTCTCCACGTGGCTCCTTCAGCTCCAGGGCTCTAGTGTAGCTCCATTTGTCTTCTCAACAGGAATGTCTCACAGGGAGTGTCTCCCTTGTTTTTCTTCTTAATACTTGTTACCTTACAAATAATTATTTCCCTGATGTTTTGTTGTTATGCAAATATTTGAAGTGCAAGCTCGAAACAGTGAGCCTTTTCACACTGATTTCTTGAAAAGCCTTTGTTTTGCTGTAAAATATTCTGTGAAATGACAGCTGCTTTGTGTACTCATAGTGGAAATGGCCTAATGAGCCCACTGCTCCCTAGTGATAACAGCACATTTTTCTGATACATGGCACAATCAAACCAATTTGTACAAAAGGACTTACTTATTGCCTGCACTCTGACTGCAATAATGTCTCCTGTACCTCGTGAGCACATTACAATTTCTTAGCCAGAACATTAAATCAATGAATTCCCAGTTTATGTGTGCTGTACATTCATCCATGAGGCACTGGTGTTTCGGTGGTAGATTATCACCTTCCACTTGAGAGACCAGGCTTCATTTCCCAGCCCATACACCTCATTTTTAGTTATCATCTTTTTGTCAGTGAATGCCTGCTTATTGCTATATTTCTGAACATATTGCAGGAGATTTTTTTACTTGTGAATGAGGTAGACGGTTATATTTCAGATCATATTAGTATTCAACAACTGAACCAACTTATTAAACCCCACTAGCTTGCCCTGAACCCCCTTTCTTCTTTTTCACTGGAAGAACATTATCTCCCCCTTTACCTTAGCTTCCCTTGGTTCCCTTACTCACGTACCCAAAGAATCTATCAAAGTCTCTTGGTGTGCAAAACCTGTATCTTGATTTTTTTCTTTTACAACAATGGTTCCATACAGTTTTTGCCCTTTTGTGATTGGTTTTCTTCAACTAAACGTCCTCCAAATCCATCCATACCCTCGGGTATTTTGCAGTGCATCATTATTCTTTAACAATATGCAGTATCCTATTCTGTGTATGACCCAAAATTTACTTATCCATTCTTCATCAAAGGGTTCTTCAACTGATGGGCATCTTGGCTGTTTCTTGCTGTTGTAAATACTGCTGTGATGGGCATGAGTGTGTCTATATTCGTTTGTTCTGTGGCTCTTATTCCCTGCAGTAGATACCAAGTGAAGGAATTGCTGGATTACATGGTATTTGTAAGTCCAGTTGTTTGGGGAAGCTCCATATTGCTTTCCACAGTGGTTGCAGAGTTAAAGAGTCCCATCAAAATATATAAAAGTCCCAATATCTCTGTACCCTCTTCACCATTTGTTATTCTCTGTTGTTATTTTTTTAAACTTTGCTATCAATGCCAGCATGAAGTGATATCTCATTGTTGTTTTTATTTGCACCTCTTGGATGGTGTGTTAGTCTGTGTACTTTAGAGAAACAAAGCCACAGAAACTTATGTATAAAAGACAGTTTTATATAAAGATGAAGTGTGCATCAAGAAAACATCTTAACCCACTGCTGCCCAAGACCACAAATCCAACATTACCTATTAACCCATATGTCCAACACCAAGCCAGAAAGTCCTCCTGTCAGGGGTCTCCACACGGGTGCTCCAGCACCCAGGGCTGCATCAGGACAGTCCATGCGGCTTCTTCTCAGGGTGTCTTACAGGAAGTGAGCCTTGCCAGTTGAAGCAGGGAACTGCTAAGGCAGCTGCACCCTGGTCCGACCATCAGAAAGCAAGAGACCCAAGAGCTTGAAAGGCAAGGTTCACTGAGCCATTTATCCCTCTGCCCTTCAATTAACCCCACATGTGTTTATGGTCCAGGTTGGCACAATAAACTACTTCAGATGGTTAGTGATAACTCGTGTTTCTTCATATGTTTATTAGCTGCCTGGTGGCTTCTTTGGCAAACTGTTCATATCCTTTGTCCTTTATTTATTGCATTGTTTGTTTTTCTTTTAAGCCTTTGCAGCTTTCTGTGGATTTTAGAAATTAGTCCCTTCCCCGATGTATAATTATCTTCCCTAGTCTTTGGATTATTTTTTCACTCTTTTGATTAAATCCTTTGAGCACATAAGCATCTTGTTTTCAGGAGCCCCCAGTCATCTATTTTGTTTTTCGTTGTGTGTGGTTTTCATTGTTTGGTAGTGCTCTCATGACATGTTTTAGTGCCCATACGTTTGTTTAGTTCTAGGTTTACATTTAGGTCTTTAAGCCATCTTGAATGCCAGTGATTGTCTTGTAGACCATTATAAAAAGATTTGTCTTCTAGCTTACTAATTCAACCTTTCATTGCTTCAGTTCTACTATTTTGCTCTTTCAAATGTTGTCTGATTCTGAGGTCTGAGTATGAGTCTTCTGAACTTCAATTTGGAGTTTTTGAATGGTTCCTAATTTATCATTTATTTTTTGATATTGTATTTTCTTGAATTTTTCTATAGCTTTTCCTACTTTTCCATAGCTTACTTGATCTTTTTCTCCATCTCTTTTATGTATCTGAGCATCATCGTTCTGATTGCCTTTGCAGTGGTTCCACGGCCTCTTCTTCCTCAAGAGTGTGCTTTGGCGCTGGGTCTTGAATTGTGTTCTCCTTCTTCATGTGAACAGAAATTGACTCTTGTCTCAAAAACATTGCAGTGTTTATTGTTTTTATATCTCTTTGTTGATCAGGTGGAGATGGTTTGGATAGTGGCCATTTTCCACTAATTATAGCTGTTGAATGTACACATGTGGCTGGGTAAGTATCAGAATAGTTACCTCTATCAGGTGGAGCATGAAAGGAATAATTACAAAACAAAAATTAAAAGATATATAGTAATAACAACACAAAGCTAACAACAAACACACACACACACACACACACAAGCTGGAACCTACCACTGTTTTTTCTTTCTCAGTGTGTGCTTGTCATTACCCACCACAATAGGCATGTAGCTTCATGTGCACCAGGGTGAGAGGTGGTGACCACTCTGGTCAAGAGAGTGTTGTGGGAAGTTAGAGATCGTATCAACGTCTGTCCACTTGTTGTTTATCTAAATCACAAAATAATAGGAAAACCAAAACAAGACAACCAGCTCATACAAAAATTAGAGTTGTCCACTGCCTTTCTCCAGGCCTGCTTCTCAGGCTAGCCTTTGTGATCGCCAGGGCTTGTGAGTACCAGGGTTGGTTCGGTGCCTCTGTGTCTGTGTTATCCAGCAGAAAGTCAGGATGGACGGAGGAAAAAAAAATCAAGACCAAGAAGAGAAAACAATACAAAAGCTTGTCTCCTGGTTCTGTTGTTTCTATAGGTCCCGGTTCAAGCTGAAAATCAGAGCCTTCCCTGGAACTATGCAGGAGGGAGGTGGCCTAAGAGTAGAAAGCAGCCTTCCCATCAGTACTTCCCAGCTTGAACCTATAGGCCTTTATCTTCTCCAGGTCTCAGGATCCATAAGAAGTCTAGCATGATTCAGCCCCTCTTACATTTGCCTCTCATACTGTGCAGCAGGCATTTTGGACACCCCCCCCCCGACACAAACACACACACTCACACACCTGCCACCATCCCCTCAGTGTACAAGACCGAACACAGGTATTCCTCCTTTCACTCAGTGAATGTGTGGGGCAAGGGGTTCACCCACCTCTCACTGGCTGGTGCCCAGGGCCTGTGTTGCATTATGAGGGGGCTGCCTGGCTTGGGGCTGGTGTGCTGAGAGCTCACAGCTTTCTTCATCTGGGTTCCACCATTGAGCTTTCTTTGTTGGTGTTTAGCTGACTTACTCATTTCGTAGAGATCCAAATCTTCCTATTTTCTCTTCGGAACTATTTTTTTTTCTGCTTCTTTGTTGAAGAGGATCATGCAGCATGTCTGTCTAAGGTACCACTTTTTACCAGCAGCTGTAGGAGAGTTTTAAGACAAAGATGAACAAAGGAGTAGTTTATTCCATTTGGAATGGGGTCACTACAATTTGAGGGTGGAAGCACAAGACAGCAGCAGCTAAAAAGAAAAGTATTTAATATGGTAATCTCTTTTACCTTTTCTTCTCTTGAACAGAAGTGGAAATAATGTTTAGTCTAAAAGATACGTAGAAATAAGGATGTTGGAAGATAAATGGAATAGTTGCTTTCTAATGAATTTCTTTTTTTTAAATCACTTTATTAGGGGCTCATACAATTCTTATCACAATCCATATATACATCAGTTGTGTAAAGCACACTTGTCTAAAGAATTTCTTAGATTCATCAAATAGCTACACTCAGTGCTTTTACTTGTAATAGAAAATCAATGTTTTCCCCTTGTGCGTGGTTGGCTCCTTCCCTACATTAATAAGTTATCTCTTAGGGTTAAATAGGTAATGACGGTCAACATCTAAAATGCCCATATGTATTGGCAAATTGGTTTTTCTTCATCATAATAGAGACACAAAAGAAAAATGAATTGTATGGATTAGTTGATTTTTCTCGGTAGGTAGCAAAAACTCTGAAACTTGCAGAGCTAGATTTTTATTTTCCCTTCAGCCACCAAATAAATAAACACAATACTAATGAAGCTTTCCGTGGTTTCTCCCTGAAAACCGTCCAGCAAGAAGATCTGAAGCACAAAGGCTATATTAGGTATAGAGCATTCTCAAAGGTCTTGATTCAAATGCCCAGTAGCTAGTGCCTTATATTTAGTTCTAGTAAAACTTGTTAATAGATTCGCTTTAACCACCTGTTAATACAAGCTTCGTTCGCTTTTATTTTTAATCAATAATTCCCGGGTTAATGAACTGTATGTTTAGGGAGTATGTGAGGATCTTCTCAGTAACCCTTTTATAGAGAAGCAAGTGGGAAGGTGGGCACTTGGGACTAGCACTCTCCATCTCCACAATGGACAAGTCCCTCTGGATAGGATGTCAGTTTGGGAAAGGCACTCTAGCGTTAACTGAAGTCCTATTTTTTCCCATTTCTAACTGATCCCTTTATGGAACCATTGCCTTATTTTTTGCTACTTTAAATTTATAGCACACAACTGCAATTTATAGTCCTCACTAGCATTTATAATCATTGTCAATACACACCTTCCATTTACTTCATGCTGACCTTTCAGTTAGGATATAGTATTATATGCTTTTCAGCTTCCACCCATCAGAAATGCTTGACAAACATTGCTATATAGTGTTATGAAAGTATTACTGGTAGGAAATATTTTCATGACGTGTCTAATAGATGCATTATTCTTTTTATAGATACCGAGGTTCTTAAATGAGCACTTACTGTCTATTGACCTAATGCTCTTGGGGGTGGTGGCTGAGTACATTTTGAAGCAGAAAAAAAACCCTTCAAACTTTTGTATTACCTGGGATTAGAAGAGCTCATTACAATAATTTTGTTGTTACCAGCTGCCATATCCCATATGATATACTGTGGTTCTATGCCATACCTACGTAGACCTTACTGTTGTCATCCTTAGGGCTTTCCTTGGCCAGCTTCCATTGAGATCATTAGGCATTTCTTCCTAATCCACCTTAGTCTGTTACCTGCACTGAGACCGGTTCATCATTACAGTACCATGAAAGTTTCAGCCTGAGAATGGGTAGTGGCTGCCCAAGAAGTGCATTGGCCAGGGGTCAAACTTAGATCTCCTACATGGAAGGCAAAAGTTGTACAACAGAAGCATAAATGACGCATACAATGATTTTACATAGTACTTCCTAAAATGTGAACACCTCAAACTACATGCTCAAAAAAATTTAAACAAAAATATGTGGGAATCAGGGAAAGTGTTATGAAAAAGTGGGATTGAAATTGGAAAGTTGGAGCAGTGTCCAGATGGGGGTAGACAAGTAGGACAGCGGTGTGAAGGTGTAAACCAGGAATCCTGATGTGGTGTTGGTGAGTGGGTCCTTTTAGTTCATTTTGAATATGTTCAAGGGTGTGCAGATAGGCAATAAGAATGGGGGGAACCTTATTAACTGGATTATGAAATTTGACCTGTAGAGATAGTTGATCCAATTTACACATAGTTATTGAGCACTTAAGAAGCAAGCCCATGTTACTGGCAATAAGATACAGTGGCTTCCTTCCAATATAGGCAGCAACAAGGCTCAAGAGGTGTTTATTTTTAAATATGATTAAAAATATAAAATATTTTCATTTAAAATTTTTCAACCCTACAAACTGGTGAAAACAATTATCTTTTCATGTAGTGCAGCCATCACCCTTATTTTCAAAAGGTTTGCATCATCCCAAAGAGAAACTCGGCAGCTCTAAATCAATAACTCCTCATGTGCTCCTCCCCTCAGCCTTGGATAACTGTTAATAAAACTCTGTGTCTATGCAATCTCATACTTAATAAATATTTCATATAAATGAGATTCTGCAATATTTGTTTTTTTATGTCTGGCTTATTTCACTAATGTAATATTTTATTTTAGTTTTTTAAATAGTTTTATTGGCAGTTGATCCACATATCATACAATTCAATAATTCAATCATATACATTATTTCTCAGACTTTGAGAACCATAAACATCCTTCTCTACAAGTAGCTTGCTTATAAACGGGTTTTAAGTTTCTACTGTGTCTATATCTGGTCCACCCAGGTAGAATTTAAGGTAAGTTAAGGCAATACTTTTAAACTGTGTGATAGGCTCCCATAGTACATTTCACTCTACCCATCTTTGTGACATGACAGATTCCAAATATGTTAGATGATTTTGAATTTATTACCAGACATGAAAAGATTCTATAGGCAAACATGAATGAGGCAAGAAGCATCAAGAGAAGATGGAAGGAATACACAGAGTCACTGTGCCCATATACAGAGTCACTATTCCATATACAGAGTCACTGTACCCATATACAGAGTCACTATTCCATATACAGAGTCACTGTACCCATATACAGAGTCACTATTCCATATACAGAGTCACTGTACCCATATACAGAGTCACTGTACCCATATACAGAGTCACTGTACCCATATACAGAGTCACTGTACCATATACAGAGTCACTGTACCCATATACAGTCACTATTCCATATACAGAGTCACTGTACCATATACAGAGTCACTGTACCATAAACAGAGACACTGTGCCCATATATAGTCACTGTACCAAATAGAACTAGTCAACATTCCATCATTTCAAGAGGTAGCATATGAGCTAGAACCGATGATGCTGAAGGAAGAAGTTCAAACTGTACTGAATATATTAGCCAAAAACAAGGCTCCAGAAATTAATGGGATACTCATGGAAATATTTCAGAAAGTTGAAGAAGCACTGGAAGTACTCGTTTATACCAGGAAATTTGGAAGACAGCTGGCTTTTGGCTAACAATGGAAGAGATCCATATTTGTACCCACTTAAAATAAAGGTGACTCAAAAGAGTGTGCTAATCAGAAAGATGTTTAGTGTGTCATTGACTATATAAAGACATTAGACTGTGTGGATTACAATAAACTGGATAATCTTGAAAAGAATGAGAATTCCAGAACATTTCATTGTGTTCATTTGGAATTTGTATATGGAACAAGAGGAGTTGAGTGAAAACAAAACAAGAAATACTGAATGGTTTTAAATCAGGAAAGATGAGCGTCCACCTTGTATCCTCTCACAATACTTGTACGAGCTATATGCTGAGCAAATCATTAGGGAAACTGGATTATATGTAGAGTGTGGCATCAAGTCTAGAGGAAGGTTTATTAACAGCATGTGGTATGCACATAACACTACCTTGCTTGCTGAAAAGGACTTGAAGCACTTGCTGATTAAGGTCAAGCATTATAGCCTTCAGCAGGAAGACAAGTGATCTTCAAAAAAGGGCCAAAAAACTGGAAAAGTAGCAGTCTGTTCAAGAACTGGTACTGACAAATGGGATCTCCACCGGTAGAAGAATGAAAAAAAGTCCATACCTTAACTCATGTACAAAAATTAGCTCAAGATGGATCAAACACCTAAATATAAAACTCAGAGCTAGAAACATAACCAATGAGATAATAGGGGAACATTTAATAATCTTATCGTAGGTCATACACACTGTCAAATATGAAGACAACATCCACAGTAGATGACAGGATAGATGACTGGGCCCTTCTAAAAATAAGACACTTTTGTGCATCAAGACATCATCTGAAAAATAACAAGAGAACCTACAGGGTGGAAAAATTTTGACAACACAAAGAAAATTTTTTTAAAACAATGCAAATTTTAGAGTAATAACTAAAATCTGTAGAAAAGTGAAATACCTCAATAAAAATATAGATGAACAACCTTTTTAAAATGTGGACAGGGGACATGAAAGACAATTCACCAAAGATGTTTAAAGCAGGGTAATGAGACTTAATAGTTAACATGAACTTGTAGAGAGAGAGCAGAGAGAGTTAGTGGGTTGTTCAGCAGAAAAAAATAAGCAGATAATCAAACCAGAATATGAGGGTTTATGTATTTACATATGTATTAGTCTGGGTAGACTAGGGAAACAAATTCATAAACACACAAAAAAACAAAAAAAACAAAAAACACACAAAAGAGAGTTTTATATAACGGGAATATATATATATATATATATATATATATTTATATATTTATATAACATTAAGAAAGCATCCCAACCCAGTCCAGTCCAAGCCCAGATGTCCAATATTAGCCCAGATGCCTGATACCAATCTATAAAGTCCTCTTCAGACTCATGAAACACATGCAATGACGCCAAATGTAGGATGCTCACAGATCAGTGGGTAGAAAGTCTTTGGATCCAGTGGCAGTGTAAGCATCTCAGTGCTGGCAGGGATCTCTATGTGGCTTCTCCAGCTTCAGAGGTCTGGTTGCATCAGGGTAGGTCCATGTGGCTTCTCTAGCTCAGGGCTCTAGCATAGTTCCACGTGTCTTGTCAGCTGCAATGCCTCCCAGGGAGTGGGCAGACAGTCTCTCCTGCCTTTAAGGAGGAAAAACTGGAGTTCCCAGAATTCCCAGGGGAAGTCCGTGCCCACACAGAAGCCTCATTGGTTATAGCCCAATTGAAAGACTAGAATCCACCCCTTCACTCTTAATCCTTTTAAGTCCCAAACCGACACCAGATTATGTAGCTACCACAAATGGATAAAGAAACTCTGGTGCATACATATAACGGAGTACTACACATAACTGAAAAATCATGCAGAAACCTTGAAGCAACTCATGGACCTGACGAACATCATGCATCATGCTGAGTAAAACTAGTCAATCGCAAAAGGAAAAATATAGGAGACCACTGTTATAAAAATACAAAAATACCACTGTTATAAAAGACCAATATAAAGATTGTCATATTAACGGGAACAGACTTTGAAGACTATCAGAGAGGTTAAGACAAGCCCAGGAAGATAAAGCAAAGAACTGCAACATGGGTCGGCAAACTTTTGGACAAAAGAGCCAATTCTTTTCCTCACAGCAATTTAAAAATTATTCGAGAGCCATAAATGTATATTTTACAAACAAATGAAAGCACCACTATTCAAATAATATCTCTTAATTTTTTTCAGTTTTACTTCAATCACATGTACATACTGAAGCAGCCACATACGGCTGGAGAGCCGCAGTTTGCTGACCCAAGTGCTAGACTGTTGATGGTGTTGACTTGACTGTAAAAGTAGACAGTAGTCCACAGAGGGGGACAAGAAACCAAGGAACAAGTTCAGGGTAAACCATCGGGGCTTTGATTAGTAGTTTTAACTGTTGAACACAAAGTTGATGGTCTGAAATGTAAACCTCACCTAATTTACAATAAAAATTTGAAAAAATATAAACATAGAAATACATGAGCAAAATGTTTGGTACCTTAAAAAGATAATAGAACTTTTCCATCAGCTTTTAAAGTCCTCTTGTACATTCTGAAAAAGACTTTATGATAATGTTCCTTTACTCGTAATAATAATCCAGTGCTGCTTTCTTATCTTTATAGTAGTGGTTGGGGCTAAGAATTAGTTAGGGCATCTCTCATTTCCAAATCTCATCATTTGACTTGGGGTGTATAATGTATATTGCTATTAATGGTACATCTTGATTGAATTCTATTGACAGTCTTTTAAAACTTTTATTAATTCAGATATATGATTTCTGGTATTATTATAAAATCTTATTACCTATTTGCAAGTTTCTTTGATAGTGAAAGGATATTGTATAAAGTACATTTTGGAGAGTCTCTTTTAATTAGTCTGTCTTGTAATCTGAAACATGCAACAAAGAAATTTTAAAAGAAAGAAATGGGATGATGTATGCTGTGTTAGACCCTTATAGCAGAGCTATGTAGACGAGTTAGTTGGAATGAGGCCACAGGCAGTGAATGCACTTATATTTCCATGTACAAGAAGATGTTGAGGTCCTGAGTTTATGAGGTAGAATTTGAAAACTAGGTTATGTAGGCCTGCTTGTGTTGTGGATATTAAATAGATGAGTAAAAAGTGGACTCATGTCTTATATTTGGATATTAGTATCCTTCATAGAGCCAGGGAAACTGAGAGGGAGCAAATGTGAACACGCAGATAGGTTACAGTATGCAGAATTTATCTTCTTTCAGATTTTTAGTTGAATAAAATTTCTTCTATGAATAACTGAAAATATCATCTAGTACATTTCTTTAGAAGGAATTATTGCTAATTTAATGACCATTTGTTATTAAAAATCCAATTCATTCACGATAACGTCATACTTTTGGCCGTATAAACAGCTGCACTGCTGTATGTTGGAGGAGAACTGAGAGCACATATTTACCTTCAACATTTTGATTAGTTCTGCTTGGTTTGTAACAAAAATGCACAGGGTAAGTAGGGCAATACATTTAAAGTGACTTAGCAACTACTCTGTTTTTATATAGACTCCAAACTTATAGAATTTGCTAAATAAATATTTTAAAGAGATCATGATTGAATCTCAACAATTCAATTCCCAAGAAACTGATTTAAATATACCTTTGAAACTATGACTATAATCCATAAGCATTGTTATTGATTTGAGAAATTCTGTGGAAATTCTCTTCCGAAGAGCATGCAAATTCAAATGCCATTCCAGATCAAAAACTGGAAATTTATATCTTCAAATTGATTTTTCTTGGAAGTATATGCCAAGAGTGCTTCTATGAGGTAATGATAATGAGACTTCGTTTTACGTACTTTGGAGTTATTTTCAGGAGAGACCAGTCCCTGGAGAGGGCATCATGCTTGGTAATGTAGAGGGGCAGTGAAAAAGAGGATGGCCCTCCAGGAGATGGGCTGGCATAGTGGCTCCAACAATGATCCCAAGCATAGGAACAATTGTGAGGATGAAGCAGGACCTGGCACTGTTTTATTCTGTTGTGACGAAGAATGCCACGGATTGGAACTAACTCAATGGCACCTACCAACCACACGGTCAACTCAAAGGAACCATTGCTATCCAGTCAATTCTGACATCAGTGTGCTTTAAGAACAGCAATAAAAAGACCCAAGCTCACTACCATCTAATCAATTCTGAATTATATGTTGAGTTAGTAACAAGTTGTTGTAATGGTTATGAGTTGGGCTGCAATCCTCATGGTCAGCAGTTCAAAACCACCAGCAGCTCTATGGGAGAAAGGCTGGGCTTTCTACTCCCGTAAACAGTTACAGTCTCAAAAATATGCAGGGGTTCACTGTGAGTCAGCCTGGACTCTGTGGCAGTGAGTCTGGTATTTGAGTAACCCAGAGGGCAGCAGTCCACACCCACTAATAACTTTCTGGGAGAAAGATGAGGTTTTCTGCTCCAGTGAAGACAGACATCCAGCCACAGAAACTCAGAAACGGAAAAAGGATTGTCCCACTTTGTCCTATAGGTTGTTATGAATCAGAATCGTCTGGATAGAAGTGCATTTCATTTTGTAAGAAGACTAAGAAAATTATATCACTGAGAGAATTTATCTGTAGCCGACATGACAGAGTAGAATACATGACCCCGTATACCAGTAGGGCTCCTTAGATACTCTGTAAGAAAGAGTTAAATTGCCCCATAAAGTTTCCAAGACTGTTGGTGTTCATTAAGAAAGATTACTGTGTCTATCTAGAGAAGATAGGCAGGATAAACAATCTGGAGGAGAAAACAATGGGACCTACGGTTCTAGGGAGTCATGGGAGAAGAGGAGGCAGGGGAATGGGAATGGGTGTTAACAAACCCAGGGACAAGGGAGCAACAAATTATCTAAAATCTATGACAAGGATGGCATAGGATGCCTGGTAGGGCTTGATCAAGGCAATGTAACCAAGAGCAATTACTGAAACCCGAATGAAGGCTGAACATGATAGTGGGCCAAGAGCAAAGTAAAAGGAATTGCCGTATATACTCGAATATAAGCTGACCCGAGTATAAGCCGAGGTACCTAATTAATACCTGGGAAAACAGAAAAACTGATTGACTCGAGTATAAGCCTAACATGGAAAATGCAGATGCTATTGGTGAGTTTCAATAAGCAACACAAATGAAAATAAAATTACTAAAAATTGAGACATCAGTGGGGTAATGTATTAAAATATTTATTTTAAATAAAAACATAGATAAAAGGACAAAGAGTCATTTAACATTAGTAAACCAGCACAGTAAGTGGAAAATAGGTTAGCACACGGTCGGTCTTTAAAAGGCTTATTCAAAGATACACGTCATAGGATGGCTACGATTGGTTAGATGTGAGTAAACAAACATTCAAAGTCCTGCAGTGTCAGCAGGGCTTTGAATGAACAGCAGAGAAATGGCAATCACCCGCAAGATAATAGTGCTCATCCCGTTACCTCCAGGGGCATGGGGGAGGGGCAGCAAGATGTTATACCTAGCTGGGGTACCACTGACCCGTGTATAAGCCGAACCTCAATTTTCAGCATATTTTACACGAGTATATATATATGGTAGAAGAAAGAACTAGGAGGCAAAGTGCTTTTATAGAGGTCTAAATACAGGCATGTACATATGTAAATATATTTTTATATAATTATAGGGAAATAAATTGATGTACTTATATTTATATGTTAAGTATTAAGGTAGCAGATGGACATTGGACCTCTACTCAAGTACTCCCTCAATGCAAGAATACTTTGTTCTAATAATCTTGCAATCACTGAAGACAAAATGGTACATAAGCAAATGTGGTGAAGAAAGCTGATGATGCCTCGCTATAGCATCTGGGGTCTTAAAGGCTTGAAGATAAACAAGTGGCCATCTAGTTGAGAAGGAACAAATTCCACATGGGAGAAGCACACCAGCCTGTGTGATCATGAGGTGTTGATGGGATCAGGTAGCAGGCATCAAAGATCCAAAACAAAAAATCTTATCAATGTGAATGAGGGGGAGAATAGAGTGGAGAACCAAAGCCCATCTGTAAACAATTGGACATCCCCTTACAGAAGGGTCACAAGGAAGAGACGAGCCAGTCAGCATGCAGTATAGCACTGATGAAACATACAACTTTCCTCGAGTTCTGTAATGTTTCCCTGCCCACCACCACCACCACTCTCAAGACCCCAATGCCACCTTACAAATCCAGCTAGATCAGAGTATGTACATGGGTACAGATAAGCGCTCACAACACAGGGAATCCAGGACAGATAAACCTCTCAGCACCAATAATGAGAGTAGTGATACTAGGAGGGTAAGAGGAAGGTGGAGGAAAAAAGAGGGAACTGATCACAATCATCGCCATGACTCCTTTCCTGGGGGACAGACAACAGAAAAGTGGGTGAAGGGAGACATCCATCAGTGTAAGACATGAAAAAATAATAGTAATTTATAAATTATCAAGGGTTCATGAGGGAGGAAAGGTAGGGGAGAGAGGAGAAAAATGAGGAGCTAATATCAAGGGCTCAAGTAGAAAGACAATGTTTTGAAAATGATGATGGCAACAAATGTACAAGTGTGCTTCACACAATGGATTGATGTATGGATTGTGATATGAACTGTAAGGACCCAAAATAAAAGATTTTTTTAAAAGAAGAAGAAAAAAGATTTCCATCTTTGCTTTGTGGAGTGGTTGGTGTGTTTGAACTTCCAACCATTCAGTTAGTAGCAAAGTACAGACACCATACCACTAGGACTCCTCAAAATAAGTCTTGGTCCTGGAAAAAGACTGTGTGAAGTGAAAGAAAACTTAAAACCCTCTAGATATAAGAGTGGAATGAAGGTAACACTAGGGAGGTGAGAGAATATGTCACCCTAAAATGCTGCAGGTGATTTCTTATCATTTCACGGCCTCTTACAAGAAAACCAACAAACTGCATGAATGTTTCATTATCTATTGCTACATATGAATCTTCTTAAAAGGCAGAGACTTTTTAAGTGATAGGTAATTTCTCTTGACTCTGTTTCCTGTGATATAGACTGGAATCACTTATAGGTTAGTATGTCCAAGAAGTGTGACTTATCTTCACAGGACATCTTATCCTCCGAGACTTCTTCAAGTGGCCTTTCACTCCAGCCAGACAGTCTGTGCTTCCTGGTAGTGTCAGCTCGTGGTTTTGAATTGCTCACCTTATGGTCAGCAGGAGTTGATTTTTACTAATGCATGATGTAGTGGATGTCATAAATAAAACATGCTGTCACGTGCTTTGTTCAGAAGTAAAAGGTGAACACAAAAAATGTAGCAAGAGGGGAGTACAAAAAACTGACACATTATCTAAATATATGTTGAAAAAACAATGCTCACATTGCTTTGTCAGTGTATTACTATAATGATCTTTTGGGAAAATATATTTTAATAACAATGTATGAAAATTTAATTGCATTGATTAGCATAATCAGTGAGTATGTGTACCTGCCACTGGTCCATGAAGGGTAACACTAGACTTAGTTTTAAGTATTCGCAACATTTTTAGACCATGGTTCAGAAAACTGTCTCTCCAAGTGGGCATTAATGTAAGTTGTGGTTCCAGTTTCCTCTTTGGCACACCTTCCTTGTGTCTGCCCTTCCTAACTTGAGCCAATCCATAACAGTTGCATGAAACATTTTCTAGGTAACCTCCTTATTACCATGGTTTCCCATTACTCTTGTTGAATCTCAGATCTTACCAATACATTTCCTCTCCAAGGCTCCCATTCAAAACCTCTGTCTTGGTCTGTCCCTCCACAACACTGCTAGTTCTTCCACCACAGTCCACTATCCAGGTTCCTCTCCTTCAGAATTTAGTTCTATGATAGTGAGAAATTCTCTGATCCAATAGCTTGGTTCTGAGCAATATGTTCACCCAAATGAGGGGCCCTAAGGAGGGTGGTAGGAATGCTGGTGGCTTACTGCTTTGCTAATCATAAGGTCAGCAGTTTGAACCTACCATCTGCTCCATGGAAGAAAGATGAGGCTTTCTTTTTTTTGTAAAGATTTACAGCCTCAGAAATCTAAAGCGGTCAATCCCATCCTGTTCTATAGGGTTGCTATGAGTCAGAGTGACTCAATGGCAGTGAATTTGGTTTTGGTTGAGGTTGGCAATGTTAGACACCTTTTTAAAGATACCAGGAAAATGTTTGTAGTCAAAGACTAGTTTTATTCCCTCGAATTAAAAAGCACATCATTGGTAAAGGAGACCTTTTCTACACAGTTTTCAAGTTGACTTCCCAGTACCCTTTGAATTTCACTAGCTGTAACTCTGTGCAGTGCTGGTATAAGAATGAGAGGGGGAAAACTATCAACAGTGAGATATACCTACCAAGATCACCTTGTTTTTTTATATCAGCCAGGTAGTAATGTTCAGAACTAGTGATTTAGATGCACACCTCCAACTGCAGCGTGAAGTGCAAGCTGTGAGTCTGTGCTAATAGCACACGAAGTGGACCACAGGGAACGGGGACTGCCTCCTCACTGGGAGGACGTGTTGTAGGCATCAACACTCAATGCAGGGCATAGTACCATGATATTAATAAAGATTACCGCAAGTATTCAGAAAGGATGGAGTTAGGTTTCAAGATATTTTGCTTAAAAAAGTAAGAAAGGAGAGAGGGGGAATATGATCACCAGATCGCAAGCACAGGAAGATCTCAGGAAACACTGCAAGGGTGTCAACCAGAGGGAACCCCATAGTCCACGTAAGCCAGAAAAACAACGTGCTCCCTGTAAAACAGAAAGATAAACACATCAAACGTTTCTGCTTTCAGTCAGAGGGCAGTTTGTTTCTGACTTCTCTTCACCAGTGGCCCAAGCCACTCCAGCACACTCTTCCTCTCTGTGCACAGGCCAATTCTTCCCAGCACTCGTTTCAACAGATCCAGCGAAATCCACCCTTTGGCTGCCCACTGGGAGCCCTTGGTGAAGAGAAGACTTCACGGGCAGCTTGGCACAGACATCCTCACTACCCAGCAAGGCTTTTCACTTAAAAAACAAACATTTTTTCCCTACTTCCTCCTTCCTTGACACTCCTCGCTGCATACGCATCTCCCTCCCTGCCCCAGCCCCACTCCCCACAGCAGACATGTCTACAGAACAACCCTGCCAAGGAAGCAGAAATCCCTACCCAAACTGAGAATTTTCCTTTAAAATTTTGGGGGTTCATATTCTTTTTTAATTTCAATGTAATATATTGCTCTGGGACACCCATATCCTCTTCTTGTGTGCCCCCTTTCTCTGTAGACATGCAAGCCTTCTGACCAGGGAGACGTGGGAAAAACACACCCAAACCAGGCCCTTTTTTTTGAAAGCTAGGCTTGCTCTCCCTGGCCCCTGAGGGCATGGACCCACCACTTCCATAGCAACAGAGCTACACGTCCACACCCAAGCCAAGACCCTGCATCTATTGTAGTCACTGCACGTATAAATATCTCCCTCTTTCTTCTTCACTTTACTACCTTCTTGACTTTTTCTTCGCTCTTCATTGTCTTTAGCTTTCTCCTTTGTGCTTAAATTTTACTTAAGTATACATACATTGTGGTATTTATATAATTGATGATCAATTTGAGGATTAAGAGTACAGGGGTGAGGTATCAGACATCAAAGTACAAAAGAGCATATCAGTGGGTGCCCACTTTCCTGATAAGATCACTGAAGACAAATGTGTGCATAAGCAAATGTGGTCAAGAAAGCTGATGGTGTCCGGCTATCAAAAGATATAGTGTCAGGGGTCTTAAAGATTTGAAGATAAACAAGCAGCCATCTAGCTCAGAAGGAACAAAACCCACATAGAAGAAGCACACCAGCCTGTGTGACCACGAGGTGTTGAAGGGATTAGGTATCAGGCATCAAAGAACAAAAAATCATATCATTGTAAATGAGGGTGAGTGCAGAGTGAAGACCCAGCCCATCTGTAGGCAACTGGACACCCCCTTACAGAAGGGTTGCTGTGAGGAAATGAGCCAGTCAGGGTGCAGGGTAGAAATGATGAAACATACAACTTTCCTCTAGTTCTTAAATGCTTCCTCCCCTCCCTGCCCACTATCATGATCTCAAGTCTACCTTAAAAATCTGGCTAGACCAGAATATGTACATTGGTACAGATAGGAACTAGAAACACAGGGAATCCAGGACAGATGACTCCTTCAGGATCAGTGGTGAGAGTGGTGATACCTGGAGGGTGGAGGGAAGGTGGAGTAGAAAGGGGGAACCAATTACAAGGATCTACATGTTGTCCTCCCTAGGGGATGGACAACAGAAAAGTGGGTGAAGGGAGACATCAGACAGTGTAAGATATGACAAAATAATAATAATTTATGAATTATGAAGGGTTCATGAGGGAGAGGGTAGTGAGGAGAGAGGGGAAAGTGGGGAGCTGATATTAAGGGCTCAAGTAGAAAGCAAATGTTTTAAGAATGATGATGGCAACAAATGTACATATGTGCTTGACACAATAGATGTATGTATGGATTGTGATAAGAATTGTATGAGCCCCTAATAAAATAATTTAAAAAAAACAAAAGAAAACAGAACCTGTAGGTAATGAGGGACCAGTGGGGGGCTTTTAGATAAGATAAAATCATTATGCTACCTACAGTTTAGAAAGATAATAATTCGGGGAGGGAGGGGAAAAATGAGGAGCTGTTATCAAGGGCTCAAGTAGAAAGCAAATGTTTTGAGAATGATGATACCAACAAACATACAAATTTGCTTGACATAAGGGATGGATGTATGGATTGTGATAAGAGTTGTAGGAGCTCCAAATAAAATGATTTTAAAAAGCAAAAAAAAAAAAAAGTGCATGGGTGGAGTCTAGTCTGTCAATCAGACCATAGCCAATGAGGTCTCTGTGTGGCCATGGGCGACTCCTGAGAATTCTGGGAAATCTGGCATTTCCTCTTTTAAGGCAGGAGACACCTCTGTCTGCTCACTCCATGGAAGACATTGCAGCTGACAAGACACGTGGAACTACACTAGTGCACTTAGCTAGAGAAGCCACATGAACCTACCCTGATGCAACCAGACCTCTGAAGCCAGAGAAGCCACGTAGAGACTCCTCCCAGCGCTGAGATGCTTACAACGCCACTGCATCCAAAGACTTTCTACCCACTGATCTGTGATCATCCTACATTTGGTGTCATTGCATGTGTTTCGTGAGTCTGAAGAGGACTTTATAGATTGGTATCAGGCATCTGGGCTAATATCGGACATCTGACTTTGGACAGGACTGGGTTGGAATGCTTACTTAAAACTCTCTTCTGTATACATATGTGCGTCTATGAGTTTGTTTCTCTAATTTACCTAGACTAATACATACATACATACATACATACATACATAAATCCTCATATTCTGGTTTGATTATCTGCTCCTCTTTCTCTGCTGAACCACCCACAAGCTCTCTCGGCTCTCTCTCTTCATCTACTAATAAATACAAGTTCCTGCTAACTATTAAGTCCCATTACCCTGCTTAAAATACATTTCCCATTATGTTAACAAACATTTTGGTCTATTCAGATGTGCTCTCTCTAGTACTACTATTATTTTTATTTTATTGTTTCTAACCCACTTCCCACACCTCTGCCCTCCTATGCCAGTTACCCATATATCATCCTTTTTCTTCTTTCCCACACCACATGTTTTCTGACTTGTTAAACCTCTGCTCCATAACTCAAAAGAATCAACTACTCCATACACCACCCAGCAGTCCACACACCACTAATATCTGTACCACAACACCACAGAAACAGCCCTCAACCATAGTACTCTCACAATATCAAGAAAAAAATCTCAAACAACCAAAGGTCACCCAAACCCAATGGAGTACTCTGAAAAAGAGGTCCTAGAGCGACCAGAAGGAAAATACAAAATACTTTTGTTTAAGTCCCTTCAAGAGATTTGGGGAATACTCATGAGTGGAAGTAATTGAAAAATGAAAATCCTGAGACCAAAAGAATCCCAAAAGATTTTTTTTAAAATGAGATAACAGAATTACACAACACAGTAAAAGTCCTCAGGAATAGAATGGAAGACAAGGAAAATAGAGTCAGTGAACTTGAAGACAATTACTCTGAGTGCAATCAATAAGAGAAACAATTCAAAAAATAAAAATAAGTTAAAAGAAATCAGAAGAAAACTGAGTATGATAGAGGATGCTACCAAGATAAAGAACTGATGCCTCATTGGGATCCAGTTTATCTGATGATTTGCTCAGAATATAGATTGAACAACAAGGGTGAGAGGCCTTCTG
Organism: Tenrec ecaudatus; assembly: GCF_050624435.1. Lineage (NCBI taxonomy): Eukaryota > Metazoa > Chordata > Mammalia > Afrosoricida > Tenrecidae > Tenrec > Tenrec ecaudatus. The sequence goes on along the minus strand of NC_134534.1, from coordinate 87,864,617 downwards.
GAGACGATCACAGAAGACAAAATGGATGCATAAGCAAATATGGTGAAGAAAGCTTATGGTGTCCAGCTATTAAAAGATATAGCATCTGGGGTCTTAAAGCCTTGAAGATAAGCAATCATCCATCTATCAGGGAAGCAACAAAGCCCATATGACAGAAGCACACCAGCCTGTGTGATCATGAGGTGTTGACAGGATCAGGTATCAGGCATCAGAAGACCCCAAACAAACAATTATATAGATGCAAACCAGGAGGGTTGGAGTGGAGATCCAAAACCTATCTGTAGGCAATTGGACAACCCCTCACCGAAAAGTCACAAGGAAGGGACGAGCCAGTCAGGATGCAGTATAGCATGGATGGAACATATAACTTCCCTCCAGCTCCTTAAAGCTTCCTCCCTGTCCACTATCATTACACCAATTCTACCTTACAAATCTGACTAGACGAGAGCATTTACACTGGTACAAATAAGAGCTCCCAATACACAGAATCCAGGTCAGACAAAAACCCTCAGGAACAGTAATGGGAGTAGCAATACCATGAGGGTAGGGGGGAGGTGGGGGATACAAGGGGAACTGATTGCAATGACCAACACCGAACACCACCACCCCCTTCCAGAGGGATGAACAACAGAAACGTGGGTGGAGGGAGACAGTGGTCGGTGTAAGATATTAAAATAATAATTATATGATTTATGAAGAATTTGAAAGAGTGGGAGGGTAAGGGGGAGGGGAAATGTTTTGAAAATGATAATGGAAACATCTGTACAAATGTGCTTGATACAATGGATGTATGGGTTGCTATAAGAAATGGAAGAGCCCTCAATAAAATGGCTTATATTTTTAAAAAAGAATGGTGAGAGGATGCCACCCTGATGCACGCCTTTCCCAATTTTAAACAATGTTCTATTCCCTTGTTTTGTTCACACACTGCCTCATGATATACGTACAAGTTCAAAATGAGCACAATGAAGTCGTCCTGAATTCCCTTTCTTCTCAAGGTTATACATAGTTTATTATAGACCACACAGTTGAATACCTTTGCATAGTCAATGAAATGCAAGTAAAAACAAATCTTTCTGGTAATCTCTGCTTTCAGTCAAGATGCATCAGAGTTTAGTAATGATATTCCTTGTTCCATATCCTCTTCTGAATCCAGCCTGTACTTCTGTCATTCTGCTTTCAAGATACTGCGGCAATCATTGCTGGATGCTCTTCAGCAAAATTTTACTTTCTACTTCCATTAAAAGTGTGTATGTCATAATATCTTAATTATCAGTTGGATCCCTGTGAAAGAGTTTACTCTTTTTTACTAACTAGAATTTCAGAACTCTAAATATGGACATTATGCACCAAGTGCTTTGGTGAGTTCGTACTGATAATAACTTTAGACTTTGAACTACAAGTAGATTGACAAATCAGGCCCCATATGCAATATATTTAAAATTACTTAAATATCTGAAAATGCATATATGTAAACCAATAAAGACAGTTGGATTAAACAATGAACCCTAGGATGCTCTAATAAATGAAAACACATCACAATTCTTGGTTGAAATATATTTCTGAATTACATAATTCACATGTTCCTTCTAACTCATATTTAATATTGGCTCATTGTTTTCAGAAGTGAGTTGACAGGCTTTCTTCTAAGGTGCCTTGGGTGGAGGCAAGTGTGGTAGTTATATGATTTCATGTCAACTTGATAAATATGTGTAGTGGTGAAGTCTAGAACAGTTCTATGAACCCAAATGGACTCAGCAGTTACATAATCTCCTGTCAACGTGCAAAGAGGTGTAGTCTAGACTGTTGTGTTAGTCTGGGTACTTTAGAGAAACAAATCCACAGAAACTCATGTATAAGACAGAGTTTTATATAAAGCTTAAGTGCACATCAAGAAAACATCCCAACCCAGTGCTCTCCAAGCTCACAAGTCCACAACATTAACATATGTCCAACACCAATCCACAAAGTCCTCCTCTATCTCACAAAACACACACTATGATGCCAACTGCAGGAGGAAAGCCGAATCAGTGAATGTGTAAGCATTTCAGCGCTGACAGGGGTCTCTACATGGCTGCTCCAGCACCCAGGACTGCATCGGGGTAGGTTTATGCAGTTTCTTCTTGAGGATGTCTTGCAGGAAGTAAACCTTGCCAGCCAACTCAGCTGCACCCTGGTCCGACCATCACAAAGCAAGAGACCCAAGAACTAGAAAGGCGAGGCTCACTGAGCCATTTATGTCTCCACCCTTCAATTAACCCTACATATATTCATCAGCAGGTTGGCACAATAAACATTAACTATATCACCGGTCAATCAGTTTTCAGCTTGAAGACCTCATTTGGAGGTGTGACGGCTTCATCCTCCTGCTGACAAGACACATGGAACTACGATAGATGCTTCTGCCACCACAGGATCCACAAGACTTTCCACCTACTGGCCTGTGATTTTCCTACATTCAGAGTCATTGCATGTGTTGCATGCGTCTGAAGAGGAATTTATAGACTGGTATCGAGCATATGGGCTAATATTAGACTATTGGACTTGATCTGGACTGGGATGGGATGTTTTCTTTTTTTATTTTATTTTGGGGGGGGGATGTTTTCTTAATATACAATTATTCTTTGATATAAAGGTTTCCTTGGATTTGGTTCTCCTGTTTACCCAGACTAACACATGGGCCTACCAGGAATCAGAGTGAACAGCAACTGGTGGAGCACGCAGGAACAAGCAAAGAGGGAAGGACAAGGAGTGGAACACAACCTGGCCCACCAGACCCGAGGACAATATTTCTGCTTAGATCAGCCAGTGCACATGGAGGACCATAGGGCCAGCACCTCCACGAGACACAGACACAATATCTATCACTGCCCCATAGTACTACTGGGGATAACACTGGAGACACAGTGTGGGAATTGTGCTTGATCTGACCCCATTACACCGGGCCCAACCACTAAGGGTGTGCAGTAGTGCAGCAAGGGAAGCAAAGCAATGAAGTCCCCAAGGAATACCAAAAATAGACTTTGAGGCTAGGGTGTGGCATCCCATCAGACTTGACTGGAAAACACTCCTAAAAGTCAACAAACAGACCTGGAAATATTTATAGACTTTTCTTTTTATGTCATTGGTTTTGTTGTTGTTTTGGGGTTTTTTTTGGTTTTCTTTTGCTTTGTCTTGTTTTTGTGCTTATTATTGTCTTTGCGTGTTTATCTAGATAAGATAGGTAGGATTAAACAATAAGGAGGAGAAACCAGCAGGACCGAGGGTTCTGGGGAGGCGGGGGAAAGGAAGTGGGGTGTCAACAAACCCAGGGACAAGGGAGCAACTAGTGATCTAAAATCGATGGTGAGGAAAGCATAGAATGCCTGGTGGGGCTTAACTAAGGGCAATGAAACTGAGAGAAATTACTGAAACCCAAATGAAGGCTGAACATGATAGTGGGACAAGAGAAAAGTAAAAGGAAATAGAGACATTTATAGTGGTCTAAATACAGTCATATACATATGCAAATATATTTATATATAAGGATAGGGAATTAAATTGATGTACAAATATTTATATGTTATGTATTAAGGTAGCAGATGGACATTAGACATTCTATTCAATACAAGAGTACTTTGTTCTAATAACCTAGCATGCTGGGATGCTCACCTTCCCTGACACAATCACTGAAGACAAAATGGTTGCATAAACAAATGTGGTGAAGAAAACTGATGGTGCCCAGATATCATAAGATGAAGCATTTAGGGTCTTAAATACTTGAAGATAAATAAGTAGCTATCTAGCTGAGAAGCAATAAAGTCCACATGGAAGAAGCATGCCAGCCTGTGTGATCATGAGGTGTCAATGGGATCAGGTATCAGGTATCAAAGACTCAAACAAAAAATAATATTAGTGTGAGTGAGGGGGAGCATGGAGTGGAGATCCAAAGCCCATCTGCAGACAATTGGACATCCCCTTACAGGAGGGTCATAAGGGAGAGACAAGTCAGTCAGGATGCCATATAGAACCAATGGAACATACAACTTTCCTCTAGTTCTTTAATTGCCTCCTGTCCCCCCACTAACATGATCCCAATTCTACCTTACAAATCCAGCTAGACCAGAACATGTACACGGGTACAGATGAGAGCTTGTAACACAAGTAGCCCAGGACAGATAAACCCCTCAGGACCAATAATGCAAGTAGTGATACCAGAAAGGTAAGGGGAAGGTGGGGAGAGAAAGGGGGAACCAATCACAATGCTCTACATATAGCCCCTTCCCAGGGGACAACCAACAGAAAAGTGGGTGAAGGGGGACATCGGTCAGTGTAAGACATGAAAAAAAATTATTAAGGGTTCATGAGGGAGGGAGGTAGAAGGCGGGGTGGGGGGAATGAGCTGATACCAAGGGCTCAAGTAGAAAGAAAATGTTTTGAAAATGATGATGGCAGCATATGTACAAATGTGCTTGACACCATGGATGTATTTGTGAATTATGATAAGAGCGTTAAGGGTCCCCAATAAATGATTTAAACACACACACACACACACACACACACACACACACACACACACACACACTGGCTTTACTATCAAGATGGACATGACTCCTCTGTATTGGGATCTTTCTGAGTTCACCTCGATTTGAATAACCTTGATTTCAGTGGCATATTGAGCCTATTTTAAAGCATTTTGACAACAACTATCAAAGCAACAATGGCCATAACTCAAACAAAGAGATGAACTGTAACGACCAAGTTCATGCACAGGCAAGGACAATAGTGTCATGACAGATCCATTTCTATTGTCTCTCAATGAGTCCATCTTTCAAGACCTTTGTTTCGTAATTGTCCTCTTCAACAATCCCCTTTATTTCTAATGATTAGACTTATTAAACAATTTTCATACCACTTTTTCATGAGGTCTAACAAAGGCCATTAAGCTTGTTATTTAGGTGACTAGAGGTTGATAGTATGTGTGTAAACAGAAAGACTGTATATCTCTTCTGGGGAAGTATCAAATTACTAAATATTTCTAATTAATGTTTCCCTATTCTAAGAAATAAGTTTTTCTCTTCCAGTTTCTCATTCAAACAAAGTTTTCCCCTTAATGTTGACTGATTTGACTTGCTACAGAAGTTTTCCCAGCTATTTGAAAATCTAGAAAAATTATAATAAATGATCCCTTCCATTCTTTGTAGACAGACATTATTTCCCTTTATTTTTTAAAAAAAATACGTTTGCAATAGGTTATGATTGCATCATCTTCTTTTGTATTTCTATAGCATTTTGTACTTGTGAAAGAATTTTTACATATATTATCTCATTATTTGCTCATGTTCTCTATTTTCCAAGTTTGATTAGACAATCACGAGTATGAGAGAAAAGTATGCTTTTGAATAAGTGAATAGATGAGCAAATAAATGCGCATCCTTAGACTAGTACATCTGAATTCTCAGCAGGCATGTGTGATCTTGCAGCCGTGTCTTTTGGCTTCCATCAAACCAGCAGTGACTCATGGTGGCCCACATACAGCAGAAAGAAACCATTCCCTGGACCCGAGTTACTCTTTATGATCGTTGGTGCTTGAGTTCTTTGCTGAGGCCGTTGTGAATTTTGTTATTCCTAATTCGAAGGTTCCTCTTCCTAATTATATTGGACACTATTTCTTTGTGACCTATAAAGTTTCCACTAGCTTCTTTTTGGAAGAAGAATACCAAACTTTTCTTTCTAGGCTGCCTTAATTTGGAAGGTCAGCTGAAACATTCCCATTATAAATAATACTGTCAGTATTTGCAATACTGATGACCGTAGACAGCATCCTACAACGACACCTATGCCAACACCATACAACAAAGTGATAGACGGATGGAATAATAACTGTATGTTCTGTTGTCAGATGCCATTGAGTAGGGTATTACTCAATGTGACCTGATGTCCAATTGAATAAAACACTCCCTGGTCCTGGTCCATCATCTTAATTGTTATTATGTTTGAGTGCCTTGCTATAGTGACCTTGTCAATCCATATTGTTGAACGCCTTCACCTTTTTGCTGACCGCCCCACTTTACTAAGCACGGTGTCTTCTCCAGGCATTGCCCCTTCAAAGTACAAGGGATAAATCCTTACCACAGATGCCCCAAGAAACAATTCAGCTTTATTTCTTCCAAAAATGTTTCCCCATTCTTCTGGCAGTCTACAGTATATTAAATTTTCCTCATCAACATTATAATTCAAAGGTCTCAATTTGTCTCTTCTGACCCTATTTTTGTCTTTTAAAAATATGTTTTTGTTTTCTTCATATATGATGTTCTTGATGTCAATGCACAATTCCTGTGGTCTTTGATCATTAGTGTTCAATATGCCAAACCTGTTCTTGAGATGGTTTCCAAATTCAGGTGGGTTATACTCAAGGACATATTTTGAACTTATTTTCATTTTCTTGTGCTGTATCCTGAATTTTCATATGAGCAATTGATATCTGTTCCACAGTTACACACTGGCTCTGTTTTAACTGATGATATTGAGCATCTCCAATGACTTTGTATAAATGTAGTCGATTTGATTCGTGCATATTCCTAATGGTAAGGTGCATGTGTATAGTCACTATTTATGCTGACTAAATATATCTGTGATGAAGAAGTAGTTGATCTTGCAAAAATTCTATCATGCTATCTCCAGTGTCCTTCCAGTTAAGAATGTCATGTTCTCTAACTACTGTCTCGCAATTCTGATTCTAATTTTCTAGTTTCAATGACCAGCAATCATCAATGCATTTGGATTGCACATTTGAACAATTTCATACTGAAGTAGTTGGTAGAATTCTTTAATTCCTTTATCATTGGCTTTAGTGCCCTGTTTGTACTTTTAAATAATAGTCATATTAATGAATCTTCCTTGTAGATGTCTAGATATAACTAACAGCATTGGACTTCAAATTGTTATTTTTATGGTAAATAGAACACAATTCCTCTTAAATCTGTCATTCCTGGCACAGGAAACCATTGTCCAATTAAAAATAATCAGTATCATCAAGGGTAGTATAACCGAGAGGAATTACTGAAATCCAAATGAAGGCTGAGCATGATAGTGGGACAAGAGGAAAGTAAAAGGAAAGAGTTAGAAGGCAAAGGGCATTTATAGAGGTCTAAATAAAGGCATGCACATATTTAAGAATATGGGGAAATAGATTTACGTGCATATATTTATAGGTTTAGTATTAAGGTATCAGATGAACTTTGGGCCTCTACTCAAGTACTCCCTTAATGCAAGAATATTTTATTAAACTGGCATTCCATGATGCTCACCTTCTTGACACAATAGCTGAAGACAAAGTAGGTGCATAAGCCAATGTGGTGAAGAAAGCTGATGGTGCCTGGCTATGAATGATAAAGCGTATGGGGTCTTAAAGGTTTGAAGTAAACAAGTGGCCATCTAACTCAGAAGTAACAAAGTCCACATGGAAGAAGCACATGAACCTGTGTGATCATCAGGTGTCGAAGGAATGAGGTGTCAGGCACCAAAGAACAAAAAATAATATCATTGTGAATGAGGGGGAGTGTGGAGTGGGCACCCAAAGCCCATCTGTAGGCAACTGGACATCCCCTTATAGAAGGGTCGCAGGGAGGAGACAAGTCAGTCAGGGTGCAGTATAGCAATGATGAAACATACAACTTTCCTCTAGTTCCTCAATACTTACCCCGACCCGCCCCCTCCCCCCACAGCCCAACTATTATGATCCCAATTCTACCTTATAAATCCGGCTACATCAGAGGATGTACACTGGTACAGATAGGAACTAGAAACACAGGGAATCCAGGATGGGTGATCCTTCAGGACCAGTGGTGAGAGTGGTGCTACCGGGAGGGTGGGGTAGAATGGGGAAACCGATTACAGGGATCTATATATAACCACCTCCCTGGGGGACGGACAACAGAAGAGTGGGTGAAGGGAGACATTGGACAGTGTAAGATATGACAAAATAATTTATAAATTATCAAGGGTTCATGAGGGAGGGTGGAGTGGGGAGGGAAGGGGGGAAATGAGGAGCTGATGCCAGGGGCTTAAGTGGAGAGCAAATGTTTTGAGAATGATGAAGATAACCAGTGTACAAATGTGGTTTATATATTTGATGTATGTATGGATCGTGATTAGTTGTCTGAGCTTCCAATAAAATAATTAAAAAAAAACTAGTCCCCGTCCATTTCATCTCTCTAATGCCTAGAATACTGACTGTTATTCTTTACATTTTATTTTTGACAACCTCCAATTTTCCTAGATTCATGGTAACTGTGTAAGACTGGCTTATTTTCCATAGTTTCTTCATCTAACTCGATAGTGTATTTTTAGTTTGATATAAATTTAGCTGTGAAAAAGTTATGGGGAAACATATTTCTTCTAAGATTTTACTTTAGAAGCCATATCCAGATGGAGACAATAGAATAACAAATGTGCAAAGACTAAATAACTTTCAATCATATCTTTCATTTTGATGTGGAAAAAGTTAACAGTTACTTATTAACTACTAGTTACCAGATGACTATAATAAATGGTTTAATATATTATTGCAGCTTATCTGCTTAAGTACTATATTTTTTCTTGTTAATGTTTCGGGTAGTATTCCTTCCAATATCTCCTGTTAGGTTACAGAAATATTTCCTTTTCACGAAAAATTCTCCCATGTGTACCTATTCATCTATTATTAAATATTATCTGCAGGTGTTGTTCACTAGTAAATTAATTTTCATCTCAGTGAAGTGAATTGCTTCTCATCTGAATTGTCTGTTGCTCAAGAATTCCGGTAGCAGCAGTCAAAACCGAGTTCTTTCCATCTCTGAGACCTTCCTCCTTTTCTCTACTGGCCTCCTGCGGAAAACAACATTTCGGAGGAGTGCCAGTGTGGGTGTCAGGGAACTTGCTCTGAGCCAGTCAGCCCATCAATGGCTGTGTAGGTCTTTCCTCCTCTTTGGTTACCTTCGTGGCCATATCCCAAAAAAACCATGGTCTATTTGTCTAACGGGCCTTCCCTGGAAAGGGAGTGGGAACACGGAAGTTGAAACACTGCAAGACAGCAAATGAAAGAGTTCACCCCCACCCCGTCCTTTCTTCTGAATGTCTGCTTTGACAGTAATAGTTGTACACACAGCTTCATAGAACTACATGGTTTCATAAAGTGTCAGAGTGAGTTGTTATTGGTTCTGCAGTGCTAAGCTTGATATTCTTGCTCTTTGGCTTTGTGTTTTCCATTACTTACAACCTCACGCACATCAATGAATAAATAAATCTACAAAAGAAAGGTTACCTCAGGATAACCCCATCACCGACTGTGTGTTGGTTGCTGATATTGCTGAAGAAAAGATATGGGTTATAAGTAAATTAGGCAAATGTGTTGCCATAATCATGGTAAATAATGCTTAGAACTTAATTATGTCCCACTGAAATTATTTTGTAAACTTTACCACTCTATTTGTGGATGTAATCCCAATTCGGAACAGATGTTCTTTGTCTTGTTAGGTTGTATCAGTGGGGGCTATGTTATTTTGAAAATCATTTTATTGGTGGCTCATAGAACTCTTTTTTAAAAATCACTTTATTGGGGCCTTGTGCAAGTCTTATCACAATCCATATGTACATCCATTGTGTCAATCACTTTTGCACATTTGTTTCCCTCATCATTCTCAAAACATTTGCTTTCTACTGGAGCCCTTGGTATGAGCTACTCATTTTTCCCCTCCCCCATGAACCCTTGATAATTTATAAATTATTCTAATTTTGTCGTATCTCACGCCATCTGACGTCTCCTCAAAATCAATCCATCCATCCATCCATCCATCCATCCATCCATCCATCCATCCATCCATCCATCGTGTCAAGCACATTTGTACATTTGTTGCCATCATCATTCTCTCTCTTTTTTTTTTTTCTTTCTTGTTTTTTTTTTTTAACAATTTATTGGGGCTGATACAATTCTTTTCACAGTTCATACATATACATACATCAATTGTATAAAGCACATCTGTACAGTCTTTGCCCTAATCATTTTTTTCTCTTTTCTTCTTTTACATTTTATTAGGGACTCCAACAACTCTTACCACACTCCATACATATACATACATCAATTGTATAAAGCTCATCCATCCATTCCCTGCCCCAATCATTCTCAAGGCATTTGCTCTCCACTTAAGCCCCTTGCATCAGGTCCTCTTTCCCCCCCCCCCTCCCTCCCCTTTCCCCCCTCCCTTATATGCCCTTGGTAATTTATACCTCATTATTTTGTCATATCTTGCCCTATTCGGGGTCTCCCTTCCCCCCTTCTCTGCTGTCCCTCTCCCAGGGAAGAGGTCACATGTGGCTCCTTGTAATCAGTTCCCCCTTTCCAACCCACTCACCCTCCACTCTCCCAGCATCGTCCCTCACGCCCTTGGTCCTGAAGGTATCATCCACCCTGGATTCCCTGTACCTCCAACCCTCATATGTACCAGTGTACAGCCTCTGTCCTATCCAGCCCTGCAAGGTAGAATTCGGATCATGGTAGTTGGGGGGAGGAAGCATCCAGGATCTGGGGGAAAGCTGTGTTCTTCATCGATACTACCTCACACCCTAATTAACCCATCTCCTCTCCTAAGCCCCTCTATGAGGGGATCTCCATTGGCCGACACTTGGGCCTTGGGTCTCCACTCTGCACTTCCCCCTTCATTTAATATAATATATATATACACATACATATATACATATACACATATATACACATACATACACACACTTATATCTTTTTTTTTTTTGCATGATGCCTTATATCTGGTCCCTTGGGCACCTCGTGATCGCACTGGCCGGTGTGCTTCTTCCATGTGGGCTTATTTGTTTCTGAGCGAGATGGCCGCTTGTTCACCTTCAAGCCTTTAAGACCCCAGACACTATCTCTTTTGATAGCCGGGCACCATCAGCTTTCTTCACCACATTTGCTTGTGCACCCATTTGTCTTCAGCGATCCTATCATGGAGGTGTGTAGTCTATGATATGATTTTTTGTTCTTTGATGCCTGGTAACTGATCCCTTTGGGACCACTCGATCACACAGGCTGGTGTGTTCTTCCATGTGGACTTTGTTGCTTCTGAGCTAGATGGCCGCTTGTTTATCTTCAAGCCTTTAAGACCCCAGTCATTATCTCTTTTGATAGCCGGGCACCATCAGCTTTCTTCACCACATTTACTTGTTCACCCACTTTGGCTCCAGCCGTTGTGTCGGGAGAGTGAGCATCATAGAGTTCCAATTTAATAAAAGAAGGTATTCATGCATAGAGGGAGTGTTTGAGTAGAGGCCCAAGGTCCTTCCGCCACCTTAATACTTGACCTATAAATATCAATACAAAGATCTATTTCCCCAACCTCCTATATATATTTGCATGTACATGTCTTTGTCTAGACCTCCATGAATGCCCTTTGACTCCTAGCTCTTTCCTCCATCTCCCTTGACCTTCCTCCTGCCCTACTACCATGCTTCATCGCCACCTGGGCTAGAGTACACCTCTTCTCTAAGCAACCTTACCCTTGATCATTTCCCATCAGGCCTGCCACTCCCCCTTCTCTACCCTTTGGGGTCCCATGTTTTTCCCTTGTCCCTGGGTTTGTTAACACCACTTCCTTACCCCCCCCTACCCCCCACCCCAAGTCCCCCCGGAACTGTCGGTCCCGGTTGTTTTTCATCCAGATAGTTCATCCAGCCTGTCCTATTCAGACAGACCTGTGGAGTCACTAACATGCACGAAAACTAGACAGAGGAACACAAAGCAACAGTATACAACCAGACAACAAAACAACCAAAACAAACCACTGAAAAAGAACAGAACAAAACAGTTCACAAGAGAAAAGCTTGTAGTTAGTTCAGGGATCTTTGCTGGCCCTTAGGAGCGTTTTCCAGTCCAGTCTGTTGGGGCACCACGCCCTGGCCCCAAAGTCCACTTTCAGCATTCCCTGGGGACCTTGCCACTCCATTCCCTTGCTGTTCCGCTGCCCTCCCCCAGTGATTTGCCTCGGTGTGGTGGGATCAGGTCAGGTGCAATGCCCACACTGTGTCTCCGGTGCTGTCCCCTGTATCGCCCTTAGTCACTGAGAGGCATCATGTCTCATAGTAGGGCCAGCCATGTTGATCTCTCTGTGGACTGGCTGCTCTACTCAGGAACATCATCATCACGGCCTGGTGGGCCAGGCTGTGCTCCACTCTCTCCTCCTGCCCCTTCATCAGCTCCCGTGTGCTCTGATCAAATATGTCCATCTCCCATAGCTGCAGGGTCAATGTCGTCCTTTGGAAGAAGTTCTTTTCGGGGGAGGGGCAGGAATCCACTTAATTTATGGTGCTGGGGCCAGCCTCCCAGACCTCTCCACCGGTTCCGTCCTCCACGCCGGGATATTGCATTCACACCTTGCGACACTGGGTTGAAGTCTGGTCCCACTTTCCCTGTGGAGATATAAACCATACCCTCCCCTTGGGTGGATTAATGCCCCATTTCTGTCATGCTGATTGTACTTACCTCAGGGGACTCATGTTGTACCTGTCCCTTTGGGTCTGGCTTACCTCGCTTAACATAATTCCTTCCAGCTCTTCCCATGAAATAACGTGTTTCATGTGCTCATCGGTGCTTTTTAGTGCTGCATAATACTCCATTGTGTGTATGTGCCAAAGTTTGCTAATCCACTCGTCTATCGATGGAAACTTAGGCTGTTTCCAAGTCTTTGCTATTGTGAATTGTGCCGCAATAAACATTGGAGCGCATATGACTGGTCGTGTTTTATTTGCTGCTTCAACCGGGTATATGCCCAGTAGAGGGATGGCTGGGTCGTAAGGTAGATCAATTTCCATTTTCTTTAGGTATCGCCAGATTGCTTTCCACAGTGTCTGTACAAATCTGCACGACCACCAGCAGTGGAGGAGGGTTCCTATTTCACCACAGCCCCTCCAACACTTGTTGCTCTCGGATTTACTGATCTGAGCTAGCCTCAGGGGTGTTAGGTGGTATCTCATGGTTGTTTTGATTTGCATTTCTCTTATGGCAAGGGACTTCGAGCACTTTCTCATATATTTATTGGCCATATTGATCTCCTCTCTAGTGAAAGTTCTTCTCATTTCTTTTGCCCACTTCCTTAGGGGGTTAACTGTTTTCCTCTTTTTGCAGGTCATGATGGTGTTGTAGATTTTAGTAATGAGCCCTTTGTCTGACGTGTCATTACTAAAAATCTACTCCCAGTCTGTGGGTTGCCTTGTCACCCTCTTGGCAAAGTCTTTCGAGGTGCACAGGTGTTTTATTCTTATTAGATCCCATTTGTCGATTTCCAGATCACCTGTGTGTGTCCCCTTCCCTGTTGCAGTGAGCCTATGTGCTCCCTGGGCCAGTGCTCTGAGATTAGTCCCGATTCCCTCCTTAATGGTCCTGATGGTTTGGGGTTTGACTTCTAGATCTGTGATCCACCTTGAGTGTATTCTTGTGCATGGGGTGAGGTAGACGTCTTGTTTCAACTTTCTACATGTGGATATCCATTGTTTCCAGCACCACTTATTAAAGAGGGCATCTGCTTCCCACTTGACGTTTTTGGGGCCCTTGTCGAAGATCAGTTGTCTATATGCTGATGATTTTACTCCTGGGCTTTCTATTCTTTTCCACTGGTCTGAGTGTCTATCATTGTGCCAGTACCATGCTGTTTTGACCACTGTAGCTATGTAGTAGGCATTAAAATCAGGTAGGGCGAGTCCTCCAATTGTGTCCTTCTTCTTGAGGAGTTCTCTGCTAATTCTGGGTTTCTTCCCTCTCCATATGAAGTTGGTGGTCAGTTTTTCCAATTCTTTGAAGAAGGTTGATGGTAATTGGATTGGTATAGCATTGAACTTGTAGAGTGCTTTAGGAAGAACTGTCATCTTTACTATGTTCAGCCTACCTAACCATGAGCAGGGGAGCTTCATCCATTTGTGAAGGTCACTTTTGGTTTCCTGTAATAGGGTTTTATAATTATGCTTATATAGGTCTTTAGTATTTTTTGTTAAGTATATTCCTAGGTATTTCAGTTTGCTCTTGGCTACTGTGAAGGGTACTTCCCTCTTAATCGCCTCTTCCATGGCCCTGTCCGATGTGTATAGAAACCCTACCGACTTCTGTTTATTGATCTTGTATCCTGCTACTCTTCCGTATTCCTCTATTGCTGTAAGTATTCCAACTGTGGAGTTTTGGGGGTCTTCAATGTATAGGATCATGTCATCTGCAAATAACGATAGTTTCACCTCCTCCTCTCCCAACTGGATCCCTTTGATGTCCTTCCACTGTCTTATGTTGTTAGCCAGAACCTCCAAAACGATATTGAATAGAAGAGGGGACAGGGGGCATCCTTGTCTTGTACCCTTTTTCAGTGGTATTGTTCTTGTCTTTTCTCCATTGACTATGATGTTGGCTGTTGGTCTTTCATAGATAGCTTGTATGAGCTTGAGGAACTTACCTTCCAATCCTATCTTCATGAGTGTTTTGATTAGGAATGGATGCTGGATGTTGTCAAATGCTTTTTCTGCATCTATGGATATTATCATATGGTTTTTATCCTTTTTCTTCTCGATGTGGTGTATGATATTGATGGATTTTCGGATGTTAAACCATCCCTGCATCGCTGGGATGAATCCTACTTGGTCGTGGTGAATGATATGTTTGTATTCTATTGGCCAATATTTTGTTAAGAATTTTTGCATCTATGTTCATTAGAGATATTGGTCTATAATTCTCTACACTTGTGGGGTCTTTTCCCTGTTTGGGTATCAAAGTAATGCTGGCTTCGTAAAATGAGTTTGGGAGCTTGCCATTCTTTTCTATGTTATGGAATACTTTGTGGAGGATCGGTGTCAGCTCTTCCCTGAATGTTTGGTAAAATTCTGCTGTGTAGCCATCTGGCCCTGGGGCCTTTTTCCTTGGTAGGTTTTTGATGACACTCTCTATTTCTTCCTTCGCTATGGGTTTGTTGAGGTTCTTGATCTCTGTCTCAGATAATCTAGGGATAGATTGTTTTTCTAAATATTTATCCATGTCTTCCAGGTTTCTGAATTCATTAGAATACAAACCTTCATAGTACTTTGTGATTATCCTTTTTATCTCATTGGGGTCTGTTGTTATTGCCCCCGATTCATCCCTCATCCTGGCTATTGATGATTGTTCCTTTCTATCTTTGGTAAGCTTTGCCAGGGGAGTGTCAATTTTATTAATTCGTTCATAAAACCAGCTTCTAGTTGCGTTAATCCTTTGCATTGTTCTTTTGTCTTCCCACTGGTTTAACTCCGCCCTGATTTTTATTATTTCTTTTCTCTTGCTATTGGAGGGGTAGTTCTGTTGACTCTGTTCTAGTTGTTGGAGGTTTTGTGTTAACATATCTGTCATACGCCTTTCTTCTTTTTTCATGTATGCATTCAGTGATATCAAGCTACCTCTGATAACTGCCTTTGCAGTGTCCCATAAGTTTTGATATGTTGTATGCTTGTTCTCATTAGTTTCTAGAAATTTCCTGATATCCTCTCTGATCTGGACCTTAACCCATTCATGTCGCAGGAGATCGTTGTTTATTCTCCAATTGGTGGCCCTTGCTTTTCTGGGTGCCCTCCTATTAATCTCTAGCTTTATGGCATGGTGGTCTGAGAAAGACGTCTGGATAATATCTATGTGTTTGAATTTACTCAGGCTGGCCTTGTGCCCCAGCATGTGATCTATTCTTGAGAAAGATCCATGTGGATTGGAGAAGAATGTGAAACCTTTTGCTTTTGGATGAAAGGCTCTATAGATGTCTATCAGGCCCTGTTGCCTAATTACATTGTTTAGCTCTCTGGCCTCTTTGCTGAGCTTCTTTCCCTGTGACCTGTCTTTCTCTGATAGTGGAGTGTTGAAGTCCCCCACTATTATTGTTGTTTCCGTGATTTCTTCTGTCATTTTTTTAATAGTTTGTTTGACGAAATTTGCCGCACCATTATTAGGTGCGTAAATATTCAGTATGCTTATTGCTTCCTGGTTTACTGAGCCTTTGAGCATTATGTAATGTCCCTCTTTGTCTCTTTTTATGTTTTGGATCTTGAGATCCATTTTGTCGGAGATTAAGATAGCCACTCCTGCCTTCTTGGAGTTACCATTTGCTTGGTAAACTTTCTGCCAGCCCTTTATTCTCAGCATATGCTTGTCTGCTTGCTTAAGGTGTGTCTCTTGCAGGCAGCAGATTGATGGGTTATGTTTTCTAATCCAATCCTCCAGCCTCTTTCTTTTAACATATGAATTGAGCCCATTTGTATTCAAAGTGATTATTACAATCTCTGGCTTCATGGTTGCCATATTCTGTTTTGTGTTTTGGGTCTTTGCCTATCTTCCTTCATATCAGTGTACTGTGTTTGAGTGGAGGGTTTCTATCCTGTCCTCTTTTCCATCTGAGACCGTGTTGTCCTGGTACGTGTTGCTGGCATGTTGGCTTCTAGATGGAGATGGGCTATATGGTGGTCTCCTGGTGGTTCTAGTTGGAGCTTGATCTTCTGGCCATAGTGAGTCAGCCAGTATGTTCTGCAGGGTCGGGTGACTTGCAGTATATTTTTTGAGTTCTTCCTTGTCCTGGAAGACCCTTATCTTACCCTCTATCTTAATGGATAACTTGGCAGGGTATAGGATTCTGGGGGAGGCATTTTCATCTTTCAGTTTTTGGAAGATGTTGCTCCATTCTCTCCTCCTCTTCATGGTTTCAGCTGATAAGTCTGAGCATATCCTTACCTGCGCTCCTTTGTATGTGACTGTCTTCCTTTCTCTTGATGCTCGTAGAATTTTCTCTTTTTCCTCTAAGTTGGATAATTTTACAATTATATGCCTTGGCGTGTTCTTCTTGGTGTTTAGCTTAGCCGGCGTCCTCTCTGCTTCCTGTATGAGAGTTGGATTCTCCTTTGTTAGGTTGGGGAAATTTTCTTCCAGGAATTCCTTTGCTATCTTGGCGGTCCATTTGTGTGTTATGTTGTGTTCCGGTAGACCGATTATTCGAATATTATTCCTCTTCATAGCATCTGTCATTGATCTCAGGCTGTCTTCTGTTTCTTTAATTTTCCTATCTGATTGTTTTTCTCGCTTGCTTCGTTTGGTTTGAGCGTCCTCGAGTTCACTGATACGGTTCTCAGCCTCCTCAAGCCTAGATATAGCTTCTGTGACCTTTTGTGTGGCCTCTGCTACCTCCTCTGTTAGTTTCTGCAGTTCCTTTTGGTGGATAGTATTCATCCCCTCTATTGTGGACTTCATCCCCTCTATTGTGCATTTCATCCCTTCTATCGTTGCATCCTTATTTTGGTTTGCTTCTCTTAGCTCCTGTATTACTGCAAGCAGAGTTCTGAAGATTTCCTTTTGTGGCTGATCTATATCTGTTTCTTCTATGAGTGACGTTAGGTCTGTTAAAGTGCCTCGTTTTTCTGATTTTTTTGTTGGGAGTGATGTGGTCTGTTGATTTTTCCTTGATCCTTTAATAGGCCCCATGCTTCTGGGAGACAGGAGTAACCTTATTGTGTGGAGGCTCAGGCCACTGTGCCGTCTCCTGGGGTGGCTGGGGCGGGCTGCGGCAGGCTTAGGGCTGGCACTGGGGACCCAACAGGGCCCCAGGTGGTGAGAGCTGACTGGAGCTCACTGACGGCTCCTCAGGGACTGCAAAGCCGAGACCCAGGCTCCACTGCAGGTGGAGTGTTTGATCTGCCCGGGCTGTGAGCGGGCGCGGGGAGGCCCCTTGGATAGCTGCGCAGGCAGCTGCGGGACACTGCAGGGAACAATGGTGTTCGCTCTCCGCCCTTTTAGCGCGAAACCGCAGGGGGTAATGGCGCCCTTCCTCTGCTCAGGCTCAGAGTCGCGGCCGCCAGGGTCCCCGCAGCACCCTGGGGAGGGCACCTACTCTTGTGCCTTGCGCAGGGGGGGGCCCTTGGTGGGCAGACTCAACAGCGCGGGGCGCGGCGCTCCGCGGAAGCTCAGGGTCCGGGACAGGCGCGGGTTGGGCTATGGCTCCTGTTGGCGGGAAGTGCTCAGCGCAGGGTCCCCGCCAGGAGTGGAGCTGGCGCTAGGCTGCCAGGGGCTGGCGGGGGCGGGCGGGGGTGGGAGGCCAGCGCACGGAGGGCAGGTGGAGAGGTCCGCGGCAGCGGTGCGGGTGGATGGTCCCCCGTGGGGTCGCCAGACAACCCGTGGGTCCGCTCCCCTGAGCTTGGATGAATGGAGGGAGGGACGTGGGCCCGAGGGCAGATCGCTGCCCTGCGGGGAGAGGGGAACTGCGGGAGAGGAAAGCTTCTCTCCCAGTGGAGATCCGCGAGTGGGGAGTGGGGAGTGGGCCGCTGGAGTAGGCAGGGCAGGCAAGCGGCTCTGGGCTGGCGTCGGGTTTGGGGATGGAGCCTAGGCCGGTCGCCAGTGAGCTCACGGCAGCTTAGTGGCCAGAGATGTCCCACTAGTCCGGTCCTCTTTCACCTAGACCCCTGCTCCGGACAAATACGTGGGGTAGGACTGGGGTGCTGTCCCAGGGGGATATTTTACTCACCAGACTCTTACTATTCAGCTACCTGGTCGCCAATCCCGCTTTGTTTGGAGGAGCTCTCAGAGTATGCGGGTGTCCCTGTCAGCCATCTTCCCGTTTTTTCTTGCCATCATCATTCTCAAAACGCTTGCTCTCTGCTGGAGCCCTTACAACAGCAGTTGCGCGTCCCGCCCGGGGGGGGGGGGGGCGTGTTTTAAACCACTCTCCTTTGAGGTGGCATAGCAACCCTTTATGGGATTTCTGAAGCTATGGCTCTTTATGGAAGCAGCTTGCCTCACTTTTCTGCCATGACAAAATCATAGAAAGCTTTGTTAAACAACATATAAAAACATGCTATTGCTCCTCAATATATGCTCCATTGAGTTCTATACATTTCTGAAGGCAGTGTTTCCACCCTCTCCTCATTCCCTAAGGAATTCTGCACTTTGGTTTGCATCATATCAAAATGGCAACTTGGTGTCTTCAAGAGAGTCAAAGAATTTATTGTTCTTTGATTTGGGGAACAAAAATTAATCTAAAGGGCATGATCAGTTCTATACGGTGGTTTCCTAATGAAATTCTCTTTCTGTAGTTCTTGCTAACTTTGAAGAATGAGCCGGTGCATTGTGATGCACAAGAATTTCTGGCCCTTTTCTTACCTATGCAGCGTTTAATTTTCTGAAACTTCTTCCTAGTAAGCCACCATGGTTGTCCTCTGTCCTTGATGAAATATTTCCAATCTTAAAATACAATTTTCATAACTTTCTCAGCTGACCTTTCTTCCTTGAATTTAACAAGCCCAGCAGATCATCTCAGATGTGCTGTTGTGAATGAACCTTTTTTCTGTTGTTGCTTTGCTTGTAGGTCTCTTAATGAGACTAAGATGCATTTGTTTGAGACAACTTGTCCACTACCATTCATTCACCTCAGAGAAATGTTTAAACACAATTTTGTTTGGAATAAAATTGAACATATATGAGCTGGATCCTTAATAATACATTTAATGATGTGTGTGTGTGTGTGTGTGTGTGTGTGTGTAGCCGTGACCCATATATCTACTCTATTTGTATTCTTTCACTTACTTACTCTCACATTTGGACACAATTCTGTGGCTATCCTCTTTATCCCTGTATGTCTGTAATTCAGAAAGCAGTTCAGAAGAACTTTCACTTATGCTACCCATATCAGATACAATTTCACTTTCATGGATAACATTTTAAAAAATAAATCATTTTATTGGGCTCTTAGTAATTCCTTATGCCCAATTGACAAGAAAATATTTTCTCTTGGCACATGAATGATTTAAAATATATGAATCTTTATATGTATAAATTTACTTTCTTGCAGCTGTTTTTAATGTAATATACTTTCCAGAGAAATGATACTTAGTTGCTATTTTTTCTAATAAGAAACTTGGTTATCTAACATGCATTGCATACTATCTAATATGCATCTGACCTCTGGTTCTTAATACACAAGTGAACAGCCTGTGATTCTATAGATTTGATATGTTACAACCAAATATATGATTCTTATGTTGAAATAAATGTATGTAATGAAACCCTATGAGGTAACTAGGAGCTCTGGTAGAGTAGTTGCTATGAGTTGGGCTGTGATTGAAAAGGTCAGCAGTTCAAAACCTCCTGCTACTCCACAGGAGGAAGGCTTGGGATTCTGCTCCCATAAACAGTTACAGTCTTGGAAACTGATGAGCAGTTCTACCCTGTCCTATAAGGTCGCTATGAATCAGCATCAATTCAATGGCAGTGAGTGAGTGGAGCGGTAACCACAACTCTCTGAGATCTATATTGACTCCTATTGTATTTCGGCTGATAGCCAATGATGAATTGGACATTGAAACCATTGGACATTAAAATCATTTCTAGGTAGTGTTTTCAAAAAGAATTTTGTTTAAAAAATATTTTATTGTGATTTTTGAGAAAATTTACATAGAACATTTACACTTAACAATTTTTGTGCCCTTTATAAGTGAGCACTCATGGTATAGTGATCACAGTGTTCAGTTGCTAATTGAAAGTAGTTCAACCTTATCAGTGGCGCCATGGGAGAAGATGTGGCCGTCTCCATTTCGGTGTAAATCCACCACGGTGTAAATTCTAGGCTCCAGGCCTGTGATTATGGTCTCATTTTGGAGTGAGTTATCTGTTATGTTCATGAGTGAGAATTAGAATGGTATCTACCTTGAATCGCTGCCTCGGTGACTCGAGTTACCACCCTTCACATCCATGTACCATGTTGTTCCGGTAGGAGAATGTCTTTGAGAGTGTGGTCTGCGTCTGGTATATCTGAATGCTCTGGATCGTGTAGCTAGTCTGGCAGCATCTGAGCTCTGGTTCTGAACACATGAGTGAACAGCCTCTCATATGACCTGATTCACTAGCTTTTGTAGTCCTGTGAGCCAGGGGAATTATGTGAATTATACTCCTGATTATGTTCTCAAATAGCTAAATAACTGGAGATACCATATTTCTTGTTGATGTTATTATCTCCCCATTTGTGACATAGTGACAACATAATAATAACCAAGTATCTTTCAACAACACATATCAGTGATGGTTCCAGAACTTTCCACTCAAATCTAAAATTTACTTCTTCCTAAATTATAGATTTATTAATATAGAGGTATTTTATAACACTAAATATTTTAACACAAAGAAGATGAAAACAATTCTTAACAAAATATGAACAAATTTAATCCAACAACAGACAATACATATAGGGATAATGCACCAATAACAAATAGGGTTTTTCTGAGGAATGTAAACTGAATTAACACTAAAAATTTCATCATTACAAGTTAATATATTAACAGAATACAGGAAAAACAGTATATAATTATTTTAATCAATCCTGGAAAAAAGTGTTTAGAAATAATTAAAGATTTATTCATGATTAAAACTTAGAACAAACTGGGAGTAAAACGAAAATTCCTTAATCTAATAAAGGGAATTTACATTTACATATTAGTGTTGATATATTGAATGGTTCAATTCTCATAAGGAAAGGATGCCCATTCTCAACGCTCTTCAGTATTCATTCAGCTAGAATTTTAGCTGAATGCAATAAAGCAAGAAAAAGAAACAAATTATATATAAAATTAAATTTTATATAAAAATGAATCAAAGAGAATAACATATGAATTCAATATTTTTATAGTAGACTCCAACAGTTGCTAAGTGACATTAAGTAGATGTTCATGAATTTTAAAATTCCATTTCTCTCCAAATAATTGTAGAGATTCAGTGCAGTTCCAAAAATTATCCCAGAATGTTCTATGTAAATTCACAGGTTGATTTCTAAAATTGATACGACATACAAAAATTGTAGAATATATGAAGCAATTTAAAGAAGACAAAGTCAGGAGACTTACACTATCTGACTTGGATAAATATTATAAAACAATCATAATCAGGATGATGTGATATTGACACAATGGTAGGCAAATATGTCAATGGAATAGAATAAACATAGAAAGTAATCACTGCCTTGGAGTCAATTCCAACTCATAATGGCCCTTTCAGACAAGGGAGAACCGTCCCTGTGAGCTTCCGAGACTGTAATTATTAGTGGGAGCACAAAGTCTCTTCTTTCTTCCTGAGGGCAGTTGGTGGTGTCCACCTGCAGTTCGTAGTTCAAGGCATCACCATTACGCTAAAGAACCCAGACAAGGACTAGCAGTTATGTAAGCATTCCATTAAAAAAAGCTTTGTTGATATATAATTTACATATTATACTGTTCAAGAGTTCAGTCACATTAAAAAGAGTTGTGCAATCATCACCACACTCAATTTTAGACCATTTTCTTATTTCTTGTACTCATTATGATGACTGCCTCATTTACCCCCAATTCCCCCTTCCATAGTCTTAAGAATTTATTAGTCCAGTTGCTCTCATTATAGATTTACCTATCTTGTATTTCACATACAGAAAAGCATACAAAACTAAAGCAAAGAAACTCAGGAACAATGAGAAAATAAAACTGAGGAAAACCTTCAGAGAAAATAAAGCAGCTAGCATTAAAAGCTAGAACAAATTTTAAAAGCGTCAAAAAGGAGATGAAATGATAAGGTATTAAATTTTAACCTAATTAATCTGCAGTTATATGCTCTCAATGCACTGTGTTTGATAGCAAAGTGTTAGACATCTCTGCTCTCTGGCCTAAGGGAATCATGTCCATATGGGGACCCTGCAGTAGATTTTGGGTTTCCACTGTCATCCCTAACGTACTGCAAACTGCGAGCTCAGAATGAAGTTTCAATATTCTTCCCTCGTGTGGTCCGATATTTTATTACAATTCTTGGATCACACAGCCTAGTGAGCTTCTTCCATGTGCACTTATAAGGCTTTCGCACTTACATGACTGCTTGTTTTAAGACAAGCCTTTAAGAACGAAGTGATGAAGGAAACAAATGTACAAAAGTGCATTTGACACAATGGATGGATGTAGATAAGAGATGTATAGTTTAAAACGATTTAAACAAAACAAAAAAAAAAGAAGAGCCCAGATGCTATTCTTTCTGATAGCCAGAGACCATCTGACTTCTTCAACACTGTTTTCTACAGCACCCCTAGCTTCAGTGATTTATTCAGGAAAGCAAGTATTGAGTATGGCCATGTTATAAGAACAAACTATCCTTATATTAGAACTATGATTAAGTATGAGCTGAAAATTCATTCATCTAGCTATGGTTTTTATATTTCCATGGTTCACTTTAGAGATATTATCTTTTTATTAGGGAACCTTATAAATCATCTCCATGGGACATATAGTAATTCTCTTAATAGCATCATTAATTTAGCCAGTGGTATAGAATTTCAAACTGTTTAGGACAGCTTTTTCGAGCAAAATACATGGGCTATTGACATGTACATATTAAAAACGTAAGAGATTGTATCCTATTTATAGAAACAATAAGGGTCATAAATCAGGCAACACTTTCAAAACTCACTCATTCACAAAGGCTATACTGTTGCTGTTATTTTTAGGTGCCATAGGGTTGTTTCCACATTGCCTGGTCATGAGCCTTCCTCTCAATTGTTCCTATGCTTGAGCCCATTGTTGCAGCCACTGTATCAATCCATCTCCTTGAGGGACGTCCTCTCTTTCACTATCCCTCTATTTTACCAAACATGACAATGTCCTTCTATAGGGATTGGTCTCTCCTGGCAACATATTCAAAGTGTGTAAGACGAAATCTTGCTATTCTTGCCTCTAAGGAGCACTCAGGTCATACCTCTTCCAAGACAGATTGGTTTGTCTTTTTAGCAGTTCATGGAACTTTCAATATTCTTTTCTAACACCACAATTCAAATGCATTCCTTGTCTTATTTATTCAATATTCATCTCTCACATGCATATGAGGCCATGGAAATACCATGGCTTGGGTCATACACACCCTAGTCCTCAAAGTAACACACATGCTTTTCAATACTTTAAAGATGTCTTGTGCAGCAGCTTTACCTAATGCAACATATATTTTGATCTCTTGACTGTAGCTTCCACGAGCATTGATTGTGGGTCCAAGCAAGACAAAAACCTTGACAAGTTCACACTTGTATCCACTTACATCATGTTACCTATTGGTCCATTTGTGCCAACCTTGGTTTTCTATACATCGAGTTGTAAAGCCTACTGAAGGCTGCAATCCTTGAACTCATCAGCAAGTGCTTCAAGTCCTCCTCACTTTTATCAATCAGGGCTGTGTCATCTGCGTACTACAGATTGTTAACGAGCCTTCCTCCAATCCTGATGTTATATTTTTCTTCATATAATCCAGCTTCTCTGATTATTTTCTCAGCATACAGATTGATTAAATATGGTAAGAGGATACAACCCCGTCACATGCCTTTCCTTATTTTAAACCATGCCAGATTATGATATGTCATAAAACAGCAAAAAAGAGCATGAAAATATCATAGTCCAAAGCGGCCGTTCATTGATTACTACCAAAGCAAGGGATCCAAACAGTCAAATGACCATTAAGTCCATAACTTTGAGATAGTTGTCATCTGCTTCCACTCTGATTAGTGTGTTTCGGCCTTAACTTCAGGGAGTATTTCAGTTCGTTAAATGTACTACATGTGAGTTTAAAGTAAAGTTCAGTTTGCTTACTGGGGTTTCCAAAAATGTTCCCTCTGTTGTGGCCTATGAAGGCTGCTATGCTCCTTGAAGGATAGAGTCGGAAGTCCCAGCCATCTATAGTTCATGGCCTGGGTCACCAAGGACTGAATAGAAACTATTCATGGAGCTATTCCTGGAACTAATAGAAACTATTCATGGCCTGGGTCACCAAAAATGCCTAATTTGGAAAGTAATCCCAGGTGCATTTTTTCCTTGGGAGTGTAGTTAAGTAATGCTAAGTATTTTTCCTAATGGAAGGTTGCCTTGCCTGGTTTATCCAACCACAGAAGTGAAATCACCTTCACCGGAACAGCCATGTGCAGCCCACAGGAGTGCCTGATGTTTACACAATGACCGTAGAACATTGTTGTTATCTCGTGGGAACTGATTGATCTTGTTCCTCTCCCTGAAAATATAAGAAACTGAGCCCAGCTGCGTTGAGGGCTCCCCTGTTGAAGTGGTTTTAAAAATGTACAAATAAGGGGATGATATATGGTTCGTGAAGCCCTGGTGGTGTTCGGTGTTGGGCTGTTAACCACGTGGTCAGCAGTTCGAAACCACCAGCGAACTCCATGGGAGAAAGAGAGGGCTTTATAGTTCTATAAAGCGTTGCAATCTCAGAAATCCACAGTAATAGTCCTACTTCGTGCTGCAGCGTCACTATGAATTGGCATCAATGCAATGGCTGTAAGATGGGTTTGTCATTTTTACTCAACATCTGAAGGAGCCCTAGTGACGTAGTGGTTATTCTTGGGGCTGGCAACCCCAAGCTTAGCCATTTGAAACAACTGGTGTTCTCCCCGAGAAAAAAGTGGGGTTCACTAGTCCGATAAACAGCTTCAGTCTCAGAAACCCACAGGGGCAGTGCTACCCTGCCCTAGAAGATTACCTTGAGTGGGAATTGATTCAATGGCAGTGAATTGGCTTTTTGGATTTATACAAGCTCTGACTCCAACTCTATTTTGTCTGAGGGTTTGCTTCTGTCTCTGAGAAAGTGACCTACCTGTTTATGGATAAATAAGGAAGGCTCAACTTTCCCTCAGGAAGAATGTAATTAAAAGTAAAATAACTAGTATGAACTTGACTCAACATGACCTTAATTTATTGAAAGTAACCAGTCAGAAAAACTTACTTAAAAAAAGACCCATCAGATTTCTTTTCTTTTCTTTTTCACTGTCAGTTCCTGCTCTTTTGATATTTAAGCCCTGCATGGCCTGTGAGGGGAGGAGCACTCCTTAACTCACTGATTTTGAGTGCCTGCTGACTCAGCACCTCTGTAGGACAGAGGAGAACTGCCTGTTTGGGGTTTTTTTTTGTGGTTTTCTTGAGAGTTTAAAAAAATTTTTAATCCTTTAAATAATTTTATTGGGGACTCTTACAGATATTATAACAATCCATATTAAATTTTATAAAGCAAATTTGTACATATGTTCATATATTGCTATCATTTTCAAAACGTCTCTCTGCTTGAGCCCTTATTATCAGCTCCTCTTTTATCCTTCTTTCCCCCACTCTCCCACCCTCGTGAACCTTTATATATATATATATAATATATAACATATATATTTTAAAAATATAATACACACACATATATATTTAAAATATATAACATTTATATATATTGAAAATATATAACATATATATTTTTTCCAAATCTTACACCATCCACTGAACCCCTTCACCCACGTTTCTGTTGTTCATCCCCCTCAGATAAGTGAGTGTGTGTGTGTGTGTGTGTGTGTGTGTGCGTGCATGTTATACATCCGTCATTGCTTTCTGTTCTCCCTTTCTCCCCATCCTCCCCCTCCCCCCCTCCCCCAACTCTCAGAATGCCGCTATTCCCATTACTGTTATTGAGGTGTTTATCTGTCCTGGCTTCCATGGGTAGAAAGTTCTTTAGTTCTGTAGCCCCCTTGTTAAGCTTCTTTCCCAGTGATCTATCTTTCTTACGAATTGTGTATTAAAGTTACCTACTATTATTGTTAAGCTTGTGATTTTTTTTTCATCCTTTGAAGAATGTGATTGATGAATTTCACAGGCCTCTAGTTGGGAGTATATATATTTATTATGCTCATTGGTTCTTGGTCTACTGATCCCTTGAGCATTATACAGTGCCCATACTTATCTCTTGTTATAACTTGCACCTTGAGATCAAGTTTGTCAGAGATTAGGACTGGAACCCCTGTTATTTTATAATTGCTGTTTGCTTGGTATATTTTTGCCAGTCTTTAAATCTCACCCTATTTTGTCTGAAAGCTTGAGCTATGTCTCTTGTAGGCAACAGATTAATTGGCTATATCACAGGACCAGGCTGTGTTTTGTTTTGTTTTCCTTGTACTTACTAAGAATCAGAAATGATTCAAAAGCACCTGACAAAAACAGCAGCAAACATTTGAACTCCTTTCTAAATTTTAAGATTAATTTAACCCATATTGTATTTCAAATATCAATGACCCCCTTCTCTGTGGTTACATTTCCTTACCTCTATAGGTTTTATGCCCACTTGGATGGGCCTGACTTCTCAGCAGTTTGACACTTGAGACCTTCCCCATAATATGATCTAATATAATGTCATAAACTCCATGATGGGACCTGCTATGGGCAGCCAAGGCATTGTGGGAAGATTAGGGTAGCATGCAATCCTGTACTCAAGTCCCAAATCCAATGATATTTTCTTGGGAATGTGGTCTTCTTGGTATACAAGTACATGCTGTGGAGAGCTTCTTCACTTATTCTGCAACATATAGATCCAAAGATTGTCATATTTCCCATGATCTTGTGAAATCTCAGTAGCCTCTCATATGACCTACCACTTGACCTGTCAGCCTTGAGTGTTGCACTCTGCAGCCACAAGCTTGAGCTGCTGCATCCATGAGCCTGTTGTCATTCTGTTTTCTGATTCATTAGTCCTGCAGCTACATGGGTCAGAATATGCCTCCAGCTTAATACCTAACCCTGGTTTTGAATTGGACTTGACTTCTACTTTTTTCCAACGGTGTGACCCATTTTCTTTATCTATCTATCTATGTGTTTTTTTCTATCCATATATAAGCATCACCACTTTTGCTTCTCTAGAGAACATATTAGCCCAACATATTATCCTTCAACCACTTTTTAATCCTTTTTGTTTTTCTCATCTCCCTGTAATTTCTTTTTGATTACAAGTCATTGTATGGGACCTAGGTCAGCCTTTCCTTTAGACAACTTCTGGCAAATGCGCCACATCTAAAGGTTAATGAATGAGAAATAATTAACATGGACAGCAGACTAACCCAGACTGTGTCTGTGGCACTTGTTATTGAATAGCATTATTGTGTTCATTGGTATTTTTTATTTCCTTCTTGTAAACCAGAAAAGTTCTCAGTTTCTGCTTACAAGCCATGGTTTCCTCCCAAGCTAATCTGAAATCCCTTAATATAGTTACTCTGAAGCTTAAGAAGTGACAGGAGTGAGTGAGTGCATGCACGTGTGTGCACATACATCAGTATTCCTTCCTTGTGGCTTGTTTCTGATGAAAAAATGAACATATTTTGCGTTGTTTTTCCATTTAACTAGAGCAAATATTTTCCACATAGGTCATAAAAGAAGGTGATGTTAAGGCAAGGGCCAGTCTTTATGAGAACACGAAGTTCCAAGAATTTGATAATTATTAACTCAGCCCTGCTGACTGCCACCCCCTAGAAGTATGCCAAAGAAATGAAGGACTGTGAGAAGTGCTGAGTTTATGGAGTCTGTTTTAGTGTATACAGTGAAAACCAGAAGAAAACAAGTGTGTGTGTATATATATATATATATATATATGTATATATGTATATATGTATATAAACATTCCTGTGAAATAATTGCATACATGTTTGCTTCAGTAAGAACTCTGGACCCAATGTATGTATAGCATGTTCTAGTAACTTTGTGATGATAGTTGGAAAAACCCAACTAAGAGGGCTGAAGTAAAATGGACCTATTTAAACAAGGGCTGTTAGATGTACTATAGTAACTCACGTCAGTTGTTGGTAGCAAGTAGCTGTGTGGCAGGCCAGAACAAAAGCTTGTAAAAATAAAATGGAAAGGTGGTTTAGTGGAATGGAAGACAGATTAAAAATAGGTTAGCAAGAGAGCTACTTAATGATATTCTGGAAAGGAGGCTTGCATGGGGACATGCATAATTTAGTCTTCTAGAGCCTGGTCTTGACCCTCATTTTCCTCTATTTTACCAAACACGATTTCCTTTTCCAGTGACTAGGCTCTCCTGTTTACCTGTCCAAGACAAAGTCCAGCCATTCTTACTTTTGATGCACAGAGCCCGACAATTACAAATTAGGGAGAAATACTTAGAGTGTAGGGGGAAAAAAGCAGGTTGATTCTGTTAAACAAAATAAGATTGACTAACTCACAAAAGTTGATTTTCCTTTTATATTTAGATGCTACTCTACTATGTTTTAGATGCTCGGCTAGATTGCTATTACATCCTAATTAGTGTGTTCATGAATCTATTATATATCATCCAAAAACATATACAAGCCCTTGACAAAAATCTTAAGATGAACAATTTTTCATTTCAGCTCCCTGACTTGCTCAAAGGTTGCTGTCAGACAAGGAGCATTCTAAAGTCAATTCTGGCAGAAGCATTTAGGTTAAAATATAATATTATATCTTTTGATCCACTTCAACGTTGTTTCAGTTTAACAAGAAAAAAAAAATAAGGCAAAATGCACATGGATTAACCCTCTGGTGAATCCTTTCTGACCGCAGACCAGGGCCATGTTATCATGTTGTTATCATGAAGAACGCATTAGAATGTGCATTACTGCAGATGCAGTTACTTTAAAAATGTGAGTCCCCTTTTGACCCTTTAGCATTTGTCCCAGTGTTTGATATTTTCTGTTTTTGATTGAATTTTTCTCTATTATATTTTGGTATTGTTGTTGTTGTTGTTGTTAATGTTTATCTGTACATGGAATCCAAGATAGGTAAATCTAGAGAGACAGAGCTGGATTAGTAGTTTCTCAAGAAGGAGGCAGGGAGGTTATGGGGAAAAGGGGAATTAATAACAATGAGTACAAGTTGGAGGAAATGTTCCAAAATTGATTGGGATGGTGATTGGGCAACTCTTCTTAAGATTATGGAAGTATTGACTTGTTTGATTTGTGACTCATGTGCCAATTAACATTTTAAAGTAGAAAACAACAAGAACACAACTCAAGGAAGCCAGCCTGCTGCCCTGCCTCACCATCTTACAGTCTTGCTGCTGCCTCTCTGTTCTGTTTCACGGTCTCTTGCCTTGGCCTCTGGTGCTTCCGGCCCAGGTCTCCACCACTTCAGAGAGATCTTGAAAGTGTTCCACGTCGTTCAATGGTTCTGGGAAGTCTCTCTTCCTACTGAGAGGACTCATTCTAATAGCCAGGGGCGTGGCAACTGAAACCGACCAATCCTCTCCCTCTCCTCGTCCTATTTGCGTAGTCCCATCCAATCACTTACCGGAGTGACAGAGACAGGGGCAAGGGAGCCACATTAAGAAATCTCACCGAACAATAGAGCTTTCATTGGATGGTTTTCAAAGGTAAATTACTAGGTCTTTTCCCCAGACTGTGTTGGCTTTGAAGATCAGCTGCAACCTGTTTATCCTTAAAGCAATGTTCAAGCCCCCACAGACGATGCTGTGCATGGCGCTATTGGCTGAGAATTGAACTTGGGTGTCTGCCTAGAAGATGAGAATTCTGTGACTCAACTATTACTACCCTCATTACTATTCTTTCTTTCAGTTGGTAGGGAAAACCAAAACTGACGGGACCCCGGTAGGGCAGTCCCATGTTACCTTTGGTATCGGTGCATTCCCTAGGAGCAAATCCAGTAGCCCTGATGCTTTCTATCATGATAAGTAGGAGCTCGTTAAATATGTTGATTTAATAGCTTAGAACTATTAAGAAAATTAAATATGCAGTATTCAAGAGAAAACCGTGAGAGTTGATCAGGGCAAAGAATCACACCTGCTTGGTTTCGTTCATGACCTTAATTCTGAAATGGGCTTCAAATAGGAGGGACGTGATGTTGCAAGTGAGGCTTCCGCTGGCTCCACGCTCACAGGTGCTCCGGACTTGCTTACCTCTTCCCTGATAAAATCAGAAAACTCAGGTTTGGAATGTGTGTAAATAAGCTCTTGTGAGTCAAACAATAATTTATAAATGCGCTTGTTAGAGTAAATGAGCAAAAACTCAAAACAAACAAAAAATAGCATTCTTCACGCCGCCACGCCCCCTTCCCCCCACCTCCCCGTCATCCCACGGCTTTATTTGTTTTAAGAAAGGCATTTACCAGTACTTGCTAGTTGTGACTATTGCCTGTTAGGGACTGTTTTCATTGCTAAAGAGCAACCAAGTTTAGTCTCTTATTTAACCACATGTCCATCCATATCATTTAAAATGTTATAGCTCACTCATTTTCCTCTCACCATATTCCTCATCTGAAGAGCAGGAAGACCTATTGCTCATTTATTTCCAATTGTGTTGCAATAATTTTCAACGTGCAGAGTATATTTAAAAAGATGAATTTGTGATTTGGTTGATGAGGATAAATTTCACAGATATAAAGAATCTGTCTATGATATTATTTGTGGTCATGGTGATATATAGAGTCGTCAAATATGTTTATAACACACGGGATTAAGCAGATCTTAAATCATAGTTTATTTATTTCAAAATAACTATTAATAATGTTTTTTTTAAAACGTAAGGTTTCAAATACAGCTATTAATTTTACATGGTAAGGTAACTGTAAGAATAATATGGATTGATAATCTTTAATGTTGAAATAGATTGATAAGAAAAAATTGAAGTAAATAAGATTAAGGAACAGGGAAGATAAGGCATTTCTCTTCTTTGGGACCAGATAAATATGATGTGATTCAGTTTAAATTGTACTCTATGAGAACTGATCCTATAAACCAAGTCTAATTTGTGTTCAATGAACATGGATATTTAAAAATAAAACTGATGGTGCCCGGCCATCAAAAGATATAGCATCTGGGTCTTAAAGGCTTGAAGATCAACAAGCAGCCATCTAGCACAGAACAACAAAGCCCACATGGAAGAACCACACCACGTGTGATCACAAGGTGTCAAGGGATCAGGTATCAGGCATCATCAGAACAAAAATCTTACTATAGTGAATGAGCGGGGGAGGGGTGTGTGTGAAGTGGAGACCCAAAGCCCATTTGTAGGCCACTTACAGAAGGATCTCGGGGAGGAGAGGAGCCAGTCAAGGTGCGATGTAGCAACGATGAAAAATACAACTTTCCTCTAGTTCCTAAATGCTCCCCCCACTGTCATGATCCGAATCCTACCTTGCAAGCCTGACTAGACCAGAGGATGTACCCTGGCACAGATGGGAACTGGAAACACAGGGAAGCCAGGGCGGGTTATCCCCTCAGGACCAGTGGTGTGCGTGGTGATGCTGGGAGGGAATAGGGAAGGTGGGTTGGAAAGGGGGAACCTATTTCAAGGATCTACATGTGACCTCCTCCCTGGGGGACATACAACAGAAAAGTGGGGGAAGGGAGACATGGGACAGAGCAAAATATGACAAAATAATAATTTATAAATTATCAAGGGTTCATGAGGGAGGGGGGAGTTGGAAGGGAGGGGAAAAAACAAGGACCTGATGCCAAGGGCTTGGATGGAGAGCAAATGTTTTGAGAATGATGAGGGCAACGAATGTACAAATGTGTTTCACACAATTGATATATGTATGAATTGTGATAGGAGGTGTATGAGCCCCTAATAAAAGTATTTAAAAAAAAGAGTTACAGTCTCTGGACTAATAATAAGGGCCATAGTTTGAAGACATCAATTATTATGTATTCCTTCTTAACTTTTCAAGCTTCACAGGCCTATGAAGAAAAATGGAAACACAAAACAAAACCATGGTTTGGGTCAGATTCATCTCTCCTATTCTCTGATGAAAAAACATTCTCTTCTTGTTATATAATTTCCATTTCCCCTAATTACTTGTTATGTGATTCAATTGATTTTTTACAGGGAGTTTTCTTCCTGGTCACAGTGATGAAGAGTAGTCAATTATTTCAACTTGGGATAGCCCATGGTACCTAATCCCACAGTCACACACAAGCACTGGTTTAGGAATAGTCATATGTGACCCAAATTAGAATCTTTCTCCTTTTAAAAAAATGCAGCTAATAGCACCGCTTGGAGGCCAGGCATTGTTGGAAGCAGTACATTTTATATGAAAGAGAGAGAGTTGCTTAGAAGATAATTATGTAAATGGATTATTTGCCAGGAGAAATGAGAACCAGAGTGAAAGAAACCTGAGCATGAACTAAATTGTTGTTTCATTTTGGCAGTTGAAGCTAGAGATTAGGCCTACAATCCTAATCTTTATCAAATTACCTCAGGCCACATGGAGACCACACAATAAGTTTTTATGGAAAAAATTAGAATGATGATAGTTTTTCATGACTATAAATGAAGATTTCCAAACCTACATTGCATATTTGTGTTCATTAATGACACCTTAAATACTTTATGTTTAAACTTCATTTGGATACAGTTAATACACTATATATGTTGTAGATCTCTTAGTTAAAAACTGCAATTATGAAGAAATAGCTATGTAGTGGCAGCTTAAAATATGGCCTTTAACTTTCTTAGTTTATGTTTTGGGTACTAATTGTTATCATTCTATATAACTTTATCTTTATAAAGAGAATATCTTGCTATGATAATCAATACTGTGTTAGTCTGGATAGACTAGAGAAACAAATCCAGGGAGACTCACATATGTATAGGAACAAGCTTTATATCAACAAATAATTGTATATTAAGGAAACATCCAAGCCCAGTCCATAAGTCTGATATTAGACCTATGTCCAATAGTAGTCCATAAATTCCTCTTTAGACTCACCCAGCACATGCAATGATGACAAATGCAGGAAGATCACATGCCAGTGGGTGGAAAGTCTTGTGGATCCGTGGTGGGGGAAGTATGTCAGCACTCATGTGGATCTCCACATGGCTCCTCCAGCTTCAGAGCCCTGGCTCCATCAGTGTGTCTGCAAGTGGTTTGTCACCAGGAATGTCTCACAGGGAGACAAAACAGAGAGTGTATCTGGCCTCCATTGTGCTATTTATCTCCATTGCACCTCCAAATGAGGTCATCAAGCTGCAACCTGATTGACAGGCTGGCCTCCATGCCTTCCTCAAGTTGACAGTACGTTACGTAACTGCCACAAATACTAATTAAGACCTGTGCCTGAGACTTTTTATTGTGCCATATATATTTGCTGTCATGTAGAAATACAAAATATGCATATTATTTCACACACACACTCAACATTCATATATGTGGAATGACACTTGATATAATCATGTTATTTTCTATTACTTAAACTAAGATCATTTCCATTTATTATTGACTTACTCCAAAATATTCTAATGTAAATGTAAATTTGCTGGTAAATAGTTCAAAGTGGTTTGTGTCACAAAAAGTCCAACTTTTAATTTATCTTGCACTGGCTTTTTGCTGTCCATTTATGGAACTATTTACACTCTTTGTTTGCCTACAGTATTTATATGCAGATAAACAGATTGCCTGTCTCTAACATCAACAGGAATAGCATTTCATATTATAAAGTAATAGTGACTGATATTTCTAGGTTGAAAGCCCTTTCTTTCTTACACTAATGGGAAAATAGACTTGATGGCCACTCTGTTCACTATAAGATTGTATATAAATCTTTCTGTAAAAATAGGGAGAATAAAATTTTTTTCATGGAAGTTGGAAAATAAAGATGAAAGGGGAAAATTGCCAGAGAAACCAAAGATAAATTTTAAAAATTGTTTCCATTACATGTATCAAGACTAGAATTTAGAATATAAGTAGCACTATTTGCTTCTGTTTTCAGATGGTGTATTTGTATGACATTTTTATGAAGGACGGAAAGAATATTTCTAAGTAGAAATACTTAAATACCTGAAATCTACCAGATCCCTACTATCATTTCTGATTTAGATTCTGTTCTGTTGGTGAGGACAGACTTAACCTTCAATTAATTTGATTCTGAAGAAAGAATTCTCAAAATAATAATGGGACACATTTTACTGTCCACTTGAATCAGCTATATTTCAACCAATGACCATTTTTAGTGAAGTACCAGGGTATTATATGAGTGACCTGCAATTTTTATTGCCTGATTTTTTAAAATATAGGGACATTAGTCACAACAGAAAAGCAACTAAATACAGAATATCTGAGGGTTGAGGTAGGTAGTGCTTACATGCTGAAAGGGGAAAGTCCCTCTTTATTTTCATATATAATTTACATGATAATGTACAATACTCTAAAAATTGGGACCTGCTTTGCTGTGTTACATTTATAAGGATTAGTGGCATGTCCTAATGTGATGGAAAGCAATAGATGAAGATACTGAGATGACTTTTCAGAAAACCTCCTAGTGAAACTTATGTAAAAAGCATTTACATATATATATATATATATTCAGGTTTTGATATTCACTATGAAAATTTAAAAATTCTTTTATTGTCATATACTTAAATATCATAAAAATTCAATTGTTCACATATCATACAGTAAATGACATTTAGAAGATTTGTACAATCATCACAATCAATTTCAGAATATTTTCTTTCTCATACACATTGTAAGCTCCCCATTTCCTCTCAAACTCCCCTGCCTTGCTCCTATCAAATTACTGTCTCCATTGATCTACCTATTCAGGATTTCATGTACAGAGAACTTACAAAAACAACAACAACCATCATACCCAACAAACACACCAACTAACTAAGCCCACTAAGAAAGGCCTGGAAAAACATAGAATAGCCTAAAACAAAGGAACAGCAGAAAATATTAAATACTGAAACAACTTTTAAATGGGTAAAAAGGGATCAAATGCTATGGCATTACATTTTACCCTAACGGTAGCTGCCGTAATTGACATTACAATGTTTTCTATATGATAACATGGCTATTCACATCCTTGACAATGCTCAGAAAGGACTCACCAGACACAATCCATCTGGGGACACTGCAAATGAATTTTGAGCTTCCTCTGGCTTCTATAGCCTTCTGCATATGGAGGTTCACAATTTAAGCTTTGATACTATTTTCTCCTTCAGATTTGGTTTATTATTTACAATCCTTGGGTCACACAGGTGGACTTTT
The DNA here is from genome assembly GCF_050624435.1 of Tenrec ecaudatus. Classification (NCBI taxonomy): domain Eukaryota; kingdom Metazoa; phylum Chordata; class Mammalia; order Afrosoricida; family Tenrecidae; genus Tenrec; species Tenrec ecaudatus. Next base: position 87,828,782 of record NC_134534.1, on the reverse strand, counting down.
TGGTACCTCAGTTAGATGACTGCTTGTCTAAAGACAAGCCCTTAAAACCCCAGGCACTGGTCTTTCTGCCAACCAGGCACCATCTAGTGTCTCCACCATAACTTGCAATCGAACTCATATAGTCAGTGACCTGTTTTTGAGGGGAAGCATCAAGCAGGCCATGCCACAAGGTTGAATTGTTCTAGCATTGGGGCTAGAATTAGGTGTGAGCTCCAAACCTATTCTTTTATCTAGAAATTATCTATGTCTCTGGTTCACTTTAGAGACATCATTTTCAATTTATAATAGATAACATTTAAATCAACCCCTTGGAACATATGGTAATTCTATTGGTAGTGTTATTAAGTTAGCCAAAGGTATAGAATTTAAAACACTGTTGAGAAAAGCAAATTATTAAGTATAAGCCAGGTTCAGGCTGTCATACAGAATTTGCAGATTAGAATTTTTAAGTGACTGGATACTATTTACACAAACAATGGAGTTTGGTAATAGGCAAAACTTTCAGTAACACTCATTAACAAAGGCAGAGCCATAACTACAAGATTAATACATGTCATAAGGAAGTAAATATATGTTAATCCCAGGTCAACGCTTACTGGGTTTGCTCAAGTACCAAATCTGAACCAAAGTCCACTGACTGCCAATTCCGTCGCTTAAGGACAGTAGTCATTTGCTTCTTTTCATACTATGGAACTTCAGTCTTTATATATGAATAATTTTGTTTAATTCAATGCAAAGCTCTCCAAGACATCTCCTTTAAATGCTACCCTTGTGATTTGGGGGAGTTAGCATTTATGAATTGTTGTAAAAAGTTAATTATGAGTCAAAGAAAGAACACTCTGGCGCACACACACACACACACACACACACACACACACACACTCCTACATGCACACTTAGGTATAAGGTGGTATAAAACTGAAAACTATCCAGCTGTTACAAATCTAAACCTGCACTAGGGACAAGACAATAGTCTAGGCACAGAATTTATCATTTAATGTTCTTGTTACACAGTAGGTATTATTCCATGAGGTAAAACATAGTTAACTCTTCAGATTTTAAAAATATCTAGTTATTGAATTATAGTAAGAAAATTCTTCTAAAATATATCGTGTAAAAATGTTTAAGAGTAGGAATTGATAGCATCAAACATCCTTTCTTCTACCTTTTAAATTTGTAAATTTTCAAGCTTAATATGAGTTGAATAAGTATTTAAATATATATATATATATTAAACATGGATTTACTGGCATGTAATTCACATAGCATACAACTTAATGGCTCAATCGTATTACTATCACCATTTAATTTCAGAACATCTCTTGTCTTTCTTATACTCATTGTTTTTATATCCCCATTTCCCACCAACCTCCCCTGCCATGCCCCTAGGTAATTATTAATTTTGTTACAGTCTCTATGGATTTATCTATCCTGGATTTCATATGAGAAGATCAGTCAGAACAAAAACAAGAAAGAAAGGGGAAAAATCCCTATCAGCAACAATAAAACAAAACTGAGATAAACCTAAAAAGAAAAGAAAGTAGATAACATTAAAAACAGGAAACAAACTTTAAAATGGATCAAAGGGTGATCAAATAATAGGTGCTGCATTTGAATGTAACTACATCTGTCATCATCAACTTTAGAATGTTCTCTGTCTCAGATGCAAGGTTCTTCCCATCCCTGGACTGTCGTTCGAGGAGATTTACGGGAGGTTTCATTGCTGGGAAGACCCTGCAGATGGATTTGTTACACTCTAACACAGCCTTTTCTCTCTTTCTTGTACTCTATTTCTTTCACGTTGTTAAGCCATTAAAAAATAAGTTTTTTTTAATCATTTTTTGGGGCTCATACAACTCTTATCACAATCCATACATACATCAATTGTGTAAAGCACATTTATACATTCATTGCCCTTATCATTCTCAAAACATTTGCTCTCCACCCAAGCCCCTGGCATCAGCTCCTCATTTTTCCCCCCTCTCCCCATTCCCCATTCCCTCATGAACCTTTGATAATTTATAAATTATTTTGCCATATCTTGCCCTGTCTGATCTCTCCCTTCACCCACTTTTCTGTTGTATGGCACCCATGGAGGAGGTTACATGTAGATCCTTGTAATTGGTTTCCCTTTTCCAACCTGCCCTCCCTTCAACCTCCCACTATCGCCACTTGCACCACTGGTCCTGAAGGGATCATCCGCCCTGGATTCCCTGTGTTTTTAGGTTCCTAAAGGAAAGTTGTATGTTTCATCATTGCTATATCGCACCCTGACTGGCTGTCTCCTCCCTGACACCCTGCCATTAGGGGATGTCCAGTGGCCTACAATGGGCTTTGGGTCTCCACTCTGCATGTCTCACCCCATTCACAATGATATGATTTTTTTTTTGTTCTGATGATGCCTGATACCTGATCCCTTCAACACCTTGTGGTCACACAGGCTGGTGTGTTCTTCCATGTGGGCTTGGTTGCTTCTGAGCTAGATGGCCACTTGTTTATCTTCAAGCTTTTAAGACCCCAGATACTATATCTTTTGATAGCCAAGCACCATCAGCTTTCTTCGCTACATTTGCTTATTCACCCGCTTTGTCTTAAGTGATTGTGTTGGGAAGTTGAGCATCATAGAATACCACTTTAATAGAACAGGAAATGGAGGAAAGAGCTAGGAGGCAAAGGGCATTTATAGAGGTCTAAATAAAGGCATGTACATATGTAAATATATTTATATATGAGGATGGGGAAATAGATCTATGTGCACATATTTATAGGTTTAGTATTAAGGTAGCAGATGGACATTGGGCCTCCACTCAAGTACTCCCTCAATGCAAGAATACTTTGTTCTATTAAAAAGTAAGGCTTAAAGAATATTAATTTTATTTCTAAGTGAACTCGTATGGCTTTATACTTTCAATGATAATGGATAACAGTGGTTAAATTTATCCCCTTGCTATAAGGTAGTTATATAAATATATAAAATAAAAAACTGCTTTCTGGTGTTAACCAGTAGGTAGTATAGTAGTATTATTACTGATAGAAGAGAAACCAGGTGAGTTCAATTATCACTCCAGATTTCTTCTGGAAACTATTGCACTGAGTAACTGAAAGGAGGGATCGAATGGAGCGAGAAAATCTTGCTGCATAGAGTATCACTTCTCCAGGTGGAATACAAAGAAGTCAAACTGACTACATCTGTGGGAAGGCAGGATGGAGAAACAGTATCAGCAGACCATGGGTCGACTATGGAACAGACCAACAATTGCTCACATATAAGTTCAGGATAAAGCTAAAGAAACTTAAAACAAGTTCACAAGAATCAAAATATAGCCTTCCCTACCTGATTATTGAGAACACATTAAGAACAGATTTGGCCCCTTGGACACAAGTGAAAGAAAGCCTGATGAGCTATGGGAGGACATTAAGATGGTCACTAATGAGTAAAGCAGAAGGTCATTTAAAAGACAGGAAAGAAAGAAAAGATCAAGGTAGGTGTCAGAAGAGACTCTGAAACTTGCTCTTAGTCATCGTGTAGCTAAAACCAAAGGAAGAAATGATGAAGTCAAAGAGCTGAATAGGAAATTTCAGAGGGCAACTAGAGACGACAAAACCATATATTATAATGAAATGTGTTGAAATCTAGAATTAAACTACAAGAGAAGAACATGGTCTGCATATCTGAAACTGAGGGGACTCAAGAAAAAACTCAAGAGAGATTCTGTGGGCAAAATATTGAATGATGCAGGAAGCACCAAGAGAAGGTGGAATTAGTCTACACTCCACTATGTCAGGAGCTAGCATATGAGCAAAAACGAATGGTGCTGAGGGAAAAAGTTCAAACAGCACTGGATGCATTAGGCAGAAACGAAGCTCCAGGAATTGATGGAATGCCTGCCTATTGAAATGCTTCAGCAATATGAAGAAGCCCTAGAAGCACTCACCTGTCTGTGTTAGGGCATGTGGAAGACACATTGGCCGACTGACCAGAAGAGATCCCTGTTTGCACCAATTCCAAAGAAAGGTAACCCAACAGAATGCTCAAACAATAGATCCATATCGCTGATATTGCATGCAAATGAAATTTTGCTTAAGATCCCCCAACAAGGGTTGCCGTAGTCCATTGACTGGACACTGCCATACGTTCAGGGTAGAGTAAGAAGATGATGTAGACAAGGGATTTCATTGCTGATGGCAAATGGATCTTGACTCAAAGCAGAAAAGACCAGAAAGATGTTTATTTGTATTTCATTGAGTATGCAAAGGCATTTGATTGTGTGAACCATAATAAACTGTGGAGAACCATGATAAATCTAAAAAAGATAAACATTATAAACTTGGATGTATAATGATGCATTATATACTCAGTAAAACTCCATGGTGCACTACCAGGTGGTGTTTCCTTCTATGGTATGTAGGGTTTCTATGCATTAGACAGAGGACCCTCTGGCACCCAACAATAACAACCAAGCCCACAACAATAAAATTCACTACCATGCAGTCAATTCTGACTCATCGTGGCCCCACAGGATGGACAGAACTGTTTCTGTGGAATTCTGAGACTGTATCTCTTTATATGTAAAAAGCCTGTTTTTCTCCAATTGGTGGTTTCAAATTGCTGCCTTCGTAGTGCGTAGACCAACAGGTAACCTGCTACCACATCAGGGTTCCTCAGGTGAGTATTATGCAGCATTCACTGGCATCAAATAAGATTTGTTTTGAGTAGGATTTGTTTAGCTTGGGTACTTGGACTGCTCTTTGTTGTGGGAGGCTGTAGGATATTTAGTTTATTTGGGGCCTCTACCTAACAGATATCAGTAGCAACACCTCCAATTATGACAACCAAAATGCATCTAAATATTGCTAATTTACCTGTGGGGAAAAATTGCCCTAACTTGGAACTGGTTTGTGTAGAGAGGAACAAGGACTAAAATCATTAAAGCCTTCATATCACATAATACAACTCCTTTATCACTCTCATAACATGTGAATTATATACTACCTACCAATATTTTCAGTCTTTCACATTTTGTAGGCAGTTTCTGTCCTAGTTACAGTATTTGCTATCACATGTGTGAATCTGGAAAAAGGCGCTTCACCACAACAATCCTACCACTAGAGGCCACTTGGAACAAATGAGTGCCAGAAAACTGTAGGAAAATTGCTCTTAACATAAATAAAACTCCCCTTGACTTCAGAATGCCTGCTGTTACTGAAAACATGATATCAGCAAAAATTCAAACAGAAAATAATTTGGTTATTTATGGAAGGAGCAAACTTCCAAAAGGAAAGGTTAAGCCTGTCCAACTAGCACGATTTAACCATCTAAAATAACTGTTCATTTTATTTTTAACAATTTTTTACTCTGAATTAGGTGGGAGTTTGCATTTCAGATAATCAGTTTTGTATTCAAAAGTTTAAATTACTAACCAACAACCCTGCAAAGAGTTTACCTTATCCACCACCTTTGATTTTTCTATGCCTTTTTGTGGATTGCTATCTTCTACTGACAGGAGCCGTGGTGGTGTAGTGGTGGTGTTCTGCTGCTTACTCAAAGGTCAGTAGTTCAAAACCAATAGCAGCTCCGTGGGAGAAAGGTGGGGCTTTCAACTCCCATTAATCTTGGAAACTCACAGGGGCATTTCTACCCTGTCCTGTAGGGTCGCTATGAGTCGGCATTGACTTGTGGTGGTTTTCTGTTTTTTGGTTTGTTTCTTCCACTTCATCTAAGCTAATATCTGTTAACCGATTTTGGCTTTTTCCCCTATTTATAACAGTACTGTCATGCAATATTTGTCCTTTTATGTTTCACTAATTCACTCACCATTGTGTTCTCCAATTCCACTCATGCCAGGAGGGCCTCCATGGGGTCATCGTTGGTTTTGGTGATGCATAGTTCTCCATTGTGTATATGTGTCAACATTTCTTTATGTTTTTCTACTGGTAGATATTTTGGGTACTTCCTTCTTCTTGCTATTGTTAAAAGCATTGTAATGAACATAGGTGTGCATATGTCTGCTCATGTTATAACTCTTACTCCTTAAGGTTATATACCCAGCAGAGACATTGCTGGATAGATATAATTTCCATTACCATTTGTTTGAGCTAGCACCCTTCATTTCCCACAGTGTTTGTAATTAATTATAGGCAGTCCCAACAGTAGTGTATGAAGGTTCCAATCTCACTGCAGCATCTCCAGCATCTGTTATTTTCTGGTTTTGAGTTTGGCTCTCTGTGTCTGGGCAAGGTGCTTTCTGATTCTTGCTTTGATTTACCTCTTCAGGGTGGTGAGTGATCTTGAACACAGAGTTCAACTTATCAGTCAGGTCACAGCCTGATGTTGTTTGCCTGGTAGGTTTGGTCTTTTTATATGAGAGACAGGGGGGGATTCTTCCCCTGTCTCTATGCCCCTTCACCTTCCTGATTGCTAGAACTCTGTTCTTGTGTCCTGGGGCAACCCAATATGGGCAACCCAACAACGAGAGCTGTGACTTCCCTGCCACATTTCCACTGACCTTAGGATCCAAGCACGTCTGCATGCACCAGCCTGTGATCTCTCTGCATCCTGCTTCTCAGGCTAGCATTGCACCCATGAACTTAAGTTGGACTGGCTGTGCGGCCTTCTTGACATGAAGTTGTTTCTTAGACACTCATGTGAGTGTTGCTGGTTTTGTCTTTCTAGAGATCTCAGTCTAGCACAGTCTGGCATGATTGATTTTGCCTGGAAGTCTATTTTATTGGAAATTAACATTGCCACTCTGGACTCCTTTTTGTTACTATGAGCTTAATACATAATTGCCATCCTTTGATTTTTAGTCTTTTTTTGTCTTTAAACTAAGGTGTGTTTCTTGTGAGCCATGTATTCATGGGTGCTGCTTTTTTATCTAGGCTGCTACTTTCTGTTTCTTGACCATTGTATTTAATCCATTAACATTTAGTGTTGTTATCGACATGCGTGCTGATGCTGTAATTTTGGTGGTCTTTTTTGCGTGTGTTATTGTTGGTTTCTTTATTCTTTCTATATGTCTGTGCCAAGTTCCCTTCATTTGTGGATTTTCAATAATTTCTTTCTTTGATGATATTTTAATTTGCATTAGCATTTTGCAATCTTTTTCGTTCCTAGTTTGAGGATACTTTTCACTTTTTTTATGTTACCCTGTTATTCATTGCGTCTTCTCATATTTTAAACAGTCTTTACTGTCTTGTGAACTACTTGTCTCTCTTTCCATTTGTGTTAGTCTGGGTAGACTAGAGAAACCAATCCATAGAAACTCATATGTGTATAAGAGAGTTTTATATAAACGGTAATTGTACATTAAGAAAGCATCCCACCCCAATCCAGTCCAAGCCCATAAGTCCAATATTAACCCATATGTCCGATACCAATCTATAAAGTCCTCTTCAGACTCATGAAGCACATGCAATGATACCAAATGCAGGATGATCACAGGACAGTGGGTTGAAGGTCTTGTGGATCCAGTGGCATTGTAAGCATCTCAGTGCTGGCAGGAGTCTCTACGTGGTTTCTATGGCTTCAGAGGTCTGCTTACATCAGGGTAGGTCCATGTGGCTTCTCCAACTCAGGACACTAGAGTAGTTCCATGTGTCTTGTCAGCTGCAATGTCTCCCAGGGAGTGGGCATAGAGCGGTGTCTCCTGCCTCCAAAGAGGAAACACCCGATTTCCCAGAATTCTCAGGAGAAGGCCATGCCCACATAGAGGCCTCATTGGCTAAGACCTGATTGACAGGCTAGACTCTACCCCATTCACTCTTCATCCTCTCGAGTCCCAAATTGACACCAGATTATGTAAATATCACACCGTTTGAAAGTTTTGTATTCACAGATTACACTCTATCTTCTTTCTATTTATCTTTGTTGTTGATTGATATATCTGATTCTCAATTTTTTTGTCCAGTACTTTTATTTTATTTTTAATACTGTTTTAAATGTGTTGTTTTCTGGGTGGTATTATGTTGGATGCTGATCTCATATTTATTTGCTATTGTTTTTGATTCTCTGTCCAAAGTGCTGTATTTACATATATATATATATATATATATATATATATATATATATATATATATATATATATATATATATATATATATATATATATATATATTCCGGGTTTTTACAAATTCCCTTAATTTCTACCTGTCTGGACATACTCTTTTTTCTCCTTCATAATTAAGGATTAATTTTGCTACATATAAATTTTTTGGCATTTGATTGGCCTTCTTGTTTACATGGTTCCTTTTGAGATGTATGAACTTGAGCTTATTCTTATTGATTTTTTTGTGGGTAACTGTTTTCCCATATTTGTTCTCAGGATTCTCTACTTCTTCTTGATATGGGAAACTTTGATTAAAATATGTCCCAATAATTTTCTTTTGGGTCTATCCTATTTAGGTTTATCTCAGCTTATAGGTTCAGCAGTAGGGTAGCAGGTGAACATTGGGCCTCCTTGCGCATACTCCCTCAATACAATAGCACCTTGCTCAGCTAAACAGTCATTCCATGATAACCACCTTCCCGACATGATCACTGAAGACAGACGTGTGCATAAGCAAGCGTGGTGAAGAAAGCTGATGGTGCCCGGCAATCAAAAAGATATAGCGTCTGGGGTCTTAAAGGCTTGAAGGCAAACAAGAGGCCATCTAGCTCAGAAGCAACAAAGCCCACAGAGAAGAAGCACACAAGCCTAAGTGAGCACAAGGTGTTGAAGGGGTCAGGTAGCAGACTTCAAAGAACAAAAGCCATCATTGTGTGATCACCTTCCCCACAAAAACGCCGAAAACAAATGTGTGCATATGTAAGTGTGGTGAAGAAGGCTGATTGTGCCTGGCTATGGAGATATACAGTGTCTGGGGACTTAAAGGCTTGAAAGTAAACAAGCAGCCATCTAGCCCAGAAGCAACAAAGCCCACATGGAAGCAGCACACCAACATGTGTGATCATGAAGGGACGATGGGACCAGGTTTCAAGCAACAAAGGTGGGGGGGGGGGATCATATCATCTTGAATGAGGGGAGTCCATGATGGGGACCTAATGCCCATCTATAGACAACTGGACATCTCTTCCAGAGGGGTAGTGGGGAGGAGATGAGTCACTCAGGGTTCAGTGTAGCAACAATGAAACTCAAAACCTTCCTCTAGTTCTTGAACACTTTCTTCCCCCCAATTATCATGATTGCAATTCTACCTTGCAAACCTGCTTAGACCAGAGGATGCACAGCGGTTCAGTTGGGATCTGGAAACACAGGGAATCTAGGACAAATGAACCCCTCAGGACCAACGGTGAGAATGGAGACACCGGGAGGGAAAGGGGGTGTAGAAAGGGAGAACCGATCTCAGAGATCTACATATAACCTCCTCTCTAGGGGATGGGCAACAGGAAAGTGGGTGAAGGGAGACACCGGGTAATTAAGATAAGATAAAATAATAATTTATAAATTATTAAGGGTTAATGAGAGAGGGGGGAAGGAGGGGGAGGGCAAAAATGAAAATGAGCTGATTCCAGGAACCCAAGTAGAAGGTGAATTTTGAGAATGATGAGGGCAACGAATGTATAAGGGTGCTTTACTCAATTGATGGATGTATGGATTGTGATAAGAGTTGTATGAGCCCCAATAAAATGATTTACAAAAAAGAAAGAAATATTTCACAATATATAATTAAAAAATAGTTTTATTGGAATATAATTTTGTGAAATCATCACCACATAATTTCAGAAGATGTACTTCTTTCTGGTTTGCCTCTTGTTAGCTCCCCATTTCTCCCTACCCTTCCCTGTCAAGTACTTAGATAATTATTATTCTATGTCTACAAGTTTACCTATCTGGGACTTCATAAACAGAAAATCATATTGAACAAAAACTATGAATAAGCAGAAACAAAGAGAAAACAAAGCAGAAAAACCTCAATAAAAAGAAAGCAGAAAATATTAAAACTGAAACAACTTTGAAATGGATCAGAATAGAGATCAAGTGATAAGGTGTTACATTTTAACCTAACTACATTTGCCACGAACAACATTACACGCTCTCTGTCTGATAGCGAAGGTATTCATGTCCCTGGATTTCCCAGAGGAATACTACATGTGGGGACCCTGCAAGTGGATTGGGGGCAGACAGTGTCATCTGTCGCCTTGTGTAAACCACGTTCGTAATTCAAGCTCTGATATGTTTTCCTGTGCCATATTTAGAGCCAATTATTATTTACAATTCTTGGATCACATGTGCTGCTGTGCTTATTCCATGTGGACTTAGTTGACACCTCAGTTAGATGATTACTTCTGTGAAAACAAGCTTTTAAAATACCAGGTGCTATTCTTTCTGATAGTGAGGGACTATCTGGTTTCTTCATCACACAGTCATCTCTTCATAAGCATGAGTATTGAGAAGAGGCATATCATAGGAACTGCTTGATTTTAGAAAGGGTTGTGTTTAAAAGTGTGAGCCATAAATTTATCTGTATCTCTATGGTTCATATATATCCTCTAGAGACATCATTATTTATTTAATAACAGACTATTATAAATCATATTATTGATGAAGAATGCCACACTATTCCTCTTGATTGTGTTATTCCTGGCATAGTAAATAATATGATTACCTGATTCAAAATAACCAATATCAGTGCATATCAGCTCACTAATACATAGGATACCAATCTTCATGCATTCCTTTTTATGACTTTCAATTATCATAGAGTTATACTTCATACATCCCCAGTCCCAATCATTAGCAATTTTTTGCAGATTTTGCTCCTACTTTAGATCATTTTCCATCAGCACATGAAGATACCCAAGGCTTTCCTCCCCCAGGCTTTGTCCTCCTCATGTCACCACGGTCAATTCCACTCTGAGAGATCAGCTCCTCTTCACTCACACTTTGAGTGCCTTCTGACCCCAAGGGCCCTTTATTGAGAATTATTGAGCACTATTCATGAAGCTTCAGTATCGGACAATGTTTTGAAGCTATGAATAAGGTTTTGATGATAAATACAATGCCATTCCCCTTGAATCAATCATTCTCTGTATAGTACGCTATATAACTGATAGATTCAAAATGCCCAGGCCCAGTCCATTTCAGGTCGCTCATGCTTAGGATATTAATCTTTATGCATTCCATGTCATTTTTGATGAGTTTCAATTTTCCTAGAGTCATACTTTGTGCATTCCAGGTTCCAATTATTAATAGAGGTTTACAGCTGTTTCTTCTCATTTGAGACATCCACCCTCAGCCAATAAAGGTTCCAAAGGCTTTGCTCCCGAAGGCTTTGCTCCATGCTCTTCATTCGGGTTGACTCCATTTGGAGAAGGCGGCTTTTCCTTAGTCATATGTTGAGAGTCTTTGAGCTGAATGGCTCATCTTTTGGCACTCTCTCTGTCAATGTTCTGCAACTTTCCATGATATTCTCAGTATCTGACTATGCTCCATCGTAATCCATAAGATTTCAGTGGCTAATTCCCCCACAGTGGGTACCCTGTGCCTTCCTCAGACTCTGTTCATACTCTGGAAAGCCTGGGGAAATCTGTTCACATTGGATGACCTTGCCGGTATTTGAAACACCAGTGCCATGTTTTCCAGCATCACAGCAACACATAAGCCATCATAGTACAGCAAACTGACAGACACGTCAGCTTGAATGCAGGTAAATGCAGAGAACTATAAAACCAACAACCAACTTGTCAATATTCCCACCGAGCAGCTGGTGACTTCAAATTACTGACCTCTCGGCAGCTGAATGCTTAAATACTGTGCTACCAGGACTGCCTCGTTATAGAACATTGATTTACAAAACACACTCATGCTTATAAAAATGCAAATTATCAGTCCTCACTCAAACAAATGAACAAACAAACAAACAAAAGCTGACTCATAGCGGTTTCTGAAACTGTAAATATTAACAGAAGCAGATAGCCCAGTGTTTCTCCCTCAGAGCTAATGGTTTCGAACTGCAGACCATGCGATAGCAGCCCAACTCATTACCACAAGACCACCAGGGTCACTCAAGATCTGCTAAATCAGAAACTCAGTTGGGTCCCCAAAATTTGTACTTTAATAATCCTTCCAGATGTTCTGTTGCTCATTCAAGTTTGAAAAGCAGTGATATAGAAAAAAGTGTATCTATCTGTAGTCATGGAAAAATTCTATTTTCCCTTAATTCAATTTTTCTGTAAACTTTGTGAAGTACTTTCATATGTATATATAAAATTCTACATCATAGGTAATGTATACAATTTTATATTTTATCCTTATAATTAACTATTTTTTGCAAATAACACGTGCAGGGTTTTTTTTTCAAACCACACAACTCCTTGTGTGTTAGTTTCCGTGCTGTCCACAGTTACGCACTGTTCAGTTGTTTAATATAACAAATTACAGGGTATATTTAATTCTCTAAATCTGAGGGGGGTAAAATGGAATTAAAATATATTAAATTAAAAAATATATATATATTAAATTTTTATAAAAATTTGAAGCCCCTTTGTATTACTCATGCAAAGTATTAGTAATACTTATTAATACATCAATGCTGTATTTTAGATATTAACAAATATATGCAATTATATATAAGGGAGGAAAGCAAATGTTCCAAAGTATTGTAAAGTATTTTCAAATCTGACTATGATATGATTCAAAAACAACTTGTGTTTTATCATAAATCAAAGTACCCAACCCATTGGTGTAGAGGCAATTCCACCTTATGGTAACTCCAGGTGTTACAGAGTAGAATTGTTCCATACGGCATTCTTTACTCTAATTCTTTATGGAAGCAGACTGAGAGGCCTTTCTTCCACAGCACTTCTGGGTGGGCTCAAACTGTCAACCTTTAGGTTAGTAATCTAGTGAAACCCTTTTTGTGCCACTCATTTTGAGCTCAAAGACACAAAATGTTAGCCACTATACTCTAAACACCACCCGATTTCTGTACTTGTGCAGGATTGGGTATTCTAACTCTATTAGATGCTATGTGTTAGTCTGGGTACATCAGAGAAACAAATCCACAGAAACTCATATGTATAAGAGAGAGTTTTATATAAAGGGTAAGTGCATATCTAGGAAACATCCCAACCCAGTGCTGCCCAAGCCCACAACTCCAACATTAACCTATATGTCCAACACCAATCCACAAAGTCCTCCTCCATCTCATAGAACACATGCAGTGATGCTGACTGCAGGAGGAAAGCCGAGTCAGTGAATGTGTAAGCATCTCAGCGCTGGCAGGGGTCTCCACATGGCTGCCCCACCACCCAGGGCTGCATCAGGATAGGTCCATGCAGCTTCTCCTTGGGGATGTCTTGCAAGAAGTAAGCCTTGTCAGGTGAAGCAGATAACTGGCTAAGATAGCTTCATCCTGTCCTGGTCTGACCATCACATAGCAAGAGATCCAAGAACTCCAAAGGTGAGGCTCACGGAGCCATTTATCTCTCCACCCCTCAATTAACCCCACATGTGTTTATCAGCCAGGTTGGCAGGATAAACTTTAAATGTATCATGCTATAAGGAGTTCTTCACTTTTAATACATAGTAAATATGGAATGGGAAGGATGACAAGAAGTTACTGGTGATATGAAAGGGAAATTAAAGTGATTTTCAAAGTCCTACCATATATATCTATAAAGTGAAAAACAAGAAGTATATTCTTTGGTTTTGTTGGTGTTCCTTTAAGTTGATGGAGAAAGAAAATAAGAAAATAAAGACAAATACATTTAATTTGAGAAAGTAAATAAATAAGAAACAAAAGAAGCACACAGAGAGAGGGGAGACAATGAGCAAAAAAGGAGAGTAAACCTTAATGATAAAATCATTTCTGTGTGAGTTTATATGTATACACACATATTTGTTTATATAACTTTGATTATACCATCATAAACCTTTTAAATCAATTCTAAGTACTTTTGCATGATTTTATGTCTTTCTGAAATTGGGAAGTGTCTTACAATTTATGTTGTCAAATTTATGAAATTGGTAGTTTTGTTTCTTTTCTTGGAATCTCATTTCCAAGCACAATACAGCTGATTTTTTAAAAATTCAGCTTTCTGATTCTTAGAAGACTGTTTCACTTAAAGTTATTTAATTTTTATAGTTCAGAAAAAGAAAGAAAATTACACTCATTTGAATTCTGTAAAGATTAACTAATTTATCCAATGTTTTTGTTTGTCTTTCTTCATTAGTATATGGCATGGTAGCTGAGATTATTATAAAAAAATTAAATAAGCAGGAATCTACTTAGATTTAAAGAAAAATATGTTCAGTTTTATTACAAGCTTATTTGTTAGTAATCTAAGAGTTCATATGTATTAATTAATTTAATTACTATGATAACTCTATTGGATAGATACTATTATGTAATAAAAAATAAATTATCATATTATATGAGTTCCTGGTGGCTTAAACAATGGCTATGTATCTAGAGGCAAGCTGGAAGGATACTCACCGACAGGAACTTTGAAGGAAAGGCTTGGTGATCCGCTACCTAAAGGCCACAACACTGAAAACAGTTCCATTCTAAAAATCCATAGAGTTGGGTGAATCATAATCCATTCAGTGGCCATTGATTTTTCTTTAAAGTATATGATATTAATTTTATAGTCAGTACTGAAATAGAAATTGATTAAAACTAGGTTCAGGTTCTCTGAAGACTAAATTAATTTTCTCAATAGCAACTAACTTCATCCAACAAATATATTTTGCTGGCCTACATAGTGTTGGTCATTTTAGTAACTATGGAGATTTAATATCCTGTATTTTCTGCCTCAAGTGCTTCAATATTGCTTTAAAGAAAGATGAAATAGAGAGTGCGTTGCATTGTAGTCCTGAGTGTGGGCTCTGTGTTCAAAGCCTGATTGACTGAAAGAACTTGGGGCAATCCTCAGCCATTCTAAACCTCGATTAGCCTCTCTAAACTATGGGACAATGTTGGAAGTAAGTCACATTATGATGAAGTTCAAAGCAAGTGAACTAGCTAAATTGCAGCATGATTCTCAGCTAGGATAATTCTGCTGTCCTTGTGGCAATGTCTGGGCACCAAATTTGGTTTCTATGCATGTGAAGAATGATGCTGAGGCAGAGTGTCGAAAGCCCCAGACTACCCAAATAACAAACCAATCTGTCCCGGAAGAGGCACAGCCACGACGCTCCTTCAAAGAGAGGAGGGAGCAATTCTATCTTACAAACTTCGGACGTGTTATTAGGAAAGACTTAGCCCATGCTCATAAAGTGGAAGGACGGCAAAAAGAGAAGAAGACCCTCAGGGAGGAGATGTGTTGACACGGTTGCTGCAACTATGAGTTCAAACAACAATTGTGAGGATGTCTGGGAAGTATTTTGTTTTGTTGTACATAGGGCCATTAAGAGTCAGCACCCACTGGACAGCACTTAACCACAACAACAACAACCATTGGCATCTATGGCGCTATGGTGATGCAGTGACTAAGGGGCTCAGTTCCTAAACAAAAGGTGAGGGGTTTGAGTACATCATTGCTCCATTGGAAAAGATGTCACAGTTTGCTTCCATAAAGATTCAGCCTTAGAACCCTATGGGGAAGTTCTACTCTGTCCTATAGAGTTGCTATGAGTTAGAATTAACGTGATAGTAGTGGATTTGTTTCTTTGGGGGCAGGGGGAAGGAGGTGTTCTCTTTAAACTATGGGAAGGTTCTTATTTATTGTAGGTGTTGTTGTTGTTGTTGTTAGGTGTCATCGAGTCAGTTCCGACCCATAGTGACCCTGTGTGAAACAAAACAAAACACTGCTGGGGCCTGCACCATCCTTACAGTTGTTCCTGTGGTTGAGACCATTGTTGTGGAGCCCGCATAAATATCTCTTAAAGGAAGGAATTTGATTTTGCTTTACTTTCAGTAAATAGAAAATTAAGGTAGGAATGAGCTTATGATTTCCTAAGGAATTATGGTGATTCATTTTATGTATTAATGTGTCTGAAGTAAATTTGTCCAACCATTGGGTCAAACACTCCTCTAGATCAGGGGTTGGCAAACTTTTGAGATGGAAGAGCCAATCTTGTCACTCATAATCATTTAAAAATTATTTCAGAGCCATAAGTATATTTTTACAAACAAATGAAATCAACATTGTTAAATAACAGCCTTGAAATGTTTTCAATTTTACTTCAGAACCACATGTATGTAACAAAAGAGCAGATGGCTTGAGAGCTGCAGCTCGCCAACCCCTCATCTAGATGGCGCTGTGAAGGTCTTTTCATATGATTAACATGCTGGATGTAGATGTCGGTCGCTTCATTGAATTTGTTGAATGCCGTTTGTTGTTGTTGTTGAATGCCTTAAGAGCAAAAACTGAGGTTTCTTGAAGGAAAAGAATTTTGTCTCAATACTATAACATAAAAATCCCATGTATTATGAAACTTGCTAATGACATTATCATTTTAGTGAACTCTCCCTGGTGAATGATGTGATCTACATAGAAAAGCACCAATAATGCATTCATTACTGGAAGTCACTGGAGCACTGCGCTCGCAGACTGAGTTTGATATCTCATTGCACACATCTAGGAACCCAGAAAATGTCTAGGTATTGAGCCTCTGCCCTCTGAGAACCATATTTTATTCATGGAAGATTGGTACAAGGTCACAGATTGGAATTTGAATGAAGGATACAACTTTAAATTTGCTTCATGGTTTTGCTTTGGACATCCCTGAAACTTAAGGTTTTAAAGGACAGAATTTGGCCCAAAATACCCTGATATAGAATAATACTTCCCAAATGCAATGCAAAAATAATTAATAGATAAATACACTCAAACTCACTGCTCTCAAGTACATTTCAACTCATAGTGACTCTGTTGGACAGAGTAGAGCTGCTCCTTGGAGTTTCCAAGACCATAACTCTTTAAGAGAGTAGAAAGCCTTGACTTTCTCCTGCAGAGTGGCTGGTGGTTTAGAACTGCTGACGTTATGGTTCGCAGCCCAACATATAACTTAGCACACATTAATTGGGAGGCTGTTATATAATTAGGTGATCTTGTCTTTTTGAAAGATAGTGACTGGGTCTGATACCATGCCATCTGGATAACATCAGAAAACTTCCAAGAACATTTCCTAAGAGGTGTAGGCATTAGAATCGTCTAGAAAAGCAGGGGAGAGGAAAGAGAAGGAAGCAGGAAGTAGGGTAATAGGGTATAAAATATATCGGCATGCTAGGATCAGGGAAAATTTATGGTTTGCCTTTCCATGAATTCAAAAGTTGGAGGCTATCAGAGATAACCAGCCCTTCATATCACAGACAACTTGTGATTCTTAGTAGATCCCTGTGTTAGTCTGGGTACATTAGAGAAACAAATTCACAGAAACTCATGTATAAGAGAGAGTTTTATATAAAGGGTAAGTGCGCATCAAGAAAACATCCCAACCCAGTGCTGCCCAAGCCCACAAGTCCAACATTAGCCCATATGTCCTACACCAATCCACAAAGTCATCCTCCATCTCTTAAACACATGCAATGATTCTGACTGCAGGAGGAAAGCCAAATCAGTGAATGTGTAAGCATCTCAGCGTTGGCAAGGGATCTCCACATGGCTGCTCCAGCACCCAGGGCAGTATCTGGGGAGGTCCATGTGGTTTCTTCTTGGGGATATCTTGCAAGAAGTGAACCTTGCCAGCTGAAGAAGGGAACTGGCTAAGGCAGCTGCACTCTGGTCCAACCATCAGAAAGCAAGAGACCAGAGAACTAGAAAGGGGAGGATCACCGAGTTTTATCGGCCAGGTTGGCACAATAAACTTTAGTTACCTAAATCCCTTTTAGTACTCAGTTAAAAACATTATTTAGAACAGTATTAGAAAAGTGGAGGAGAAACACGATGGCCACGGGGTTGGAGTCACTCTTGATCCCTCTCTCAAGGGGCAAAAAAAAAAAAAAGAATTTTCAGAAAGCTTGCAGCAGCCTGAGTTCAAACTCCCCTCTGAGAAAACACTTTCTTGATGGCTCCTTGGTGGGAGAAAATGACAAAAAGATTTATGTCATGGGTTTGCTGTGTCCCAGCAGGACACCTGAAGAACTGGCTATTCTTCTCTGGACCATATTGGTGAGCTTATAGCCCCTCCCTCTTCCTGCCACTGCCTAACATAGCTTCCCTAACATGTTTGGGACCAGTTGAGGGGGCACTTGGCTGGGATGATACACAGGCTGCTGAGTCCTGGAACTGGGAGTGTCCTGACTCTCTAATGGCACACTGGTCAGATTGGGGAGTTTGGGTCTTTTTGTGGACTCCAAGAATATGGCTGGTCTTCTTGGTGATTAGATTGTGGCCAACTTCCCTGGGATGTCAGGAGGATTGACTGACTCTGAGTGGGTGCAGAATCAAGAGGGAATGTACTAATACGGGAGACCGTCAGTTGAGTCAGGGTGAGTGAGCATTTCTGCTCTAGCCCAAGACTCAAAATGCTAGACCTACCTGATTACAGGCCAATGCACAAATAATAATTAATCTCAACTGTGACATATAGGCCCTGGAGGAGATAGTCTTGGTGAATGCTGCTCCCTTAATCACCAACTTTATAGAGAAAGGAAAGAAACATAGGATAAATAAAACACTATTAAAAAATAAAAACAAAATAGGAGGTCTTTCACTCTTGGGCTGTTTGGGTGATCAAAACAGCCTCATATTGGTACACTGATAAATACAAAGGCCAAAGGATTAGAATTGAGAACCCAGAAATACAACCAAGTACCTATAGACACCTGATCTTTGATAAAGGACTATAGTCCATTAAATTGGACAGGGCCATCCTTTTCAATAAATGGGTTCTGGAAAAAATGATCTTTACCCACAAAAAAATGAAACAAAACCCATATCACACAGCATGGATAAACACAAACTCAAGATGAATCAAAGACCTAAATATAAACTGCACAACTTTAAAGACCATCAACAAAAAAATGGGGACAAATGTAAGAGCCTTAATGCAAAGCATAAACACACTATGAGACACAATGAAAGATACCCACAGTATAGAAGACAAAATACAGACTAGTACCTGCTAAAAGAATGGCATTCAAAAGAATTCAAATAGAATAGGGCAAACAGATTGGGGAAATATTTAGTGATAATACATCAGATAAAGTGTGGGGACCAGCTTCCCCAGAACTGAATGGGTCCAAGGGGTGGTTATGTGATAGTTAGGTTTATTGTGCCAACCTGGCCAATAGGAACATGTGGGATTAATCAGGTCACAGTTTGATTGGAGGGCAAGGAGATAAATGGCTCTGCGAGCCCTGCTCTCCCCACCCCCCACGTCACCCCACCCCACCCATCTCTCTTGCTCTCTGGTGATTGGACCAGTGTGCTACTGCTTTAGCTATTTCTTTGTCTCAATATGTGTGCTACACTATCTGTGGGCCAAGCCAACCTGTGGATCGTGTGTCAACATGCTCTTGATACATACATTCACTCAGCTTGAGGCATGTGGATTCTGTAGCCTTGTATTGCTTGAGTCTGATATTCCATCTATGTCTCCTGAGCTACTGACTGTTACTGACCCACCCTGCTGCCTGCTGCCTACAGGTAGACTCTGCTTGCCTGGCTTGAGGAAGGACTCTGCTGTCTGATTCCTTGACCTTGGACCTGACAGCCCATGTGGGTTGAAGGACTTCGATATATTAACTGTTCCATGAAAGTGAGTTGACCTGAGCCCTCTGTACTGCTGTGTGGACTAATTAGCTGTTATATTCCTTCTTGCGGTGTAAATCTATCCTTCTATCTATCTATCTATCTATCTATCTATCTATCTATCTATCTATCTATCTATCTATCTATCTATCTATCCATGTGTCCTGGTTTTGTTTCTCTAAAGAACCTTGCCTAACAGAGTGGGTAAATTAAAGGAACAACAGACAAAGCATGCAAGGGCTCGCCTATTCCATGGTGACGGGAACCAGAATGAGGGAGGTGTGTATTCTCTTACAAACTTATATGATCTCAGGCATTCAAGCCAAGGTAAGCACATATGTAACAGGAAGGGATTGTATTAGAGGCATACATGTTGCATGAGGGAGACAAGCTAGGGGTATACATGTGATATGAAGGGAGGTAGTAGAGACATACATTTGACAGGAAGGTACTTATGTTACAGGATAGGTAGGTTCCATAGCTAAGACAGTGGCCCAACTTTGGTTGACTCTAAGCTGCCTTGACCTTAGATGTCTCTGAGCTCTTATCCAGGGGAACAATCAATGATCCTTATTAGAAGGGAGTGGGCCGTACTTAGGGTTAGATAGTCTGACTGCTTTTGATGGCAGATAACATTTAGGGCAGTGGTTTTCAACCTTCCTAATTCCACAAACATTTAATATACACTTCCTCGTGTTGGGGTGACCCCCAACCATAACATTATTTTTGTTGCTACTTCATAACTTTAATTTTGCTACTGTTATGAATAATAATGTAAATATAATATGCAGGATGCACCTTCATTGTCACAAATTAAACATAATTAAGGCACAGTGATTAATCACAAAACAATATGTAATTATATATTGTGAAATATTTATTTCTAATTACAAATAAATGAAATTCTGTCTTGAAGCATGGTGTAGCATGGGTAACAGTCTTCACACTGGGTACTTGTATGTGGGCATATCTGCATGTGGGCGGACCCATCTGGAGATGGGTAGAGGAATGGTGTCTCAGTTCCTAAGACCATTGGAAATATGTGTTTTTGATGGTCTTAGAGAACCCCTGTAAAAGAGTCATTCAACCCTCCCAAAGGCATCGTGACTCACATGTTGAGAACCACTGCTTCAGGCAGATACTTCAAGTGTCTTTAGTAGTGACCATTTGCTTGTAAGTAGCAGCTTAAAATTGGCATGAATATAGAGGAGGGGTGAGGGTTGGAGGGCATCGTGGAGAATAGCATTTGCTTAGGAGAATGTATCTGGGATGTATCTCCAACCCGTGAATGTGAAGGCCTCCCTCCACAGGAGCCCCAGCCTCCCAGACCCCTTAACAGATAAACATAGAGAATTTATCCGCATACATTCTCTTCCTGGTTCTCAGTTTCGCACAATAAAGGGCCAATTGAAAAAATCTACAGAACATAACATCTTAAAAAGAAAAAGAAAATAACCAAATCAAAAAATGACTTTATCTGGACAGGACTGGGATGTTTTCTTTATGTACAATTACTCTTTATATAAACTTTTTTCTTATATACATATGAGTGTCTATGAATTGATTTGTCTAATCTATCCAGACTAACACACTTGGCTATAATATTTCAAAATCAAAGAGTTTATTAACATATAGTTCACATAATATATAATGCAATGGCTTAAATATATTAAAAAAGAGTTGTGGAAGTGGTACAAACCAAGAAGGGAACATAACAGATAGGCAACAGAAGCAAAGCTACAAAGTCCCTGAGGAGCCAAAATAGACTTCATGTTAGGAGGGGCAGTTCCTGGAACCTCCAGAGTTCAGTGGGATGATAGTCATAAAGGTCAGTGGACAGACCTGGAATTATCTATGCTTTTTGGAGTTTTTCTTGTTGGTTATTATTATTTTTCTTTTTATATTTTTTCTATTTCTTTTTAATTCAATTTTTGTTTTATTTTTGTATTGTCTACATTTTTGTTGGTTTGCCTACCTATATAAGATAGCCATAGGAAAAAAGCCTGACGCGAAAGCAATGGGATTGAAAGTTTCGGGGTGACTTAGGAGGAGGAGGCCCCTGCTCAAGCCCTCCCTCAAGGCAAGAATACTCTGTTCTAACAACCTGGTATTCTTCTTCCTCATATTTGCGTATGCACACGTTTGTCTTCATTGATTGTATCAGGAAGGTGGAACCCACTGATATGATTTTTAGTTCTTTGATGTCTGATAACTGGTCCCTTCTACACCTCGTGGTCAGACAGGCTGGTGTGCTTCTTCCATGCGGGCTTTGATGCTTCTCAGCTAGATGATCCCTTGTTTATCTTCAAGCTTTTAAGACCCCAGACACTATCTTTTGATAGCCGGGCACCGTCAGCTTTCTTCACCACATTTGCTTATGCACACATTTTTCTTCAGCAATCATGTCGGGAAGGTGTGTCTCCTGGAATGCCAATTTAATAGAACAACGTGTTCTTGAATTGAGTAAGTGCTTGAGTGGAGGCCCAATGCCCATCTGCTGCCTTAATACTAAACCTATAAATATATGCACAGAGATCTGTTTCCCCATACTCTTATATAAATATATTTACATATGTACATTCCAGTCTTTAGACCTCTATGAATACCCTTTGTCACCTAGTTCTTTCCTCTATTTCCATTTACTTCCCTCTTGTCCCACTATCATTCTCAGCCTTCATTTGGGTTTCAGTAATTTATCTCGGTCACTTTCCCTGGCTTAATCCCTACCAGGCCTTTCACACCCTCCTTGCCACTGATTTTGGATCACTTATTGCTTTCCTGTCCCTGGGTTGGTCAGCACCACCTCCTTTCCCCCGACTGCCCCTCTGCCGTGTCCCTCGGAACCATTGGTCCCGTTGTTTTCTCCTCCAGACTATTCATCCCATCTATCTTATCTAGATAGATCTGTAGAGATCATAATATGCACCAAAAATCAAGCTATAGCAAGAGAGGCCATGAGTGAGAACGCAGTGATCACAACAAAAAAGGAAACCAATTACCCATGGGAGAATAAATTAATTAAAAGAAAAAAAATGATAAAAGAAAGAAAGACCAGTAAATAGATCAAGGTAGGATTTTTGATCTCTAGGTGTGTCCTTCAGTCAGGTCCAATGGGGTACCATGCTCTGTACTCTCTTCAGGCTCCCTGTTCTGCTCCCACGGTTGCTCTACTGCACGCTTTTAGTGGTTTACTTCAGTGTCACTTGGTCAGTCTGGGCCAGTCCCAACACTGTGTCTCCAGTGTTGTCCCCCTTAGGGCTGTGGGCCATCAAGGGACTGCGTGTCTTATAGTGGGATCAGCCATATTGTGCCCTCTCTCCATTGACTGTTCAGAGCGGGGAAATTGTCCTACAGGTCTGATGGGTCAGGATGTGCTCCTCTCTCTCTTCCTTCCCCATCATTTGCTCCCATTTGCTCTGATCAGACATACCCCTCTCCCCTAGCTGCAGTTTCAGTGTCATCCTCTCAAGCAAATTCTTATGGGGTGAGGGACAGTTGTCCATGTAGCTGGTATGGGGGCTGAGCCCTCAGGCCCCTCCACTGGTTCCCCACTCATTGCTGGCCCTCAACATTCGTCTGGCACTGGCTTTATATCTGGTCCCTCTTTCCCTGTGGACACACAAACCTTTGGATGGGTCAATGCCTTATTCCCCCACCACACATCTTTTTTTTCTTTCATCTTTCCTCCCTCCACCCCCTTTTTAGTTGGCTACCATATGTACCCCTGGATTTGGTGTGGGCCCTGCCATACTACCTGGACCCTCATCCCTGGAGTGTTTAAATACAGTAGCTTTTCCCCTGTGACACTTTTGTATTTACCTTTCTGTTCTTTATATATATATATATATATAAACTTACCTCAGTGGACTCATGTTATACTTGTCCTTTTGTGCTTGGTTTACTTTACTTAGCATAATTTCCTCCAGTTCTTCCCATGGGGCGATATGCTTCATGCGTTCATCACTGCTTTTTAGCGATGCATAGTACACCATTGTATGTATGTACCACGGTTTTGTAATCCATTCATCTGTTGATGGAAATTTGAGTTGTTTCCAACTCCTTGCGATTGAGAACTGTGCCACATGAACATTGGAGCACAGATGTCTTCCCGTGGTTTGTTTCTTGCCTCTTCTGGGTACATGCCCAGTACGGGGATTGCTGGGTCGAATGGTAACTCAATTTCCATCTGTTTGAGAAACCGCCAAATCGATTTCCATAGTAGCTGTACATACCCACAGGTCCACCAGCAGTGGATGAGAGTTCCTATCTCACCACAGCTCCTCCAGCTTGTTGCTTTCTGATTTTTTTAATTGGGCTATCTTTGAGGGTGTTAGGTGGTATCTCATAGTTGTTTTGATTTGCATTTCTCTTATGGCTAATGATCTGGAACATTTTCTCATATGTTTTTTGAACATTCGGATTTCAGACTCTGTAAAACTTCTATTCAGGTCCTTTGCCCACTTCCTCAGTGAGCAATTAGTTTTCCACTTATTGTAAGCTTGCAAAGTATTGTAGATTTTAGTAATAAGGCCTTTGTTTGATGTGCCATCGCTAAAGATGTTTTCCAAGTCGGGGGGCTCTCTTTTTACTCTCTAGGTGAATTCTTTCAGTGTACATAAGTGTTTTATCTTCAGTATATCCAACTTGTCTATTTATGACTCCTCTGTAGTTGTATCCTTCCCTATTTCTGATAGCCTATGTATTCACTGTGCCAAGGTTCTTGGGTTTGTCCCAATTCCCTCATCAATGGCCCTAATTGTTTGGGGTTTTAACTCAAGGTATGTGATCCACCTTGAGCTTATTCTTGTGCATGGAGTGAGGTAAGGGTCTTGATTAATTTTTCTGCAGATAGATATCAATTTTTTACATTACCATTTATTGAAGATGGCATCTGTTTCCCATTTAATATTTTTTGGGCCCTTACAAAGATCAATTGCCTGTATGCTGATGTTTTTATTTCTGAGGCTTCAGCTCTTTTCCAGTGGTCTGAATATCTGTCATTATGCTGATACCACACTGTTTTGACTACTGTGGCCACATAGTACGTGCTAAAATTAGGTAGAGCAAGCCGTCCCACTTTGTCCTTCTTCTTGAGGAGTTCTCTCCTAATTCTGGGCTTCTTCCCCCTCCATATGGAGTTGGTAATCTGTTTTTCCAATTCTTTGAAGAAGGATGGTGGTATTTGTATCGGGATAGCATTGAACTTATATCGTACCTTGGGTAGAACTGACATCTTTACTGTATTCAGTCTTCCAATCCATGAGCATGGAATATTCTTCCATTTGTTGAGGTCACTCTTGATTTCTTGAAGTGGTGTTTTATAATTTTCCTCATACAAACCTTTCGTTTTTTAAGTCAGGTATATCCCTAGGTAATTGAATTTGTGTTTGGCTATTGTAAAGGGTATTACCTTTTTAATTGTCTCTTCTGTAATTTTGTCTGATGTGTAGAACAGTCCAATAGACTTCTGTTTGTTGATTTTGTATCCTGCCACTCTGTCATATTCCTCTATTGCTTCCAACACTCCGCTTGTGGAGTTTAAGGGATCTTCAATATATAGAATCATATCATCTGCGTATAATGATAATTTCCCCTCTTCCTTCCCCAACTGAATACCTTTAATGTCTTTCCTTTGTCTTATGTTGTTAGTTAGGACCTCCAGAACGATGTTAAATAGGAGTGGGGACAAAGGGCATCCTTGTCTAGTCCCCTTTTTTAGTGGAATTGTTTTTGTCTTTTCTTGGTTAACTACCATGTTACCTATTGTTTTTTCATATATGGTTTGTATAATATTGAGAAATTTTCCTTCTATTCCTATCTTCGGGAATGTTTTAAACAGGAATGTGTGTTGGATGCTGTCAAATGCTTTTTCCACGTCTATCAATATTATCATATGATTCTTATCATTTTTTCTGCCAATGTGGCGAATAATGCTGATGGTCTTCCATATGTTGCACAATCCTTGCATCCCTGGTATGAATCCCACTTGGTCATGGTGAATTATTTTTTTAGTATGCTTTTCTATTCTATTGGCCAGTATTTTGTTAAGAAATTTTGCATGAATGTTCATTAGGGATATTGGTCTGTAGTTTTTTATTCTTGTGGCATCTTTACCAACTTTATTTTTTTATATTTCTTTTAACAATTTATTGGGGCTGATACAATTCTTTTCACAGTTCATACATATACATACATCAATTGTATAAAGCACATCTGTACAGTCTTTGCCCTAATCATTTTTTTTCTCTTTTCTTCTTTTACATTTTATTAGGGACTCATACAACTCTTACCACAATCCATACATATACATACATCAATTGTATAAAGCACATCCATACATTCCCTGCCCCAATCATTCTCAAGGCATTTGCTCTCCACTTAAGCCCCTTGCATCAGGTCCTCTTTTTTTTCCCCCCTCCCTCCCCATACCCCCCTCCCTCATTTGCCCTTGGTAATTTATACATCGTTATTTTGTCATATCTTGCCCTATCCGGAGTCTCCCTTCCCCCCTTCTCTGCTGTCCCTCTCCCAGGGAAGAGGTCACATGTGGATCCTTGTAATCAGTTCCCCCTTTCCAACTCACTCACCCTCCACTCTCCCAGCATCGTCCCTCACACCCTTCGTCCTGAAGGTATCATCCACCCTGGATTCCCTGTACCTCCAACCCTCATATGTACCAGTGTACAGCCTCTGTCCTATCCAGCCCTGCAAGGTAGAATTCGGATCATGGTAGTTGGGGGGAGGAAGCATCCAGGATCTGGGGGAAAGCTGTGTTCTTCATCGATACTACCTCGCACCCTAATTAACCCATCTCCTCTCCTAAACGCCTCTATGAGGGGATCTCCATTGGCCGACACTTGGGCCTTGGGTCTCCACTCTGCACTTCCCCCTTCATTTAATATAATATATATATATACACATACATATACACATATATACACATACATACACACACTTATATCTTTTTTTTTTTTGCATGATGCCTTATATCTGGTCCCTTGGGCACCTCATGATCGCACTGGCCGGTGTGCTTCTTCCATGTGGGCTTATTTGCTTCTGAGCTAGATGGCCGCTTGTTCACCTTCAAGCCTTTAAGACCCCAGACACTATCTCTTTTGATAGCCGGGCACCATCAGCTTTCTTCACCACATTTGCTTATGCACCCATTTGTCTTCAGCGATCCTATCATGGAGGTGTCTGGTTGTATACTGTTGCTTTGTTTTCCTCTGTCTAGTTTTCGTGCATGTTAGTGACTCCACAGGTCTGTCTGAATAGGACAGGCTTGATGAACTATCTGGAGGAAAAACAACGGGACCAACAGTTCCGGGGGGACTTGGGGTGGGGGGGTAGGGGGGGTAAGGAAGTGGTGTTAACAAACCCAGGGACAAGGGAAAAACATGGGACCCCAAATGGTAGAGAAGGGGGAGTGGCAGGCCTGGAGGGAAATGATCAAGGGTAAGGTTGCTTAGAGAAGAGGTATACTCTAGCCCAGGTGGCGATGAAGCATGGTAGTAGGGCAGGAGGAAAGTCAAGGGAGATGGAGGAAAGAGCTAGGAGTCAAAGGGCATTCATGGAGGTCTAGACAAACACATGTACATGCAAATATATATAGGAGGATGGGGAAATAGATCTATGTGTCTATATTTATAGGTCAAGTATTAAGGTGGCAGAAGGACCTTGGGCCTCTACTCAAACACTTCCTCAATGCATGAATACCTTCTTTTATTAAATTGGAACTCTACGATGCTCCCTCTCCCAACACAACGGCTGGAGCCAAAGTGGGTGAACAAGTAAATGTGGTGAAGAAAGCTGATGGTGCCCGGCTATCAAAAGAGATAGTGACTGGGGTCTTAAAGGCTTGAAGATAAACAAGCGGCCATCTAGCTCAGAAGCAACAAAGTCCACATGGAAGAACACACCAGCCTGTGTGATCGAGTGGTCCCAAAGGGATCAGTTACCAGGCATCAAAGAACAAAAAATCATATCATTGACTTTACCAACTTTAGATATCAAAGTTATACTAGCTTCATAGAAAAATTTGGGAGTTTTCCATCTTTTTCTATGTTCTTGAAAAGTTTGTATAGGATTGGTGTCAGTTCTTCCCTAAATGCTTGGTAGAATTCTCTTGTGAAGTCATCTGGCCTGGGGGGTTTTTTATGTTGGTAATCCCTTGATTACCGTGTCTATTTCATTGCTATGGGTTTGTTGAGTTTCTTGACATCCATCTAGGATAGTCTAGGGAGGGATTGTGTTTCCAAATATTTGTCCATGTCTTCCAAATTATTGAATTCGTTAGAATATAGACCTTCATAGTACTGTGTAATTATCCTTTTGATTTCATTAGGGTGCTTTGTCCCCTGTTTCATCCTTCATCCTTGTAAATGTCATTTCTTCCTTTGCCAGAGGTCTATCAATTCTGTTAATTCTTTCAAAGAACCAACTTTGGGCAGCATTAATTTTTTCCATAGTTTTCTTTTTTCTCTCTCCTGTATCTCATCTTTGATTTTTATTATATCTATCCTCTTACTATTAGTAGGGTTGTTCTTTTGACTCTGGTCAAATTGGTGAGTTTTGTGTCAGCATAGCATCCATGAGTCTCTCTTCTTTTATAATGTGTGCATTTATTGTTATCAGTATTCCTCTTATAAATTCCTTTGATGTATCCTAAAGGTTTTGGTATGTCGTAATTTTGTTTTCATTGGTTTCTAGAAACTTCCTGATTTCATCTATGACCTGTGTCAATACTCACTCCTTTTGCAATAAGAAATTTTTCATACTTCAATTGTTTGACCTTTTTTTCTTCTCCGTCCTTCTGTTAATATATAGCTATATGGCCCAATGATCGTAGAGAGATGTCTGTATAACCTCTAAGTGCTTGAATTTACTCAATTTCAACTTGTGTCCCAGCATGTGGTCTATTTTCAGATATGTGCCATGTGGGAATGAAAAGGATGTGAATTTTTTTTATGTGGGTAGAAAGCTCTGAAAACATCTATCAAGTTAAGGCATCCAATTATGCTATTTAGATCTGTAGCCTCCTTGTTGAATTTACCTTCCCAATGATCTGTCATTTTCAGAGAGTGGTGTATTAAAATCACCAACTGTAATTGTTGAGCCTGTGATCTCTTTTTTTAATCTTTTGGAGTGTTTGATTTATGAGTATCACAGGTCTCTTGTTAGGTGCATATGTGTTTATTATGCTCACTGGTTCTTGGACTATTGTTCCTTTGATCACTATAGAGTGCCCCTCCTTGTCTCTTGTTATGGCCTGTATCTTAGGCCAATTTGTTAAGATATTAAGATCGCTACCCCTGTTTATTTTGCATTACCATTTTCTTGGTTTATTATTTCTCCAACCTTTAATTCTCAACCTGTTTTTCTCTGCAAGTTTGAGATGAGTCTCTTGGAGGTAGCAAATCAATGGGTTATGTTTCCTAAGCCAGTCTGTTAGTCTCTGGCTTTTAATGCCTGAGTTCAGGATATTGATATTCAGTGTTATTATATCCATCTGTGGACTCTGTGATGTCATCTTGTACCTTTTGTGTTGGATATTTTCCTATCTACCTTTCTTATCCGCTTGTGTGGTTTATGTTTGCCTTCTTTCCACTATTGAGCTGATGCTTTCCTGGGGGCTGTTTCACCCTATGGGTGAAGTTGTTCTATGTGATGGTCTCTTATTTGGCCTCGGTGAGTGTTGGTATTCTTCCCATACTGGATTGGCAAGGATCTTTTGTAGGGCTGGGTTTCTTTTTATGTATTCTTTGAGGTTGTCCCTGTCTGGGAAGACTCTTACTTCTCCATCTATCTTAATAGATATTTTGGCTGGATAAAGTATTTATGGGTTTGTATTGTTTTTCTTCAATTTTGGAAATATGTTACTCCATTCCATCCACTTCTTCATTGTTTCCACGGACAGATCTGAACATACTCTTATTGTGGTGTCTTTATGCATTACTGTTTGCTTTTCCCTAGTTGTTTTATGATCTTCTCCTTTTCCTCATAGTTGTATAATTTGACAATTATGCATCTTGGTGACTTCTTTGGATTCACTCTGGTGGTGTTCCTTCAGCCTCTTGAATGAATGTCTGATTTTCATTGATTAAGTAGAGTTTTCCTCTAAGAATTCCCTTGCTATTTTTGCTGTTGACTTCTTTGTTGTGTCTTGTTCTGCTAATCCAATTATTCTAATATTGTTTATTTTCATAGCATCAGACATGGCTCTCAATTTTTTTTCTTCAACTATTTTTATTTCCTTATCTCACTGCTTTTCTTAGTTGTTGAGGTCTGCTTCATAATCCTGTAGGTCACTGGGGTGATTCTCTTCCTCCTCAAGCCTATTGAGAAGGTCTGTCAACTTGTCACTGGATTTTGTTATTTCATCCCTTAACTCTTGCATTTCCCTTTTGTGTGTTACCTTTATCTCTTCTATCATTTAATCTTTTTCTGAAGTGCTTTTCTCATATCCTTTATGACTTCAAGCAGCATTTTGAAAATTTCTTTTTGTGGCAGGTCAATATCTGTTTCTCCTATGCCCATTGTTAGGTTCATGACTTCTTCTGTCATTGTCTTCTGTTTCTCCTGCTTTTTAGTTGAAGCTGTTAAAAGTGGTTGCTGTTTACGTGTTGTTTTAGAGGAGCCTGGAGCTATCTTACTAGGTCAAAGAGCCCTGGGCTCTCTCTTGGGGGATTTGTATGACTACTTCTATGAACTACCTGCCGGTAGTTGTTCTGAGGGGTCGGGCTATTGCTATATCTTCCTGTGGTTCCACTCTCCCTGCAAGGGCCCAGCTGCCACCGTGGGCACGCCAAAGCTAGAGCGCTTTAAAGCATTCTTAGTTTGCTTTCTGATTGGAAATCCCACGCAAAAAAATGGGTTCAGGAGAGACCCTGGTACCCGAGTTCTAATTTCAGGACTCTACCTCCCCGTTTCCTTCACCTTACCACCCATTATTCTGGTCTGGAAGCAGGAGCTCTGGACAGGTGAGTCCTATTGGGTCACCATTTTTTCCTGGTCTCCCATTATTATAGTTTTAACAGAAGTGATTAATCCATTGTTTTTTGTGTTTTTTCTATTGCTGGGTACCCTTCCAAACTTTGGGTTAGGAGTAGAGCTCAAACTATTTGCAGGTTTTAGGGACAGTGAGTATCCCCTAATACTAAAAGTCATCACTTAATAACAGAGAATAATTGGATAACCTACAGCCACCTTTCATGGTAGGCCATAACCTCATTTTTTTTTAAATAACACTGTAACCCGAGGTATTTTGCTAAATGTAGTTAGAAACAAACAAAAACAAGCTTACACAATGCAAGTAGCCTGAAGTGCTTTCCTTGTTGAAGTCGTTATGGAATTTTTATAACTCTCTATATTACTGAAAAGTGGACAGGTTGGATTCAGATGTTACCAAAAAGGACCGATTATTCTGTGAGTCTTCTCTTACTTACCTGATTGTTAGTAATTAACGCTAGGTCTTGCTATCTAGTTAACAAAGACATCCTCAGATTAGCATAAAACCTTACAAACCATATTGCTCTGTTTGCTTTCTCATGATCAACAGTTGTTTCC
Source organism: Tenrec ecaudatus (assembly GCF_050624435.1). Lineage (NCBI taxonomy): Eukaryota > Metazoa > Chordata > Mammalia > Afrosoricida > Tenrecidae > Tenrec > Tenrec ecaudatus. Next base: position 87,797,578 of record NC_134534.1, on the reverse strand, counting down.
CATGGTTACCTTGAAGCCTGAGGTAACTTAAAACATCTATTTATGGTTCCTCAAAGTGTACATTCTAAAATGTACATACCAAAGCCTTATTTAAAACAGGACACCACAAAGACGGTCTGTTTTCCCTTGGTGTGTTCTTCTTGCTGGTATATCTTCCAAATTAAAATTCCTTTCTTCTTCTGACTTGTTGTTATTGTTAGGTGCCATCGAAGTGGCTCTGACCCATGGCGACCCTTTGCCCAACAGGAAGAAACACTGTATAGTCCTGCTCAATCCTCATAATTGTTCCTGTGTCTGAGTTCACTGGGGCACCCAGGATGTCAGCCCATCTGCTTGAGGTCTTCCTCTTTTTCTCTGCCCCTCCACTTTAACAAGCATGAAGTCCTTCTCCAGGGGCTGGTCTCTTCTGACAACATGTCCAAAATGTGTATGTGTTAGTATGGGTACTTTAGAGAATCAAATTCACACAAACTCATATGTAAAAGAGAGTTTTAGATAAAGGTTAAGTTCATATCAAGCAAGCATACCAACCCAGTGCTTGCCAAGCCCTCAAGTGTAACATTAACCCATATGTCCGACACCAATCCACAAAGTCCTCCTCCATCTCACAAAACACGCACTACAATGATGACTGCACAAGGAAAGCTGAGTCAGTGAACAAGTAAGCCTCTCAGTGCTGGGAGGGGTCTCCACAACGGTGCTCCAGCACCCAGGACTACATTGGGGTAGGTCCATGCGGCTTCTCCTTGGGGATGTCTTGCAGGAAGTGAGCCTTCCCAGCTGAAGCAAAGAACTGGCTAAGGCAGCTGCACCCTGGTACAACTATCACAAAGCAAGAGACCTGAGAACCAGAAAGGCGAAGCTCACCGAGTCCTTTATCTCTCCGCCCTTCAATTAATCCCACGTGTTTATTGGCCAGGTAGGCACAATAAACTATTTCCCTCACTGTAAAATGAAGTATCCCCATTCTTGATTATAAGGAGCACTCAGACAGGAATTCTTCATGAGAGATTAGGTTATCCTTTTAGTAGTCCATGGTACTTTCAATATTTTCCTCCAGCATAATTCAAATGCATTTATCCTTCTACAATCTTCCTTATTCAATTTCTAACTTTCACAAGCATATGATGCAATAGAGAATGCAATGACTTGGGTCAGGAGCACCTTACACCTCACAGTAACATTCTTGCTTTTGAGTACAGCAGTTTACCAAAGCAATATAACTTTTGATCTCTTGTCTGCTGTTTCCATGAGCATTGATTATGAATCAAAGCAAGACGACATCCTTTACAACTTCAACCTGGTTTCCATTTATCATGATTTTACCTACTGGTCCAGTTGTGAGGATTTGGGCTTTCCTTACAGTTAGTTGTAATCGATACTGAAGGCTACCATCATGTTTTTCATCAGCAAGTGCTTCAATTCCTCCTCACTTTTAGCAAGCAAGGTTGTTTCATGTGAATACCACATGTTGTTAATAAACCTTCCTACAATCCTGAGCTCTTCTTCCTATAATCCAACTTTCTCTGATGATTTACATGACATGAAAATTGAACAAGTATGGTGAGAGGGCACAACCCTGACACACACCTTTCTTCATTTGAAGCCATGCAGTATTCCCTTGCTTTGTTCATACAACTGCTTCTTGATTCATGTACAAGTTCCAGTGGTTGTAATATGAGTTCATGTCAACTTGACATACTATAAAAGTGTAGGGGTGGAATCTAGCCTGTGAATCAGGTTACAGCTTGAGGGAGACTCCTTGTGGGCCTTGTCTTAAAGAAGGCCCCGGGACCCTTGCTGTCTCTCTCTGCCTTCAGCTTCCTGCTGGCATGTTACACTGGGACCTGCCAGAGCCCTGGAGATGCATCCATTACCATTGGATTCATGAGACTGCACGCACCAGCCTGTGATATTCTTGCATTCTGCATGATTGCATGTAGTTTCGTGAGTCTGAAGAGGTTCCTTATAGATTTCAGTTGGAGTGGGATGGGATGCTTTCCTTTTATACAATTCCTTCTTGCTATAAAGCTCTTTCTTATCCATATGTGAGTTCTCTGGATTTATTTCTCTAGGAAACCCAGCCTAACAAGTTCTGAATGAGCACAATGAAATGTTCCAGAATTCCAATTCTTCCTAAAGTTAACATAGTTTAATATGGTCTACACAGTTAAATGCCGTGGCATAGTAAATGAAAAACAACTAAATGTATTTCTGATATTCTCTGCTTTGAGCCAAGATCCATCAGATATCAGCAATGTCCCTTCTCCATATCCTCTTCTAATTCTGGATTGAATTCCCTGTTAATGGACAGCTGCAACAGTACATTGAACGATCTTCAGAAAAATTTTACTCGTGTGCAATATCAACGAAATCACTTTATGGTGAGAGTATTCTGTTGTGTCACCTTTCATTAGAAAGGGCACACATATGGGTCTCTTCCAGTCAGTTGGCCAAATAGCTGTCATCCAAATTTCTTGGGATAGATGAGTAAGCGCTTCCAGTGGTTCTTGAGCTTTCCAAAACATTTCAATGGGTATTCTATCAATTCCTGGAGCTTAGACTTCTTCCTTTGGAACAATTGGTTCTTACTCTTGTGCTACCTCCTGAAATGGTTGATTGCCGACTACCATATATACTGGTGTATATATAATACATAAGTTTATTTCCCTATCATTATATAAAAATATATTTACATATGTACATGCCTGTATTTAGACCTCTATAAATGCACTTTGCCTCCTAGTTCTTTCTTCTACCATGTATACTCATGTATAAGCTGAGTTTTTCAGCACAAAAAATATGCTGAAAAACTGAGGTTCGGCTCATACACGGGTCAGTGGTACTCCAGCGAGGTATAACATCTTGCTCCCCCCCCTCCCCACCAAGACCCCCCCCCAAGGTCACGGGATGAGCGCTGTTATATCGCGGGTGACTCCCCGTTTCTCTGATGTTCATTGAAAGTCCTGCTGACACTGCAGGGCTTTGAATGTTTGTTTACTCACATCTAACCAATCAGATCCATCTTATGACGTGCATCTTTGAATAAGCCTTTTAAAGACCGTGTACAAAGGATGTGGCATGAATAGATGTCATCTGGTCGAGCCCGACTAACAAAAGGAGGAAATATCAAGAAGCCTGACATAGAGTTAATATCAAAGTGAGTTCGAGATGCTTGGGAAGACATTCCAGAAGACATGGTGCGACGTGCCTTCCAGAAATGTAGTATTAGCAATGCTATGGATGGCAGTGAAGACTGCGCTTTGTATGAAAATGACAGCAGTGACAGTGATGACAGCGATCTCAGTGAGGACAGCGTCTATGATGACCTCACACCAGCTGAAGCTGTGCATTGGGATACGGATGATGATGAGGAATCCAGTTTTGAAGGATTTTAACTCTTTACATTTTAGCTTGGTTGCTGATTGGTCTCAGGGAATAGTACTCTTAAGGTATCATTGTTGATACCTTATTGCTTTTGTTGAACCTATTTTCACTTGCTGTTCTGGTTTACTAATGTTAAATGACTTGTCCTTTTATTTATGTTTTTTATTAAAAATAAATATTTAAATGGATTACCCCACTGTTGTCTCAATTTTTAGTAATTTTATTTTCATTTGTTTTGATTATTGAAACTCACCAATAGCTTCTGCATTTTCCACCCTAGGCTTATGCTCAAGTCAATCAGTTTTTCTGTTTTCCCAGGTAATAATTATGTACCTCAGCTTATACTTGGGTTGGGTTATATTCGAGTATATGCAGTAGTTCTTTTTAGTACAAGGACTCTGTGTATTCTTTCCATCTTCTTTTTGATACTTCCTAAATCAGTCACTATTTTGGCCATAGAATCTTTCAAATACCCATTCAAAATTTGACTTTTTTTTCTTGACTTCTTTCAGTTTAAGGTATGCTGAGAGTGTTCTTCCTGTTTTGTTTTATGTTTTTCTAAGTCGTTTCACATTTCATTATAGTTTTTGGCCCTACATTCTCAGTGGACCTTTGAGATTTCATATTCAGTTCCTTTTCTTCATACTTTTTTCCATTTGCTTTAGCTATGCTACGCTTAATAGCAAGTTTCAGAGTCTCTTCTCACATCCGCCTTGATCTTTCCTTTTGTTCCCTTCTTTTTAATGACCTCTTAATATCTTCATGAATGATGATCTTGATGTCTTCCCATCACTCATCAGTTCTTCTGTCATTAGTGTTCAATGTGTCAAATCTATTTTTGAGATGTTCCCAGTGAAATTCAGGTGGCCTTGTTTTAATTTACTTCAACTTTATCCTAAACTTACATGTTAGCAATTCATGGTCTGTCCCACAGTCAGCCCCTGGTCTTGCTGTAGCTGCTAATATTGTGTTTCTCCATCATGTCTTCTCACAGATGTAGTAAATTTGATTTCTGTGTATTCCAACTAGAGAAGTCCATGCGTCTAATTGCTTTTAGTGTTGTTTAAAAAACTATTTTCTATGAACAAGTTGTTGGTTTTGCAAAATTCTATCATGTGGTCTCCAGCTTTACTTCTATCATCGTCTGTATTTTTCAACTACTGTGCCTTCCTCTTGGTTTCCAATTTCTGCAGTCCTATCACCAATAACTGTGTTGATTGCATGTTTCATAAATTGATATTACTTATCAAATGATATCACTTATCAAATCACAAAATAAGAACAACTAGCTATCTTATCGCAGGGGAGAGAGTCTTTAGTATTGACCTATTATTTCTCAGCTTGAAATGTGACACTATTGTAGTTCCACTTGATTTTGAGCCTCATGATTATTTCCTTGGGTTGAGTTGACTTCAGCGCCTCAACCCAATTTGAAAAATTCTTCATAAATTCTGCTGAGCTGCAGGGGAAACTGTGTCAATGAAGAAATAACAAGCTGAGGGCTTGAATAAATATTTATTTCCCTGATTGAAAAGAGATATGCAGTTAATTTTTTCTTAATACTGCCAACTGAGGACTCACTATCATGCTTTGCTAGTGTTCACTGACAATGGCTTCCATGGAGGTGTGGCTGCACCCTGACCCTTCACTTCCTGATTCTATTATAAATTAAGTTGCCACCCGAAACTGACAACGAAATTTTTCTATTGTGTTTTTCTATTTTCATCCTGAAAGAGTAAGCACATTTCTTATCAGATATGCTACAGACTGTCGTGCATTAGAGAGATTTGTGAAGATGCCATAAAGTTATTACAAAAACATTCATCTATAATTAAGTGTCCCATCTGAAAGGAAACTGCCCATGATAGCCACACCTTTTTGTAAGTGTGTGTATGTATCTTTTTAAAAAATCATTGCTATGGTGACATGGACAATTTTTGGATTTTGTTTTTTCAGGCATACTATATAAGCTTGAATCGTAGTCCTAATTTATGATTAAAGACCTAGCCTTATTACCAAGAGGATGTGTTTTGGTGAGTAACAACAGCAGTTGTGAGAAGAAATATAACGGTTCCTTCAGATTTCAAGAATTAAGTACACAAGTGCTGTGGTTCGTCCTGTTTGAGGAGTGGCCTGGGAGACCTGGAAACCCAACGGAAGCTATTAAGTGTCTTCCCTTGAAAGTAGCATATTTTTGTTTTTTTCCAAGACATATACCTATGATTCTGGAGCATTTTAGAGCACACGATTTAGTGACTTGAGCTGAGGATCTTTGAAGTCATCTTCCAAAGAACATGTCAAATCAAAAAGATTCTTCCTGAACGACATTTATTAGGAGTGAAGCTGGGAAAGAAATGAAAGCCTTTGGGCATGGGTGCTAGTGTCCACTCTTGTGTGTGGTATAATGCTTAGAATCATAGAACTTGGGGTTGAAAGGTAAAATTAGATGTTAGACAGTTAATAACTCCAAGAGGTGCTTGAATTCCCCCCAAAATCCCCCGGAAGAGCATGGGTTAAACAAATAATGCTGGCAGGCGGACAAGTCTCTTTCTCAAGGAAGCTTGTGCAATTTTTGCGGCTAAATTGTCCCCTTTCTTGGTCCTGTAGAGGAATGCCAAGTCCTGCCGTGAAAACCACTTGTAGTCCACGGGGGAACTAGCACCTGCTTCGATGGTGAGGGGCGAGAGGGAAGCGACACCCACACAGCAGCAAGGAGTTAGTCAAAGTTTTATTTAAGCACAGACATCTCAAAGGAAACAAAGCAGGTCCTTACTTGCAATGGAAGAAGGATGCTCACTTTAGGAGAAGTGGGTCCTCTCTCAGGGAACGTTTTTTTTATTTATTTATTTTGTTTTTTAAAATCATTTTATCGGGAGCTTGTACAACTCTTATCACAATCCATACATCCACCCATTGTGTCAAGCACATTGGTACATTTGTTGCCATCATCATTCTCAAAACATTTGCTTTCTGCTTGAGCCCTTGGTAGCAGCTCCTCATTTTTCTCCCTCCCTCCCCACTCTCCCTCCCTAATGAACCTTTGACAATTTATAAATTATTATTTTGTCATTTCTTGCCCTGTCTGACATCTCTCTTCACCCACTTTTCTGTTGTCCATCCCCCAGGGAGGAGGTTATATGTAGATCCTGGTCATCGGTTCCCCCTTTAAAAGAGTACCTTCAAAGGGTGGCAGTTCCATAGGCAGTCAAGCAACTTCCTGACTAATTGCTGTGATCATCCTTGGGCTTCTGTTTCTTTCTTTCTAATTGATCTCAGGGCACAGTTCTGTGTCAGGATGTTCTGAGGTTTATCTAAGGCTACAACTCTCTTCTAGAGGTGGCAAACTTTTGCCAGGTAAGATGTCTCAGGATGTCCACCACCAAGCTATAACTCGGGCTCAGGATATTGCCCAGCCTGACCTCCAAGGTGAGATGTTTACCAGGCTTATATCTTAGAGTCCATTGTGAATTCTCTTAGTTAGTGGAATGCTCCCTTTTGAATAAGCAGATTGATTGTTGTTAGCCAGCAGAAGTCCCTAGTCTGCACCTGCCATTGCATTTCCACCAAGAACTTGCTCTGGCTTTCCAGGGCACAGAAAGCAAGTCTCTGTATCCTGCACAGGAGACCCCTGCTACTTGAAAGTTGCAATGATGTTTTTATACTTATATGTGAATGTTTCTCTCACCTGCAGCAAGAGACTTCCTTGTGAAACAATACACGTATTTCTCTTTCAAATAATTTACATAAAAATTTGGGGGAAATTAAAATGCAGGTGCTTTTTCTAGAGGCTGAGTGAAGGGGCCGGTGATCTGGAGGTCCCAGTGTATGGGGCCTTCGGCTGGGAGGCGTGGTAGACGGTATTGGTTGACCCTATAGGCTGAATTAAGCCCACCTGTCCTAGTTTTGTCCCACACACGCAGGCCGCCCACGTGTCTTGGGCTTGAATTGGTGCATGCCCCTTACCTTTTATTGGCTGCCAACCTCCCGGAGGGAGAGGCCTGCGGGCATGGAGTGGGACACCCCTGGTCCCTTTCTCTAGCTACCTGACATATTGTGGGGTAAGATCACATGGTTCAGGGGCTGTGGGCCACTGGGGAAAGCACGCAGCAGTCAGGGGCTGCGGGGATGGCGGGGAGGGGAGGTCGTGTGGCATGGGGGCCACAGGGGCACTGCGTGGCACAGGCTGGGATTGCCCAGGCACCAGGCCACAAGCCACGGCAACTTCCCGGTGCACACGAGGCTGAGGCAAGGCAAACCAACAACGTGGGAAAGGTCGGTCCACGGGCTTGAACAGAGCGCTGGGTTTCCCTGAGTTCCAATTGCAACTCCCGGACCCACTTCCCAAACCCAGAAATTTCTGTAGAGCTCCCAATGTGATTCCCTCTACCTCATTTGGTATCTTAATGCCCAATCATACACTCAAATTCATTCTGAGGAGTTTCAATAAATACCCCCAAGCTCATTGTTCTAATTAAGGGAAAACATCAAGAATAATGGTAATATTACCTTGCAGAATTTATGTATTATGTATGTTAATGAATATAAAACTACCTTAACAAATTCAATGTTTTATTTATAGTTTTAATCTTGATGATGGAAAGTAAATTTGAAAAGGGGGACCCAATCGCAATGATCTATCTATAACCCCCACCCCCGAGGTGGACGAAAAACAGAAACGTGGGTGAAGGGAGACAGCGAGTGGTGCAAGATTTGAAAATAATAATATTTATAATTGATTAAGGGTTCACAAGCCTTGAAGGGTGGGGGATGAACGGAAAATGAGGAAGCTGATACCAGGGACTCAAGTAGAAAGAAAATGTTTTGAAAATGATAATGGCAACATATATACAAATGTGTTTGATACATTTGATGTATTGATTGCTATAAGAGCTGCAAAAGCCCCCAATAAAATAATACATAAAAAAGAAGAAAGGAAATTTGAAATTGTGGATAGATACACTTTCATTCATTAAAGATGTTATCTAAATCGCATAGATGTCATTTGGCTGTGGCAATCTGTTTGCTGTGGGGATTTTCAGATTAAAAATAGATGTGCATACTTCTAACCCCAATTTAAGAACAATGAGCTCTGATGACAACAGATCACTGAAGATATAAGTGCTAAATCAAAGTGTGGTGAATAATCCAGATGGTGCCCAGGTATCAGAAAAATAGCATCTGCAGTCTGATAGCCTTTTAATAAACTATACAGTCATCTAAATGAGGTGTCAACATGGAAGGTTCACATGGAACAAACACACCAGACTGTGTGATTCAAGGCTTGTAAATAATAAAATCCAAATCCAAAGGAAGGAATGGTATCAGAGCTGAAATTGTGAGCACCTGGTCTGCAGAAGCCCTGATGGAAGCCCCAAATCCACTGGCAGCATCCCCACATGGATTAAGCCTCTGGTGAAGCTCCTCTGACTAGAGGTGAGGGCCGTGAATAGCTTTGCTCTCAGATGGAGAGTGTGCTAAAGTTGCATATGCACACGGAATAGGATAGTTAGATACTCAGTCGAGTAGTCCCTTCTGGCATGGAGCGGAATTCAATCAATTCACAGTCTAATCATACCTTGTAGGGGTGTGGCCTTTTATAAGGGAAAAGCTGGGAACTTCCCTTTCTTCCTCTGTCCTCCATGTCCCTCATTACTGGGACTCTGCCTGCCTCTAGGGGTGGCCCCTTGTGGGCTGCCCTGAAAGTTGTCAGTGTCCTGCTAGATTTCCGTCAATTGTGAGTTCACATAACTGTACACCCACCAGTGATCTTCCTGCATCTCACTCACCTGTCTGCTTCACTGGCCTGCAATTATGTGAGTTTGAGGAGAGAGGTGGCATGCATTGGACTTATGGACTTGAGTTAGCCTTGGCTGGGATCCCTTCTTGATATAAACTTACTTCTTGATATAAAGCTCTTGCCTATACATCAGAGGGTACCTGGTTTTGTTTTTCTAGACAACTAGTCTCACACATGTTGTTAGGTTAACCTCCCTGGCAGTCTAATTATGTCAGCAATCTTGTACCCAAAGTGGTACATTGTTTTGCATAAAATTTGTTGTTTTATATCGCAGGCCTGTAATTCTTAAGAAATTACTCCTTTTAATCTCTGTAGTAGACATTCCAGGTAGGATAAACTTTAATGAACAGTTAACATTTACCCTGAGCCACACTCAGGATTACTGCCAGGGAGGATAAAATGTACTTCTTTATCATTTGATCTTTATTTTGACTCATTTTAAGGTTGTTTCAGTTTTTAATATTTCCTGTTTTATTTCTATTGAGATTTTCCCACATTTTTTCTAGTTACTGTTGTTGTTTATTTGCTTCCTGTTTCTGTTTTGTATGGTTTTCTATATATAAATTCAGAATAAGTTGATGTACAGAGGCAGTAATGACAGGGATAAAACAGAGGATTCTTTCCTCCATGCTAAGTGAGTAAACAAAGGATTCTCTGAGAACTGGTTTAACTGGTTAAGGCTAATACCTTAATCTTAGAGCCATTGCTTAGTGAAAATCTTGACACGGATTGTACTCAAATATAATTCTGAGACATGCTGGCCCAGAGAGGCAGCCCAGATACAGCTGAATAATGAAATGATGTATGAGGCCCAAGGATAAACTGAGTAATAAATTAGAAAGTTGCTTAACTACAGAGCAGCAATCTCTGCCCATTGAAAATTCCATTTAAAAACTAAAAATGTTCCCCTCTACAATGTCCCTCCTCAATTCACAAAGGTGGGACCCACTTCACTCCTGGAATGAAGTAAATCTTATCTAGGCTGTGGTAGTTACATAATCTGTTGTCAATATGAGACTTACGAGTGAAGGGTGGTGTTTACCTGTCAATCAAATTGCAGCTTGATGACTTCATTTCCAGAAACGAAGGAGATAAATAGCTTGCTGGAGGCCGGCCACTCGATCACTCCCTGGGAGACATCCTGTGGAGGAGTCACATGGAGAGAGGCTGATGGAGATAGGCCTCTGGTCGTGGAGGCCCCTGCCATTGCTGAGATGCTTACACCACTGGATCCACAAGACCTTCTACCCACTGGCCTGTGATCTTCCTGCATTCAGTGTCATTGCATGTGTCTCATGAATCTGAAGAGGAATTTATAGATTGTTATGAGATACATGAGCTAATATTGGACTTATGGACTTTATTTGGACTTGGCTGGGATGTTTTCTCAATATTCAATTACTCTTTATATAAAACTTTTTCTTATAAACATATGAGTGTCTATGAATTTGTTTCTCTAGACTACCCAGACTAACACACAAACTGATGTTGTCCTCACTTCAAGAGGGACTGGCTTCCTTTCTTTTGGAGAGATTCTGTGCTTTAATAGAACTGTAGCTTAACTCTTTGTTGTTGCTGCCACCGTGCTTGTATGAGATTGTACCATCACAAACCACATGGATTTGGATCGTGTTAGTTCCCCCATGGGTGACAGCCTGAGTGCTAAACTTCCCATCTCGGGTGCTGTCCAGGATGGAGATGGACCCTACAGAGATCACAGAGCCCTCTGTCATTCATCTTCACTGTCGGATTTCTGAGTGATTCCAGAAGGAAGCCGTTGCAGAAATAAATTGTTCCCCCAACGCATGTCTACATACTTTGTTTTGAGATGTGCTTTCATTGTCTATTTCACTCTCTCTGAATAACTCTCTTCCATTCCACCAGTTCTTTCTCTCTCTTTCAGTTGGATTGTTTATGAGGCTATGAAGGGGAAGAAATCATCATTAATCCAAAGAAACACAGAGCTCCCTGTATTGTGTATGAGGCTCTGCGGGGGTGAGTCCCTCCTTGATCCGAAGAATAGGAACTAAATAAGACTGCTTATGAGAACACATGCCCGTTGTCTCAAAATAGTTATGGAGGCACATCCAGGCATCAAATCATTTCAGTGTTTTGGACTGTGCCCCTCTGCCACCAGGGGAGAAGGGGTTCTGACACATGTAATGGGGTGAAGATTGCTCTGAGAGTAACTTCTGGGGATACCTTTATGCCAAGCAGCGCACTCACCGACCCATGACACTGACTCATTCCTTGAGAGGAGATGAGAGATCTTTGCCTTTTCATGTTTCTCCTCCAGTTGAAACTTCTCTCCTAGCATTTATTCTGCCAGAAAGACACCCAACAAGACTCATTGGTGGTTACAGAGGCAACTGGAAGGGGAGGGGCGATGGCTTTCTGAGGGACGCAATCAATAACCAGGGGCTTTGCAGCTGTTCTTCAGGAAGCTTCCATCAGAAGCCTCTGCTGCGTTTTTGTTCATCTGGAACACTGCCAGGGATTGGACTCACTAACCCAAGCAGAGTGATATTTTATTGTTGCAGCCTTAAGGAAAACTCACACTTTGAGGGTTAATCATCTACAAACGCTGACTTTTACTAAGACGTTCAACCTGTAGTTGGCTTGGAAACCATTTAAGACGGATTGTTTTTCCCTGGCTTGGGGAATGGCCTTACCCCATCCACTACAAAGCACATGAGGATAGGCCATCAATTAGGGAAACCCTGAGAAAGGGAAGTCCCAGTGAGGGGGTTGTTAGGCCTTTGCAGGCTGGAGGACTTGTATCTAGAATTAATATTTTGCATTTAGAATGTTTTGCGGAAGCTAAGAAATGCCATTTATATCCAACCGCTAGTTTTGTCCTAATGAGGGGGACGGGCTATGGAGAAGGGATGAAGGGGGCTAGAAGGCCGGTCTGCATTTAGTGGCTCCTCCTAGGGGCCAAACATCACCCACCTGGAGAGCGGAGACAGCCCTCTCAGTGAGAAATGAGGAGACTACCAGGGAACGCCCCTTAGGTTCCCTCAAAAATTCTAGCTTGTCATTGGGACACTAACACAAGAGATTTTCATTCTTTTTATTTTTATCTTTAACGGTGATGGGCAGGCTACATTACTGATCACAGCCCTCTGGGATACCTGCTGAAACACTGGGGAAAACCAGTTATCTTTATCGCATGAAGCCAAGAACATGTTTTTGTTTTGTAACACCATGTGGTCCTTATATCCACTAAGCTCTAATCTTTTCATTAGATTTGTTCTGTCAATGTGAGGGCAAGTAGAGCAAGAGAGCTTATGGACAAGCCTTCTTGCTTCTTAGGGAATGTAAGGAAAACTTGTTAGAGCATCATAGAATATAACAGAAAACAACGGTAATTAGAGGATATAAGGGAAACTTGTTGGGAAATAGAGGCTATAAGGAAAACTTGTTGCACAAGTCTGTCAACCCCTCTGAGAAACATCTTCCTTCCGATTACTCCTCCCTCTGAGGCACACGGCCGTAACTGAACACCTATAACACCGGTCACCCAGGCTGTTTCCAAGCAGCAGCTGTGGACGGCCATGGAAAAGCAAGCTGAAGACACCCAGCTCCTTCTCTTTATGTGTGTAGTCTGTTTGCCAGAGATAACCATTCAATGGAAATTCAAGCTAAGGGAGGACTACTTGAGGTTACCTACAAACCTGCCTCAAGACATTGAGATTAAAACTGAATTTTTTAAAACAGATGATTAATTGAGGGCAAGGATGATGTGTTAGTCCAGGTAGACTTGGAAAACAAATTCATAGACACCCATATGTGTATAAGAAAGAGTTCTATATAAAGAGTAATTGAATGTCAAGAAACAGCCCAGGCCAGTCCAGATCAAGTCCAATAGTTCAATATTATCCATCTATCCATACTAGTCCATAAATATCTCTTTAGATTCACGCAGTCATGCAATAATGCCGAATGCAGGAAAATCACAGGCCAGTGGGTAGAAAGTTTTGTAGATCCAGTGGTGGTAGAAGCCTCTCAGTGCTGGCAGGGGTCTCCACGTGTCTCCTCCAGCTCCCAGGGCTCAGACTTCCATCAGCATAGCTCTATGTGTCTTGTCAGCTTCAATGTCTCCCAGGGAGTCTCAATGAAAGTCATGCTTCCACTGAACTATTTATCTTCTTAGTTGCTCCAAATGAGGTCATCAAGCTGCTACTTGATCGACAGGGTAAACTCCACCCTTTCACTCTTAAGTCTCAAATTGACAACAGATTATGTAACAGCAACCGCAGATAAGAACCCAACAATTTTCAGAAACCACCAGGTAGAGGCAATTCAGAGATTTGCCAAGATAGATCCAGAAACACCTGATGGAGGTTCTAAATACCCATGTTAGTATTCATCAGTCTACTACAGATATTTGCAGGAAGCTATGGGACTCCAGGTTGACCCAAACAAGCTTCCTACAGCAGCAACCTTAATATACAATAACTGGCATTTGGAGGAAGAAAAGAAAGAACACCAAAAAACTATAATTATTGGTGGTGCTATTATAGCTACTTCCAACTCTATGCCACTGCAGCATGACGACTCTGACCCCGGGTGGTCTGTTATGGCTGTGGGAAGCCTACTCATTTCCAGAAAGAGCCTCTCTTCACTTTTTTCCAGTGTGGGGCTTCAGGACACTGAGTGCTTGAGTGACCCAATGGAGTCTTGGTGGCAACAGATCCTGTTGATTGATGGGGCCCTGGCTCCCTAGCTCTTTCTGGCAACACTGTTGACATCATACTCAAGGAGCCATGGGAATGCGTGGATGTGGTAGCTACACAATTTCAAGTCAACTTGATAAATAAGAATGAAGGGGTGGAGTCTAGCTTGTCAATCAGGTCACTGCCTGGCAATCGCTCCTTGTGGATGTGGCCTTCTCAGGATTCTGACTTCCTCTCTTCCTCTCTGGAGGTGGGACACACTCCCTTTCTGCTTCACATTCCTGATGACAAACTACATGGAGCCACACTGATGGCAGCCAGAGCCCTAAAGATGTGTCCACTGCCTGTGGATTCATAAGACTTTCCACCCACTGGCCTGTGATCTTCCTGCATTCGGCATCATTGCATGTGCTGCATGAGTCTGAAGAGGAAGTCATGGGCTAATATGGGATTCATGGGCAAATATAGAACTTAGGGATTGAGGTGGCTTTTTGTAAGTTTAATTAGTCCCGATTTTCCCTTGGGCGCTGAACTTCACAAGTAACTGCACTGGTAATCGCCTAGGGGCATGGCAGGGGAGGATGGGAGGAAATGGAGAGATAACATCGATGAGTACATTCAGAAAGTATTCTGATGTTGACTGTGTTGATGATTACACAAATCTTAATGTGATTGAACGAATAAAGTGTATTCTATGTACTATATTCCAGTGAAACTATTTTAATGGGAGTGCATTCATTAGCAAATCAGTAATCTATATCAACAATTTATATCATTTTGGTGAAAAATACTGATTGCACACAGAATAAAATGTTGAGAAACAACTTGGACTTTAATTTTTAATATTGTTCATAATCATTACTAATGAAAATAATGGAGCATCAATGTTCTTCTAATTTTATTAAGAGGCAATGTGGCTGCGGTTCATCAGAACTGCCTCAGTTCCTAAAATAGAGATGTTTGTAGAGGAGAGGAGGGCAGACAGTTCATTAACCTTGATGGAAATAGTCCTTAAGAAAGGCCAGTGTTCATAAACCAACCTCTTATTTGATAACTTGTTCTCCTGGGAGAATTTATGTACAGTTTAAAATAACCTGCACCCATAAGCCAGGTAGGTCTTTATTTGTGCTTATATTTTAATAATGAGGTGGCTTTTTGTAAGTTTAATTAGTCCCGATTTTCCTCCTCCTCCTCTCTTTCACCTCTTCTTCTTCGTCATCCCTATTATCTGTACCCACTCTCCTTTTTTTCTCTTTCTCCTTTTTTTTCACCCTGCTTTTTGATCTCATGGGGCATGCACCCGAGCACCCACCTCCTCTGCAGTAAACAGCACCTATTCAAGCTCGTCCATCGTGGGTAGTGCATGCTCCTGCAGAGTGGCATCATGTGCTCACTGCACCTGTATTTAGCAACTAGGCGTGCAGCTGTGCTCCTTTCCCCGTGCTTATTTCTTCCTGCTCTCTTCCTCTCTTTTCTCCCCTTTCTTTCCTCCAGCCCCATCTTTAAAATGAAAATTGTCAGTCAATAAAAACCTGCTCTTTAAAGTCAGACAGAGAGAGAGAGAGAGAGAGAGAGAGAGAGAGAGAGAGAGAGAGAAAATATTATGGAATTCTATTCTAACATACATGGATTGCCAGGAGTAAGAATTGATTCCATAGTAACTCAGTCCTGGTTATATAGACTACTATATTGATGACCACATCTACTAGCATGTATACTCTTGTCTAGTCACCTACATTGCCCTGCTGTGTGGGCTGTGGTGGAGTTTTTGGTTTGCTCGTGTCTGGACACCTTGATTGCAAACTTAGTCACATGATTTTCTTGGTTGAAGAATACTTTATAAACACTTGGGAAGGGAACGTTTGTAAGCTCTTTGCCATACTGCCAGGAAGTGTGAACTAGATTATTTAGTATGGATAGGACGTATAGGAATGGGTCAAATTAGATGGTCCAGCTACACAAAGGACTTGAACTACAGTCCATGAAAGAGAATATAAGCCCAGAAAGATGGTCTAGCTAAATCAAGTCAGCCTAGTACTACTAATTATAATAGATAGCAAATCAGTGCTCTTTTAAACTGGTGCGTTTAAAGGGGAACATTATTGCATAGTAGTAAATTACTGAAACGAGTTTTTGTTGTGTGTGTGTTTGTGTTTTTAGTTGTCATAAGTTATAGTTCTGAATTTTGGAGGATCTACAGCCATAATGCTCCTGAGAAGATAGCAAAACATCATCCATGTACTTTAGACAAGTGATCAAGGGAGACTGGTCCCTGGAACAGGATGTCTTGTTTGACAAAGTCAATGAAAAAGAAGACCCTCAGAAGCAACCACGCCCACATGGAAGCAGCCCACCATCTTGTGAGATCACGAGGTGTCAAAGGGATCAGGTATCAGGCATCATCAGAACAAAAAACCTTACCATAGTGAATGAGCGGGGGAGTGTGGAGTGGAGACCCAAAGCCCACTTGTAGGCCACTGGAGATCCCCTTGCAGAGAGGTCTAGGGGAGGAGATGAGCCAGACAGAGTGTGATGTAGCAATGATGAAAAATATAACTTTCCCCTAGTTCCTAAATGCTTCCTCCCCCCTTCCCCCACTATCATGATCCCAATTCTACCTTGCAAGTCTGGCTAGACCAGAGGATGTGCTCTGGTACCGATAGGAATTGAAAAAACAGGGAATCCAGGGAGGATGATCCCTCCAGGACCAGTGGTACAAGTGGTGATACTGGGAACGTAGAGGGAGAGTAGGTTGGAAACCTATTACAAAGATCGACAAGTGACCTCCTCCCTGGGGTACGGACAACAGAAAAGTGGGTGAAGGGCAAGATATGAAAAAATAATAATTTATAAATTATCAAGGGTTCATGAGGGAGTGGGGAGGGAAGGGGAAAATGAGGAGCTGATGCCAGGGGCTTAAGTGGAGAGCAAATGTTTTGAGAATGATGAGCGCAATGAATGTGCAAATGTGCTTTACACAATTGATGTGTGTATGGATTGTGATAAGAGTTGTATGAGCCCCTAATAAAACGATTAAAAAGAAGACCCTCAATGCGTTGGATTGACCCCGTGGCTGCAGCCATGGGTTCCAACACAACAGTTGTGAGGCTGGCGCAGGACCAGGCAGTCTTTCATCCTGCAGTCACTATTTGTGGGAGCCAATTCAACAGCACCTGACACCATAGATCTTAACTGTATCCCTATTGGACAGGCACCAGAAACTGTAGTGGGAGAGCACAACGTTATGGGTTGCACATTGGCAAAATCAGCAGTCTGCAGCCACCAGATGCTCCGTGGGAAAAGGTGAGAATTTCTATTCCATAAAGACTTACAGTCTTAGAAACCCGCAGGGGCAGTTCTGGTCTTTCTAACAGGGTCGCAATGAATCACAGGGAATCCAGGAAGCCGAGTTTAGAAGCCCAGTGAACCCATTTAGTTCCTCCCGTTACACATGCGTGGGATTACATTGCCACCTGGTGGTGACGACTAAACACTTTAATTCGTGGACGCAGTGGGTTTGCCCAAGAGCAGCGGGGAACAGTTAATGTGTAAGAACGTACACATAAACATAAAGCCTGCCAGAGAATCAGACCTGACAGGGAGCGTATTTCATGTTGTGAAAGTCATAAAACTTCCAAAGATGCAGACCGAGAACAAGGTCAGTCCCTCCGAATCCTTCTTGTGCCAGGAGGAAGGCAAAGGCAAGCTCGCTGCCTTTGTCACATCGTTTTAATGAGGCCAGGGAAGAGAAGATATGTTTTCAGAAGGAAAACTTGGCTTCACACCTATTTCTTTATCAAGTGCGTACAAAGTGGTGACTTGAGGCAGAATTGACTCCACTTCAGTTTTTTGTTTGTTTTGTTTTTAATGAACTTGTGAAATGTTCTTCAGCATGCTCAGGGATTTTGTAAACGTCTTTTGATGTGGGCCCAGACTGCTGCCAGGAGGGTGGAAAGTGGAAAATGAGACAGTGGAAAATGAGGCTTCAGGTGTTAGCTTTATTTGATGTCAGTACTGTTTTTCAGTCACCAGCAAAACCCACACCTCCAACAAGCAGCTCTGAGACGTAGCTGAATGACTCAGCAAGCAAGTATAGACACCTGGCCCTCAGACCCTCGGCTTCCTCTGGCCTTGACCGTGCTGTCATGGAGCCTGTGCAGGGTTTGGCCCACAGTGTTTGCCATGAGGACTGCTGTTGTTTCTTGAAGACAGATCGATGGGGCAACACAACCCAAATACTTTTTGGGTTTGAAAACATAAACAATTTAAGGACTATGCATGTCTTTCTAAATATGTAAATTAATTAAATATTTAGTCTTTGTTTGCCATCAAGAAGCAAAGGTATGTCTATTATCATGAGTACCCAGTGCTATTGGACTCTATTTTTATTCATGTAAGTCTAGAAAATAAATATGACCACAACCAGAAAACCGAACCAAACTGTGGTTTCCTCCAAGTAAAATGATCTTATGTGAATGTACGATGTTTAAGGAAACACACAACTTATTTTATCTTTTGTATTTAAGTGAATTTCTCTGAATGTAGTGCATATTACCCTAATAGCATCTAGTTAAGGTTCCATTATAACATTTCAGTTCAATAGAATGTGCGATCCTTGCCATGTTTTTATAAAACATTACTATGTGTAAGATAGTCACATTAACCACAATTGTTACAGTGATGGATGACACCATTAAATTTTATTATAAAATAAAGTATGTGGGACAAATTGTGGGTTGATGCTTTTGTAATTTGTTCTCTGCCTTTTCAAAGTACTTCTCAGTTACATCAACTGAATCATTTCATCTTACAGATGCAGAGATGAGGGAAAAGAACAAAAACATGGCCATTAACAGAAGCAGTGCAAACAGGCATAGTTAATGGAAACAATTTCGATATTTTGTATCTGATTTGATAGTATCTGTTCAAACAATTTTATCGGCATATTAGAAAAAAAAGTGCTACATTATGCTCTTCACTAAAAATGCAAGTAATAGACTTCAAAAATTACCTTTTCACTGAAAGTACTCTCTGCTGGAAATGAGAAAAATATTTCACACGTTAGAAGCTAATAGCAACACGAGGGCACACAGCTCACGCAGGAGGGGGCATACTCTTTTCAAAATGCATGATTTTATTTTATAAAGTGCAATATCAATAGCACTATTCCCCTTCCAGTTCCTGAGTTCCATTTATTTTCTTTTCACATCTTCTGTTTGCACTGCTCTTCAGCTAGTGAAGGGTTGTGCTGGTTAAGATGGAGTCTACGTCTGTCTTCACCAGAGAACCAAAGCCTAATGCGTAATGACCGCTTTTTAGGACAATATTAACTTTGATTCTGGGAAGGAGAGTTTATAAAAAATAGCTGTATAGATTGTTCTTGCTCGATTTTATTTAAAATATTGGGGTCTGAGTGAATAATTGTCTAGGCACATTTACAAACTAATAGATATTTAATAGGAATCCTTGGGTAGTGCAAAGTTTTAGTGTGCTCCGCTGTTCTCTGAAAGGCTGTCAGGTCAGGGTACCCAGAAGTTCCTCAGAAGAAATGCCCGGTAACTTACTATATAAAAAATCAGCAATTAAAAACCCTGTGAAGCCCAGTTCTACTCTAGCACACATGATACGCCAATATGAATTGGAATTGGCTTAATGACAGCAGTTTATTTTTCTTTAATTAATTTTTAAGAACACTAATCTAGTTAATTTGCTAAATTAATTTTATTTAATTATTTTATATTTTACTAAATCCTACTGCTAATATGCTTTGTTGTGGATATTTTAATGTGGGACAGGAAAAGGATGCCTATACATTGTAGGAAACAGCTCCAAACCAAGATATTTGCATGTAGAAATATTTCACATAGAAATATTTAATTTAATTCTTATAACAATTCTGTGAAGTAAAATTATTCCCTTCATTTTTTTCATGTGAAATTTGAAACTCAAAGATAATAACTGATTTATGTGAGTTCACCAACCTAGTAGGAGACAAAACCAGGAATCATATTGAATGAAATAATTCAATCATGCAGAACAAGTAGTGTACACTTTGACTAATATGAACTATCTAGAATAAGAAAATATAGAGTGATCTAGTTTAATATTGGTTCCATGGGCAGGAGGAACAGTTAAAAGGCGAGTGATCCCTCCTTGTGGGCATGGCCTTTCCATGAGGATTCTGGGACTTCTTATCTTCTTCACAGGAGGTGGACACACACTCTCTGTGCTACACATTCCTGTTGAGAAGCCACATGGAGCCAGAGCCCTGGAGATGCATCCACTGCCATTGGACCCACGTCCCACTAGTCTGTGATCTTCCTGCATTGGGCATCATTGAATGTTGTATGAGTTTGAGGAGGAATTTATAGACTAGTACTGGGCAAATGGACCAATATTAGGCTTATGGACTTGATCTGGACTGGGTTGGGTTATTTTTTCAATATGCAATTGCTCTATGATATAATGTTCTCTTACACATATATGAATGTCTCTGGATTTGTTTTTCTAGTCAAAGTGAAATAACACATTATGGTACCTTTGTAGTTGATACCAATTTAGAAAGCAACCTGAGAGGTTCTAGTAGTAGGATTTCCTACACATGTGGCAACGAGAAATTCAACTTAAAAGCTAAGTAAACCCAAGTTACTTAAAGTGGGAGAACAGCAAGACCTGCTGACAGACTCCCCTTTCCCACTCCTCAGTTGCACAAGCCACTCTGTAAGCCCCATTTTTGCCTGGTGCAACTGATTATTCCTGGCCTCTGAGGCAATCCAGTCAACCAAAATATCACCTTGCTGGGCTCTGGGGCCCCTGGTGGGTAGCAGAATGGATAGGTGATTTGGGGCAGACATAATCAGTAATCAAGCTTCACTTTTTGCTGTTTTCCACCTTGCTCCTTTTTTGTGCTTTGTTCTTGCGTGCCCTCCCCACTCATGTGCCCCACCTTCATGGCTCAGCACAGTTGTACACACAATATCAGTACCAAAGAATAGGAAGACTCACCCTCAAAACAGTTTTCTTTTCTTTTCTTTCTTTTTTGTACTTTGGTGTATAATAATATGTTTATTTTTTCTGGTCCTTCCCCACTTCCCCTTCCAGTGTCATCTTCTGGTATGACTCCACCCTCCTGAAAATGCACATTACCCCCCAGACAAAAACAACCAAGGCTCTAGAGTCTGGCACACCTACCCAAACAAGAGGTATCCACCCTCCCCCACTTAGAGTGCACAACCAACTGGACACCCACAATGCCATAGCAACAGAACTTCAGGACACCAACTAAGCCAAAGCCAAGTCTTTTGTCTGTTTTGTCCTTCTCCCTTGCATATCAATCTATTATTCCCTTCTGCACTCATCCCAGCAGCTCTCACACCACCAATGGCTGTACCACAAAGCTGAGGAAACAGCAATCAAATGCAGGAAACTCAGATAAAACAACAAAAGCAAACAAAAACCACCTAGAAAACACACTAACTCAGCGGGATACTCTGAAGAAGAGGCCCTGGAACTACAAGAATAAAAATACAGAAGAATGACCTAGAGATGTTGGAGAGCAGCCATGAGAACAAAAGAGGGTTGAAAAATCAAAAAGAATCCCAGAAAATAAATACTGAGGTAACAGAATTAGGCAATATAGCAGAAGACCTGATGAATAGCATGGAAGAAGAAGAAAACTGAATTAGTGATCTGGAAGACAATCACTCTGACTACAACAAATGAGAGAAGTCATCAACAAAAAAAGTAAAAGGGAAAAAAGTGAAGGAATCAGAAGAAAGACTGAAAATGATATGGGACACCACCATTGAGGAAAATCCTAGGTCTCATTGGAATGTGGGGACAGAATAAATGACAAATCTACAGAGCAAATGGTTCAAAGACTATAGCAGAATATTTAAATAACATCTAAAAGGAGGAGGAAATAATTATTTAAGAAGCTGAGAGAACCCAAATAGGACAAATCTTTAAAGAAAAACATCATGACTTACAGGAGTCAAACTACTCAATTTCAAGGAAAAGGAGAGCGTCCTTAGAGCAGCTAGAAGTAAAGGAAGAGTCACCTCCACAGGAATACAATTAAGGTTAAGCTCAGGCTTCTCAGCAGAAACTATCCAGGCAAGAACACAGTGGAGTGACTTATATAAAATCCAGAGAGGAAAAATATGACCAACCAAGAATTGTATATATCGTATATACTCAAATATAAGCCAACCCGAGTATAAGCTGAGGTACCTAATTATTACCTGAGAAACCAGAAAAACTGATTGACTCAAGTATAAGCCTGGCGTGAAAAATGCAGAAGCTATTGGTGAGTGTCAATCATCAAAACCAATGAAAATAAAATTACTAAAAATTGAGACATAAGTGGGGGAATGTATTTAAATATTTATTTTTAATAAGAAATAAAAATAAAAGGACAAGAAGTCATTTACCATTAGTAAACCAGCACAGTAAGTGGAAAAAAGGTTCAGCAAAACAGTAAGGTATCAACAATGATACCTGAAGAGTACTATTCCCTGAGCTCAATCAGCAACCAAGCTAAAATGTAAAGACTTAAAATCCTTCAAAACTGGATTCCTCATCATCATCCGTATCCCAGTGCAGAGCTTCAGCTGGTGGGAGGTCATCATAGACGCTATCCTCACTGAGATCGCCGTCATCACCATCACTGCTGTCATTTTCATACAAAGCGCAGTCTTCACTGCCATCCATAGCATTACTAATACTACATTTCTGGAAGGCACGCTGCACCATGTCTTCTGGAATGTTTCCCCATGCATCTCGAATCCACTTTGCTATTAACTCTATGTCAGGCTTCATGAGATTTCCTCCTTTTGTTAGTCGGGCTTGACCAGATGACATCCATTCATGCCACATGGTCTTTAAAAGGCTTATTCAAAGATACACATCATAGGACGGCTCTGATTGGTTAGATGTGAGTAAACAAACATTCAAAGCCCTGCAGTGTCAGCGGGACTTTGAATGAACAGTGGAGAAATGGCAATCACCCGCGAGATAATGGGCGCTCTTCCCGTTACCTGTGGGGGGGTGGGCGGCGGCAGCGAGATGTTACACCTCGCTGGGGTACCACTGACCCATGTATAAGCTGAACCCCAGTTTTCAGCACATTTTTTTGTGCTGAAAAAACTCGGCTTATACACGAGTATATATGGTACATATCTACCTAGTAGGGGAGATACCGTGATCATAAAGGTGGTTTTCCCAGGGCGAGGCTTATCCATTGCATTCCGGATGTACTGACCCCTGCCCAACCCCAAATGTGGGAAAGTAGATTCCATACCTTGTGGTAGTCGGGAACTGCATTTGCACTCTAAATTAAAAAGAAAGAAAGAAAAAAATATATATACAACAAACATGAAGGTGAAATAAAGGTATTTCCAGAAAAAGAAACGAATTTGTAAAAACAAGACCAACATTACAAAAATTATGATCTGGATAACTATTAAGGGAGAATTAATAACAACAGCAGACACACCTGAGTGCATCATAGAGGGCTACATCACTCAGAAACCAATACAATGAAAGCAGCACTCAGAACAACACAGAAATAGAGGAGGAACAAAGGCAGGTAAAAAACTCACCAAAAAAAAAAAAGAGGGGAGGCGCTTGGGGAAGAAACCAAACATAAACAAAGAAAACTGAAAGCAACACATCTGTATATATCACTAATGAATGTCAATTACTAAAGTGCATCAATCAAAAGCTAGAGAGCAGCAGATTGTACTAGCAAACAAGCTGCAAACAAGAGACACACTGGAATTGGAAGATAAAAAAAGACTGAAATGAAAGGATGGTGAAAAATCAACCAAGGCAGTGGCAACTAGAAAAAGGCAGAAGTGGCAATATTTATTTCTGAATAAAATAGACTTCAAAGAAAATAGCATGCGAGACAAGAATGGACACGAAATAATAAAGGAACACACAAGTAACATCTAAATTTATATACAACCAATATAAGATACCAATTAAATGCTCACAGAATTGAAAATAGACATAAACAGCTTGACAAAAATAATAAGATATTTCAACACATCACTCTCAAGGAAAAATATCATTTAAAAATAGAAGAGCTAAACAACACCATCAATCAACTCAACATTTTAGACATACAGAGACCACTCCATGCAACAGCATGGTAAACATTCTTCTCCAGTGCACACAGTTCATACCTGTGTTAAGCAAGGTTCTCTAGAAAAACAAAACCAGGACACCTATGATTAGATAGATAGATGGATAGATAGATAGATAGATAGATAGATAGATAGATAGATTTCTACATCATGAAGGAATATAACAGCTAATTAGTCCACACAGTAGTACAGAGGGCTCAGTTCAACTCACTTCTGTGGAACAATTAATATACTGGAAGTCCTTCAACTCACAAGGGCTGCGGGGTACAAGGTCAAAGAAGTAGACAGCTGAATCTTCCTTATGATAAGGCAGAGAGTCTGGCCACAAGCAGCAAGCAGCAGGGCAGGTCACCAACAACCAGCAGCTCAGGAGCTTAGCGAAGCAAGCCCGGATTGGATACTGAACTCAAGCAAGTCAACATGACAGGCTCCTACAGCCTCAAGTTCAAGCGATATATACACCAGCAGTATGTTGAAGCAGGCCTGGAAGAAACCCCAAGCTCTAGCAACACGATTTACGGGCTGGCTGTTCCACAGGTAGTGTAGCTCACAAGTTGAGACAGAGAATGAGCTAAAGCAGCTGAACACTGGTCTGATGCCCGTAGAGCAAGAGAAAGAGAAGGGTGGGCTTTACCAAGCCATTTATCTCTTTGCCCTCCAAACTGCAACCTTATTCATCCCAAATGTTCCTATTGGCCAGGCTGGTACAATAAACCTACCTATCACAATACTCTAAATTACATCACATGTTAGGTTACAAATCAAGCCTTAACAAATTAAAAGAAAACACAGTTAGATCTACAACCTAGTTTCTTTGATCACAATGCTAAAGAACTTGAAACCAACAATGGAAAAAACATGCTCATAAATATAAACACATAGAGGCTGAATAACTTATTATTTAAAAGTGACTGGTTAATAGATCAAATAAGGGATGAAATAAAAATTTTTCTAGAAACAAATGAGAATAACACATCACACCAAAATTTTTGGGACACAACAAAAGCAGTTACAGAAGGAAATTCACAGGAATCTGTACAGATATGAAAAGAGGATAAATCCAAAATTCATAACTTAACACCTCTAACAAGTAGAACAAGTTTGGCAACATACACCTCCAATAACAGAAGAAAAGAAATAATAAAGATTAGAGTGGAAGCAAACTGGAAAACAGAAAAACAATGGAAAAATCCAACAAGACAAGAAATTTTTTTAAATGAAAGGATTAACAAAATTGCTAATATCTAGAATTAGAGATAAGAAGAGTGATATGACAACAAATCAATGTCAAATAAAAATAAGAGAGGATTACAAAAGACAGTAATCTAACAACTTTGACAACTTAGCAGAACTGGACCAATACCTATAAATACACTATTTACCAAATTAATGCAGGCCGATATAGAAATCCTCAACAGACCCATATCAAAAGAATTAATAGAGATATTTCATTAAGAAATTTCCACGCAAGATAAAGTCCAAGACCAGATGGCTTCACGGGAGAATTCTACCAATCATTAAGGAAAGAGCTGTTCACAATTCTGCATACACTCTGCTAGATTATGGAAAGGGACAGAGCTCATTCCATGCAGCAAGCATCATCCTATACTAAAAACACAGGCAAAGAGCCTACAAAGGCAGAGAACTACACACAAATGTTCCTCATGAACAGAGATGCAAAATATTTTCAACAAACTTCTGGCTAATCCAACTACATAAAAGAAAAATCATCATGACCAAGTGGGATTCATACCAAGGTGCAAGGGCAGGATGGTTCATCATTCAAAAAACAATCAATGTAATCAACCATGCAAACAATATGATGGATAAGAACCACATGATCTTATCAAGGGATGCAGAAAAGCATGTGATAATATCCAATACACATTTCTAATAAAAACACTCAATAAAGTATGAAAAGGAGGCATAGTACCAAAATAAATGTCATATATGAAAACCAGTGGCTGATATCACACACATGGGAAAAAAAACTGAAAGCATTTCCCCTGAAAACAGGAACTAGACAACAGTGTCCCTTATCAACACTCTTATTCAACATCATGCTGGAAATCTTAGCTAAAATGATTTGATACAAGGAAGAAATCAAGGAAATACAATAGGGGAAAGAAGTAATGTTCTCCCTATTAGCAGAGGAAATAGTTTTATACAGAGTGAGCCCCAAGGACTCCACAACAAGACTGTCGGAAATAATCGAGGGATTTGATAAAGTAGCAGGATATGAAATAAACAAACAGGCATCAAGTGTATTTCTATATACCAGCTAAGAAACCTCTGTACAGACTTCAAGTATCATTTACAGTAGCCAAACAGAAGATGAAATGCCTAGGAATAAATATTACCAAAGAAACAAAAGACCTGTACTACAGCTTCCCTACTATGGAAAACTATAGAACATTATTACAAGAAGCCAAAAGAGACCTATGCAAATGAAGGGATGTCCTGTGTTCATGGATAAGAAGACAATATTATGAAAATGTTAATACTACCCAAAGCAATCTACAACCACAACACAGTGCTGATCCAAATACCAACCACTTTTCTTAAAAACAATGGAAAAACTAATTACTAATTTCATATGGAGAGATAATAGGCCCAGGATAGGAAAACACTTCTCAAAGGGAAGAACAAAGGCAGAGGCCTTCCACCACCCACCCCCCAAACTAATACACAAACACAGTTGTTTAAATAGCCTGGTACTGGTACGTTGATAGGCACATAACTCAGTGGAACAGGATGGAAAATCTAAAAATAAAATCATCTGTTTACAGGCAACTGATTTTTGACAAAGAACTAAAAATCATTAAATGTGAGGGACACTTTCTTTGACAAAACTGGGGTCTCCATCTGAAGTATGAAACAAGACGTATATATTACCCCATGTGCAAAAACAAACAAAATATGGATTGCAGACCTGTAAGTAAGTAAAAAAGCTATAAAAATCATCAATGAATGAACTGGAACAAAGTTAAGTGCCCTATTGCAGTGGATGGCAAAATAGATGACTGGAACCTATTAAAAATAAAATATGCATCTTAAAAGATTTCATCAAAGTAAAAAAAGCAAAGTCCATGGATAGAGAAAATTCTTCAGCAATGACACAACAGATAATGGACTAATTACTAAAAGCTACAAAGTTTTCTAACATCTCAATAAAAAATCCAATTAATAGATGGGTAAGAGACATAAATAGACATTTCACAAAGCAATGCACTCAAATGCCTACCAAACACAAGAGGAAATCTTCACCACTATTTTCCTTCCAGGAGACACAAATCAAAACAATCCTCTTACTCATACAAAGATAGCCCAATTGAAAACAACAGGGATCAACAAATGCTGGAGAGGATAGGGAGAGATTTGCATGACTGGGGACTTTTAAATATGTACATTCATTGTGGAAAGTAATATGGTGCTACGGAAAATAAGTAGGGATAGAAATATTGCATTACTCAACAGTAATTTTGCTGGGCATGTACCTCAAGAAGTAAGAGACCGAATAGAAACAGATGTATGCTCTCCTATGTTCACTCCGGCTCAATTCACAATAGCAAGAGGATGGAAACAGTCCAAATGCCAATCAGTAATAGACTGGCTAAAGAAACTCTGGTACATACACACAATGGAATACTATATAGTCCTGAACAGCAGTGGTGAAACGCTTTATGACATGAATAGACTTGGAAGCCATTATGCTCAGTGAAGTTAGTCAATCACAGAATAACAAATACTGTATGAGTCCACTACAGTGGAGATACACACCAAGATCACGGGAGGCTTGTGCTCATAGGTCAAGTAAGGTAGAGAGCGTGTCTAGTGCCCATGAACCATATATCACCCCCTTTATGTGCACACCTTACAAACCACTTCAATAGAGGAGACCGTACCTCAGCTCGGGTCCGTTTTTCAAGCTAAGGGGAGAGGGAAGAGACCATTCGGTTGCTGCGATGCGACTTTGTGCTAGTTGTTGGTAGGTGCCATTGAGCTGGTTCCGACCCTAAGGAACAACGGAAAGAAACCCGGCCTGCTGTAGCACCATCCTCACAATTGTTCCCATGTTTGATCCTATTTTGCTCTTTTTCACTGCTCTTTTTACTTTGCCAAGCACGTTGCCTTTCTCCAGGGCCTTGTCTCTCCTGACAACATGCCCAAAGTTTGTAAGACGAAGTCTCACCATCCTTCTTCATTTGGAGCACTGAACATTGTGCTTAAATCGCTGGAAATCAACAGACACGCCTACAAGAGAGATGAGAGAAATTCAAATCAAGATGAGGTAAGGGGGGGGGCTGGAGGGAGAATGTATGTCTCAGAAAGGCAATTGCATGTCTGTTGATGGATAAACTAGGAAGAGCAACCTCCCATTGGTGGGGGGCAGGGAACGCTTAACCATGCATATATTACCCTAGGAGAGAAAGTAGTATGTTCTTAATTGGAAACTTTTGACCTAGTTTCTATCCAGCCATTGGTAACTTAGGCTGTGTGTTTTTAACTACTGGAACTTTAGACGGCCTACTTTGGAGGCATATAACATCATTCATAGGCCACATTGAAGGATTCAATGGGGAAACCTCACTAATTGAACTGGGCTTCACCGCAAACTCACCTGTAGCATATTTAAGGAACTGATGTACTCCCTTGGATTTAGAGCTGAAACTCGCTGGTGTGAGAAGAACAAGAAGACTGTTGTCCTAAGATTATGGAATTGGTGATCCACAATTGGGCTTTTTTGTTCACATCTCTTGCTTTTAGGGTGCCCAGTGAATGGTGGCCTGGGACTAGCATATATTTACTACATTAATGTTCTCTTTGCTTTCGTGTGACATATAATATTCTGGTAGGCGTGGATTTGCTGTTGTGAACTTGGTGACTTTATTGAAAGTTTTGCCTTATAACCAAGGTCCATTTTCTTGTGTGAATAGTGTTCATTCACTTAAGAGTTTAATCTGTACACGGCAATCATTCATGTACTGTGACTGAAGTCAGATAATACTGGTATCAATTTCCTTTTCTCAACAGTGTTTTAACTTCTATCCCACTTGCTAAATTAATGAGATTATCAATACAATTACCTTATGCCTCAGGGGGATGACTCACAGTGTTTTCTTTCCTAAAATGATAATGGCGTCTTTAAAGTATATCGGTGTGTGTGTGTATATGTGTATATATATGTATACATATATACATATATATATGTATACCGTAATGTATGAACAGATTTTGGGCTCAGACGTAATTCTAGTCCCAATCTAAGAACAGTTAGTTCGTCTGACATAACCCTGCTTGATGCTTGCTCACATGAAGAGATCATGACGATATGGATATTAAAGCAAAGTGTGGTGAATGAACAAGATGGTGTCTGGCTATCACAGGGAATAGTGTCTGGGGTTTTAAAAACTTGTCTTCAAAGAAGCAGTCAATTAAGTTACCGTATATACTCATGTATAAGTCGAGTTTTTCAGCACATATTTAATGTAGTAAAATTAGGTGCCTTGGCTGATATTCAGGTTGGCTTATACTCAAGTGTATACAGTAACTAGGTCCACACGGAAGAAGCACACCAGCTTGTGGGATTCAAGGATCTTAAGTAATAAAATCCAAATTCAAAGGACGAAATAGTATCAGCACTTAAATTGTGAACACCTGGTTTTCAGAAGGCAAAGGATGACAGTTGAAGTCCAAAATCAAACTGCAGGGTGCTCACATGGACTAATCTTCCAATGACTCTTTTCTGACCATAATTGAGGCATATGAATGGCTTTGCATTCAGAGAGAGAATATTGTAAAGTTGATCACGGAGAAGCAATGAGAAACAAGTTCAAAAGTAAGACCTTACCTTTTTGATTGAGGTGTTTGTATGTTTTGTCTAGTCATTGTTGTTTGCTTCCCTTATATTTGTGTTCTGTGTGATTTTATGTCTATGAAATTGAGGATAGATATATTTATGGAAACAGCAACTGGATTGATAATTGCCTAGATGCATGGCCAGGGTCAATAGGGGGAAGTGGGGAGCTAAATACAATGAATATGATAAGAAAATTTGAAATTAATTGTGATGATTGCATAAATCTTATAAATATTATTAAAGGATTAAATGTATAATATGCAAAGTGCATGCCAATAACACTATTTTTAAAATTTCAGTGGACTAGATCCTCAGGGGAAGTTGTCAAAGTGCTGACAAGTAGGTCAGAAATATGTGCACTAGACTTGAGAGGGACTAGGACTAAAGGGTGTTTGCGACTCCTTTGAACACCAGAAGAGAACAGCCACTCACTTTTCTAACTAGGCCTGGTGTTTCATCTCTTCCACATTAAAAATAAGAAAGCAAAACAAGGTTAAGTGAAGATATGCCAATTATAATCTCAGACCAATTGCTAAATTAGGACCCTTTACATAATAGCATTAAGCTACTTGCAATTCCAAACATTACTGTGGTGGCCAATTCCTGCGAGGACAGAACCAATAGTGTCCATGTATTTACTGTCGTGTGTGTTTGGGGGGAGGGTATATAAGCATGAAATGCATACAACTAGTTTTTTTTTGGTAAGCCTTGCAAATATACCTCTTTAGAGCAATTGTCTGACCATAAGTTAGATGATAACACACAATAAAAAGAATTTATTGGGATAAATATATACCAACCAGCGATCATTTCTCCTTAAATATCTTCATTTTACAATAAAGATAAAAGAAAGTGATGTGTTTCTTGTAGTTCAGAAAGTGCATGCATAATTTCTTTTAGAAAAATTAGTACAAGGTTGTTCCCTATGAGGTAGAGATTAAAGATATCTAAAATGTCTAATTTTTCCAAATGATTGTATCACTGTAGCATCTGATATCAGCTACTACTCCTTCATTTAAAGCTTCTAATTAGCTGAAATAGGTCATAAAACTCAAAACCTGTCAAGACACTGGCTCACGCAGTTGTGGAGGCTGGAAAGTCCTAAACTTGTGGATAAGATGTCATTCTGTCGGGTTCTTCACATCCTTATGGTTTAGTGATTGATGAAACCAAATCGGCAGTTCTGATGACAGGCTATGGACTCACAAGGATGTGGAAACTTGTGAATCAGACAGGGTGGAAGGCTTCTGGCTCATAAACCAAAAACTGGAGTTCATAAGGAGACAAGTCAGATGCAAGATCCAGAGTAAGAAAGAGAATTTTTCCAAAGTAGTCATATGTATTGAACACAGACCACACTGTCCAAAGTGTGTGTGTGATGTAGTCCCACCTTATAGTACTATGAAGATTTCAGATATATCACACCTTAACCGTGCTTCCCACTACTTGTCTGTCAGTTTGTGGCTTGTGTGTTGCTGTGATGCTGGAAACAATGTCACAGCAATGGTATTTCAAATGCCAGCAGGGTCACCCAAAGTGGACACATTTCAGCTGAGTTTCAAGACTAAGAACAGAAAATGAAGAAGGAATTTGTTACCGACCTCAGAGGAAGTAGTCGCTGAAAAACCTTACGCTTAACTTCAAAGCATTGTCAGCGACCAAAGGCCTAGTAAGTGGAAACAGACCACTGTCTGATATAGTGCCAGAGGACGGACCCTGGTATTGGAGAGCACTTGAAATGTGACTGAGAAGGACCTAATTGTTCACAGTGGAGTCCACCAGGCTGATATGCATTTGGTAAAACTTGTTTGAGTGGGTCTTTGGGGATCTTCATTTACTGATGGAGCATGACTCAGGTTAGGGTGAAACAACTACAAAAATATGCTAGTGATCCAAAATTGGAATGTGTGACATATGAATCTAAGAATATTGGAAGTCCTCAAAAATGAAATGGAATGCATAAAGATCCGTATCTTAGGTCCCAGTGAGC
This sequence comes from Tenrec ecaudatus, assembly GCF_050624435.1. Taxonomy (NCBI): domain Eukaryota; kingdom Metazoa; phylum Chordata; class Mammalia; order Afrosoricida; family Tenrecidae; genus Tenrec; species Tenrec ecaudatus. The sequence goes on along the minus strand of NC_134534.1, from coordinate 87,765,714 downwards.
TGACATGGACTGGCCACTTTGACTCAGAAAATCACATGATTAGCATAACCGAGAGGAGTGGTGTAGCATTCATCGTCAAAAAGGACATTGCCAAGTCAATCTTGAAGTACAATGCCATCTGTAACAGGATTACACCTTTCCACCTTCAAGGAAATTCAATCAATACAATTATTATTCATTTTTTTGCATAAAACCTACAAAAACCAGTGATGAAGATACTGAAGAATGATTTGTCAGAAATTGATCAAAATGTAATTAAGATGCATTGCTAACAAAGCTCTGGAAGCACTCACTTGTCTATGCCAGGAAAGCTACTTGGTCAATTGACTGGAAGATAACCATATTTGTATCCATTACAAAGAAAGTGATCCAAAAGAACATGCCAGTAAAATATTTCTGAAGATTGTCCAAAAATAGTTACAGCGGTACATTGGCAGGGAGCTGCCAGATGCAGGCCAGATTCAGAAGAGGACAAAAGGGTTATCATTGCTCATGTCAGATATCTTGACTCAAAGTAGAGAATACCAGAAAGATGTGCCCTTGTGCTTAGTTGACTACGCCAAGGCATGCAACTGTGAATCATAACAAAGTGTGAATAACTTTGAGAAGAATGGGAATTCTAGAGTGCTTCACTGTGGTCATGCAGCACTTGAACATGGAGCAAGAGGTGGTTATGTGAAAAGAATAAAGCAATACTGCATAATTTAAAATCAGAAGAGGTGTGAATCAGGGTTGTGTTGTCTCACCATACCTATTCAATCTGTATAATAAGCAAATAATGAGTAAGCTGGACTATACAAAGAAGAATGTGGCATCAAGATGCCGGTGACTTTTGATCTTTGAAGATGTCTTCCCAGCCTATCACCTAGGAATTCCCAATCTCCAGAACTCACAGACCATTGTTTCCTAGATTACCACCTAGGAAGACAACAGTGCTATCTTCAAAGATTGATTGTAACAACTGTATTTTTTGTTTTTTTAAAAGACTTTTTGCAAGTTATCTACCCTCATAGTCATTATACAAGCCTGAAATTTCAAATACATAGTGCCAGGCACATGTTATAAACATGATTTAAATTATTTTTCATTATTGATTTGTCCATTTAGATTGATTTATTGATATAAATATACAATATGTATCACATATACTTATTAGTTATGATACACACTTTTCAAAGTGGTCTGAAGTATGCACATGTTAAGGAGTAAGACACGATAAAGTTTGGAAAGATGTTGGACCAACACCTCAATTGTCTAGTCTCAAAGGGTTTAGAAAGTTCAAAGAAAAAAATATTTATGGGAGGTGAAAATCAAGGGGTAAAACTTAATCAAAGGAGCAAATTTAAAGACAGATCCTTGAGTTTTCCTTGGATGGACTTGCATCCCAGAACCTGAGATTTTTACCTAAGGCCTACAAAAATGGATTCCAATGAATCCTTGATAATTTATAAATTATTATTAATTTATCATATCTTACACTATCCAATGTCTCCCTTTACCCACTTTTCTGTTGTCTGTCCCCCAGGGTGGAGGTTATATGTAGATCCTTATAATTGGTTCCCCCTTTCTGCCCCACCCTCCTGCCACCCTCCTGGTATCTCCGCTCTCACCACTGGTCCTGAGGGGATCATCTGTCCTGTATTCCCTATGTTTCTGGTTCCTATTTGTACCAGTGTACATCCTCTAGTCTAGCTGGATTTGTAAGGTAGAATTGGGATCATGATAGTAGGGGGCTGGGAGTGGAAGGAAGCATTTAAGAACTAGAGGAAAGTTGTATGTTTCATCATTGCTACATTGAACCCTGATTGACTCATCTCCTCCAGGAGACCCTTCTGTAAGGGATGTCCAGTTGCCCACAGATGGGCTTTGGTTCCTCAATCTGCACTTCACCTCATTTACAATGATATAAATTTTTGTTCTTTGATTCCTGATACCTGATCACTTCAACACCTCGTGGTCACATAAGCCAGTGTGCTTCTTCCATGTGGGCTTTGTTGCTTCTGAGCTAGATGACCACTTGTTTACTTTCAAGCCTTTAAGACCTCAGATGCTATGTCTTTTGATAGCCGGGCACCATCTGCTTTCTTCACCACTTTTGCTTATGCACCTGCTTTGTCTTCAGCGATAGTGTCTGGAAAGTGTGCACCATGGAATGCCAGTTAATAGAACAAAGTGTTCTTGCATTGAGGGACTATGTGAATGGAGACCCAATGTCCATCTGCTACCTTAATGTCACTTCACTCTTGAGAGACCTAAAAAGAACCAAGAGTACTCCCTTAATTAGTTGGAGAAGTTTAAGAGAGGATGTGAGTTCTTTGAGGAATCCTGGTGATTAAAGCCATCTTTGCTCCTGGGGGGAAAAGTGGTACTCTGCTCTGGTAAAGACTTTTCACCATGACAATGCGTTCGGCAGTCTTACTCTGTTGTTTAGGGTCACTCATTGTGAGTTGGAATTTTCACAGCAGTGGGGAGTGGGTAGTGCAGGTTGTCACGCTATGCAAATGGAAGTTGATCTGGTGAAGAAATGTACTTGTGATGCTATTATGTGGTCTTGCATCCTGAGGTGTTGGGAAGCGTGAATTTAACACTTTCCTTACAACTGAGTTCTAAAACTCTTAAAGAAAGGAACCTGCCAATCTTTAATTTATTAATCACAGATTCACTGCAGGGGATATTTTTCTATGGAACAGGGCATCTGGGTTGAATAATATGTGTGGATTAATTGGTCTAAAATAATGTAATGCTTAACATAGGGGAGCTCCATTAGTTCTCACCAGGAAAGCTTATCCTGTCTGGCCAAGGTTGAAGGAACTGTCACAGGTTGTTGAGAAAATATTTAGAAATATTTCATTCTTCAGAGGAACAGATTGAGAAAGTGGTTAAGAAGGAGCAAAATAAAGGGTTGTGTGACTGATAGCAAGAAGTAAGAGTAAGTGCACTGAAATCCCCAAAGGATTTAGTTGAGGAGGTGGACCTGAAATTGAGTAAATCACAGCACAACTACTGTAAACTGAAAATAAAGAATGCTAGATTATCATAAAAAGTTGATGTGAAAAGTAAATGGATATCCATTATTTTTTTATAACCTAAAAATATTAGTTCTCTTTGGTGAAAATATTCTAAGTAATAATTCAGAGATGTTCACAGAAACATTATTTACAAAATGGAAAAACTTGGAACAACCATTTCATTACCAATTAGCATTTAATGTAACAAAATTAAGATAGAATGCCACATGGTAGATAATTATGCAACTTTCAGGATTATGCTTTTTGTCATATTTTTGTTAATGCACAAAATGCATCACATCAAGGGAAGTAACACAGAAATTTAAAATGTACATATATAAATGTAGCATGTATAAATACATGTACATGCATGTAAACGTACATGTATACATTTAGCAACACATTTTACATTTATTTGAATGTATAGCAGCTATTAAAAATGGCATTCAAAAGCTAGAAGTATAATATAAAAATTTAAAAATGATTATCATGAGGTGGTGAGATTGTGAGTATTGTAAGTAGACTTCTGTTTCAATGTTGTAAATAATAAGCATATAAGCATAAAGAAAGTGAAATAAAACAACATATACTTCCCAAAGTATATAGTATGTTCTGCTGAAGTATCTACGACAGAGTTGTTCCTCTTGACTTGCACAGTTCAAGCTTTGTCAGTTGATCCGCCCATTGAGGCATGCCTGGCCTGATCTGATTTTCAAGATTTTCTGTATGTTTCGTTTGTTTGTTTATACTGGGATTTATCTCAGATGTGTTATGTCACCTCTTGAATTTTTGTTATATGTTTTTCAGTATATGAAACACAAGATTGATGAACCTATCGGGCCAGCAAGTAGAATAAGGGTTTTAGGGGTACAGTGGGGGAGGTGGTAAAAGGGAGCTGATGTCAAGGAGTTCAAGAAGGAAAATGATGTTTTGAAGCTGTGGTAGCAATTGTACAATACTGCTTGATGTGACGGAACGATGGAGTGATACGATATCTGTATTAACGCCCAACAAAATGGTTTTTAAAAGAGAGTTTTCTATTTTATTCGCATCAGTGGCATGTGAAAGAGCCCATTTCCACACCATCAGTATTCGGATTCACATTTTACTCATTTTTGAATTTATTCTTCCATAGCACAATGTATGGTACCTACCATGTTGTTGAATGGACGCCTGAAGACTCCGGGATATCATCTACCACCAGTGTATTTCTGTTCACCTCATTGCCTCCACTTACCTTGTCTCTTTCCCGCATTTGTACAGCCCCATGGCCACTCTTCCACAACACTTTCCTCTTCTACTCCTGCTCAGGGAACCTGCTTTTTTTCCTGAATAAGTAATTGAAACTTCTGGAATCTAATTTTAAAATTTAAAAAAAAATAAAAGAATGAAAAAATTGTACAGTGTTTCAGAGATATCGACAAAAGAGGGAATAGCAAAAAGATTTTACTGAGTTCTTTGTGAAACAATGTCACCCAGTGCCATGCAGACAAACCTTCTGTGAAACACAAAATAGCAGGGGAGAAAATGAATCATTTTCATGCGTATGGTACAGGAAAGAAGTTAAAGATAAGTAAAAAAGATAGTTTCTGAAGGGAAAAATAGAGCAAATCGAGATTAAAAACAGTGAATTTTTTCTCTTCTCTATAGAATCCTTTCTTGGCTCATTTTTTCTTACTATAATGTGTCACAGATGCTCTAAAATACTGTGGGATAGAAGACAGAAATGTGAACAATGAGCTGAATTTTTTCTTAGCTCTTATGAAATTGGTCTTCAGCAAAGTGAAACGAAACGTTTGATTGCTCCATGTGAGTAACTCTCCAGAATTCAAAGCAAATTTCAACATCCCTCTAACAGATGAACAGGAGAACTTAAAAAATGATAATAAAGTACAGCTTACAGGAGACATTTGTTGCATTTCTAAATAACACTATAACTTACAGTAGTTAATTAAAACTTAAGGTGGTCTGAGTAAGCAGTAACTATAAACTAGTCATAAAAACAAACCTTAAAACTTTCATTTTCCTGAAATTTTAACCCCACTCTCTGTTGGATAGATTGTAGAGTGAAATCACTACAGAGCTTGCTCTGCAGAGTTTAGTGTCATTGCTATGACAACGTTAGTGCATTGTTGCCTATAAAGAATTACAAAGTGACAGGCAGCCCATTATGCAACCATGCATAACTGGACACGAAAAGAAACCCCACTGCTGTGAAATCCTTATATTCTGTGGCTGCAGAAGAGTTGGAATATGAGAAGACCACCAGAAAGCAAAGGTTAAAATAAAACACTATCTCTCTACTATCTTATCAATTGCCCCAGGGTTGTTTATAAAGCACTGCCTCTCCACACGTGGATGGAGATTGCCTATTCCTTTGACATGATTTAGTGTAAGTTTGAAACATGATCAATTATGATGAAGTAAAGAATAAACATTTTAAAGACAAGATTGAAACTCTTTTAAAAAATAATTTTATCGGGGGCTCTTACAACACTTACCACAATCCACATATACATCCATTGTGTCAAGCACATTTGTACATTTGTTGCCCTCATCATTCTCAAAACATTTGCTTTCTACTTGAGCCCTTGGTATCAGCTCCTCATTTTTTCCCTCACTCCTTGCTCCCCCCCTTCCCGATGAATCCTTGATAATTTATAAATTATTATTATTTTATCATATCTTACACAATCCGATGTCTCCCTTTACCCACTTTTCTGTTGTCTGTCAACCAGGGTGGAGGTTATATGTAGATCCTTATCATTGGTTCCCCCTTTCTACCCCACCCTCCTGCCACCCTCCTGGTATCAACACTCTCACCACTGGTCCTGAAGGGGTCATCTGTCCTGCATTCTCTGTTTCTAGTTCCTATCTGTTCCAGTGTACAACTCTTACAGTGTAAGTGGTAAATGGAGAGGTCCATTTCCTTATCAATCCTTTGGGTGGTTTTGACAGGTGACAAGTATGAGGGGAATTATCAGGAGGCTGAATTTGTTACTCTGTAAGCCTGTATATCCAAATAATTACAAACAGATTGATATTGTATTTCGACCAGAGTAACATCAAATGTAAAGTTCTGAGCTGGATCCTTAAAGACACATTGCAGAATTTGGGTGATTTATCCAGCAGTAATTCATGTGATAGTGATAGCAATTTTGACTGACCGGTGAACTCAGCGTGGGTATATATTCTGATGAAATTGCCAAATGATACTTACTATTATTAAAATATTAGTGTCTAGGAAAGGGAAGATGTCGTATCTATTTCTTCACTATTATTTCTTTGGATAGCTATCTCTGTGTTCATCCATCCATCATCCATCCATCTCTCCCTCCCTCCGACCCTTCCTCCCACCTAGGCTACCTGTTCATACTGCTGTTGTAGAGAGACACCAAGTGAATTCCCGATCATAGGTACCTACTGCTGCTAACACAAGTGAATGATGACTTGAACATACAAATGTGTGAGGCTAGGAGCCCAAATTCCGAGTGGCAATTCTAGCAGAAGATATTCTCTCTTTGTCAGTTATGGGAAAAGCTCCTTGTCAGCTTTCAATGTCTGAAACTAACATTATTTGGGATCTCCACAGGCCTTGACATTAATCTTCCCTTGGGTCTAAGAGGTTCTTCATGAAGCTATACGAGGTCCAAAAGTGTTATACTTGGGTTTTTTCTTGTTGATGGTGTTCTTGTCTTTTATCTCTGAAGAGATTGACTAAATCTCCTATAGGTTCTGTCTTGCCTCATTCATATAACTGACACTAATTCTGCTTCATAAATGTCATAAGGATTATGATTTAAGCATACACAAACATTGCATCAGATCACAAAACAGAGGATAATTACATACTGGTGTAAATTAAGGCCTCCAAAAGTTGATACAAATTTTGGAGAGGGTTAATTTAATCCTTAACAGTGACCTTAAATGACTTTTTAATAGAATAGAATTGTTCATTCCATAATGCTTACCTTCCAGACATGATCGCTGAAAACAAAGCAGGTGCATAAGCAAATTATGGTGCCCGGCTATAAACAAGTGGCCATCTAGCTGAGAAGCAATAAAGCCCACATGGAAGAAGCACACCAGCCTGTGTGATCATGAGGTATTGCTAAAATCAGGTATCAGGCATCAAAGAACAAAAATCATATCATTGTGAACGAGGGGGAGTGGAGACCCAAAGCCTATCTGTAGGCAATTGGACATCCCCTTACAGAAGGGTCACAGGGAGGATATGAGCCAGTCAGGGTGCAGCAATGATGAAACATACAGCTTTCCTCTAGTTCTTTAATGTCCCCCCCCTCTATCATGATCCCAGTTCTACCTTATAAATTCAGTTAGACCAGATGATGTACACTAGTACAGATAAGAGCTGGAAACACAGGAAATCCAGGACAGATAAATACCTCAGGACCAATAATGAGAGTAGTGATACCAGGAGGGTAAGGGTAAGGTGGGGGAACCAATCACAAATATCTACATATAACACTCTCCCTGGGGGACAGAAAACAGAAAAGTTGATGAAGGGAGACATCAGAAAGTGTAAGACATGAAAAAATAATGATTTATAAATTATCAAGGGTTTGTGAGGGAGGGAGGGTGGGGGAAGGAGGGGAAAATGGGGAGCTGATACCTAGGGCTCAAGTAGAAAGCAATTGTTTTGAGAATGATGATGGCAACAAATGTACAAATGTGCTTGGCACAATGGATGATGTATGGATTGTGATAGCATTTATACGAGCCCCCAACAAAGTAATTAAAAAAAAAAAGAGAATAGAATTGCTCCATAGGGTTTCTTAGGCTGTAATTTTTAGAGAATCAGATTGCCAGGGTTTTTGTTTTGTTTCTCTTTTTTTTCCCCTTAAGTGCACATTGGTGTTCACGGGCAACCTTTGATTTAGCCATTGAAACCTAAAGCACTGCACCGTCAAGGTTCCTCTACCTGTTGGTCATCGTTATTACTCGGTGACACTGAGTCCATTCTCACTCATGACCACCCTAGTACAACACAATGAACAAGGAAGTCGTGTGCCGTCCCCACAATTGCTCTTTTGTCTGAGCCAATTGACAAATGTGTCAATTTATCTGGTCAGTCGTCCTCTTTTTCACTGCCTCTCTACTTCACCAAGCACAATGTCCTTCTCCAGTTACTGGCCCCCTAGCTATTCAATTCATGCAATATTCCACATGCTAATAAAGTAGACAAACTCTCCCTGTCTTCAGAGAAGGGAATTAACATCTCAGTTCAATATTTTGAAAACTTTCTTAAAGTCTAGTTTTCTCAAAGAACCATGGCATTTATAAGGCAATGAATTATCTTTTATTAGAAATAATCAAGCATAAACTAGTATGGCAGATAAGCTATCCAAACCCCCAACCCAGATTCACTGCCATCCAATCTATGCCAACTCACGATGACCTTGTAGGACAGGATGGATCTGTTGCTGTGGGTTTCTGTGACTGCATCTCTTCACAGAGTACAGAGGAGATGGGCAGTGGTTTCTAGCTGCTGACCTGGGGGTTAGCTGCCTCACGTTGAACTACTCTACCACCAGGGCTCTGATAAGCTGTCAGGAGGCGTTAAATTATCGTATGAGAGTCTTAGCTGAATAGTTGGAAGTTCTCTCCCACTTCTGTGACCCCTGATATGATGCGGATCCCCACGGTGCTCCTCAAACTCCTGACTCATGGGAGACTTGCATTCTTCAGACCCAGATACTTCCACAGCTGGGTTCATAAATCACTGACAAAATTGGCTCGTGGGATTTGAAGGAGTGAATTTTAAGGGCAAGATTGACTATTTGGTTCATTTTTAACCTTGGACTCTAAGGATGTAAAGTCAATGCATTGACCATGGAGTTAGGTAGGTTCTTAGGAGAAGCAAAACCAGTAGTACTTATACATAAAGAGAGGAGTTTATATCGAGAAAATAGTTTACAATTAAGCTCTTTTGCTGTCAGATATTATGCTGAAGGCTTTTCCTAACTCATGTTGCTGCCTGGGGTTGGGAAGCTAGGAAGCTGGGAGATTAGAAACTGGTGAAGACAGAGATGGATTGGCAAACAAGACGCAGGCCATGGGTTACTCTCAGAATGGTCAGGCCATGGGTTACTCTCAGAATGGTCAGGCCATGGGTTACTCTCAGAATGGTCAGGCAATGTCATGGACTCAGGATCCAGGACAATTGGAAGGAGAGGAGAGGCAGAGACAATTCTCAAGCCATTTATTTATAGATGAGAAATAGACCACATAGGCAAAGAGATGTCATCAGGGTGTGACCTGCCCCTTATGGGACAAGGCCTTAATGTCACACTTCTGAAGAGACAGATACAACCAAGTAGACACAAAACCCATCACAGTCAATCACACTATCAGCTTGTCATACGTAATCTCCAAACAAAGACAATAATGAAATTATGTTGTCGTTGTAGTTCTTAGGTTCCATCAAGTCAGTTCCAGCCCACAGGTACCTCATGCACAAAGGACCTGTCTGCTCCTGAGCCACCCTCACAATTGTTCCATTATTTCAGCCACTCTGACAATCCATCTCCTTGGGGGCCTTCCTTTATTTCGCTGTCCCTCTCCTTTACCAAGCATGAAGTCCTCCTTCAGGGACTGGTCTCTCCTGACAAAATGTAAGAGGAAGTCTCTTTGTACAGCAGATTTACCTAATGCAACTCATCTTTTGCTCTCTTGACTACTGCCTCCATTAGCATTGATTGTGGATCCAAGCAAGACAAAATCCTTGACAACTTCCAACTTTTCTCCATTTTAGCACGATGTTACCTATTAGTACCATTTTGAGGATTGAGGTCTTCTTTATTTTGAGTTGTAATCCATAGTAAGGGCTGAAATACTTCAATGTCATTACAAGTGTTTCAAGTTCTCCTCATTTCGAGCAAACAAGGATGCACCATTTACAGGTGTCAGGTTGTGAATAAGCCTTCCTCCAATCCTGATGCTCACTCTGCTTCATCTAATCCAGCCTCTCTGATGATTTGCTCAGTACAAAGACTGAATAAGTATGGTGAGAGGAGACAACCCTGTTACCCACCTTTGCTAATTTTAAACCATACAGCATACCCTTGTTCTGTTTGCACAATTGCCTCTTGATCCACATACAAGTTCTACATGAGAACAAGGAAATGTAATGGAATTCCCATTCTTTTCAAGTTGATCACAGTTTGCCATGGTTCACACAGTTGAATGCCTTGGCATAGTCAATAAAACACAAATACACATCTGATGGGTGTTCTCTGCTTTCACCCAAGATGCATATAATATCGCTGATGATGTCCCTTGTTCTCTCTTCTCTTCTGAATCCAGCCTGAGTCTCTGTCAGCAAAGGTTTACTTGTATGTGATATCAATGGCATTGCTCTACAGTTTGAGCATTCTATTGGGTCACCTTTCTTTGTAACAGATAGAAATATGGATCTCTTCCAGGTTGTTGGCTAAGGAGCTATCCTTCAACTTTCTTGGCATAGACGAGTGAGTGCTTCCAGTGCTTGATCAGCTTTGTATTTCATCAATTTCTGGAGCCTTGTTTTTGGCTAGTGCTTCTAGGGCAGCTTGAACTTCTTCCTTCAGCACCATTGGTTCTTGCTCATATGCTATCTCTTGAAATGGTGGAAAGTTGATTATTTTTGCTACAGTGACTGTGTATTCTTTCCATCTTCTTTGGCTATTTTATTCAGTAGTTTATCCATAGAATCTTTCAAGATTACAACTTGAGGACTGCATTTTTTTCTTGCGTTCTTTCGGTTTCAGATATGCTGAGTGTGTTCTTCCCCTTTGATTTTCTAATTCTAGGACTTTGCACATTTCATTATAATATTTGGCTCTGTCTTCTCGAACTGCCCTTTGATATTTTCTATTCAGCTCTTTGACTTTATACTTTCTTCTGTTTGCTTTAGATATTCTATTATTTTGACATCCACTTTGATCTTTTCTTTCTTTCCTGTCTTTTTAATGACCTTTTGCTTTTTTGTGAATGATAATCTTGATGTTCTCTCACAGTGTATCAGGTCTTCTGTTATTAATGTTCAATGCATCCAGTTGGTCCTTGAAATTCAGGTGGATAAAACCCAGGTTACATTTTGGCTCTTGTGGACTTGTTTTAATTTTCTTCAACTTCAACCTGAACTTACATATGAGAACTCGATGGTCTATTCAACAATAGGTGCCTAACATGTTTTACCTGCTGATATTGAGCTTCTCCAAGGTTTCTTCCCACAGATGTAATCAATTTTGTTTCTGTGTGTTCTATCTGGAGAGGTCCATGTATAGTCACCTTTTGTGTTGTTGAAAAGGGTGTTTTCCAGAGCAACAAAGACTTTGGGGCGAGGGCTCGGCACCCCAACAGACTCGACTGGAAAACACTCCTAGAGGCCAACAAACAGTCCTTGAAATAACTACAAGCTTTTCTTTCTTGTTGTGTTTTGTTTTGCTTTTTGTCATTGGCTCATTAGTATTGGTGTTGTTGTTATTTTGTTGCTTGGTTTTGCTCTGTCTTGTTTTTGTGCATGTTGTTATCTCCACAGGTCTGTCTAAATAAGATAGGCTGAATGAACAATCTGGAGGAGAAAACAACGGGACCTACAGTTCTGGGGGGACATGGGAGAGGGGAAGGTGGGGGGGGGGAGAAGGAAGTGGTGTTAACAAACCCAGGGACAAGGGAACAACAAGTCATCCAAATCGGTGGTGAGGAGGGTGTAGGAGGCCTGGTAGAGTGTGACCAAGGGTTATGTAACCAGCAGGAATTACTGAAACGCAAATCAAGGCTGAGCAGGGTAGTGGGACAAGAGGAAAGTCAAAGGAAATAGAGGAAAGAGCTAGGAGGCAAAGGGCATTTATAGAGGTCTAAATAAAGGCATGCACATATGTAAGTATATTTATATATGAGGATGTGGAAATAATTCTATGTCCATAAGTTTAGTACAAAGGTAGCAGATGGACATTGGGTTTCCACTCAAGTACTCCCTCAAATGCAAGAATACCTTGTTCTATGAAACTGGCATATCATGATGCTCAACTTCCCAACACAATCACTGAAGACAAAGCAGGTGTATGAGCAATGTGGTGAAGAAAGCTGATGGTGCCTGGCTATCAAAAGGTATAGTGTCTGGAGTCTTAAAGGCTTGAAGGTAAACAAGTGGCCATCTAGCTCAGAAGCAACAGAGCCCACATGGAAGAAGCACACCAGCCTGTGTGATCACGAGGTGTTGAAGGAATGAGGTATCAGACATCATCAGAGCAAAGAATCATATTGTGAATAAGGGGGAGTGCTGAGTGTAGACCCAAGGCTCATCTGTAGGCAATTGGACATCCCCTTATGGAAGGGTCTCGGGGAAGAGATGAGCCAGTCAGGGTGCAGTGTAGCAATGATGAAAGTTACAACTTTCCTTTAGTACCTAAATGCTTCCTCTCTCACCCACTATCATGATCTCAATTCTACCTCACAAATCTGGATAGACCAGAGGGTGTACACTGGTAGAGATAGGAGCTGGAAACACATGGAATACAGGGAGAATGATCCCTTCAGGACCAGTGGTGGGAGTGGCAGTACTGGGAGGGTGGAGGGAGGATGGGTTGGAACTGATTACAAGGATTTACCTATAACCACCTCCCTGGGGGACAGACAACAGAAAAGTGGGTGAAGGGAGATGTCGGACAGTATAAGATATGACAAAATAATAATTAAAGTTATCAGAGGTTCATGAGGGAGGGTGAGGAGGGAGGGGGAAAAATGAGGAGCTGATGCCAGCGGCTTAAGTGGAGAGCAAATGTTTTGAGAATGATGAGGGCAATAAATGTACAAATGTGCTTTACATAATTGATGTATGTATGGATTGTAACAAGAGTTGCATGAGCCCCTTATAAAATATTTTTTAAAAGAAAAAAGGTGTTTCCTATGAACAAGTCATTGTTTTTGCAAAATTCTGAATTGTGATCTCCAGTTTAGTTTCTCTCACCAAGTCCATATTTTTCACTTACTGTTCTTTCCTCTTTGTTTCCAATTTTTGCATTCAAACTGACAATAATTAGCAATACATCTTGATCACAAGTTTGATCAACTTCAGAATGAAGATATTGGTAGAATTTTTCAATGTCTTCGTCACTAGTTTTTGTGGTGGGGCCAAGATTGCCAGTAAGAACAGCCCTAATCTAAATAAGATTTCTGTCGACAATGGAGCTGATTGAACCCTAGGGGTTTAGGACAAGTGACAGGGCTTCATCAACAGAGATAAGAAGAGCATGAATATTATAGTGAACAGTAGAATAAAAGCAATAATCAGAATACCATGAGTCATGAGCCATATGGAATTGTGGTGTTGGTCTCTCATGCAGGGTATCACTAGGCGTAGAAGAGGTGGACAAGTGGAAGAACTCTAGGTCAGGTAACAGCAGTCTAACCCAAATCTTCCGAATAGAGAGTCACAACACCTCAATCAATTCCCAGATTCGAGCCAGTTGACAGACTTACAAGGGGAACCCAGGTCCCTTAGAGGATGTGCCCTGCTCACTGCCAAACGTCTATACTGTTAGTGTTCCTCCTAGGCACCCACCAAGAGGTCTGTGGCATTTTAGAAGAGTTCCTATTCACTGAAGAAAAGAAAAGCGTTTGTACTAGTGTACATATTCGGGTCTAGCTGAATTTGTAAGGTAGAACTGCGATGCTGATAGTGCGGGTGGAGGGCGGGGAGGCAGGGAGGGGAAACGTTAAAGAATGAAAAGAGTGCTGTATGCTCCCTCTGTGCTAAAGTGCACGCTGGCTGTCTCTTTCCTTCCTTGGGACCCTTCTGTGTGGGGGTGTCCAACTGTCTACAGATGGGCATTGGGGCTCCACTCTGGTCCCCCTTGTTTGCATTGATATGATTGTTTGGGGTCTTCTTATGCCTGATACCTGATCCTGTTGACACCTTGTGACCACACAGGCTTCTTCAATGTGGGCTTGGTTGCTTCTCAATTAGATGACCTCTTGTTTATCTTCAAGCCTTTAAGACCTCAGACGCTATATCTTTAATAGTTGGGTACCATCAGCTTTCTTCACCACATTTGCTTATGCACCCATTGTGTGTTCAGGAAAGTGAGCATCTTGTGTTGAGGGAGTACTTGAGTAGAGGCCCGATGTCTGTCTGCTACCTTATACTTATGCTTAGCATACAAATATATGTATAGAGACCTATATCCCTATCATTATATAGAAATATATTTACATATGTACATGCCTGTGTTTAAACCTCTACAATTTTTTTGCTTCCTAGTTCTTTATTTCCTTTTACTCTCCTCCTGTCCCACAATCATGTTTGACCTTCTTTTGATTTTCAGTAATCCCTCTCGGCTACATTGCACAGAGAAGAGCTCTTGACACATGGACCCAGGACAGATAAGACCCCCAGGAACAGTGATGGGTGTAGTGGAACCATGAGGGTAGGGGGAAGGTGGTTGGAGAAGCAATGATCAACTCAGAGGTGAGAACAATTGAGAGGATGATAGCACAGGAGGAGGCAGTGGTTTGTTCAGCTGCACATAGCTTACTGTGAGTCAGAACCAACTGCACGGCCCCTCACAGCAGCAGCAGTCCAGCCTGTAGACCGAGAAACGCGAAAAGCTGCCAGCTTTGAGTGAGGTCTAGCGCAAGACCTGCAACAGGTTCAGGTGACTGTGAAAGCCTCTGTCACTGGGCCATAGCATACAGCTGATCAAAAGGTGCTTAAAGGGTGGGTGACAGATAGGCTGTTTTGAATCTTTGGCAGGCCCCTGTAGGTGGATCAAGACACTTCCATCCTCTGTAAACAATTACTCTCTTTTAAAAAAATCATTTTATTGGGGGTTCATACAATTCTTATCAATATCCATACATCCATCCATTGTGTCAAGCACATATGTACATTTGTTGCCATCATCATTCTCAAAACATTTGCCTTTCACTTGAGCCCTTAATATCAGCTGCTCATTTCCCCCCTCGCTCCCCACTCTCCCTACCTCATGAACCCTTCATAATTCATAAATTGTTATTATTTTGTCATATGTTACACTGTCTGATGTCTCCCCCTGCCCCCTTCTCTGCTGCCCATCCCCCTGGGAGGAGACTATATATAGATTCTTGTAATCAGTTCCCCCTTCCTACCCCACATTCTCTCCACCCTCCAGGTATCACCACTCTCACCACTGGTCCTGAAGGATTCATCTGTCCTGGATTCCCTGTGTTTCCAGTTCTTATCTGTACCAATGTACATCCCCTTTTTGAGAAACATATTACTGGGCCTTCGTGGACATGGACTGCCTCACAATGGGGCACCTGGACACCATGTGGCCGAGCTGGCCTCATTAAATGCGTGCTGTCTGATGCGCAGAGTCATAAAGTTGGACACGCACTGCACCACTCCATCATTAAATTGAGGTGCTCTACAGGAGACCAGGCGGAATCAGGACCTGAAGTACATGTGAACGGCATGAGTAAATGGCTCATATACTGTTCTCTCTCCTCCTAGCACAGTATCATCCTTTTCCCAATGAGGAAGAAAAAAACTCATATTTTGTTTACAGATGGGTCTGTAGGTACCACCAGCAAGTGGAAAAGCAGAGAGCAGCAGTACTCCAGCCCCTCTCTGGGACATTGGTGAAGGGAGTGGTGAAGAGATGGTCTCTCCATGCAGAATTAGGGCAGTACATACGCCTGGTGGCCCATCGTGCTTTGAAAGGGAAATGCACAACTGTGCAATGCACATCGATTCATGGGCTGTGGATTGTGGTTTCGCTGGTTGGTTAGGGATTTTGAAGGGAAATAATGGAAAAATGGGTGACAAGGAGGTGTAGGGAAGAGATATGTGGATAGTCCTCTCTGAATGGATCAAATAAGTGAAGTTATTTATGACTCAAGTGAAGTATCATCAATGAGGTTAATGGGCCGGAGAAGTGAATGGACCAAGAAAGTGGTTTTTTGTGTCTCATGGAGTCTCACCAAAGGAGAATGCTCACCTCTGCAGAGGAACATTTTAATAATCACGTGGATACTATGAAACAGTCTATGGAAATCAGTCATCTTCTTTCCGCAGCCACTCCTTTCCTTGCCTAATAGACCCATTAACAATGTGACTATGGTGGCAGCTAAGGAGGTCATGCTCAGTATGAGCATGGGCTCAGCAACATGGACTCATCCAGGGTGACCTTGCTACTGCCACGGCTGAGTGCTAAATCTGCCAGCAGCAGAGATCACCACTGTGCCAAGTGGTCAGGGAGACTGACCAGCGATTGCTAGGTTGATTACAGAGGACCACGTCCATCAAGGAAAGGCCAGTGTTTTTGTTCTTACTGGAATAGACATGGACTCTGGATATTGAATTGCCTTTCCTACACACAATACTCTTGCTAAAAAGACCATTGATTGACTTACAGAATGCCTTATCCACTGGCATGGTATCCTGCACAGCATCACTTCAGATAAAAGACTTCATTTCACAGCAAATGAAGTGTGGCAATGGACCTGTGCTCATGGAATTCACTATTCATACCACACTCTCCATTATCCTGAAGTATCTAGCTCCATCTAACTTTATAGAACGGTAGACCAATCTTCTAAACATCTAATTATGGTGTCAGTTAGAAGATAATTCCTTGAAAGGTTGGTACAATGTTCCCTAGGAGATTGTATATGCTCTAAACTATTGGCCCATTTATGGCGTTGCTTCTCCAAAGCCGAGATTCAACTTCACCCTTTGATTCAGGTACCAGGTGACTGACTCACAGCACTTTTGTTTTCTTTAGCTGTGGCCCTGGGTCGTTCAGGTCTGGGACTACTAGTTCCAAAGGGAGGTACACTGCCACTTGGAGATATAGCAAGGGGTCTACTGAACCAGCAATGAATCGTGCTTCCTGCCCATTTTGGACTCTTCATGCCTCTGGATTCACAGCAAAATAAGGATATTACTATATTGATTGATGTGATTGATCTTGATTACCAAGAGTAAATTGGATTGGTGTTACATAATGGAGGTTAAGAAAATTTGTCTGGAATCCAAAAGATCCCTTAGGTCCTTTTGTGAT
Source organism: Tenrec ecaudatus (assembly GCF_050624435.1). Classification (NCBI taxonomy): domain Eukaryota; kingdom Metazoa; phylum Chordata; class Mammalia; order Afrosoricida; family Tenrecidae; genus Tenrec; species Tenrec ecaudatus. Next base: position 87,748,658 of record NC_134534.1, on the reverse strand, counting down.
GAAAATAAATGGCAAACTAAATAATAATAATAATAAATGGTAAACTATATCAATCTGATTTAGACATGGCTGCTAATGGTCCAGCCTTTACAAGAAGGAAGCTTTGAGTCCCTCTGCCTGTGATGTGTTTGCTGAGGGAAAGAGGAAAATGAAATGCATGGTGGGAAAGGGTAGTTCTAAATACCAGACACAATCATGTTATCAGTTGCACAGATGAGGACTGTAATTGCTATTATTATCTTTATTGGTGTATATGCATCAAATATTTTGTCTTGTTCATTTATAAGATATAAATGGGGTTAATGTGTTTTGTTTATACACATGTTAGTTATATCATATTAGGCACAAATATAATTTTATTCTACTACTAGTATATCTATAACGTGTAAGTAATATTCATTTTCCCAGTTTTTACATATTGGGATGCTGCAAAATTCTGTTTCCTTTTCATTCCTAGATGTGGTAAATAAATTGGATCTCTACAGCAAGTTTTTGTCAGACTCAGAGAAAGACAATTTTATTTTATTGCATATCCCAGAATGACAGCCAGAAGTTGTTCTGCATCATCTTGGTATAAACAAATAGCTTTTCACAGTCTTTTTGCAGATGTTAAAGGTCATTAATATAATGAAACTATAAGAGTAAATAATACATTTGGAATGATTGGGTTTTGTTTTTCCATTTAGTTTAAAGACACAGGCTCCCTTTTTCTCTAATACTTGGCTGCATTTAATTCCCCACCCCAACCACTCAGTTATTTAATGGTTCCCAACATTATGAAAGCAATGCATTTCTAAGCTTAAGCCAATTTCCTTATTTGACAGAGTTGGAATTTATTACATTGAAAATAGTATTAACTATTCAAAATAGCACATCATTTAGCAATTGCTCAAGCTTCTTGTTTCTGTTAAGGTCAAGTTTTTGTTATGGATTATATGAGATTTTCTTTTCAATGAAAAGGAGGAGAGATCGTTTGGAAAAATGCTGCTATTTTTCTCTTCCAGCACGGCATACGAAAGCTCTGTGAATGCAGGGACTCTGGTGCTTTAAAAATGCGCTGTGCTTTGTCCAGAAAATGGAAATGCTGACTCCCCGTACTTGGTTCTAGTTTACTTGCAGTGTCTGTGACAGGTTAGGCTTCAAACAAAAACAAACTCACTCGCATCAAGTTTATTCCAACTTGTTGTGATCCTATAAGGTAGAACTTCCCGCCTGAGTTTCTAAGACAGTAGCTCTTGATATGGTTATGATTTATCGAGTTATATGATATGTGGATGAAGTACCAATAAGACTGTTTTGTTTTGTAAAAGAAAACCTCATCTTTCTCCTGCATAGGTAAGGAAGCTTCAGTTAATCCTTAAAAGTATATATGCTTTGAAGTATACATGCTCATGCTAGTAATACTTATAGTTTCAAATCACTTTATTATTATTCTGTAAGTGATAATTAGAAAATAACTTTCATCATCATGTAGATTTAAGAACAAAGATTCTCATTCACTTTACTTCTTAATAAAAGTAAAAGGAAATAGAAGAAAGAACCAGGAGGCAAAGGACATTTATTGAGGCCTAAATACAGGCATGTCCATATGTAAGTTTATATATAATGAGACGGGAATATAACTATGTACCCATATCTATATGTTAAGAATTAAGGTTGCAGATGGACATTGGGCCTCGACTCAAATACTCCCTCAACACAAGAACACTTTGTTCTAACAATCCGGCATTCTGTGATGCTCACCTTCCCAACACGATTGCTGAAGACAAGATGGGTGCCTAAGCAAATGTGGTGAAGAAAGCTGATGGTTCCCAACTATTAAAAGATATAGCATCCGGGGTCTTAAAGGCTTGAAGATAAACAAGTGGCCATCTATTTCAGAATTAACAAAGCCCTCATGGAAGGAGCAAACCAGCCTTTGTGACCTTGAGGTATTGATGGGATCAGGTATCAGGCATCTGAGACCCAGAACAAAATCATACCCAAAGTGAATGGGCATAGGGGCATGGAGTGGAGACCCAACTCACATCTGTAGACAATTAGACATCCCCTCACAAAGGTGTCACAGGGAAGAGATGAGCCAGTCAGGGTGCAGTACACCACCGATGAAACACACAACTTCCCTCTAGTTCTTTGGTGTTTCCTTCACCCCACTATCATGACCTCAATTCTACCTTACAAATCAAATTAGACCAGACCATGCACACTGCTACAGATAAGATCCAGCAACATCCAGGATACATAAACCCCTCAGGGCTTACAATGAGAGTAGAGATACCAGTAGGTTAGGGGAAGGTGGGAGGAGAAAGGGGGAATCCATCACAAGGATCAACCTAGAACCCCCTCCCAAGGAGACAAATAATGGAAAAATGGGTGAGGGGTGACAGAGGATGCTGTAAGATATGGAAATAATAATCTATAACTTATCAAGGGTTCAGGAAGGAGGGTGGCTCATTTGAGAGGTATGAGAGTAATGGGCAGTAACTATGGGGACGTTGAGGTCTTTAGATGTTTTGTTATTTCAATGTAGGAAATAGAGGAACTTGTATAATAAAATGAATGATTTCTTAGAAATAGAGAAATTGATAGGGAAGGGCACGAAGAGAGTAATTGAGAAAGAGGAAGGCGTGAACTCCTTTGGAAGTGAGAGGAAACCAGGTTCAAACACAAGTGAGTGGATTTGGCTGTAGCTGGGCAGTAACATCTTTTCCACCTTTCTCAGGGAGGCAATGTGAGATCATCTGAGATCTCAGCAAGTTGACTGAAGTTAGGGAATTTTGTTCATTTTCCCTTCATTATGTCCTAACACAAAAAGTTCCCTTACATTAAAAAATTAGTAATGAGGTACATAGTTAGGAAAATAATATTGGGTTTGAGGCAGTATCAACAAGAAACATCTCCCTAAAGTCTAATCGAAGTTAATTCCTAAAATAAACACAAAAGGTTTTTAGGGAGCAGAGCTGGGCTGTGTAATCTGATTGTTAAATTTTCTCTCCAAGATAAATTAAAAAGGTTCATTGTAGCAAATGACACGGAGAAATGGGTCAAAATAATACATGAATAAGTTCTAAAATTTTCCACAACTTGACATTGTATCTATTCAACTGATCTAAAGCACAAAGTCCTATCAATTTGTCCCAAGGGAGCTTCAATAACAACACATCCCCAGGATATTTTCCTTTAAAAAATGCAACTTAAAAGTAAGCATGTTGAAATCTGACTTCCAAGGCAGTTTCTCTTTTAATGTGAAACTTGTTCTGCATCTTCTAAATCATTCTAGACTCTGGGGTTGGGTTTTAAAACCATTAAAAAGGATATTTTTGTACAATTCCCCTTATTTGTTTGGTGTTAAAATGACATGAAACAGAAAGCTAAATTTCTTTTTGACCACTAACTTACTAGCCTTCCTTTCTGTACTTTAAACCAGTAACTTGAGAAACCATAACTATGAGTTTGATGCATGTCCTTAATATCCCCAAAGAGAAGATAACATTGTGTTATGTTTTTAACATTTGCATAAATTTTATATTGCAATATTGCTCTGAAAGCAGATGGATTAATTCAATTTTAAGCCATATTCATGACATTATATAAGGATGTTTTTAGTTACCCGGTGAGTTGATTCTGACTTGTGGCAATGTGTAGAATAGATTGTGACTTTCCAAAAAGGAATCCTGGTGGCACTGTGTTTAGATCTTAGGCTGCTAACTTCAAGTTTGGTGGCTCAAACTCACTAATTTTTCTGTGGGAGAAAAATGAGACAATCTGCTGAAAAAGATTGAAGTCGAGGAAACCCTACAAAGAGAGCACCGTAAGTCAGAATGGACTCAATGGCAATGGCTGAGACGCTGCCAAAGGTGATCCCCACAGTTGTCTTCTGAGGCTGTTTGAATCGACAGATTTTCTGTGAGGAGTCCAGTGCTCAGCTGTACCTCCAGGGAGCATTCTGGGTATGGATTTTCTGCTATATTTCATTTTTAGTTATTTGAATCTCTTTATCTTTAATTTGTTCTTGGAATTTCAAATGTATTAGATGTGAAATAAAGATTCACTTTTAGGATGTTTCATATGATAATATTGTTCCTATTACTAAAAAAATTGATCACCACTCATAATTATATTTCTAATTCAAATATAAAGATAAAATGCTTTTTCATCTTTATATTCCATTTTTTGTGGACTGATTTATCAACTAGTATTCTATTATTTAATAACTCTACTTCTGTACTTAGCAATACCTTTCAATTCCTGGTATCCTTCTGGTTAAACTTTGGAATTTAATAGATTAATTTGGATTAATCAGAATTCTCCAGAGAAAAGATTCAACAGGATATTTCTATTTATATCTCTGTCTCTGGAAAAATTTATTTAAAAGAATTGACAATTATGAGCACTGGAAAATTCAAAATCTGTAGGTCATGTAGGCTAGTAATTCAACCAGGATATCTATATATATACAGAAAAATCAGTTTTTATGCTTAAGGTTTCAGCTGATTGGATCAAGTCCATCCATATTATTGTGGGGTCCGTTATCTAGTATTGCTGTCGTGGGTGTATATACTACAAATCGATGGCTGGAGTAATCACAATTTTATTCCTTCACAGTTAAGGAGTTTAGAAGTCCAAATTCAAGCTGCCAGCTTTCTCTCTGTAAGCACCAGGGGTCCCTTAGTCCCAGGTTCCTTGTAATCTTCATGTTGTGTGGTACCTATTTTCTTTCATCTCTGTTTGTTCCTTTGCTTGCTTAATTTTATATTATATACACATATTTCAAAAGAGACTGAACTAAGACACATCCTACCCTAATATTACCTCATTAAGAAAACCCATTTGCAAAGGGATTATAACCTCAGATATAGAGGTTAAGATTTACAACACAGATCTGGGGTGGACATAATTCAACTCATAACATTATCTCCTTTGTGCCCCCCGCCCCAATCATCATCTTCTTATAGTCAAAATGTATTTACCCTATCACATCAATACCAAGTCTTAAATTCAAGTTCAAATTCCACTCTGGGGTAAAATTCCTCTTCTTTTGTGGATATGTGATGTCTAGAACACAAGTTCTTCGATTTCAAAGTGGACCAATGCACAAGATAGATGTTTTCATTACAAATGGGAGAAATTAATTGGGACGAAGACATATCAGGCACTAAGCATGTCTGAAGCTCAACAGAAAAAAAAAACTACATAAACTGTCAAGATTTGAAAATAATCCTCCATTTTCTGAAACATTTGTACAATGGATCTGCCTACCAAACTCTAGGTATTGGCCAAATTCTTTAGGATCTGGGTAGAAGCCTCTACTCTGATTCAATCCCATCTTCTAGGCCCATTGGGATATCAACTTCGATCCCTAAACTTGGGCTGCCACGTTTCTCTAGCCCCTCTGAGTACCAACCCTCGCCCCTTGGTCCTGTCAGGCCCACCCCCCTTTTTTTTTAATTTTAACAATTTATTAGGGGCTCATACAATTCTTATCACAGTTCATACATATACATACATCAATTGTATAAAGCACATCTGTACAGTCTTTGCCCTAATCATTTTTTTCTCCTTTTCCTTTTTTACATTTTATTAGGGACTCATACAACTCTTATCACCATCCATACATATACATACATCAATTGTATAAAGCACATCCATACATTCCCTGCCCCAATCATTCTCAAGGCATTTGCTCTCCACTTAAGCCCCTTGCATCAGGTCCTCTTTTTTATTTCCCCTCCCTCCCCGGTCCCCCCCTCCCTCATGTGCCCTTGGTAATTTATACCTCGTTATTTTGTCATATCTTGCCCTATCCGGAGTCTCCCTTCCCCCCTTCTCTGCTGTCCCTCTCCCAGGGAAGAGGTCACATGTGGATCCTTGTAATCAGTTCCCCCTTTCCAACCCACTCACCCTCCACTCTCCCAGCATCGTCCCTCACACCCTTGGTCCTGAAGGTATCATCCACCCTGGATTCCCTGTACCTCCAGCCCTCATATGTACCAGTGTACAGCTTCTGTCCTATCCAGCCCTGCAAGGTAGAATTCGGATCATGGTAGTTGGGGGGAGGAAGCATCCAGGATCTGGGGGAAAGCTGTGTTCTTCTTCGGTACTACTTCGCACCCTAATTAACCCATCTCCTCTCCTAAACCCCTCTATGAGGGGATCTCCATTGGCCGACACTTGGGCCTTGGGTCTCCACTCTGCACTTCCCCCTTCATATATATATATATATATATATATATATATATATATATATATATATATATATATATATATATATATATATATACACACATATACATACATACATACATACACACAAACACATATATCTTTTTTTTTTGCATGGTGCCTTATACCTGGTCCCTCGTGATCGCACTGGCCGGTGTGCTTCTTCCATGTGGGCTTTTTTGCTTCTGAGCTAGATGGCCGCTTGTTCACCTTCAAGCCTTTAAGACCCCAGACACTATCTCTTTTGATAGCCGGGCACCATCAGCTTTCTTCACCACATTTGCTTATGCACCCATTTGTCTTCAGCGATCCTATCATGGAGGTGTGCAGTCAATGATATGATTTTTTGTTCTTTGATGCCTGGTAACTGATCCCTTTGGGACCACTCGATCACACAGGCTGGTGTGTTCTTCCATGTGGACTTTGTTGCTTCTGAGCTAGATGGCCGCTTGTTTATCTTCAAGCCTTTAAGACCCCAGTCACTATCTCTTTTGATAGCCGGGCACCATCAGCTTTCTTCACCACATTTACTTGTTCACCCACTTTGGCTCCAGCCGTTGTGTCGGGAGAGTGAGCATCATAGAGTTCCAATTTAATAAAAGAAGGTATTCATGCATTGAGGGAGTGTTTGAGTAGAGGTCAGGCCCACCCCTTTTTATCCCATCCCTTGGGCATGGCAGCCCTACCAATGTTGGGTTAGGACTACATCCCCTTGCCCTTTGGAGAGGGCAGCTTCACACTGCAGAACTGAGTGGGTGGAGAACTGGCTTTTTGAAATGAGGCAGGCTCTACCTTTTCAAACACAGGCAGCCTTGCGTTCTCCCTTTTCCCAAGATTTTACTGGTCTCTGAAGTCCTCCAAAGATGGCTTTCCTCTTTTCTTGGAAGAAAACAGATGCAGCTTGCTTGGCTTGTTTCCTTCAGGTAGAAGTCCTAGACCCAGACAGCTTTCGTTCCCTTTCAACCTGTGTCCATTTCCTCAGTATCAGCTGGTGTGCTTTTTGCTGTGGAATTTGGTTAGATCTATGAATCAAAGGTTCAATCTGTGTCCTAAAAAGGTATGTATCCATGTCTTTGGTGAAAATTATAGGACATATGTATTTAATTTGTACAACAGAATTTGCCAGATCTTTGAACTTTATTTTCATTTTGCACAATTTATTTTGAGTACATTTCTTTCCTCTCATATTTTATTATATGAGAGAAAGATAGGGATAGACCTCATGTCCCTTTTCAGATTTTTCTTGGACATTTCATCCACATATTCAGTTTTATTACTAATAAGCTCTACCTTCCATTATGTAGCTGAACAAAACACAGGCAAGTTCTTTGCTAGTGCATAAAATGAATCACCCCTATTCCATTGACCAATCACATATTTATTATTTAATTTAAAAGCCACCCCAGAAGCCATTTAATGTTCACACTTTAGCAATGTTATGATTAGGGCACCTTACGTATTTTCTCAGCTGATAGACACTTTGTTTATGCTTCTCTTTAACTTAGTATTGTCTGTGACGGTCATAATTGTATCAACAGTTTCATCAGAGAAAGCTTGGTTTTTATTATCAAGCATATTAAATGCCCCAAGTTCTATAATATTTATCTAATGCTACCATAATAGAAAAATCATGATTAGGTGACTGTAACAAACAGAATTTTATTTTCTCAAAATTAAAAGAGTTGGGAATTCCCATCCATGTCAGCAGCACTAGGAAAAAGCTTTTTCTCGCTGTTGGCTCTGAGGACAGGTCCCTCTTAACCCCTTGAGATAGTTAAGGTTTATTGTTCCAACCTGGCCCATAAACACATGTGGGATTAATTGAAGGGCAAAGTGATAAATAGCTTGGTGAGCCTCGCCTTTCTAGTTATCGGGTCCCTTGCTTTCTGATGGTTGGGTCAAGGTGCAGCTACCTTAGCCAGTTCCCTGCTTTAGCTTTCAAGGCTCCTATGAGACATCCTTAAGGAGAAGCCACATGTCTTAACCTGATGCAGTCCTGAGTGCTGGAGAAGCCACATGGAGACCCTTGCCGGTGCTGAGATGCTTACACCGCCACTGGATTCAAGGGCTTTTTACCCACTGGCCTGTGATCCTCCTGCAGTCAACATCATTGTGTGTGTTTTATGAGTTTGCGGAGGTCTTTGCAGATCGGTGTCGGACATACGGGCTAAGTCAGACTTATGGGCTTGGACTGGACTTGGTTGGGATGCTTTCTGAATGTACACTTACACTGTATATAAAACTCTCTCATACATACATGAGTTTCTGTGGATTTGTTTCTCCATTCTACCCAGACCAACACAGCCCTAGAGGATTGTCATTTGGCATGGAGCTTATCTTCTCCCACTTCTGCTTGTTCACTTGATTGTTCCATTTCATTTTTATTTCACAAAGATTGATTTAAGAGACACTCTAATGACAAAATTATAATTTATAAATTATCAAGGGTTTATGAGGGAGGAGAGAGTGGGTAGGGAGGTGACACAATGAGGAGCTGATACCAAGGGCTCAAGTAGAAAGCAAATGTTTTGAGAATGATGAGGGCAACAAATGTACAAATGTGCTTGACACAATGAATGGATGAATGGATTGTGATAAGAGTTGTATGAGGGGGGAAGGGAGACTCCGGATAGGGCAAGATATGACAAAATAACAATGTATAAATTACCAAGGGCACATGAGGGAGAGGGGAGCGGGGAGGGAGGGAAAAAAAAGAGGACCTGATGCAAAGGGCTTAAGTGGAGAGCAAATGCCTTGAGAATGATTGGGGCAGGGAATGTGCGGATGTGCTTTATACAATTGATGTATGTATATGTATGGATTGTGATAAGCGTTGTATGAGCCCCTAATAAAATGTAAAAAAAGAAAAGAGGAGAAAAAAAGAAAATGATTAGGGCAAAGAATGTACAGATGTGCTTTATACAATTGATGTATGCATATGTATGGATTGTGATAAGAGTTGTATGAGCCCCTGTTAGTTCAGTGCTCCATAACAGTATGTTGCCCGCAAGGCTTGGTGCTCTGGGATAGAGTGTGGTCCCTCTCTCCCTTTCTGGTGGAGACATAAACAATATCCTTCCCATGGGTGTATTAGTTCCCTGTACCCCCATTGCCCATTTTCCTCCTCTCTCTTTTCCCCTCATTTTTATGCATCCCTGGGTGGTGTCAGACTCCTGATAAAGTGCCTGGACCTCGACACGGGATTTATGCATGAAGCAGCTTATCCTCCATGCCCATTGCACTTTTTGAACTTAGAACCTCAGTGGACTCCTGTTGTACTTGTCTCATTGTGCCTGGCTGACTTTGCTTAGCATAATTTCCTCCAACTCTTCCCATGAGACAATATGCTTCATACATTCACTGCTGATCTTTAGCATGTATGTACCAGAGTCTTATCCATTCATCAGTTGATGGAAATTAAGATGATTTCCAATTTGTGATTGTAAACTGCACTGCGCTGAACATTGGAGCACAGATGTCTGATCTTGGTCTATTTCTTACTTCTTTGAGGTATATACCCAGAAGGAGGATTGCTGGATTGTATGGTAGCTGGATTTCCATTTGGTTTAGGTATCACCAGATTGATATCCGTAGTGACTGCATATAACTGCAGGATTACTAGCAGTGGATGAGAGTTCCTAGTTCAACACACCCCCTCCAATACTTGTTGCTTTCTGATTTTTTTAATTGGGCTATCTTTGATGATGTGAGGTGGTATCTCACAGTTGTTTTAATTTGCATTTTCCTTATTGCTATTGACTGGGGGCATTTTCTCATGTGTTTATTGTTCATTCGGATTTCTGCCCTTGTGAAACATCTGGTCAGGTCTTTTATCCACTTCCTCACAGGGCTCTTATTTTTTATCTTGTTGAGGGTTAGCAGTGTAGTGTATATTTTAGTAATAAGCCCTTGGTCTAATGTGTCATTGCTAAAGATGTTTTCCCAGTCTGTGGGCTCTCTTTTTACTCTCTTAACTTGGCAAAATTTTTTGATGTGTTCACGTGTTTTATCTTCAGTACATCCCAATTTGTGCTTGTTCTGTACTTGTGTCCTTCCCTATTTTTGATAGCCTGTGTATTCCCTGCACCAAAGTTCTTATGTTTGTCCCAATTCCCTTGTTGATGGTCCTAATAGTTTGGGATTTTACCTTAAGATCTATGATCTACCTCAAATTTATTCTTGTACATGGAGTGAGATGAGGTGTTACTTCATTTTTTTCCCATGTAGACATCCATTTATTCCAGCACTACTTGTTGATGAGAGCATCTGATTCCCATTTGATATTTTGGAGTACCGTTATCAAAGATCAGTTGTTTGCATGCTGATGTTTTTATGTCTGGATTTTCTGTTCTTTTCAACTGGTCTGAGTATCTGTTGTTATACAAATATCACTCTGTTTTGACAAATATGGCTGTATAATACTTTGCCCTTCTTCTTGAGGAGTTCTATGCTAATTCTGTGCTTCTTCCTTCTCCATATGAAGTAAGTAGTCATTTGAACAATTCCTTGAAGAAAGATGTTGGTATTTATATCCGTATAGCATTACATTTATATAGTGCTTTGCGTAGGATTGACATCTTTACTATATTGAGTCGTCTGATCCATAAGCATGGGATATTCTTCCATTTGTGCAGGTTACTTTTGGTTTCTTATAATAGTTTTATATAGTTTTCCTCGTAAAAATCTTTTTTTGGGGGGGGTGTTTAGGAATATCTCTAGATACTTGAATTTGTGCTTTGCTATTGTTAAGAGTACAACCTTTTTGCCTCCTCTTCCTTGATCTTGTTCAGTGTATGTAGCAATCCAATAGACTTCTTTTTGTTGGTCTTGTATCCTGCCACTCTGTCATGTTCCTTTATTGGTATCAGTATTAGTCTTGTGGAGCTTTGGGGGTTTTCAATATATATACACAATCATATCACCTGCAAATAATGGTAGCTTCACCTATTCTTTCCCAGATGAATTCCTTTAACCTCCCCATTGGTCTAATTATGTCAGTAATTTTGTACCCAAAGCAGTACATTGTTTTGCATAAAATTTGTTGTTTTATATTGTAGGTCTGTGATTCGTAAGAAATTACTCATTTTCGTCTCTGTAGTAGACACTTCAGGTATGATAAACTTTATTACAGAGTTAACATTTACCCTGAGCCACACTCAGGGTTACTGCCAGGGAGGTTGCTAATGCCTTTCCTTTAGATTATGCTGCTAGCTAAGACTTCCAGTAGGATATTGAATAAAAGTGGGGAAAAGGGACATCTTTGTCTGGTCCCCTTTTTTCAGTAGGAATGTTTTCATCTTTTCTCCATTGGCTGTTGGTTTTTCATATATGGCTTGTATTATATTGAGGAATTTTCCTATCCTTCCTATCTTCTTGAGTGTCTTTAAAAGGAATGGATGTTGTCGAATGCTTTTTCTGCAGCTATTGATATTGTGTGGTTGTTATCCTTTTTCTTATCAATGTCGCCAATAATGGTGATGTACTTTCAGATGTTGAATCCTGCATCCCTGGAATGCATCTCACTTGGTTATGATGAATTATCCGTATATACTTTTGTATTCTATTGGCCAATATTTTGTTAAGGATTTTTACATTCGTGTTCATTAGAGATTTTGATCTGTAGTTCTCAGTTCTTGTGAATCCTTGGCTGCTTTAGGTATCAGTGTTATAGTTGCTTCACAGAAAGAGTTTGGGAGTTTGCCATCCTGTTCTATGATCTGGAAGAGTGTGTGTTTAGATTGGCGTCAGTTCCCTGAATGCTTGGTAAAATTCTCCTGTGAAGCCATCTGTCCCAGGGAATTTTTTAGTTGGTAGTCCCTTGATAACCTTATCTGTTTTTTCTATAGCCCCTTCTTATCGCCTTTTTATGGTTTTTGCCTTGAGACCAGTTTTGTCAGAGATTAGGATTGCAACTCCTGCTTTCTTCTATTGTTATGGGTGTCTTGAAGTTCTTGATGTCCATCTGGGATAATCTAGGGAGGGATTGTTTTTCCAAGTATTTGTCCATGTCTCAAAGGTGTTGAATTCATTGGAATACAGACCTTCATAGTATTGGGTAATTAACCTCTTTATTTCATTAGGGTCCATTGTAATTTCTCCAGTGTCATTCCTCATCCTGGTTATTGATGTTTGTTCCTGACTTTCTTTGGTTATGTTTGCCAACAGTCCATCAATTCTGTTAATATTGGCGCAACCCGCTTTTTGCCACATTGATTTTTTGCATTGTTTTCTTATCTTCCTAATATTTTATCTCTGCCTTGATTTTTATTATTTCTTTTCTTTTGTCATTAGTAGGATTATTCTGTTGACTGTGCTCTAATTGCTGGAGAATTTGTGACACAGTTTCAATAATAAGTTTCACTTCCTTTTTCATTTGTGAATTTATCGCTTTCTAGCTTTCTCTGATAACTGCTTTTGCTATGTCCCAAATGTTTTGGTATGTTTTATTGACATTCTTGTTGATTTCTGAAGACTTCCTAATTTCATGTCTGAGGTGGACCCATACCCACTCATTTTGCATTAGGGAGTTATTCAACCTCCAATTATTTGCTCTTTTTTTCTTAACCGTCCTTATGTTGACTTCCAGCCTTATTGTGGAGTGGTCCCAGAGGGAAGTATGAGTGATATTTATGTGCTTGAATTTACTCCGGCTCGATTTGTGCCCCAGCATGTGGTCTATCTTCAAGTTGAAAAGAATGTGAATTTATTTTGCATTAGGGTGAAGAGCTCTAAAAATATCTATTAGGTCAAGTTGCCTAATTGTAGAGTTTAGCTCTGCTGTAGCTTACTTGTTAAGCTTCTTTCTCTGTGGTCTATTTTTCTTGGAGAATCGTGTATTAAATTCACCTATTATTATTTTTGAGCCTGTGTTTTCTTTTTTATCTTTTGGAGCATTTGATTGATGAATTTCACAGGTCTCTCATTGGGCACTTATACATTTATTATGCTCACTGGTTCTTGATGTACTGTTGCCTTTAGCATTATATAGTGCACCTCATTATCTCTTGTTATGGCTTTCACCATGAGATCAGTTTTGTTAGAGATTAGGATGACAACCCCTGCTTTCTTTGAATTGCTTTTTATATTTTTCACCAGCCTTTAATTCTCAGACTATTTTTGTCTGCCAACTTGAGATGTGTCTCCAATTGACAACAGATCTATGGGTTATGTTTTCTAAACCAGTCCGCTAGTCTCTGTCTTTTAGTGGGTGAATTCAGTCCATAGACATTAAGAGATGTAACATCCATCTGTGGACTCTGTAATGTCATCTCATACCTTTTTTGTTGGGTATTTACATCCTTCCCTTTTTATCATTGTGTTGTGTGTAGGGTGTGTGTTCATTCTTGCCTTCTCCTTACTGTTGAGCTAATGTTATCTTGGTACCTGTTTTCAATGTGTTGTGTGGAGTTGTTCTATGTGGTGGTCTCCTCTTTGTGCTTAGTTAAAATTGTTCTTCTGACCACAGTGGGTCAGTAAGAATTTTTTGTAGAGCTGAGTTTGTTTTTACACATTATTTGGGATTTTTCCTTGTCCTGGAAGACTCGTACTTCTCCGTCTCTCTAGATAGATAGTTTGGTGGTGTAGAATATTCTTGGTTTGGAATTGTTCTCTTTAAAGATTTTGAAGATGGTATTCTACTCTCTCCTCTTTTCACGGTGTCTCCTGGTAGGTCAGAGCATATTCTTACCTGACTACCTTTAGGTGACTGCCTTTTTTCCCCTATGCTGCTCTCATGATTTTCTCCTTTGCCTCAAAGTTGAATAGTTTACCTATTATGTGCCTTGGTGGCTTCTTCCTGGGATTCAGTCTAGCTAGTGTTCCCTCTACTTCCAGAATGGTTGCCTTATCTCATTTATTAAGCTGGGGGTGTTTTCTTACAGGAATCCCCCCACTATTTTTGCAGTTATCTTTTTTGTTGTGTCTTGTTCCAGTAATCCAATTATTTGAATGTTATTCCTCTTCATGGCATCAGACATTGTTTTTAGGTTTTCATCCTCTTCTTTGATTAATATGCTTGACTATCATTCCCACTTGTTAAAGTCTGGCTGGTTGTCCTCAAGGTTGTTGGTACAGTTCTCCACTTCTAGTCTGTTAGTGATGTCTCTTAACATGTTATTTGCTTTTGTTTCTTCATCCAGTATCTCTAGTATTTCATTTTGATGCTTGTCCCTTAACTCTTGTATTTCTCTTTGATACATGGCTTTTATATTCTCTATTGTTTCATCCTTTCCTGTTTTGCTTCCCTCAAATCCTATATGCTTTCAAGCAGCATCCTGAATATTTCTGTCTGTGGTAGATCAACGTCTGCTTCTCTATGCATGTTGTTAGTTTCAGGGCTTCTTCCAACGTTACATTTTGGTTCCCCCAATTTTTTTCATTGAGGATTTTGGGGCTGGTTGCTGTCTGTGCATTGTTTTTAGTGGAGCTCAGTGCCATTTTCCAGATTCAAAAAGCACTGAGCTCTCTCTTTGAGATACTCATGGGAATGCTTCTTTGGACTGCCTGAGGCTAATTTCACTGGGGCTTGTGCTTCCACTTTATTTCACTGAGGTTTCACTCTGTAATGTGAACTGGTAGCCAACTGGTATTCTGTTATTTGGAGGGCAAGTTGTATAACCCTCTCAGGTGAGATTGGTCAGATAGTTGTGGACCATGAGGATGGTGCTGCGCTGGTCGATCAAATGGGAAGCCATGGCAATGTGTTCTACTGTGGTGTGAAGTGCCTTGGAGGTGCCTGCCTCAGCTTGGAGTGCCACAGGTGCTGAGTGGGGGTTCCCACTGCAGCAGGAGGGTAGCAGAGGGCTAGTGGGGTTTCTTGCATCAGTGTGGAGAATTGCAGATGGCAAGTAGAGTTTCCTGAAGGTCAAGAGTGCCACAGAGGGTAGGCAGAATTTCCCGCAGCTATGTGAGTTGCCATGGAGGACTGGCGTGGCTGCCTTAGGTAGTGTGGACTGCTGTGGAATGTGGATGGAAGATCTCCTTGCCACATGGAGCAGTGTGTAAAGTGGGTAGAAATTGCCCCAGCCATGTGAGTGCAGCAGAGGGCTGGCTGAAGTTGCCCTGGCTGCTTTTAGGGCCTTGGGTGGCAGGCAACAGTTCCCCGAGCCACACTGAGGACTAGTTGGAATTTCCTAAGCTTTGTGGAGGGCCTTAGAGTGGAAGTAGGGTTTCCCCCAGCTTCTAGGAGTGTCTTGCATTGGGGATGGGTGTTCCACCAGCTGTGTGGAGGATGAGAGGAGTTGCCCTAAGCAGAGGGGAGCACCCTGGAGGGATGGCCTTGTTTTTGTAAATTTATTGAAATTCTTCTTGTCTGGGAACACATATTTCCCACTTGTATTTGAGTGCTAATTTTGCTGGGTACAGAATTCTTGGTTTACAGGATTTTCTTGTTTTTCTTTTCCTTCAAAATTCTACATATGTAATTCTATTATCTTCTTGACTGAATGTTTTCTCCCTCCTGCTGAGCAGCTGGTGGGTTTGAACAACTTACCTTGCACTTAACAGCTGTGCTTAACCAACTGTGACATTAGGGATTCTTTCTATGAAGACAGGCCTGGTGATTGTTTCCAATAGGTCACAAGCTTAAAAACCATGTGGAACAATTCAACTCTGCACAGTGGAGCCCCCCACCAATCAGAATCAGTTTAGCAGCAATTAACCACATAAAACAATAGGTCTTTTACTTTTCAAAGGGAAAAGGTGAAAATACTACCAAAATGTTACTTTTAACAAAGGTTTCTCCAGAATTCGTGACCCATTTTCTTATTCCATATTTACCTTCATCATTAAAGAAAAGGTTTTAAAAAATCTCCCTTTTGTTACAACTGATGCCCCTCAATTCTTTTAGCACAATGTCAAATTCATGATGTCATATGTCCACGAAGTTGGTTTAACCATAATCACAAGGTAGTCATAAAACAATAAATATCAATTTCTCAAACTTATTTTCATGAAAGCATTTGAAAAGACATAAAATCTTACAACTTAAATTTTTCTTCAAATGCAATACTACATTGTATAAAGAGAGACTTTCTGTCAAGCAAGTCTGGGTCTGAATTCTGACTCAGCTTCTTGCAGTAGCATTTATATAGGTAAAGAAACGCCCCAAGGCCTAAATCTGAGTTTTTTCACTTATTGGACCAGTGATGCTTCTTTGGGTGTCAGGAAGGATTAAGTAAAATAAAATTGTAACGTTTCTTTGGCAAATGGTATTTAAGTGTTTGTTGAATTAGTGACTAAAATGAGTTGTTAAGTGGAAACCATTTTAGAAGCTATGCTAGAGTAAGAATTATAGAAGGCCCCTGGCTAGCTCGGTTGGTAGAGCATGAGACTCTTCATCTCAGGGTTGTGGGTTTGAGCCCCATGTTGGGCATTGCATTTTGGGGAGGGAGGGGAAAAAAAGAGGACCTGATGCAAAGCCTTAAGTGGAGAGCAAGTGCTTTGTGAATGATTAGGGCAAAGAATGTATGGATGTGCTTTATACAATTGATATATGTATATGTGTGGCTTGCGATAAGAGTTGTATGAGCCCCTAATAAAATGTAAAAAATTAAAAATAATGAGAAAACAGTGAAAAAAAAAGAATTATAGAAGGCTAGGAGTAGGGCATTCCAAAGCAAAGCGTGATTAGCAAAGTTATCAAATGTTCACTGGAAAAGATGTCTCTGCTCCTGTAAATGCCAAATCTCTGGAAGTTACAAGAGTCCCAGCTGGACTATCAAGCCTAATTTAGTCATAGATCAAATGCTATTGTGCAAGTGCCTCTTCCCAGCTGCTTTTGCCAAGGGCTGGAAAAAGTTATAGCTGTTGTCAACACAGATCCCCTGCTGACAAACTGTGAAGCGTGGGGACTGGCTGCTTTGTGAGTTACTTCAGCTAAGCTTAAGCTAATGAGATTGTTTTACACAGTCCTTAGCAACATGCCAACACCTTGGAATTCTAGAGTCATTTCGCAGGGCAGTGAGTAAACATTTAAATGTTGGAGACAAAACAAGCTTCTCATTAAGACTAATGTTATATGTTCTCCACATCCTTTATTCTGCTATTTCCAAAATAAAGACACTTTTCTCTTATGCTGCTGATTTACCAGACAGTCAGAAGATATTTTTAGAATTGCTTTAAGTGCCTTCCTGTTAGAGATCTTTAGGGGTCTTCTAGGCACCTGTGGTGGGAAAATCTTTTGCAATTTTTCAGCCAACTGTAATATAAAATTTTCTTCACACAGAAAATATATAAAACATGACATAACATGAATGAAACAGAGAGTAAATGGGATACTTTTTAGGTATTCTGCTCATGCCATTATCTGTCCTGGGTCAATGATAGCACATGGCCATAAGTTTCAAAGGAATCTCAAATCTTCATAACTATCAACTTGTGTTAAAAAGTATTTATTGATCATTGATTTCTTAGTTTTGGCAATTTTACCATAGTTATGCAATATGTTTTAGAAGAAGTTGGGTGAAGTATTTGTACTGTATGGGAACTCTCTGCATTACCTTTTTTAATCCCCAGTAAATGGAAAAATATTCTAAAGCACTGAAAAATTTCCAATAATGTGCAAAAGGAGGAAAATGTGAATGGAAGCCTATTAAGTGCTGTTATAGGTACTTTTCTACAATTATAAATAAAATAGAAGCACTATTCCTTAGTATATGGAATTATATAGCCCAGAGTGATAATAAAGGGAGTATAAAGAATGAATGAGTGAATGAGGGACGTTAGAAGATGGTGAATCCTATGGGGAAAAATTCAGATCTGGTAGGATATCAAGGAAGTCAGGCATGAGAGGTTCAGGGTGCGGATGGGTGCAAACAATTTCTTTTAGAAAGATTAATACAAGACTAGTCCCAGTGAGGTGGAGATTAAAGATGTCCTAAATGTCTAATTTTTCCAAAATGCTGTATGACTCCATTGTCCCTGATATCAATCATCACTCTTTCTCTTAGTATATTCCCAGGTGTGTTAGACAGGGTTCTCTAGAGAGACAAACCAGATTGCTAGTAATTATATATATAGATATCTGTATCTACATATAGATAAGATAACAACACAAGAAATGAACTGTTAAATTATATACATACACACACATATATATATATAATACAAGAAATGAATAGTTAAATTATAAAGCAATACTAATGGCTCAGTGCAGCTCACTCCTGAGAGAGAGTTGTGAGACACTGGCAGTCCTTCAAGTCTTGAGTAGAGAGAGCTAGGCTATCCCAGCACAAGCAGCAAACAGCAAGGCGGTCACCAACTATCATCCAGGTCACCAACAGTCAGTCCACAGCTCAAGAGATGCAAATTCCAATTGTGTGGTCTTAAATGGACCTCAACTTACAGGGACACAATCCACAGGCCAGGCATCCCACAGGTAGTGTAACCTGTAAATTTAGGCACAGAACAAGCAAGGCAACCACACACTGGTCTGATTATCAAAGGCAAGAGAGAAGAAAGGAGAGGTTCACCGAACCATTTACCTCTCCACCCTTCAATTAATCCCACTTGTGTTTATTGTCCAGGCTGGCCCAATAAACTATCTCACCAGTGGTTCCCAATTAGTTACTGTGGTACTTACATAATTTTGTATCAATTTGATGATATAAAAATATAGGGGTGAAGTCTAGCCTTTCAATCAGGTCACGGCCTAATGATACCTCTTCATAGATTGTGATTTTCTCATTAGGAGTGCCCTGAGAACCTACCCCCACCCCCCTTTCTGCCTCCACCTTCCTGTTGACAAGTTATGTTGAGACCAGCACAAGCCTGGAGATGCATCCCATCTGCTGCCATTGGATCCAAAAGATTTTGCGACAACTGGCTGATGTTCTTGAATTCGGCATCATTTCATGTGGCTTCACGAAGAGGGACTTATGGACTAGTATTTGACTATGGACTTGAGTTGGATTGGTTTGGGATGTTTTATGGATACATAATTATTTATTGATATAAAGTTCTGACTTACACATATACGAGTGTTACTGCATTTGTTTCTCTAGTCAACCTGGTCTAATATAGCTACAGTGTTTCATAGAATTCATAAACCATTAGAGAAACCTCCCTTTGTTGTGGAGGCTGGCGAGTTCCAAATCTGAAGTTCATACTATTGTCTGGAAAATCCTCATCATTTGCACCAAATCAGCACCCTTGATTGCTAAGGCATTGGAAATTGATGAATCAGGGAAGACAATAGGTTGCTGCCTCAAGTACTCAAAACCAAAAGATAGGCAGAGGCAAGCTCAACACAAGATCCAGAGAAAGAGAGAAAAATATGCCAAAGTTTTGGAGTGCAGCTAGAAAGACACGAAGCATCCAAAGTGAAAGATAGTCTCCCTTGCTTGCTTCCCCAGGTGAAAAAGCATAGTAGGATTTATGACAAGATGGCCAGCACTGTATTAGGGCAATAACTGGTATTTGATTGGTATTTGACCTTCTGTGCATGCTTAGTTGGTGCATTAGTCTGGGTACTTTAGAGAAACAAATCCACAGAAACTCATATGTATAACAGAGAGTTTTATATAAAGGTTAAGTGAGCATCAAGAAAACATCCCAACCCAGTGCTGCCCAAGCCCACAAGTCCAACATTAGCCTATTAACCCATTTGTCTAACACCAATCCACAAAGTCCTCCTCCATCTCACAAAACACACACTATGACTCCAACTGCAGGAGGAAAGTTGAGTCAGCGAATGTGTAAGTATCTCAGTGCTGGCAGGGGTCTCCACACGGCT
The DNA here is from genome assembly GCF_050624435.1 of Tenrec ecaudatus. Classification (NCBI taxonomy): domain Eukaryota; kingdom Metazoa; phylum Chordata; class Mammalia; order Afrosoricida; family Tenrecidae; genus Tenrec; species Tenrec ecaudatus. Next base: position 87,728,704 of record NC_134534.1, on the reverse strand, counting down.
GCTCCAGCACCCAGGGCTGCATGGATGTAGGTCTATGTGGCTTCTCCTCAGGGATGTCTTGCAGGAAGTGAGCCTTGCCAGCTGAAGCATGGACTGGCTAAAGTAGCTGCACCCTGGTCCAACCATCAGAAAGCAAGAGACCCGAGAACAAAAAGGTGAGGGTCACTGAGCCATTGATCCCTCTGCACTTCAGTTAACCCCACATGTGTTTATCGGCCATGTTGACACAATAACTACCTCAGTTAGGAAGAGGTGGTTACAAAGATGGTGACTGTCCATGTCTGTGGCTTTGATGGAGGTGTGGTTTTTGCCTTCTGATTTCAAAGGTTATTCTTTTGTCCGTTGACTCTGAATAAATAGTTTCAGAATCAAGTTTTTAAGGAATTATCCGTATAGTCTTTGTCTTCATTATTGAACCATAGTTGAGGAAAAAGGAAAACAAAGTGATTATCCATTTAATCATCAACAAGCATCCCAAACTTTTGCCACATATCTTAATTTCCTCAGTAAAGTATGCGTGAATGTTACAATTTTCCTTCTTGGAATGTTCAATTTCATTACTTAGATGTAAGCTTTCTTCACAGAAGTAGGGGACACTGGTATATCAGTGGTAAAATTGTCACTTTTCATTCTACAAATTCAGATTCAACTCTTGGGCAATGCACAATAATCTCAGTCATTGTCTATGCGAATATGGAGGACTGTGGTTACTGTGAAGCTGAAGACAATGGAGGAGAACTTGGTTCCCCACTTCATAGGAAGGAACACTTGTAAACCTCATGCAGAACTTCTGAAAATTGTCAGGTACTGATGGCCTAATGAACGGTGGCAGAAGACTGTTGGGTAATAATAGTGCCACATGATATGGCTCTTAGGTCAGAGGGCACTCCAAATATAGCTGAAAAGAAGCTGATTTCTCAAAGTAGATTTGCCCTGGTGACATGAGTGGGGTGAAGCTTGTGGAAGTGGAGCCTTCAGGAACTGCATTTGCTGAAACGGTTGCAAAAGTCTGCTAATTATTGGCATGTGGAAAGCATGAATCTGGAAAAATTTTAAGTCATAATAAATGAAATTAAATGCATGAAGATTGGTATACTAGAAAGTAATGAGCTGAAATGGACTGGCATTGGCTCTTTTGAATAAGAAAGTCATATAATTTACTATGCTAGGATTAACACAATCAAGAGGAATGGTTTGCCATTCATTGCCAAAAAGGACATTGCAAAATCAATCTTGAAGTACAGTATTGACTGTGATAGCATTATATTTACCTACCTTCAAAGAAATTCAAATAATACAACCATTATTCAAATTTACACACCAACCATGAAAGTTAGTGATGATGAAGGTGAAGAATTCTACCAAAAACTTCAGTGGGAAATTAATGAAACATGAAATCCAGATGCATTGATAATTATTGGCAATTGGAATGCAAACATTGGAACCAAAGAGGAACAGTAGCTAGAAAAAGATGGATTTCATGATAAAAATGAAGCTTGGGATCATATAATCGAATTTTTCAACACCAGCGACTTATTAATAGCAAATGCCTATTTTCAACAACACAAAAGACTATGAACATTGACTTATCCAGATGCAATATCCAGGAATCAAATTGATTACATATGTGGGAAGAGATGCTGGAGAAGTCCCATCTCAGCAGTCAGTACCAGGCCAGGGACTGACTGCGGAACATGCTCATTTGTAAGTTTAAGATAAAGCTGAAGACAAGAGCAAAAATACGATTTTGAATGTATCCTACCTGAATTTATTGAACATCTCAAGAACAGAGTTGATGCATTGAACACTGATGACCGGAGGAACTGTCAGATGGCATCAAGAAAGCAAAAGGTTATTTAAAAGGAAGGAAAGAAAGAAAAGATCAAAGTGGATGTCAGAAGAGATTCTTGAAATTTACTCTTAATCATGGAGTAGTTAAAGCAAATGGAAGAAATTATGAAGTCAAAGAGCTGAATAGAAAATTTCAAAGGGCAGTTTGAGAAGACAAAGCCAAATATTATAATCAACTATACAAAGGCCTAGAATTAGAAAACCAAAAAGGAAGAACACTCTCAGCATATTGTAAATTCAAAGAACTCAAGAAAAATTCCAGCCTTCAGTTGTAATATTGAAATATTCAGTTGTAATATTGAAATATATGGTTAAACTATTAAATGATGCAGGAAGCATACAAAGAAGATGGAGAAAATACACAGTTACTCGACCAAAAGGAGTAGGCAAAATTCCACTATTTCAGTAGGTAAGGTAACATATTAGGAAGAACCAAAGGCACTTGAGGGAGAAATTCAGACTGCCTTAAAAGCATTCCAAAAACAAGGATCTAGGAGTTTATGGAATACCCACTGAAATGTTTCAACAAGCTCATGTAACACTGGAAGGAACTCATTTGTCTATGCCAGGAAATTTGGGAAACAGCTACTTGGCCAACTGGTTGGAAGGGATCCATATTTGTAGCCATTCGAAAGAAAGGTGACCCAACAGAATGCTCAACCTATAAATCAATATCATTGATATCACATGCCACTAAAATTTTCCTGAAGGTCATGCAAGAAGGGTTGGAGCAGTACAATGACATGGAGCTGCCAGAGGTTGGGGCTGATGCCAGGTGGATCGTGGCTAACAGCAGAGAATACCAGAGAGATGTTTACTTTTGTTTAGTTGACTATGCCAAGGCATACGACTGTGTGATTCAAAACAAACTGTGGATAACCTTGAGAAAAAAAGGAATTCTAGAGCACTTTATTGTGTTCATGCAGAACTTGCACATGGATCATGAGGCAGTTATGCAACAGAACAAGATAATGCAGCATGATTTAAAATTAGGACAGGTGTGTTTCAACGTTGTATCCTCTCACCACATTTATTCAATCTGTGTACCGAGAAACTGGCTTATATGAAGAAAAATGCGGCATAAGGTTTGGAGGAAAGCTTATTAACAACCTGAAATCTGCAGATGCTACAACCTTGCTTGCTGAGAGTCATGAAGACTTGAAGCACTTGCTGATGAAGATAAAGGATTGTAACTTTTAGTATGGATTACAAGTCAATGTAAAGAATACTGAATTCTCACAATTGAACCAATCGGTAGCATCATGATAGATGGAGAAAAGGGTACACTTGTCAAGGATATTGTCTTGCTTGGTCGAACAATCAATGGTTATGGAAGCAGCAGTCAGGAGATCAAAAGATGAGTTGCATTATTAAATCTGCTGCCGAGCATCTCTTTAGAGTATCAAAAATCAAGAATGCTACATTGAGGATTAAGGTGGGCCTGAATCAAGCCAAGGTATTTTCATTTGTCTCAAGCATGTGATAGTTGGACCTTGAATAAAGAAGACTGAAGGAAAATGCATGCATTTGAATTGTGGTGCTGGAGAAGAATATTGAAAGTGGCATGGCCTGCTGAAAGGACAAGCTGATCTGTCTTTGAAGAAATCCACTCAGAGTGTTCCTTAGAAGCAAGGATGGACAAACTTTGTTTGACCTATTTTGGACATATTGTCAGGAGAGCCGGTCCCTTAGGAAGAGCATCATGTTTGGTAACATACAGGGGCCGGGAAAGAGGAAGGCCCCCAAGGAGATGGGCTGATACAGTGGCTGTCCAATGGGCTCAAGCGTCGGAACATTTGGGAGGATGGTGCGGGATTGAGCGGTGGTTCATTCTGTTGTGCAAACGGTTTCTATGGGTCAGAACTGATGGGGCAGCATCTATCAACAATATCAACCATAAGATGGGAACTTTCTTGGCAACTATTTCTTATCATGATGAATTGTTTAGCTATGGAAAGGTTGCAGCGGGTTCTTCAATGGTCATGGAATTCTACCTAGGATGCAAATTAAAACATTCAGAGAAATGAAAGGACCTTCACATTAATTGAAACCCGTCCTAATATTCAATGTGATTTGGACACGTAATTTGCTTCATTTGTTCTGCTTCAGGTAATGTCAACTTAATGACCCACTTAGCTTATTACTGTACTACAATAATAAAAATGCCAAAAAATGTTAACACGCAGTGTGCTCTAAAAAGTTTTCCATGGAAATCTAATATACCCGAAGGTGATCTGCGAAGAAAAAGAAGGAAGATTTCGTGTAAATAAGTTTGAAAGCACTTTACACAATTTAATTGTGCATGTTTAACACATGCAAGTCTCAGGGAAATATTGAAGTGGGGAAACGTTGAATTTTATTTACCACGGCTGCTCTCAATTCTTATTTTTTTGTAGCATATTTTGATATATCAAGAAATACTGGTGCTGAGAAAAACACAGTTTATTATAATTATTATTTCTTTCTCAAAGCAACACTGTAATATATTGAAAACCTGCTGTGGTTGAGTTCTTTCTTACTCAGTGAAACAATAGGATAGTGCTGTAACCTTTACATAATTAGATGGCCACATCAATTTCTTGTGAAGCAGTTTGCTAGTGGGTTAGAAATGATCATATTTAGATGATTTTAAGTATTATGCTATAAGGGCCTCTTATGAGATACTTCTAGGGAAGCAAATTCACAACTGTATCATTGATTTCAATCCAGAGCAAACCTATATAGGGTTGTCAAAGTTATAAATCTTTTAAGGGAACAGGCAACCTTATCTTTCTCCCAAAGAGAAAGTGAGTTTGAGCTCACAACCTTTCGGTTAGTACTCCAAAGCTAATCCAACAGGTTTTCTAAATCAGAAAGCTGAAATGTCTTTACAAAATCATTCTAGGAAGTAATGGAAGAATTTGAGAGATCATCATCTTCATCAACCCATTCATTCACATATATATATATCCTCCTTTCAATAAAATATGCATTTGCCTGTGTTTTGCGCTTGTTGATATAGAGTTACACCAAATGGAGATGATTCCTCTCATTATTATGAATTATTATTTCTTATTAAAGTGTCATTGAGTCAGCTCTGAATCATAGAGGCCCTTTCTTTGTGACCAGATTTATACATTGGTAAAGTGGGACACCAGCGGGACACCATTGAGAAAAGTCAGATCCTGGCGAAATAGCCACATGGCAGTCAAAAACTGTATACCCTAGCTTGTTGTGCATTCTTTCCAAAAATCGGGACTTTTTAAAAATGCCATGGGATGCAAGAAAAAATTGTTTAAAATCAGGGCTGTCCCACCAAACGCGGGACATCTGGACAATTATTCTGATGTTTGAACTCATTCTTGTAGCCACTGAGTCAATCTTGTTGAAGTTTCTTCTCTCTCTTTTTAAAAAAATTGAGCTTCTACTTTACCAAACATGACATCCTTTTCCAGTGACCACCTCTCCTGATAACATATCTGAAGTATGTGAGATGAAATCTCACCGTCCTTACTGTAAGGAGCATTCTGGCTGTACTTCTTCCAAGATTTCTGTGTTCTTTTGCAAGGGCTTGGCATTTTCAATGTTATCTGCCAGCACGATGGATGATTCAAATGTGCGATTCTTCTTCGACCTTCCTTATTCAACGTCCACCTTTCACATGCATATGAAGTGATTGAAAACCATGCCTTGGGTCTTTTACTTTGAGACCTTTGCTTTTCAACACTTCAAGGTGGTCTTGGGCAACAGAGAACTTACTCAGTGCAATGCATCATTTGATCTCTTGACTGATGATTTTATGACCATCGATAGTGAATCCCAGCAAGATGAGAATTTTGACAATGTCAGTCCTATTTCCATTTATCATGAGGTTATGTATTAGTTCAGTTGTGGGACTTTTAGCTTTCTTTACATTTAGTTGTCATCACAATGAAGGGTACAGTCATTGGCATTCTTCACCAAATGCTTTGAGTTCTCTTCACTTGCAGCAAGCAAGGTTGTGTCATCTGCACAGGTCGATTCTTTAATAAACCTGACTCCAATCATGACATTGCATGGTGTGTAGTGGTTATGTGTTGGGTTGGAGTCTGTATGGTCAGCAGTTCAAAACCAACAACTGCTCCACAGGAGAAGGACTGGGCTTCCTACTGCAGTAAACAGTTATACTCTCAGAAACCCACAAGGGAGTCACTATGAGTCAGCATTGACTTGATGGCAGTGAGTTTGGAGCATTTTACCTTATTATCAAGCTTCTCTGATTAGCTGAATTTCATCCAAAATGAAAAGTATGGTGAGAAGATAGAACCATGATGTACACATTTTTCTTTTAAGTCACGTAGTGTTGTGCAGTTCTAGTCACACAACTGTTTCTTGATCCCTGTACAGGTTCTGCATGAGCACAATGAGATTTTCTGCCACCCCCTTCTAACCTCAAGTCTATAGGTTGTTATGCTCCAAAGAGCTCAATGTCACTGCAGGTCAACAAAACACAAGTGAACATCTTTCAGAGATTCTCTGCTTTCAGGCAAGATCCACCTGTCTTCAGTAATGATATCCCTTGTTCCACATCCTCTTCTGAATTCAGCTTGAATTTCTGGACATTTCCTATACAACGCTTTATAGTCTAGTTTTAGGCTAAGACATTTGATTAGCAAATAAGATATTTTTATAGAATGATTTCTATACTGATGGAAATAGAGTAGTAAATGTGAGAGTGAGTGATTGACATGAACCTGGATTGGGCTAATTCATATGAGGTAATGAATGTAGTCCTCTTTTATGTACTAAAATTGCTTTGAAATCTGACAGTGGAGCAAAGCTGTTTCTGCTGCATGATCCTTTTAGTTTAGCAAGAAGATGCAAATTTGCCACCGCATTTTAGTTAAGAGTATAAGTTTGGAATTATGTTATCTGATTTATGTCCCTATTCTTACTGGTTGCGTGACCTTTTACAAACAACATACTAGTCTGTAATTTTTAGTTTCCTGATCTGAAAAACAAAAGGGTAGTTAGGAATATCAGATGACAGTAGAAGAGGGCTTCAAAATATTACGGAAAATGTTATTTAAAATATAATGGAAATTTTCCACTATTTTAAAGCTGCTTGTCAAGAAATTGAGACATTGCTTGCCATGTAATGAGTGCTCAATAAATGTTTGTTGTTATCATTATTATTCTCTCACAATTTCCAATGCTTGTTCCTATTGAAGACCTTTGTTCAGCTTAACTATTGAACTGATTTTTGGAACTACATAGGCATGCAATGCCTATGGAATGGGGCTAAATAAAGCATGATGTAATGCTCCTTTTGTAATTATGAAGGTTATGATACTGAAAAAGTCCCTGAAACAATAATTTGTAATCCACTTAAGGTTTTTCTAGGAAGGTGGGCTTTTGGAATATAGGTGTGAGTTCTGCACTCTGTAGAAGCCGATGCTACATGGATGATCTGATGTTTAACTGGATAGAGTGGGCTAGGCTGACAGTGAAACTGATTTCTATGTAAGTAATTATGGTACAAATAGGTGTCATCAGGCCTAAAGAAGGAACTTTCTCCAGAGACCCAGTGGAATGATGTTTTAGGTGCACCTGTAACTCCTTCATGGAACATAAGTTGGAAACATTGTGTTCAGTGTTTCCCTGGAGAGAATTTGTTTCCTGGTATGCTGAGGTGAGGCTCCCTCATATGGGGGACCTTAAATATTTTTTCAGGTCAAACATTGAAGCTCAGGAAGGGTCATGAGACTCCCAGGATATTCCAGCAGGAACACCCCAACACATAACTCCAGTTTTTTCCTTGGCACAGATTGACTCTTAAATGGTGTAGAGAAAGAGTCAAAGGTATACCAAAAAATGAGCATCTAGAATATATGAAGGACCCTAACATGCAATTATAAAAGAGAAAAAAACAATAAAAATGGATAGAAAACTCAAACTTTTCATAAGAAATGATGTACAAATGACCAACAAATACATGAAAAGATGTACGACATCATTCACCACAAGATACCACTTAACCTCTAATAAGAGTTTTTACAAAAGCAAACCAGAAAATAAGAAATGCTAGTGAGTTCTGGAGAAATTGAATGTAAAATGATCAATATTCTAGGAAATAGTGAATTGAGGTGAACTGGTATTGGATATTTTGAATCAGACAATCATTGTTTACTACATCAGGAATAATAAATTGAGGAGCAATCTTGTCACATTCGGTGTCAAAACCATCATTTCAAGGTCTTGAAATATATACCTGTTTGTGAGATGATAATATCTATACCACTATAAGGAAACCCAATTATTATTCAAATGTACACATTAATCACTAAAGCCAATGATAAAGTAATTGAAGAATTCTACCAGCTCATTAAGTCTGGAATTCTTTAAAAATGCAAACAATATTCATTGGAACATACTGGTCATTGGAATGTCTAAGTTGGACACAAAGAAGGACCTGTAGTTAGAGCACATGCTATTTTGAAAGAAGAGAAGCCAGATATCATATGACAGAATTTTGCAAGACAAATAATACATTTGTTGCACATATATATTTTTCAACAGCATAACTTGTGCCTATGGAATACCCAGAAATCAAATCAGTTACATCTGTGGATAGGTGATGGACCAGCTCAATATCAACAACCAAAACAAACCCAGGGACTAACTGCTCATCAACTGTTCATATTCAAGTTTAAATGTAAGATGAGGAAAATGAAAATTAGTCTTTGAGAGCCAAAATCTGACATTGATTAGATCACACCTGAATTTAGAGCCCATTTCAAAAACACATATGACACATTGCGCACTACTGATATGTCAGTGTGTTGTACTGTGGTGGCTTGTGTGTTTCTGTGATGTTGGAATCTATGTCACTGGTGTTTCAAATGCCAACAGGGTCACCAAGAGTGAACATGTTTCAATAGAGCTTCCAGACTAGCAACAGACACCAAGACAAGTTTACTCACTTTGGAAGAAGTAGTTGCTGAAAATCTTATGCATAACTTCAAAACATCGTCAGACACTGAAGGCCTAATGAAAGGCAGCAGAACCTTGTCTGTTATCAGTGCCAGTGGATGGGCCCCATGAGGTGAGGGCACTCAAAATGCAACTAAGAAGGACCTGCTTTCTCAGAGTAGGGTCAACCATGGTGAAGTGAATAGGTTAAAGCCTGTGGGAGTGGAGCCTACAGAACCTTCATTTGCTGATGGGGCACAACTCAAGGTGAGGAGAAACAGCTGCAACAATCTACTAATGCCTGAGGCTTGGAATGTGCAAAGTATGGATCTAGGTAAAATGGAAGTGGTGGAAAATGAAGCAGACCAATAAAGATCACTATCCTAGGAGTTAGTGAGCTTAAATGGCTCTGCTATTGGCCACTTTTAATTAGAAAATCATGTGATTTACTTTGCTATCAAGGACACAATCAAGAAGCATGGTGTTGCATTCATTGTCAAAAAGGACATTGAAAAATGAAATTCTAAAGTATAAGACTGATAGGATAATATCTATCCACCTTCATGGAAATTCAGTCAATAGAAGTATTATTCAAATTTATTCACCCATCAAAAAAACTAGTGATGAAGAAATTATAGAATTCTATCAACACATGCAGTTGAAAATTTATCAAACACGCAATCAAAATGCATTATTAGTTATTGGCAATTGGAATAAAAATGCTGGAAACAAAGAGGAAGAAACAGTAGTTGGAAAACATTGCGTTGGTGATAGAAACAAAACTAGAGATCATGTGATAGAGTTTTACAAGGCTAATGACTTTTTCACAGCAAATATCTTTTTTCAACGACACAAAAGGTGACTATACACCTGGAATTCTCCAGAGAAAATACACAGAAATTATATTGACTACACCTGTGTGAAGAGATGCTGGAGAAGCTCAATATCAGCAGGTAAAGTCAGGCCAGGGGCTGATTGCGGAACAGATAATCAATTGCTCACATGTAAATTCAAGATAAAAGTGAAGAAAATCAAACAAGTACACAAAAGCCAAAATACGACCTTGAGTCTATCCCAACTGAATTTTAAGAACATCTCAAAACCTATTTGACCCATTGAATACGAAAGAAAGAAGACTTGTGGCACTGTAGATGACATCAAAAGCATCATTCATGTAGGAAAGAAAAGGTCATTCAAAAGACGGGAGAGAAAGAAAAGATTAAAGTGGATGTCAGAAGAGACTCTGAAACTTTCTCAGGATCAGAGGAAAGCTCATTAATGTAGAGTAGCTAAAGCAATTGGAAGAACAGGTGAAGTCAAAGACCTGAATGAAAAATTTCAAAGGGTAGCTCAAGAAGACTAAGCAAAATACTATAATGAAATGTGCAAAGACCAAAGTTAGAAAGCCAAAAGGAAAAACATGCTCAGCATATTTTAAACTGAAGGAAATAAAGGAAAATTCAAGCTTTGAGTTGCAATGTTGAAAAATTCTTTGGGCAAAATATTGAGTGGTGTGGAAGTAGCAAAATAATATGGAAAAAATACGAAGGGTCATTGTACCAAAAAGAACTAGTCAAAAGTCCACCACACAGGACAGAGCATATGAGCGTGAATCAATGGTGAAATTCAAGCTGTCTTGAAAGCATTAGCTCAAAACACAGCTCCAGGGGAATTGATGTACTATCGATTGAAATGTTTCAGCAAGCTGGAAGCACTTAACTTAGTTCTGAAGGACAGTTTTCTACAATTTACGTGGGTGAGTTGCTACTCAATAGGGGTCTTGAACGTTCTAGAGAAGCCATGGGTCTCGGTCTGGAGGACAGAGTGATGGAAATGGAAAGACATCTGAAAACAATTACTCTCTCCTGAGATCAGAAAACTAGTTGGTGCCCCACTACAACCCCCAATTGCTCTGAAAAGACTAACATTAGCATATCCTGATTAGTGTGGGAGAAAAATGTAGAATAATACTAAAACACATAAAGGAGACCACAATAACTAGTTGAGTAAAATTGGTAGAATCTCGAATATTGTACCCCTTACCCTCCAGATCTGGAACTAAGCTCTCCCATGCAGCAAAATAATCAGTGGTTTAAGAGCCAAAGTGTGGCATTTACCCAAGGGCTAATTTCAGATGATTAATAAAAAGGAGGAGAAGGAAAAAAACACAGGGAGAAAGTGGAATAAGCCGTGGTATATTGAGGGGAATGCAGTTGATGGTGGCATAAAAGGTATTAATTGTTGACTGTAAAACTTATTATCTGCTTTGTAAATTTGCATCTGCTTTACAATGATTTTTTTTAAAGCTACAAGTAAACATCTGAGGTCGTCTCTACTTCCAACCAAGACATATGTGACATCAGAAGTGATACCCTTCATTTCATGTCTGCTTCTGAATCAGGCTTGACTTTCTGGTAGCTTCCTGTAGATGTAATGCTGCAATTGTTTTTGAGTTATTTTCATCACAGTGTTGCTTAAATGTGATATTAAACATCAAACCAAACTCAAACTCACTGCTATCAAGTAAATTCTGACTCAACGCTATAGGACAAGATAGACTGTGGGTTTCTGAGCCTATGATGCTTTCCCGGAGTAGAAAGCCCCATCTTTCTGCCATAGGATGGCTGGTGTTTCTAACTACTGAGCTTATGGCTAGCAGGCCAACATGTAACCACTATGCTACCAGGACTTGGATATTGCTCATATTGTCTGATAATTTTCACAGTGTGTTGGGTAACTTTTCTTTGAAATGGGCACAAACATGTATCTCTCCCTGTTAGTTGGCCAGGTATCTATCTTCCAACTTCCTTGGCATAGACAATGAGTGCTTCCAGTGTTGCATAAGTTTGTTGGAACATTTTCATTGTTATTCCGTGAATTCCTGGACCTGTAGTTTCATCAGTGCCTGTGGTGTTGCTTGCACTTCTTCCCTCCACACTATCATTTCTTGGTCAGATGCTATTTGTGAAAGCTACGTTTGTATCAATTTGGCTGGGCCAGGATCCTTAGTAGTTTGACTGTAAGATTTCCCCCCTAATATGACTTAACATAATGCAAACTACTCAGAATCCAGATCAGTAAGGAGAGCAGCTCTCCACAGCATCCACTTCTATAGAAGTAGGCCACATCCCTGAGGAAATTACCTTTTCATTACACTCCATACCAATCTTTTTACAAGTGTTTGGCTCATCACAGCAGGGCTCATCAGGAAGTTGATTACACTGTGTTAGGTCACATCGTGGGGGAATACCTAACCACTTAAACCACTGAGAATCTGGCTCAGCCAAGTTGAAACAGAACCTAACCATCACTCATGTTAAGTACCATCCTGTCACTGTCTAATCATAGTGACCCTATGTACAATAGGAAGCAAAACATACCCAGTCCTGCACCATCCTCACTCATGTTGTTATGCTTGAGCCTTTGTTGCAGCCACTGTGTCAGTCCATCTCATTGAGTATCTTTTTCTTTGTCACCTTTTCTTCTAATATACCACATACAATATCCTTTGTTAGGGTTGAATTTCTCCTGGTAACATGTCTAAATTATATGAGATGCAGTGTTGCCATTCTTGCGTCTAAGAAGCATTCTGACTGTACTTCCTTGAATATTTGTTGTCCTTCTGGCAGTCCACAGCACTTTCAATATTCTTTACCCAAACCATAATTTAAATGCATCAATTCTTCTGCTGTTTTCCTTAGTCCACTTTCATATCAAGTGATTGAAAGTACCAATATACTGATAGCATTAGATCAATGCCCCCAAGTGAACTTGGATTTCAGAAAGGACTTGTAGGATTTCATGGAGCCCTGGTAGTGTAATGGCTACATGTTTGGCTGCAGTGTGCATGATTGACGTTTGAAACCACCAGCAACTCTGTGGGAGAAACACTGGGTTTCTCTTCCCATAAACAACCACAGTCTCAGGAACTCATGGGGTAACTATGGGTCAGCAGCGACCAGATGGCAGTGAGTGTGGTCTGGATTTTAGTTGTAGATATGAGGGGGTGCTCCCACCAAAACGTGAACTTTTTTTCAAAGCTATGTATTTTATTTATTTTTAACAAAACAATCTTATCAACTTCAAAGCACTCTCCATTACACTTAATACATTTGTCAAATCTGTTTCCCTTCCTGGAACATTTTCCAAAATCATCTGTTTGGATGGCTGACTGCACCCCCTCATTTTTCTTCACTTCTTCTACATCATCAAATCTCTGTTCTTCATGTCCCTCTTTATTTGTGGAAACAAAAACAAATCACACAGAGCGAGGTCAGGTGAGTAAAGTGTGTGGGCAAGAGAGGCATGCTTTCTTTTTGCCAAAAACTGGCACACTGCGATGGCTGCGTGAGCAGGTGCATTGTCTTCGTGGCAAAACCAGACCCAGATGCCACAAATCAGACCTTTTTTAGTCACACAATCTTTTCAGAAGCTCGAAATAGACAATTTGATTAATGGCCTGACCTGGTGGAATGAACTCCAAATGCACTAGCCCCTCACATCCAAATGAGCAGTGTGTTGATCTTTAGCTTCGTTTGACAAACATTTATGGGGGGCAAGGTGACAATGGTGTCTTTCACTGGCTTTACTGGTATTTGAGTTGAGGATCATAAGAATAACACTATATCTTGTCACCAGTAACGACTTTGGGGGGAAATCTGGGTCACTTCGCAGCTGTTCTTTCAAAGCACAGCATGTTTTCACTCCATGCTCTTTTTGCTGGTCAGTCAGAACATGAGCTACAAAATTCACAGCGATGCTTCTCATACACAAATCTTCTGTTAAAATTCACTGCACCAAGCTCCAAGATAGTCTAGATAACTTCCCCATCTCTTCAATGGTCCATTGTCAGTCTTTGAGCACAAGTACATGAATTTTGCTGACATTTTTGTTCGTTGGGGAAGTTGAAGGATGTCCAGAATGAGGTTTGTCATCAATTGACATTTTTTTGAAACGAGGAAACCACTTATACACTTTCCCCCTGATAGTGCTGTCCTTGGAAGCTGTGTTCAACATCACAACAGTTTCGGCAGCCTTTTTCTCCAGCAGGAAACAAAATTTCACAGCTGCATGCTGTTCTCTTAAATCAGCCATCACAAAAAAATGAGGTTTGAGCAAAACTGCTTTTATAAAAATATTCACTGTGACCAAAGAGAATTTTCCCACGTGATGCCACTGGAGCATTAACTCAGATCAACTTACTGGTCGCTCACCTAGTGGGAAAAAATGCATAATATGAAAGCTCTGCCCAGCAGAACTTTGCCATTTCTTTGCCCCATTGTATGTTTTCATTCTAATTCTTTCTTACTCACTGCTATCAATTTGATTCTGACATAACAACCCCGAAGGACAGAGTAGAACTCCCCTTTTTAGGTTTCCAGGGCCTTACATATTTATAGGAAGATATTGCCTCATATTTCTTCCATGGAGCAAACGGTGGGTTTGATCTGTTGAACCTGAAGTTGGCAGCTCACTGTGTAATCCACTATGCCACCAGATCTCTTTAATTTAGAGAAAAAATAATTTCTGTTCATGAGTCAAGTAGGCAAGTCTTAGATCATTCCTTTTCTTTTCCCCCCATCCTATTATGATTTTTCAAAATCATTTTATTGGGGCTCATACAACCCTTATCACAATCTACACATACATCCATTGTGCCAAGCACATTCGTTTCCCTCATCAGTCTCAAAACATTTGCTTTCTACTTGAGCCCTTGGTGTCAGCTCCTCATTTTCCCCCTCCCTCCTTATTCCCCCATCCCTCATGAACCCTTGATAATTTATAAATTATTATTATTTTGTCATATCTTACACTGTTCGACGTCTCCCTTCACCTACTTTTCTGCTGTCTGTCCCCTATGAAGGAGGTTATATGTAAATCCTTGTAATTGGTTCCCCCTTTCTACCCCACCTTCCTTCCACCCTCCCGGTATTGCCACTCTTACCACTTGTCCTGAAGGGATCATCTGTCCTGGATTCCCTGTGTTTCCAGTTCCTATTTGTACCAGTGTACATCCTTTTGTCTAGCAGGATTTGTAAGGTAGAATTGGGATCATGATAGTGGGGGGAGTGGGGGAGGAAGCATTTAAGAACTAGAGGAAAGTTATATGTTTCATTGTTGCTACACTGTACCATGACTGGCTCATCTCCTCCCTGTGACCCTTCTGTAAGATGTTCAGTTGCCTACAGATGGGCTTTGGGTCCCCAATCTGCACTCCCTATCATTCACAATGATATAATGTTTTGTTATTTGATGCCTGATACCTGATACCTTCGACACCTTGTGTTTCTTCCATGTATCCCTGAAGACTAATGGGTGCATAAGCAAATGTGCTCAAGAAAGCTGATGATGCCCAGCTATCAAAAGATATAGCATTTGGGGTCTTAAAGGCTTGAAGATAAATAAGTGGCCATCTACCTATTATGATTTTTATTCTTCCAACTTTTAACAATAAAAATATATATATTTTTCATTTTGGGCAACCTGAGATACTAACGTAGGGCCAATTTGTCTAAAACGTGTATTAGAATACAATCACAGCAATTTGGGATCACAAACTCTCCAAGTATATCAAAATATGAAAATGAAATATGAAAATCCCATGTGTTGTTGCTTAAAATGTTGTTAAAATATTTTAATAAATGAGATGTTACAATGTGAGGAATTTACTCAGATCCTGATTTAAACCAAAAATTATAAAATTGTTCAAAGACAATGTGGGAAGTCTGAGCATAAACTAGGTAATACCAATAAATTATTATTTGTGTGATGACAGCATTGAAGAGTATAAGCAAATCTTTCCAGTTTTAGAGATACATTCAGAAGTATATAGGTATGCATAGCTAGGATTGCAATGAAAAGAATTTGGGACTAAACAAAGACACAGAGACAGGAGAGAGGCAGAAACCATGTACAATATATGAAGTAAATGCATCAAATTATTAATAACTATTAAATCCAGTGATACATATTGAATAATATGAAATATATGACTATATAAATATCTCTATATGCTTATATGGAAGTATATATCTTATTCCATTTTTCATTGGATAAAAATTTCATAATAAACTATTTTACAATATAATTTGACATCTGCAGTTGGCAATTTAATAAGTTCAGTTGTTCAAACATTTGAACAACTTAAAGAAAAAATATAGTAAGATGATTATTTTCCTTCAATATTTTCAATAAGACCAAATAGTACAATTATAAGTTTATTTGAAAAAAAATCACTTAAAACAATTTTAAAGTTATTTTACAATATTTTGAAAGTTAAATTTGAATTGTGATTAGGTTGATAGTGTTAGGACTAGTCTTCAACCAAAATTTATTTTTCTTTCTCTCAATGCTCTCAAAATATTGTTTGAATTAATTTGGCAAGGTGTCTGAAATTTCTTCTTTAATTTATTCATGAACTCTTGGAATCTGTATGCCCACTTGGCAACAAATTCATTATGGATCTATCTCTCTACCTTTCTATGAATTGGCATCATTTACAGAGACTAAGGCATGCAGTGCCTTTTAGAGACAACCTGAGTAAATAACTTGTAAACCAATGAGTTAAATATATTAGCAGAATGCTTCTGTATTGGCTCTAGTATGAGAGTACAGGTGTAGACTTCATCTTCATTTACCATGACTTATCCGACCCAAATGTACTGATGTGTTATCTTAGCCTCACGTCTACTTTCCATCTCACCAGCTCCTCTGCTCTGTCTGGTGAAACATTACTTCATCACTATCAGTGAACAAAGGAATGACCCACTTGCTTAATGTTTTGATTTGTTTTTATGTAATACAAATGCTGAGCAATAGACAAGTATTAGCCATCTTTATTAATATTGTCATTGTTGACTTCCGCCATTCAATTTCTTCTTGATTTTTACACAGTTTTATTGGCAGGTAATTCACACATCATACAATTCAATAGTTCAATCACATCAAGAAGAGTTGTATAATCTAGCCACAATCAGCTTTAGAATATTTTTTTTGTTCTTGTACTCATTATTATTAGCTCCCATTTCCCTCCAAACAACCCTGCTTTGTTTATTTCTATATAGAACTAAGAGAAGTGGAAAATTTATTACTTTAGACTTGTCATCAATCAATTTGAACCAAAGGCAGAGAAAAATTCAATTTAAGTACTAAGGTATCATTATTGACTATCATTTACGTTGTTTGTTCAACCACAGCCCCCTCACTGTAAAGAGTACCACAATATTGTAATGGATTTATTTGAATTTTTACTCTTATGTAACAAAATTATATTTTAAAAATTGAAATATACCTTTAAAAGCTAGTGTGTTAGTCCAGGTAGACTAGACAAACAAATCCAGGGAGACTCAAATATGTACGGGAAAGAGTTTATATCAAAGAGCAATTGTATATCAAGCAAACATCCCAGAACCATCCAGATCAAGTACATAAGTCCAATATTAGCCCACATGTCCAATACTAGTTCATACATTCTTCTTTAGATGCATGCACGACATGCAATAATGCTGAATGCAGGAAGATCACAGGCTGGTGGGTAAAGTCCTGTGGATCCAAAGGTGGTGGAAGCATATCCAGGCTCGGGCTGCTGTCAGCGTGGCTGCATGTGACTTATCAACAGGGAAGTGAAGCAGAGAGAGGGTGTGTCCTTCCTCCAGCGAGGGAGACAGGAAAATCCTAAAATTCTCATGGCCAAAAGGCCATGCCCACAAGGAGACATCAATTGGCTGTGACCTGATTGACAGGCTAAACTCCACCCCTTTAACGTATTTATCAAGTTGACATGAAATTATGTAACTACCACACCCAGTGAGGGAAAATGACATAAGAAAAAATTTAATAATGTAACAAATAGATGATCAGAAGTTTGCACTATAGTAGGAGCCTTTGTCCCTGCTATATTATTTGCCTGACTCTGGATGAATCTCTGAGCATTTCAGAATTTTAGTTTACTCATATACAAAACAATCATAATAATGAATCCTTAAGAAATCAAAATATATAGTACATATGCATATGACTTGAAAATATAAAACATAAGACATGAACAGTCATTAGTGTATAAAGGCAGTCAGTCTTTATTTTATGTTATTATAAGCAAGTTATTCTTATATCAGCATGCTTTTGAAATAAAAATGATTTCTGAATATACTTAGAACATGGGTTTTTTAATAATCCATCCATTCTCCATAAATTAGTTCTGGTTAAACACCCGAAATGATTTTATTATTGGTAATGGTGAACTTTATTATCTAAAAATTTATTTGCCATTATATTTATCCTATCTCATGTGCTCTTTAACATGTGACTGGCAGTCCTCCCAGGGAAGATAGTGGCTATGTTCCCTCCTTTCAGGATTATCATGCCCAGTGTAGAATGGGAAAAGCAACGGCACACATCTTTAAGGCTCGGTAGTTAATAATGGAAAAAGGATGCAGCTTCCATCTAACTCTCTTTCACTATACTGGCCTTTGTTCTGAGACGGCCTAGGCATCCACAGAGGCCATATGTAGATACTTCAGCAAGCTTTTATCGCCTGTCTCTGACTCCACCTGTGTTACCTTGGTGATTGAAGAAGTCCTCAGCTGGTTCCAATCCACATTCTTGAACTCTTCCTATCAAGACAAGCAGCGTGGCATGGAGACAAGTCAACCTTATTGTGTCCAGGTAGATATCTTGGCTCCGAAAATATGAGATATTACAAATAATTGTTCGACTTTAAGATGCCAAGTTTTAGGTGATTTGTTATTCAGCAGCAGATGACAAATACACTGATAAGCTAGGCAGGTAAAAGGAAAACCACCCTGAGTTAACACGTTATGCTCAGAGGTCTGGATATAGGAGCTCCAGGAAGCATCTGATCCCCATAGCTTTCCTCATGATTGAAAAAGAAGAGGGTGCATCTTTGAGGAATGGAGGGGAGGGAGAAGCAGTGGGTCCTCATTCCTATGGAGTGAAGTTGCCCCCACTAGTCACAACTTAGTGGGATTACTGGCCACTTCATGTCAGTTTAGATGTCACTCCTCCCACCATGATGATGAGTGAGCACAGTCGGAGAGAGATAATCAAGAAATATTGAGTTTTATGGATAGGAACTAAGACATATCAAGGTAGAATACTAGTCTCCAACAGTGCAAATGTATCATTAAGACACTGTGAAAAAGAAATCAAATGTTAATTTTTAATTCTAATTTAATCAAATAGAATGAACAATGTGTTCAGGTGCATGTGTGTGGTAGGGGTATGAGGCATGCAGGTGCAGTGGTATACATGTCTACGTATGTGTGTCTATGTTTAGAATTTCTGACACACATTAACTCACTGCCCAGGTTTTACACTTCTTGCCTGACCTATTTCATTTTAAATACCACAACTATTATAAAAATAAAAGACTCAGTAGCAACAATAGTGGTTATTACTGGACCACTGAGTAAGCATGCAGTGGTATCAAAGGAAGAGATTGAAGCTAGAACTAATAATAGGAGAGGAATCTAGTTCTGAGAAATTAGGATGTGGTTTCTGAAACCACCCACTCTGCCCAATCAGATCTAGTACAAATATTCTGCATGGAAAAAATAAGCATGAAATTACTCAGTTTTTGAAAATCTGGTTCTTTGAAAATTGCATTACAGCATTAATAAATGCTCTTTCCACAGATTTTCTTAATAATCTGACCCATAGTTTCCATCTTTTAATTATTCTTCTAGTCCATACTTCTAAATTGTCAATATTATTTCAGCATTGTGTGGTAGAAGGAGATATTATATAATCCTGAATTTACTTCTTATTCAAATTTTCTGTAGAAAAAAATCATTTCATGTAAGAAAAATACTGACATCTTTGAACCATAATGTAAAACTGGGTAAATGTTCCATTTAGACATTTGCTAAAGTCTGGCAATTACTTCTTCAAGATCTGCTCCACTGATAAAGCTTCCATAAACCAAACAAATGAAAAAAATCAGATAAAGGGCAACAAAGAGAAGAAACAAGTAGAAACCCAATAAAAAGAAGGCCAAGGTCATCTCGATATATTAGAAAGTGCATCAGCCACGTTCGTGGAACATCGCTGGGGTAAGTCGTGTCTAAGTGAACTCCCTGCCTGCCAAGTTTATGTTGCACAAATATGCTTTCTTTCATTTAACATTCTCCCAGCCAGTCTCTCTGAGTCGAAACGTGTGCTGCCCACCTCAAATCACAGAGAGAGAATTTATCCGCTGAAGAGCGCTCTAAAGATTACGGACAAATTACAAGCCATATCAGCTGCCTGTAAAGTTTCCTGTGCTTAATTTACATTGACCTTGAGATCAACCTTAAGCCATCTGAGTATTCATCTGTCATATATTTATTTCCCATTGGGTACGAATATATTTTGCATTAATCATGTTGACAATTTCCTATTAAGTGCCACAGAAAAGAGATCCTAACATTTCTGATAGGCATCACTGACCAGAGTGAGAGAGAGGGACTACATTTCAGGTCAATATTTTTTCCTGGGAGTACTTGTGTAAACAAGCTTGGAAGGAGGCCTGGACACAGTGTGAGAAGTGGGACATTGGCGGCTGTTCTAGATTTACAGAACTACAACCAAATGGTGAAGCAACCTATTCAACTAAAGTCTAATCTCCGAGCGTAAGAAAGAAAATAGGACATTTATTCTCACTCATACTTTTCTCAGATATTCTGTAGAAAAATTGCATCTCAGCAGGTTCTAAAAAGAGTCAGATATGTTTTTCTTTAACTTACTGCTAGTTAATATTTTTTATAATAGGCATAGGAGTTATTATTTTATAAAATGCATTCTTCCCAGATGTTTCAAATTAAAAACACTTCTAAAATATTTGAGGAATTTAGTGCAATTTGAAAGTTGGAATATTTAGTATACTGAAAAACCTTTCTGGTTGAATGTGTGTATGTTACTGTAGTGAACATTTATTTTACTATGTATTGAAAGAAACTTAGCAAAATGATTGTCTTTTAAGAATGTTTACATACATACTCTCTTTGCTTAATGGCATGATTATGTTCTAAAATCAGACTGCTATGTGAAAATCTGCATTATGTGAAAATTGAGGATGATCACATCAGCCCACAACTGAAGAATAACTACATCACAACTACCAAATTATATCATTACACAATTCCATCAAGTTATATTATAGCTGTCAAACAACTAAGAATCATGGCCTATGACTATCACAGCCATATTACTCTCACTTCACATTGTTATTTCATAGCATTTTCACATGTCCTTCATGTGAAAAACATAATATAATAGATTTTTTTTGCTGTAGTGTAAATGCAAAATGTCAGATACAAGAGAGTTGAAAAGCAAAGAAAGGATGTATACCATGTTTTATTCTCTCTATCTCTCCTTGCCATTGAGTTGATACCGACTCATAATGACCCTATTGGACAAGGCAGAACTGGTTCTATATTTCCAAGACTGTAACTCTTTACAGATGTAGAAATCCCGTCTTTCTCCTGCAAGGCAGTTTGTGGTTTCGAACTGCTGACCTTGCAGATTACAGCGAATGTGTAATCATTATATGACCAGGGGTCCTTATACTATGTTTAGTCAGTGATATTATATTCAATAGTATTAATAAACACAAATTCTTGTTTGATCATCCAAGTATAATACATACTATTTCAGTAAAAGTCCTCTTTCAATGTATTTTTTCTATCCCTCAAGAATATTCTACACTCTGTGCTTTCTTTCGAGAGAGCCATAGCAGAGAATGGAATATTCTGTGGGCTGGAGGTCTCATTGAATATGAAGAGAGAAAATTGCATCTTACTGTTTATGTGTGCAATGCAAAACACTATAGCCTGGGGCTCATGGAAAATGATCACTTCAGATGACAGGTTAACAGCTATTTTCTTTATGCAAATAGCTTTCTTCATATGCATACAACTAGAAAATGAATTTAACCTATAAAAGTATTAAAATGCGCAGGACTAAGGTGTTATTTATTAAAAGCACAAGCGCTGATGTTATAGTTTGAGATTGCTCAGAAAATCAAAATGAACTGATAGGTAACATCATGCTAAATGGAGAAAGATCAAAGTTGCCAAGAATTTCACCTTGCTTGAATCTACCATCAATGCTCATGGAAGCAACAGTCAAGAGATGAAATGGTGCATTGTGTGGTAGTTACGTAATTTCATGTCAACTTGAAGACATATCTAAAGGGGGAGAGGTGGTGTTCAACCTGCCAATCAAGTCACAGGCTGATGGTGACTCCTTGTGGGTGTGGCCTTCTCATAAGGAGAGCCCTGGGAGCCTCCCTCTTCCCTCTGCCTTCATGTCCCTGCTGGCTGACCCTGATTGCTTCCAGAGCCACAGCAATTGGATCCACAGGCCTGTGATCTTCCTGAATTCTTTATCATTGCATGGCTCTGTGAGTCTGAAGAGGGATTATGGATGAGTATCGGACTTATGCACTAGAGTTGGACTGGATTGGGAAGCTTTATATATATATATATATATATATATATATATATATATATATATATATATATATGAAGAGTGTTTTATCAATAAGTGATATATATTATATATATCAATAAGTAATATATTTCACTTATTGATAAAACGCTCTTCCTTATACATGTATGAGTATCTCTGGATTTGTTTTTTAGTCAAACTAACCTAAAACAAATTGCATTTGGCAAATCTTCTTCTTTTAAGTATTGAAAATAAGGTTGTTTCTTTGAAGATTAACATATGTCTGCTTCAAACCACAGTATTTTCAATATTAAATAAGGAATACTGAATAAAATTGATGCATTTGAACTATGGTGTTGTTGAAGACTATTGATCAAGCAGATCTGTTTTGGAAGAAGCATTTCCGTTTGTTTTACAAAGGGTTGCTATGAGTCAGAACTGACTTGAAAACATAACAACAAACAACATGGAGGCACATAGAATAGGTATGATGGAGCATATTTTAAAAAGGCTTTTAGGAGATTAAAAAATACTGCATACGTCAGAAAGGATGTGTGTAACATTCACCAACCCAGTGAACTGCTCTGAGATATGTGCTGCTTTTGATGGTGTGACACTTGGACCGTCTTCTCTGGCCAAACATTTCCAACAAGCAAATTTGTGATAAAGGCAGAATCTCCAAGTCCACTGGTGTCGATTTGTCCATGTGTTGCTAGATCTAATACAAATTAACAGGATAAATACGGAATTTTCTTCCTAGACTGTGAACTGAAAAGTGTCCTATTAGGTGTTTTAAGCTTTCTGGGAGTCCCTAGTTGGCACAAACGGGTAAGCATCTAGGTGCTCACTGGATGGTTTGTAGTTGGAAGTACCTTGGAAGAAAGAACTAAAATCTGTAATCTGCTTCTGAAAATCCAGTCACTAAAAACCACAGGGAGCACACGTCTGCCCTGACACATAATTCATATACAACTGAATGGCAACTGCTTTTGTTTATATTTTTCAAATTTTTATAATCATAAATAATATAAACTATTTGGAAAATACAATCAGCAGCTAAGTAAGCAAAGCATAGCCACCCACCTCACAAATAACAGCAAAGATTGTTTCAGAGGCTGTGGAATAAAACTTCTGTAATATTTGAATTAGAAAACCTGTTTTGGAATATTTATGAATAAATTTTCAGCTCATCATAGGGCCCAGCAAAATATCTATCTTTTAAAATACTTCTCCCTTGCTCTCAAAGAATTTCCATCCTAAATAGATTAAAATGAGCAAGAATATTACTATTTTAATGATGTCTTATCCTTTATTATCTTGAAGTTTTCATTTTAGAGGCTTCATATTTAAGTTTTTTAAGTATATCATGATTAAGAGATTGCATTATTTCCATTAGACAATTAAAAATGAAAAACATAGTAATTAGAGGAAAAGGTGACTTGGATTGAAATGTGGGTAATTTTAACCAAGATATACTATATTCAGTAAACTCAGGATTAGTGGAAGGAGAAAATATATTAAAATATTAAGGAAATATAACTAGTAGATAATGTGCCTTGATATTTTCACTGTGACAGGTGTATTAAGCACAATCACTGTTCATCTATATTTCAAGCAGGTCTAAATGTAAATTCAATATTATCATAGAAATATAATTTTATTATATTAATTTAAAACAATTCATTAACCTTTACTTCTTTTTTCCATCACATATCAATCTGCCTATATTCAAGGCTTCATTTTCATGTTTTAACTGGTCCGTGTGAAATGTCTTGTAGTGAAATGTCTATAGCGTGGGCTATGAAAAGACATAATTTCAACTTTGCCTTCGTGGCACAGACTGGTGTTTGTTTTCTGTACATCATTGAATATTGGTTGCTGTTTAGGAGTGCATGTTGTTTCCTTAAAGCTAATTATTCTAATAGTGTCACAATATGCAGAATATTTGCTGAAACAGTAAAAAGAACTTCCAACCTTTTTTTGAAAACTGGATATTTATATATTATTTTTCCCTCTCCAAATTAAAGCATATATAAAAAATAGATGCATATGATGGGGCTAGGGCTACTAGATTAGATTAGTGTCTCTCAAGTAGTGGTAAATTTACTTCCTCTTATGTTTCCCATATTTGATAATTTCTGGACACATATTTGATTATCATGATTGAGTGGATGGGGCTTTCTGCTGACATCTAGTAGGTAGAGGTGAACGATCTTGCTAAATGCTTACATTGCTTCTCACAACATAGGGAATTTGTCTAAAACATCCAAAAGTTCAACAATGTTTAGGTGAGAAATGCTAGATTAGATGTTTTGCACTGAAATATTCAATTGTTCACTTTCCAGAGTGTGAAATAGGATGTATCATATCACCTATGTGCCTCTTTTGCCTTTTCCATAAAAGTTAAGCACAAAATTAAACAGCAGAGATGTAAATACACACACACACACACACACAAGGTTTTCTATCATAATTTTGTTTGTAATAATAAGTGGAAAACAACCTAAATGTGCAGCAGGGAAAGATTTCTAGGTTTATTCATGATGAATTATAAATGAGAATACTGTTAGCCATAAAAATAGTGTGTTAGATGAATGGTGGAATAACACAGAAAAAAAGATGAACGTAGTGAAGAAATAATTTATTGGGTAACATATACAGATTTGTCTAATATTATCAAAATACGTCTTTGTATGTGCATAAATATGTAAGTATCTTGATATTATTTATTTATATTCACAGAAAAATGCTGAAAGCAAAAATATTAGTTTGTTATCTCTGGGCAGTACTTATGGGTTCCTTCTATAGGCAACTTATACTTTTTATTTTAACGCTGGAATGGCACTTCACAAATTTCGATTACAAGGAGGGGTGTTCTAAGAGTCAAGGCAATTTTATGTGGTTTAAGGCCTTTGGGTTTGGTTTTGTGTCTTCATTCTGCTACTTATTTGCTGTGTACTTTGGTCTAAGAAATTTCATTTGAAAATGCACTGCTTCTTTGAATGCCTGTTTTAGAAACTCAGTGGTACAGTATGTAATCATCTGGTGAATGTTTGCTTTCTTCACCTCCCTTAAATGGGATAATATCAAATTTTACAGCATGATAGAGATTTAGCATTTTAGAGAATCATTTGAAAGATTTTAAAGCCTTATTATGAAGAATCGTAATGGCATTTGCCTTGTTGTATGCTCTCTGGTGACAAACACAGGCCCCACTTCTCATTGGCCTTAGAGTTGTGATTGCAGATTGATTTGTGACTAATTGGAGAATTTGGTCTGTTGACACGTTCCCATCTACTACCCTGGCTTCCAGTTTCAATTCAATTCATAAAAATTAATTGAGCACAAGTCAGCTTATAAGATGAAGGCTAAGACTAGGCAAAACCCTGTTTTCATGATACCTAGCAGAGAAGGCAGGTGCGCATACGAAGCTGCAAAAGAGATACAAACCAGGAAAGTGTGTGTGCAGGTCAGAACCAGACTGGAATGTTTTGTGTGACTTGGCAGGAACTTGGCGTCGCCTTCATAAATGGAGAAGAGTTAGTGATGAGAAAGAAGAATATTCAAGCCCTTCTCGGCATACAGCATAGACAAGAAGTGTAAAATTTGAGGCATCTGGAGGAAATGTAAAACATCAGATGTGGCTAATACATAGTGGTCACTGAAACTGAGAATGAGAATTAGGCTGATAAGGATAATTAGGCTGATAACACATTACAGAGGTCCTTAATGATTGGGCTAGGACAACTTGATTTTTAAAAATTAAATGGGGAATCACTGAAAATCTTTAATAAGGTAAGCAGCATAAAAATAAACTCTGAGACTGGTGGAATCACCCAGAGCATGGCCTTTAGTCAACTTTCATGTCTGGAACTGAACTTACTGCTTGCTGTGTGATCAGCTGTTTACGATCAAAAGGAGCGTCTTTATTTTCAGAGAGAAAGGAAAGAAGGAGGATGGGAACAGGACACGCAAGGAGGAGGTGGGAATAGGGATAGTATGTGGAGGAAATTGCAATGGATGAATTAGAATAAAGTGCGTATAAATCGCTAAATATAAGACTGATGAACTGTTCTATAAACTTTCACCTGATATGCAATAAAACGTTTGGAAAAATAAATTGGGTGATAGTGGGTGGGAGGGGGGAGAAGTTCTGATTAATGACTGAGAAAGTAGCTCAATTTCAAATTTATTTCTTCGTACATAAAAGTAGCTAATAGTTAACTGTGCCATCCTCCCGCAGCCCTTAGATGCACTGACTCTGTGTCCACCAGTCTGCGAATTCCCTGCTTCCTGCTTCACATGTTTGCATCATCCAGCTATGAAAGTCTGAAAAGGGCTCAGTTCACGACCCATGCATTTGACTTTGAGTGGGCTAGGATTCTTTCTTGATATAAAATTACTTGTTGAAAGAAAGTTCTTTCTTACATATACACAAATGTCCCTGGTTCTGTTTCTCTAGATGATTCAGCCTGATACAACAAGGTCAGCATTTGAAACCACCAACCATTTTGCAGGACTGAAATGAGGCTATTTTACTCCCATGAAGAGTTAGGTTCTCCAAAACCCACAGGGACTGTTTTACCCTGTACTATTGGGTCACTGTTAATAAGGATCAACTCTAAAACAGGGAGTTTTGTCATCGTTGACAATAATTTTAAAATTTATACAACAATATATGAATGTTATATTAATTTATCAAAGTAAATTTGTATACTTCTGAATATGAAGAATAGTTTATAATATATGAACTGTGAGATGTCATCAAGAACATCATAGATGGAGAATGCGAAAAGTCATTAAAAAGACAGGCATAGATTCTGAAACTTGCCTCTTAATCGTAAAGCGGCTAAGGCACAAAGCAGAAACGATGATGTCACAGAACTGAACACAAATTTCAAAAGCAGCTTGAGAAGACAATGTAAAAATAATGAAATTTGCAAAGGATGAGCTCACTCAGCATATCTAAAACTGAAAGAACTCAAGAAAAAAATTAAGCTTTGAATTGCAATATTGAAACGTTCTCTGGCAAAAATATTGTATGATGCACGAAGCATTCAAAGAAGATAGAAAAATACACATTTTTCCACCTTTGTGCCAAAAAGAATTCGTCGACATGCCACCATTTCAGAACATAGTACATGAGCAAGAACAAACTCCTCTGAAGGAAGAATTTCAAGTTGCACTGAAAGTATTAACCAAATACAAAGTTTGGGGAATTGAGAGACTACCAATCGAAAAGTTTCAACTAGGTGAAGAAGCACTGAAAGCACTCAGTCATCCATGCCAGGAAATTTGGAAGACAGCTATTTGCCAAATGTCAGGCCTTCCATATTTGAACCCATTCCAAGAAATGTAACCCAACAGAATGCTTAAATTATAGAACAATATCATTGATATCACATGCAAATGAAATTTTGCTGAAAATCATCCAATAAAATTTGCAGCAGTACATTGCCAAGGAGCTTCCAGAGGTTCAAGCAGATTGACAAGAGCATATGAAATAAGAGATATTATTGCTAATGTCAGATGAATCTTGCCTGAAAGCAGAGAGTGCCAGAAAGACATTTGGTTGTATTTTTTGATGATGCTGAGGCAATTGACTTGTGGACCGTAACAAAGTGTAACAGCCTTGAGAAGAGTGGGAAGCTCATATCCCTACCTGGTGCTCATGTAGAGTCTGCGTATGAATCGAGAGGAAGTCATAGAAAGAGATAAGGGAATATTGCATGTTTTAAAATCAAGGAAGGTGTATGATAGGGTTGCAGCCTCTCACCATATTTATTCAATCTGTAATCAAAGAAGCTGGATTATATGAAGAAAAATGCAGTATCAAGAATGGGGCCGGCTTAGTAACAACCTGCAATATACAGATGAAAAACTCTGCTTGTTGAAAGTGAATAAAACTTGAAGCACTTGCTGATGGAGATGAAAGAGTTCAGTCTTCAATAGGGATTATAACTCAATTTAAAGGAGACAACAATCCTCGTAACTGCACTAGTAGTCAGTATCATAGCCAACGGAGAAAATATTGAAGTGCAAGGATTTCATCCACTTGACTCTTTCTTGGATCTGCAATCAATGTTCAGAGACAAAGCAGTTAAGAGATTAAACATTTCATTGCCTTGGGTACATCTGCAAGAGACCTCTTGAGAGTGTTGAAAAGCAAGGATGTTATTTTGAGGTATAAAGTTCACCAAAGTTGGACATTGGATAAGGAAAACCAAAGAAAATTGATGCATTTGAACGATGGATTGACAAAGAATACTGAAAGTACATCAACTGCCTAAAGAACAAACAAATCTCTCTCAGCGGAAATGCAACTCGATGTTCCTTAGAGGCAAGGATGGTGAGATGGCGTCTCATGGCTTTGAGCATATTATCAGGAGACACAGTCCCTGGAGAAAGGCATCATACTTTGTAAAGTCGCAGGGCAGTGAAAAAGAGGCAGACTTCCCACAAGATTGATTGACACAGTGGTTTCATCAATGGGTTCAAACATACAAACAATTGTGGGAATGGCATAGGGCCAGACAATGTTTCATTTTTTTTTTTTCATAATAAGGTCACTATGATTTGGAACCGACTTGGGGACACCTGAAAACAAAGTAAATTTAGCATCTATGTGGGGTTAAAGCTTTCTCAGAAACAGGGCATTTGCTTAGAAAGCAAATATATTCCAGAATAAAGCAGTTAAGAATGCCTTCTTCTACAGCGAATAGATCATTTAGTTTTGCCCAGCCTCAATTTACCCATCCATGAAACAGGGAATCAGACCAGATATGCCAGGTTCCTTCTAGTCCTGAAATCCTATGGAATTATGATTCCCATGGGTTACCTCTCACAGCCTCTCTAAAGATTATATTTCAAAATTGTCTTATAAGTTGAATCCTGTCGCCCAGCCTGTAGGTGCTGCATACTCACCTGCCTTTGAGTATGTTGTAATATCAGTAGCCAGGAATCTTCTCCCCAAGTTTGATGTACATATAGGTTAATTTATGTTATCAATCACTGGCTATCAATTTTATCACAGTGACTGCAATAGTTGACATTATTTTACAAAGTCATGTCAATTAAAAGTATATATTGGAAACAAATGCAGTGATACTACCTTGGTATTATGAAGCGATCATATATCCACTTTATACTTTTTTTAAAGGAAATTCACTTTTCTTTTACTAAGTGATATAGTTAAAGTTTATTGTGCCAACCTGGCCAATAAACACATGTGGGGTTAATTGAAGGGTGGAGGGATATATGGCACGGTGAGCCTCACCTTTGGAGTTCTTGGGTCTCTTGCTTTGTGATGGTTGGACCAGGGTGAAGCTGCCTTAGCCTGCTCCCTGTCAGTTGGCAAGGCTCACTTCCTGCAAGACATCCCTGAGGAGAAGCCACATAGACCTAACCCAATGCAGCCCTGGGTGCTGGAGCAGCCATGTGGAGACCCCTGCCAGTGCTGAGATGCTTACACACTCACTGATTCGGCTTTCCTCCTGCAGTTGGCATCATAGTGTGTGTTTGGTGAGAAGGAGGAGGACTTTGTGGATTGGTGTTGGACATATGAGTTAATGGGTTAATGTTGGACTTGTGGGCTTGGACAGCACTGGGTTGGGATGTTTTCTTGATGTGCACTTAACCTTTATATAAAACTCTCTCTTATACATATGAGTTTCTGTGGATTTTTTTCTCTAAAGTACCAGACAAACACACTAAAATATGAAAACTATTTCCCTACTTTCTTTAGTTATACCTAAAATATCTGCATCCAGGATTAATGAACCACTTAAAAATCTACCTTGATGTTTAATATTTGTATTTGCACTGTTAGATTTCTCCTAAAACAAGCATTGAATAAAATTCTCCTAAAACGAGTGTATAAATGTTTGATTGCATATAAATTGTTTTTATGTAATTTGTACCACCTTCCAAGAGAAACCTGGGGCATTCTACAGCATTTTTATTAGAATGTTTGTCCCTGACACTCATATAACCAAATCAACTGACAAGAATCAATTCACAGCAGATGCTAGAAGGTAAATAGATTCTCACGTATTCGCACCTGAATGGAAATATATTGAAAATAGTAGTTTGTCTACTCTAATATGATACGATCTTCCTGAAATAAGGAACCTAGAGCTATTCTTGTAATATTGGGAATTTAAAATCTGAAAATTTGAAAGCAGGACGAATTTTCTACTTGTGGAGAAATTTAGAGATCCATTCTTGTGTCCCAAAGAACCACTGGGCTCACTGCTGTTTCAGAGTAGATGCTTAGGAAATGCTTATTAAATGTTAACGAATAAATAACTTTTGCATACTCTTGTTGGAAAGAAAATTGAAAAGCTAGTTATTGAGGATGATAGCACAAAGGAAGATCAATTTACCAGCTGTTAAGAAAATATTATTTTGATATGCAATAGACATCATGTGGATGTCACATGGGACTCTACATTTGAAGTCAGTGTTGTCATCCTAGCTTTTCTAAGGCTGTGTAGGTTCCTGACGTGTCCTGAGTGTCTTCTCTCATGTGAGATCTCGTCGGTGAAATATAGTCTTTCATACATGCAAGGAGCACGTGGGGAGCACAGATGCAGCAGAAGATCATCCTTACAATACTAAACTCCTAAGAAAGATTGATTACCTAAATATTTTTATCTTAAGAGATATAAATAAAGCTATATTCCTAAATGATTAAAATGTATTTTAACCTGTGCCAAAACTAAATTAAAATTTGTAATTTTGGAACTCTATTTACAGAGTTAATAAGCTAAGTGAATATACAATACACAAAATAAATCCTATGCAAGAGTTTGAGAATGTTTGCAGCATCACACAATGAAACACATGTAACATATTGAGCTGCCTCAACATGTGCACTCACCAGGATTTCATGTTTGAAGTGGATGGATGCTCAAATTGACACTAATCACATTGTTTTGTCACTTGGCTTTCTGACACCTATCTTTAAAATAATATGTGTGCATTAAGGCATACATTTGAGTTCTTCATAAAGCGAAGGTAACTCGGCTAGTCCATGTGTAGTTATAAAGAATGGTGGCACTGCCTAGAATACGTGTATATGTTCTTTGTGACACTAAGTGATTTATAGCAGTATGCTACATCAAGTATGTGCTCACCAACTAAGAATAGTTCTTATTATTTAAGGGAACTCTGCTTGAACTCTGCAGGAGATGCTTGGACAACTTCAAATAAATACTATAGGATGATTTTTGTTTGAGTTTCCATTCGACTCAATTGCATGCCTGCTGGTATCACACTGTCAAAAATTATCAGAGTCTAACAACATTGAAATGTAGACTTCAAAATGTTTCCCTGATACTTTATATTTTTCTTTAATTTTATTTCATGAAATTCTTTCCTTTTTGCCCCATTGTCTATAAAAGTTGATTGGTTTGTTCATTTTCTATTTGCAGTCTACCTTTGTAAAACTCATGAGGAAACATTTTAGTCATAAGGTCGTTATGTTAATTTAAAAATTGGACAACAATAATTTCAAAAATAACATACAACACAATAAGTATAATATTAGCAAGAATGTATCATATTTGTATAGGGTTTCACTACTTATGTAACCTTTAAACAGCCATGATCCCATTTAATCCTCAAGGTTCTTTAAGTAGATAGTATCACTCATTGTTTATTAAATGGTCTTATTTTAGTTTCTACAATTTCATATTGTGTTTTGTTAATTGATAGGCATGGGAAATAAATGTACTGCAAAAAAATTTCAGCGCAATTTACAGCTGAAGTTATATGCAATTTTTCTCTTTCTGTAAGGTGGTATAGGGGTCTATGTCAGATTGTTTACTAGATAAACTAATTAGTGGAGAATTACCTATTGCTTTCTGTTCTTGGTAATGCACAGAACACTGATGTGTACTTGTTCCGTTTAGCAAAGTCCCTCTCCCTAATCTTGCGCTACCTGCGTGCATCATGCCAAAGCCAGTGCCTGCATCATCCTTCTGTTTGCAAGCAAATGTTGGTGGGTGGGACACGCGTTTTTCACAGCAGCTAAATTTGTCTTAGAAGCAAATAGAAGAGAGTAGAAAAGAGGAATACTAACCAGGATATTGTTATTTTGACACATTTAGTTACCTTTTAGAGAATGTTCTCATACTTTCAGCTTGATGTTATCTCAGCATCTAGTAGGCAGCAGAGACTGTTCCATCATATTGAGAGAGGTCTATTAATAAAACAGTATTCTTTTGTGTGTAGTAATCTTTAATCTTATTTTGTCACACACTTCTCAGTAGCACTTCCACTCATTTTACAGTATAATTTATGGCATCGAAACAACTCCTGCCCTGGGAAAGATCAGGCTGTCAAGGTTTACTTGTCTTTGAAGAAAAGTAATAGAGCATTATTTATGAACCAAAGAATATACCTCACTCTTTAATCAATCAGGAGGATGCTCGTATCATTGTGGCTTTTGTCACTCCCGCCTTCCCAAAAAGAATGAAAGGGGACAAAAGAGGAAACATAAGCAAAGAAGATGCCAATCTTGCTGTTCTTTTATGTTGTAAAACTCTTATCTTTTATGTTTCTTCTGGTTTGGTATTTACGGCACTGTGGAAATTTCAAGCCTGATGATGTTTGATACTAGGAACATTTGGTGAATTATGGGCAAGGGATTGATCTTTTCTAAGGATCATAGAATCTCTGGACAGATTAATCAGCCCAATTCACTATGTTCATCATATGAAATTCATCTACTCAAACAGGATATTTTTAATTAAAAATGTGCATAAAAGAAAATCAAAGTGGTACAAACTCTTTTAGAGTGTCATCATGAAAACAAAAGAAATTACGAAGGTTTTGTATAAAATATCCAAAATACATATCCTCATTTGGCCCACATACATTTCTAAAAACCACCATGAGCATATAATAAAACATGCTGTGTGGAGAAATGAATTGATAATTAGAGAAAACAGTTACACTTTGTATAAATGTTTCCAATAAGGATTTACTTTAGATTTAGACAGAGTGATTGGTGTGAATTAATTACTAACATATATATATGAAGGAACTTCAAAGGGTTTCTGGACAAATTTAATTAAAGATAATGCAGAAAGACAATGTTTAAATACAATTATAAATGAGATTATATTAAATTAATATTTGGTGTGACTTTAAGAATATGTAAAACAACTTATGAATCTTCAAAATTTAATAAGAAAACAAACTAAAACCCCAGAATTGGAAAAGCATGTAAATGTTGGAAATATTTGCTTTAAAAGGACACGTCAATCAAAACACTAAGTACAATATTGAAAGTATAGTTTAGAGATTTTCAAATATATTTAGAAGTGAATAATGTGTCCAATAAGTTTAAATTATTACTTTATTTATATGCACCACTAAGTAGGTAAGGTACTCAATTTCATTAAAGACTATAAGCACTGGAAAAAATATTGTTCTGTTAATTCAGTGAAAACATTAACTTCTATTTGTCAAATTTATAAAAACAGTTTTATTCACAAAAGAGTATACTAGTTTGTAAATATGTAAAATTTTTAATAGTGGTTGGATAAAACTTGACTTTACATACAAATATATCATTTGAATTTCAGAAGGATGAAAACTTATTTTTCCTCAAACAACTGGGGGTGGGGGCAGGCTGGACACTGCAGTCGGACTTGCTGTATAGGTGCAGGTTAGAGGCAGTAAAGATGGAACAGTAAAGGGCAGCCCTTAAAGTATGGAGCCTGGCCTCTAATGGTAGTGGTCTGTCACAAACCTTCCTAGCTTTCCAGTATGAAGGAATGAAGACATCGAACTGAGATGATAATTCACAATACCAAAATATAAGACTGAGTTTGAGAAGGCAGGGAACTAAAATGGAATTGCAATGGATAAAATGAAAAACCACACCTAAAATACAGCAGAAAATTGAGATAGACCACAATCCTTCTTGTCGTCTGGCTATGCCACAGCTGCTTGCAATGGATGCCGACTGACTCATTCTCTGCCATGTACTTGTGTGCCATTTCCTTTTCATGTCACTTTCATGCTAAAATAGCACTTAAAATTTTATTTCTTATAATTTTCATAGCCGTAAAGGAAGAGAACAACAATGATTCAGTATGTTGGAATTCGGAGTATAGCAGAAAGAGTTAGGAATGCCAGTGTGGATGTGTGGGGAGGACGTCTGGGGGGAGAACAATAAAAGCTCCCACAGTGGGATATAAAGGAAATCAAAAGTTTATTAAATTTCATTCGTCCAGAGTGTGAGAGTACCAGAAGTTGGAGACCGGAGAGCATGTCAGCTCAATCTGTCAAAGCTCAAGTGCACATCTTCCTAAATTATTAAAGGCTACAGCAAGTTTCTGTAATGCAGCAAGTAATGCTGCCTCACATAACACAACCATTTTTAAGAGGACTAAGCATTTTAATGTAGGTAAGGAAAGTCTCAAAGATGATCCCAAAGAATGAAGACTACAGATCTCATTCAGCTTCAATAAATGAAGAAACTGTGTTTGAAGTTCACACCCTGATGGAAGAAGACCATTGGTAATTGAATTACCATTGATGTAATGGCTAATGCACTTGGGACATCACAGTGGGCATCTCAATTCATACCAAATATCTTGTCCTCAGAATACTTGTGGCACCCATGACTGCATTCTGTTAAGTTCAGCTACGTCAAAGAACTAATATTTCGATCAGTTTTTTAAACAAGACTGAGGCTGGTGAGGGTGGTTTTTGAGGATGAATTATAAGTGGGGTGAGTACTGGCTTTACTGATGTGCTCCAAAGAGCAAAACCTAATCAAAGCAGCAACTTTCAGGTGTCTCTGCTGGACCCATTTAATTCCAGGCAGAGCGATCAGCTAAGCCTTGATGGTTATTGTTTGGAGGATCCCTTAGGGGTAATGTTTATCATCTCTTTAAGGACACAGGATGTTATTAGTCTGGATACTTTAGAGAAACAAATTCACAGAAACTCATATATCTAAGAGAGAGTTTTATCTAAAGGGTACGTGCACATCAAGAAAACATCCCAACCCAGTGCTGCCCAAGCCCACAAGCCCAACATTAAGCCGTTAACTCATATGTCCAACACCAATCCACAAAGTCCTCCTCCTTCTCACCAAACACACACTATGATGCCGACTGCAGGAGAAAAGCTGAGTCAGTGAACGTGCAAGCATCTCAGCACTGGCAAGGGTCTCCACACGGCTGCTCCAGCACCCAGGGCTGCATTAGGGTGGATCTATGTAGCATCTCCTCAGGGATGTCTTGCAGAAAGTGAACCTTCCAGCTGAAGCAGGGAACTAGCTAAGGCAGCTGCACCCTGCTCTGACCGTCACAAAGCAAGAGACCCGAGAACTAGAAAGGTGAGGCTCACTGAGCCATTTATCTCTCCACCCTTCAACTACCCCACATGTGTTTATTGGTCAGGTTGGCATAATACACTAACTATATCTCAGAAAAACCATGACAGGAGATGCTATTAGGTAGATATTTTCAGAAAAATTGGAAACTGCATTAATAAAAGGCCAGAAAAGTTGTGTTGAGGAATTTTCCCCAGAACAATGCACCTCTTCATTCTTCCTAAGCATTTCTTCAATGGTATTTCGAAAAGAGTCCCTTTGGGAAAACTTACCCATCCACACTACAGCCCTTTTCTTGTCCCTTCATATCATTTTCACCCCAAACTCCCCAAGCATTTATAAAGAACATTATTTGAGTCATTCACAGATCCCAAATCTACCATTTTATCATCGTAAGTCAAGGAGTATGGAATTCTTCAAGAAGCATTGGAGAAATGAAAACACCACTCCAGAAATGTCTAAACCTTGAGTGAGGATATGTCGATAAACAATAGCTTCACGTTTTGATATTTTTGTTTAATACCACCTTGTACAACTGTATAGCAATACTTTCTGACCCTCATATTGTGAAAATTATATGCATTATCCACTTAATCTATGTAATACTATCTATGTAACATTAATCTATGTAATACTGGTCTGAATACAGTGAACATGAAAATATATGAGAATTTAAAATCAAGGAACAGAAAATGATTGACTAAGAAAAAATATTTGAAAAAAATTAATATAGAAAAGTCAATGGCACTTTCCATAGGAAGCTAATGTGGAGAAAGAAACAACTATATTCCGGGAGTAGGATATAATTTTACCAACACGCAACACTTCGGGAAAAAGAAGAAGGCACATGTTGATGCTCTTGCTGTATACCCTGGAATAATCGTCTGATTAAAAATGTGTTTATTTCCACCTGCCCTTATCAGCCTCTCTTTGGCGGGGGGTTTCTGTAAAGTCATTAGGCTTCTGCCCGTTGTGCTCGGGAATGAAAGATCGCTCCTGTGTCCTCAACCAATGACTAACAGAAATGGGTCCCAAGAGAGGTACGTTGTCTCCCGTAAATGACTCCTGGGATTCAGGAAAATAAAAGGCACTTTTAATTGACTACCCTTCCTTCCACAACTCATGTTCCCAATTCACTATGGTGGTTCTTTCACCAACCACATCTACAAGCTGTCCTTGTATTCTTGTCTCAAGGTCTTCTTGTGGAGGAAGCTCACATTGAGACACTGAGCAAATTTTAGGGTTCAAACCATGTCTCTGGTTAGAATTCATCTAGGATTTGTAAGCAGCAAATGAAGTCTTAATCATAATACTTCCTATAAAATCCAACCCAAGTTTGCAACTTATCAAACATGACTTTTCCAAGATAATGGCAAAGACTAAAGTATGCCATGAACCATGACACGGTTCACCCAAAGTAATTTTTAATGAGGAAATATCTATTAAATACTGGCTCACTAAATGCATAATTCTAATTAAGAAAATGTCTACTTGGCATGAAAGTACGCTGGTTTTTGATATTTCCTCTACACTAATTAGTGCCAAAAGACAGTACTATTTACTCAAGAATTTTATATACAGATGCTTATATATATAATGCTGAAGTATATTTCAAAATTATATTATTATATTGTATTATATTAATTATATTATATGTGCCAAAGTATATATCAAAAATATATTAAAATTACAAAAGAATACCCTAATCAAGGGAGAAGTGGAACAAAATTAAGAAATCAAGAATTGTGAAAGGTTTATATGAGATGAGAGCTGGTTATGTGATTATTTAAAATATAATATAAATTATAATTTTAAGTTTTTGCAACCCAGTGAGAACATTTAAAGAAAATGCTAAATTGTTATTGAAATGTTAATGAGACATACACAAATAATTAAAAAGTAAACATACATCATCTGCTTAAATTAAAATTTCAGATTGTGTTAGCAGACATAGAAATTTAGAGGTTGAGGAAATGCAAACCAACTCACTGAGTTGATTTCAAATCACAGTGGCATTATAAAGGGTTTTTGAGATTATAGATTTTAACAGGAGTAGAGAGTCTCACTTTGCTCTCAAGCAGCAGCTGGTGGTTTTGAACTGTTGATTTTGTG
The DNA here is from genome assembly GCF_050624435.1 of Tenrec ecaudatus. Taxonomy (NCBI): domain Eukaryota; kingdom Metazoa; phylum Chordata; class Mammalia; order Afrosoricida; family Tenrecidae; genus Tenrec; species Tenrec ecaudatus. Next base: position 87,691,008 of record NC_134534.1, on the reverse strand, counting down.
GTTAATAGTCAAACAGCTAGTCCACAAAGCCACCAGGACTCCTATGAACTATATTTATTTTAAGTTAAAAAGTAAAAATATGAGATTATGTTTCTGTTATCTTTAAATTAGAAAATGGGTGTCTAAGACTGCAGGAGGAGCCCTGGTGGTGTTGGTTGCCTGTTAGGCTGTGGTCCTCCAGGTCAACTGTTCAAAACCATCTAGAGAAGCCAAACCTATGAAGTTTACATCTGTATATGCAGTTTTTGTTGTTGTTTGAGGTCATTGAGTCTGTTTTGACTCACAGTGATCATATGTCCATCAGAATTAAAGACTGCCTGGTCCTGAGCCACTGTCCCACTTGCTTTTATGTTTCAGCTCATTATTGCAGCCACTGTGTCAACTTATCTTGCTGAGGGTTTTTCCTCTTTTCTGCTGCCTCACAGCTTTAACCCAGAAAGATGTCTTTTCAATTTCTATATGCCCACATGCATATTTGTGTATATATCTATGTGTGTATCTCTGCTTGCGAATGTATGTATATAGCATACACGGCTGTAGAAGTAGGCAAATTTTTACATATAATATATTTATATCCTGAAATTAAGTAGTTCATTCATATCAAAATGATTTATACAATGAGAACAACCATCAATTTTAGAACTAATTTTTTCTTTCTTGAACTCATTGTTATTAGTTCTCCATTTCCCCACACCCTCCTCTGCCATACCCCCATGAAGGCATTAGTCCAGTTATGGTCACTATAGATGATCTCCTCCCTGGGGTACAGACAGCAGAGAAGTCAGGAGAGGGGAGGAGATGTCGGACAGGCAAGATATGACAAAATAATAATTTATAAATGATCAAGGGCTCATGAGGGAGGGGAGAGCATGGAGGGAGGGGATAAAATGAGGACCTGATGCCAGGAGCTTGGGTGGAGAGCAAGTTTTTGTGAGAATAATGAGGGCAATGAATGTACAGATGTGCTTTACACAATTAATGTATGGATGGATTGTGATAAGAGTTGTATGAGCCCCTAATAAAACAATTAAAAAATGAAAAAGTACCAAAGGGGGAAAAAAGAGAAAAATACACACACACGCACAACAGAAACCCCACAACAATAAAAATATGATAGAGACAAACCTCAATTGTAAAGAAAGCAGAACATATTAAAAACTAGGATAAATCTAAAAGGGGTAAAAAGGAATATCAAATGATAAGGCGTTACATTTAAACCTAATTGTATCTGCAATAATTCATTTTCCAATTTACTCTACATGATTGTAAGGCAATTCACTTCTTTGACCTACAGTCAAAGTGTATTCCCCAGAGGCCTAATCCACATGTATTTTCCCATTGCTTCTTTTTAAAAAACTGAAACAACTTTAAAATGGGTCAAAAGGAAGATGAATGATAATATATTACACTTTAACTTACCTACATCTGCCATAATCAACTTTAGAGTGCTCTCTGTCGGATAACAAGACTAATCACATGCCCGTACTGTGATTAGAGGAAATTCATTGGACGCTTAATCCTGTAGGGGCTTTGGGGCTTCCACTGCCATCACATCCTTCTGCAAACCAAGTGTTCACAATTTAAGCTCTGATGCCATTCCCTCCTCTGGATTTGGATTTTATTATTTAAAATCCTTTGATCCCATAGGCTGGTGTGCATCTTCCATGTGAACTTCCATGCCTCTCTTAGATGGCTTCTTGTTCTAAGACAAGCTGTCTTAGATGCTAGTCTTTCTGCTAGCAGGGCACCATCTTTACCATACTTTGCTATAGCACCCACATCTTCAGCGTTCTCTTCATGAAGGTCAGCATCAAGTATGGTCAAATCATAAGAACTAATTGTTCTTATATTGGGGTTGAATTAAGTGTTAGTCCAAAATCCATTTTCACTCCCAAAAAGAGTTATGGTCTGGGAGACTCACAGATGCCATTGGATCCAAAGACTATCTACTCACTGGCCTGTAATCTTCTACATTTGGCATCATTGCATGTGTTTTGTGAGTCTGAAGAGGACATTATAGATTGGTATCAGACATAAGGGCTAAAATTGCACTTATGGACTTGATCTGGACTGGGCTGGGATGTTTTCTCAATGTTCAATTGCTCTTGTATATAAATCTCTTTCTTATACACATATGTGTGTCCATGGATTTGTTTCTCTAGTCTACCCAGACTAACACACTAGGGTTTACCAGATGTAAAGCCTAGTTTACTTAGTAGGATTTCCACATCAAGTCCTCTGGTCATTAATCCACATTGAATTAGTTTTTGTGAATGGAGCAAGATCCTGTTTCATGCTTCTGCAGACGGAGACCCAGTTTTTTCTAGCACCATTTGTTGAAGTGGCTATCTCTTTCTGATTTAATGTTTTTTGGTCCTTTATTGAAAATTGGTTGCCTGTGAGTGGATATTTTTTTAATTAGACAGGGTTCTCTAGAGAGATAAAACCCGATTGCTGATAATTATGTATATATCTATAACTGCTGATAATTGTACATATATCACAAGAAATGAACTGTTAAATTATATACAGTAGATATATAATACAAGAAATGAATTGTTACATTATATACAGATAGATATATAATACAAATGAACAGTTAAATTATAAAGCACTACAAATGGCTCAGTGCAACTCACTCCCATGAGAGAGTTGTGAGACACTTGTAGTCCTTCAAGTCTTAAGGGCTGCCAGGTAGTCCTCTATAGAGAGAGCGAGGCTATCGCAGCGCAGGCAGCACACAGCAAGGCAGATCGCCAACTGTCATTCCCCAACACAAGAAATGTAAATTTCAATCGTGTGGTCTTAAAGGGACCTGAACTTACAGTGAAACAGTCCACAGGCTAGGTGTCCCACAGGTAGTGTAGCCTGTAAATTTAGGCACAGAACAAGCAAGGCAGCCACACACTGGTCCGATGATCAAAGAGTGAGAGACAAGAAAGATGAGGCTCACTGAGCCATTTATCTCTCCGTCCTTCAATTAATCCCACTTGTGTTTATAGGCCAGGCTGGCAAAATAAACTAACCATTAACTTTTATTTCTGAGTTTTTATCTTGTTCCATTAGTCTGGTTATCTATCATTATTCCAATATTAGGCAGTTTTTTACTGCTGTGGTTTTATAGTATGTCTCAGGTTGGATAGTGTAAAGCCTCTTATTTTGTGGTTCTTTTTGAGAAGTTCTTTATATGGGCCTCTCCCCTCTCCACATGAAATTGATAATTATTTTTCCATTTCTTTAAAGTATGGAGTTGGGATTTGGATGAGCATTTCATGTTGTATTTATAAGTTGCTTTAGGTATTATTGATATTTTTACAACATTAAGTCTTCCTTTCCATGAGCATTGAATATTCTTCCTATTGTGTAGGTCTCTTTTGGTTTCTTGTAATAATGTTTTGTAGTTTTCTTTGTACAGGTCTTTTGTTTATTTGGTTTGGTTTGTCCCTAGATATTTTATCTTTTTTGTGGCTATGGTAATTTATATTTTTTCTAGGTACTCACAAGGAAACAAATTCACGCATATTCATATGTGTATAAGAAAGAGGTTTATAGACAAGAGCATTTGGATATTGAGAAAACATCCCAGCCCAGTCCAGATCCAGTCCGTAAATCCAATATTAGCCCATATGTCCGATACCATTCTATAAAGTACTCTTCAGACTTACAAAATATATGCAATGATGCCTAACTAATGCAGGAAGATAACAGGCCAGTGGGTGGGAAGCCTTGTGGATCCAGTGGGAGGACACTAGCATAGCTCCATGTGTCTTGTCAGTAGAGAGTCTTTCAGGGAATGAGTCTAGAGAGTTTCTCCCACCTGTAGGAGTTCCCAGAATCCTTGGGAGAAGGTCATGCCCACACAGAGGCCCCATTGGCTATATCCCAATTGACAGGCCAGACTCCACCCCTGCACTCTCAATCCTTAAATTAATACCAGTTAATGTAGCTATTGCAGTATCTTTTTCAGAACTCTCTTCCGCGGTATAAAGGAATCTGATTGATTTTTGCTTGTTAATTATGACATCTTGCTACTTTACCAGTTTCCTTTTTTGTTCCCAACAGTCTTTTTGTGGCACCAGCATTCGCCATATTCAAAATCATATCTGCAAATACTGAGAACTTTATTTTTTCTTTGTATTTCTTTCTTTCTTTCTTTCTTTCTTTCTTTCTTTCTTTCTTTCTTTCTTTCTTTCTTTCTTTCTTTTCTGGTTCTGGCCAAGACTTTCAGCAAAATATTGAAGAATAGTGTTGTTAAGGGCCACCCTTATAATTCCATTTTCAATGAAAATGTTTTCAGTCCTTCCTCTTTGCAATATTCACCATTGGTTTTCATTTATGGCCTTTATTATGTTGAAGAGTTTCCCATCTATTCCTATTTTACTGATTGTTTTTATTAGAAAGTTTTGTTGCATATTATAAAAATAATTTTCTGTATATATAGATATAGGCAACTGGTTCTTACTCTTTGCTTTCAGAATATTAAGCCATTGTTGCATGAATTCCTACTGGTTGTGATTAGTTGTTGGATTCTATTGGCAAGAATGTCACTGAGAATTCTTGTATCTATGCTTATGAGGAATTTTGGTCTATAGATTTCCATCCTTTTAGACCTTTGACTTTTTAAAAAATCATGGTTCTGCTCATTTCATAGAATGAGTTGGGTGTTTGCTGTCCCTTTCAATATTCTGGAATAGTCTATGTGAAATTGTAGACAGCTCTTCCTTGAGTACTTGGTAGAATTCCCCTGTGACACCATCAAGTCCTGGGCTTTCGTTGATCTCTATTTCTTTTGTTATGGGTCTGCTATACATCCATCTTCATTCATTTGGGTAGATGGTGTGTTTCTACGTATTAGTACATTTCTTCAAGATTGTCAAACTTGTTGGAGTACAGTCATTTATTATACTGTGTTTTTAATCATTTTAGTTCATTTGGATCTGTTGTAATGGCAACTTTTTCATCGCTAATTCTAGACATTTGCATCCTCTCTTTATTTTCTCTTAAGTTTTCCATCCGTTTGTAAATTTTGTTAATCCTTTCAAAAAAGCAACTTCGTGCTTTGTGGATTCTTTCCAGTGCTTTTCTCTTTTCTAGTTAGCTTATTTCTGCTCAAATCTGTATGATTTCTTGTGCTGTTCAAGTTTTATACTGTCGCCCTTACTCTAGTTGTCTGAGTGTTGGGTCAGGAAGCTGATTTGCAGTTTCTCCTTTTTGTTCATGAGTGTGTTGATTGCTAAAAATTTCCCTCTGATTACTGCTTTTCCTATGTCCCAAAGGTTCTGGTATGGTGTTTTATTATTTTCCTTTGTTTTAAGGAATTTCTTAATTTCATCCTCTATTTGCTTTGTTTCCCAGTCGTCTTACTATTCAGACTCCATGTGTTTGTCGTTTAGTTCCTGTTACTTCTATTGTTGATTTCCATTTTTATAGCATTGTGACCCGAGAAAAAAAATTGTAAGGTCCTAATGTTTTAAAATTCATTGAGGTTTGTTTTGTGTCCCTTTGATACAACCTATTCTAGAATATGTACCATGTGTGATAGAAAAGAATGTTTACTGTGGTGTTGTTGGGTGGCATCCTCTCTGTCTATGAGGTCTACTGTATTATTTAATTTTTCTGTTTATTGAGTTTCTTTCCTGATGATTTTCTTTCCTTGACAGCAGTGGGTTGAGGTCTCCTCTTACTGTGGTTGAACTGGTCATTTTTGTTTTAAACCCTGTGGGCATTTCTTTGATACATTTTGAGAGTCTATCATTATATTATAAATATGTTTACTAAGATGATATGTCCCTGGTGTATTGTTCCTTTAATTATTATTTAGTCCCTATTCTTCTTTATAAGCATGAAATGCCATCTATTACCCCCACCCCCACCCCTGTAGTTTCTATTATAGTCTCTCATTATGTTAATTCCCTTGAATCTTACCTCTTTACAGTTACTATGGCTTGGTGGATATTTCATCATTCTTTGATTTTTTAGTCAAATTTTGTCTTTGTTTTAAGGTGTGTTTCAGCTAGGCCGCTGATAGGTCTTGGTTTTGATCCATCCCCTACTCTCTGTCTGTTGGTTTTATTTAATCCATTGACATTCAGTTTCATTATTTGTATATATCAGTTTGTTGTTTTTGTTTAGACACCCACCCCCCCCCGCCTTTTGTGGTTATAGTGGAATTATTGTTCTTCCTTTTTTTCTGTGTTGTCTGAGTACTGCTTTCATCATATTGTTTACTAGGTGGTATTGCTTTCTCTGATGCGCTTATGTTTATTTGCTGTTTCAGTTGATTATCTGATCATTGTTATTCAGTTAATGTTTTTTGTTATGTTGGTCTTGTTTTTTTCAATTATTTTAATTTTTCCTTGTCTGGAAATACCTTTGGTTCTCCTTCATGTAGGAGCAATAATTTTGTTGACTATAGGATTCTTGCACGGCAGTTTTTTCTTTCAGACAGATTTATGTCACTCCATTGTCTTCTTGTATGCAGAGTTTCTGTTTTTCCTGAGGAACAAGAATGCAATAAATAAAATAAATGTAATGACTGTGATAATAAATGGCTGTCTGGGTAGGCCAATGGATTTGGAAAGATAATAAAAAAAGGAATTTAAAAAGGTTAATCAAAATTAATAAGTTCCATGGAAATATATTTCATGGGGGGGGGGGGAAGAAAGGACAATATAAAGAGAAAATGTGTGGATGTGTATGGAAACAAAGGATAAAAAAGATAAAAGATTCCATTGTGGTGGGTGTGCATGCTGAATTTCCATTGCCATGGTAACATGAACATGGCATGTCTTTGCACTATAGAAATGTCTGTTTTTTTCCTGGGTAATGGCCATTCTCAAGAGGGTGGAGTTCATCTGAGGGCACGCTGGAACTGGTGGTGGGAGAGAACTCCAAACATATGAATATTAGAGTAATCAAAGTACAAAAGATAAAAAAATTAAAGAAAACTACTTTATGGGTGAGGATTCTGACTATTTTTAGAGTATTATTTTGTATATATGTATGCTGCCTTGGGGTAGGAAAGGTCAAGTGGAGCCAAGGCATCAGAGAACAAAGAAGGAAATAAGGAAGAAGTGAGAGGGGGGAAAGGTGAAAAGTTAAGCTTGGGTACTCCCTATATTTGTACCAAGTTGCCTGTGAAATCTGCTAGTGCCTAAAGTCCAGTAAGGGAAGAGATTTGGCTAGTTGGGTTGCCCCAGGGGCTGGGAAAATTGTCTCTGTTGCAGAGGAGCAAGATGCAGCTTATGCTGCACAGAAGATGCAGTTTATGCTGCTGGTCAATGGTAATGTGTAATCTGTCAGTGGGTCTTGCTGCTCTCCCACTTTAAGCAACTTGGTCCTACTTAATTTTAAGTTGACATTCTTGATGCCAGGCAGTGTTGTATATTGCTCATACTGGAAACTCTCTGGTAGTTGCTGAATATATCTTCCTGTACTTGCCATCTACCAAGAAATTTTCAAGTATGAGCAGGTTCCAAGTGAGTAGGTCATGTTATGGTGGAGGCTTCTTCTGCCTTATGTGTCTATATAGACTGATGAACCCAATATCAGCAAAAAGATGAAAGGCTTGTGTCTGCCAAGGTAGATTAAGCAAAGATTGGCAGTAAAATGACAGGATTATACGCTAGAGGTGAATTAATGTAAGGTTAACAGGAAAATGACAAGTTCTGACAACCCCTAGGATACACAGGCATTATGATAGGTAGCAGACTAAAGTCCCCAAAGTGAACATCAGAGGATGAGCCAGATGTAGGATCTAGACCTACCAAAAATTTTAAAAAGCCAGCTTTTCCACAGCATCTACTTATATCAGAAGCAAGTCACATATCTGAGGAAATTTCCTTTCAATTAATTGGATCTGAAGAAGGATATTACAGCCTATCTTAAAGAATTACACATTGGTTTGCCAACCACTAGATTAGCAGTACAAAACCAACAGCCACTCATTTTCATTCCTGTAAAGAGTTACCATCTCAAAGATCCACGGGGGTCATTTCCCCCTCTCTGTAGGGTCACTACGCATCAGAATGAACTTGATGGCAGTTAATGAGTAACTCATCTTTATCCTTTTATGACTGACTGGTTGCTCATAGGTCACGTTATGGAAGTGATGATATTATGTTAGATCACATGATGGGGGATTTCTAGTTCTTAAATGAAAAACCACTGAGAATCCTGACCCAGACAAACTGACAAATAATGTAAACTATAATAATAGAATAAACTTAGATAAATTCCAAATCCTTGGGGAAAAAATAAAATTAATGTATCAACATTTTAAACAATAAAAGACAAAGGAATGAGAAAGAATATAAAAAAACCAGAAATGATGCCTGGATTATTTACCTCACCTAATTACTACTAATTTCCAAAGGCAAGAATCTTGATGTCTTATACTAAGAAGGATGCCAGAGAAATACTAAAAACTCAGTACTTATTTTTTGCCTCAATGAAATATTATTTTTAAAATAAACATTACTGTGATAATCCTCCTTACAGTCTCTTACAATTGATTAACAAAATCTAATTTAAAAATTTTACCTAATCAAAAATGAAATAAAATAATCAAATTTTAATAGCATATCATTAAAATATTTTAAAATCCCATTTAAATGCAAGAGAATATTAAAATAAATGGGACTGTTAGTAGCTTGTTAGATATGGTCAAAAGTTTTCGTTTAATCTTAGTCTTACAGATTGGGTTTAAATATAAGATTATCGAAGATTTGAATAAATATTAATAGGATTGACTTCAATTTTATATTATCCATAATGAAATACATCCTTTTAAAACTGAGAATTAATTCTGTAGATACAAAGTGCATATAAGAGGGTTTAGTACTTAAAATATATAATGTTATTATAGGACTAACTAGATCAATTGGTTGTATATATGAAATATAGTATTAAACTAATTATTTAGTTATAATGAAAAACTAAAGAGCATTGTCCATTGCATAATACTATTTTTAAAAATGTAGAGGAAGAACTCAAATTACGTATTTCTCTTACAACTTACAGCCAATTAAATTTTAAAAAGAGACAAATGTAGAAATAGAGAAGACCTAGAATAAAATAGTCATGAAAATTGACTTGCTATACGAAACGATGGTGTCCTCTTCACCATCTTCCCTGTTCCGCTGCTGCTGCAGCCATGAAGGCCGAGCTGCGGAGTTTCAGAGGGGACAAGGTTTACCCCAGGCATGGCAGGCACTGCACCAGGACCAATGAGAAGGTTTTCCAGTTCCTTAATGCAAAATGCGAATCGGCATTCTTTTTCAAGAGGAAGCCTCGGCAGATAAACTGGGCTGTTCTTTACAGAAGGAAGCACAAACAGGGGAAATCAGAAGAAATTCAAAAGAAAAGAACCGGCAGTGTGGTCAAATGCCAGAGGGCCATCACAGGTGCGTCTCTTGCAGATATAATGGCCAAGAGGAATTGTTAGCTCTCTCGGGAGAGATATATCTCAGACCCTGGCTCTGCGCAAGAAAGAATTCACACTGAAGACTGGCTTGTGATCCAAGTGAGTTTTATGAAAGTTAGAAGTTTTAGGTTTACATAGGTACCCTCAGAGTCCCTCACCCCTGAATAGCCTGCTTAGAAGCTGCTTGGGAAAGTCATGCAGTGGGTTCTGGGATCTGCCTTTTCGATTATTCTAAGGGGAGCCGTGGTTGATGACCCTGGTGGACCCAATTGGCTGAATTGAATTCAACTGGCCTAGGTGGGCCAATCCAGGTGCAGCACCCTCCCAGGTGTACCTCCCCCCCTCCTAGCCAGTAGCCTGAACCTCTGAGCATGCGCAATGTACCACCCCTTCCTGGCTGGTAGCTCAAACTTCTCAGCATGAGTAATGAACACCCCAGTCTCTAAGCTAAGCTACATAACAGAATCAGAAACCTGAAGTTAGAAAGGTCCAAGGAGATCAGGCTATCAGGGCTGCCAAGAAAGCAAAAAAGGCAAAGCAAGCTTCTTAAAAGACAGCAATGACTGCTACTCAGGCTCCCACAAAGACGGAATCTAAGCAACTGACTGTGAAGCCTGAGAAAGTTTCCACTCCCCGGGTTGGTGGAAAATTCTAAGTTGGCAGAGGAGACTTTCAAATAAAGATGCAAATGTAAAAAAAAAAAGAAAAAAAAAAAGGAGGGTGTATGTCCTCAATTAAGAAATTATATAGTGATTATTATTCTTTAAAAATCAACAGTAATATGTGTATTATAAGTCACCACAAAAATCTAATGAAAAATTAAGCATTACACATGCCACAAATATAGCCTATAATATTTATTTTAAATATTATAGATATATAATAATACATTAATGTACTTAATGGTTTAATTTAATCATGTTAAATGATAAGTATTACCTAACTGTATTGATATTTAATATTCTTAAATGTAAATATCCCTTAAGAATAAGTAAGAGAAAGTCAAAGTGCACTTTAATAAAAATGCCTGAATCCTGAATAATATACAAAGGAAGAGACATAAATATGAAAACAAGTATGCAAGGATGTTAAGCCTCACAAGATTCCTAAATGAAATAAAATAGAAAAGTAAAAGATACTTTTATTCACCAACTTAGATATGTTATCTTCTAATATTATGTAAACATCAAACAAAAAGCCCCCAAACCAAACTCACTGCTAGTGTGTCATTTACAACACATAGAGCCCCTGAATAGGGTTTCTGAGACTGCAAATATTGACAGAACCTGGCCGTATATTTCTTCCAACCTGTGGGTGGGGTTTGAACTCTGACCTGTGGTCAGCAGTCTAACCTGATAGTGCCACCAGGACTATTGTAAAATGGTCTATTTGAGGGCACAAAGGAATAATGTTCTTATGCAAAGTTCATAGCAAAGTAAAGGTATAAATCATTTGGGGGAGCCAATTGGAATGAGGGTTTCAAATCATTTAAGAAATTCATGTTGTTTTACCTAATAATAACTCTACCTCAATTTAGGGCTGCAGACAAATATTCATGAAGAATTATCATTATTTAATTTACACGTTGTTAGGTGCTATCAAGTTGATCCTGTCGCATGATGATTCTGTGTACAAAAATAAACAAACTGTGCCCAGTGCTGTGCCATCCTCACAATCGTTACGTTTGCGCTCATTGTTGCAGCCGCTGCTTTAATCCAGTTGTCTGAGAGTCATCCTCTCTCTCTCTGACCCTTTGTTTACAAAGCATGTCTTTGGGATCGGTCTCCTTTGACATCATGCACAAAATACATCTGATGAAGTCTTACCTTCCTTACTTCTTATACGTAGTTGACTTTCCTTTTGATTTCTTTTTTCTCTGGAACTGTGTGGTGCTTTCAGTGCTCTTCATCAGCACCGTAATTCAAATGCATTAATTTTTGTTATTTATTGTCTCACTTTCACATGCATATAGGTAATGGAGAACCCCGTGGTTTATCCAAGTGTATCTTAATCCTCAAAGTGCCATCTTTGCTCCTTAACACTTTAAAGAGGTCATTGAAGCAGATAATCCCAATGCAATGCATCCTTTCTTTGATTTCTAGACTATTGTTTTTATGGGCATTGGATGATCTGTAACAAAGTAAAACATCTTTCCCCATTTACCAAGATGTGGTCTACTGGTTCAGTTTGGAAGATTTTGGTTTTCTTTATACTGAGTTTCTGTGCATACTTGAGACAGCAGTCTTTTGATCAAGTGCTTCAAGCACTTGTTTCCAGCAAGCAAGTTTGTCTGAACTGCATAATGCAGTTGTTAATAAGTCTTCTATCACCAAGACTCTATGACCTCAGTTCAATTTGTCTCAATTATAGAAACAAAGCTGGAGATCATGTGATAGAATTTTTCAAGGTCAATGACTTGTTCATGCAAATACCTTTTTTAAACAACACAAATGACTAGTATACACTTGAATGTCCCCATATAGAACATACAGAAATCCAATTGACTACATCTGTGGGAAGAAACAAAGGAAAAGTTCAATATCAGCAGCTAAAACCAGGCTAGTAGCTGACTGTAGAATAGGCCATTAATCGGTCATATGTAAGTTAAGGTTACTAAAATAAATGAAAACAAGTACATAAGAGCCAAAATATGATCTGGAGCTTATTCTTCCTGAAGTTGAAGAAGCTCTCAAGAACAAATTTGCGTTGGACGCTAATGACAGACCTGATGGGCTATGGGAGGACACGAAGAACATCATTCACGAAGAAAGAAAAGGTCAAGGTGGATGTCAGAAGAAACTCTGAAATTTGCTCTTAAGCTTAGAGTAACTAAGGTAAATGGAAGAAATAACAATATCCAAGTGTTTACTAAAAAGCCTACTTTATCAATAAAATAAAATGATATAATGAAATTTGAACAGCCCAGCATATCTTAAACTGAAAGAATTCAAGAAAAAGTCAAGCCTGGAGTTGTAATATTGAAAGGTTCTATGGGCAAAATATTGAATGACATAGGAAACATCAAAAGAATATGGAAAGAATACAGTCACTGTACCGAACTAGTCAACAACCTTCCATTTCCGGAGGTGGCATATGAGCAAGAACCAGTGGTGCTGAAGGAAGAAGGTCAAGCTGCACTGAAAGCATTAGCCAGAAACAAGGCTACAGGAATTGATAAATTACCAATAAAAAAAGTTTCAATAAACTGATGAAGCCCTGGAAGCATAGCTCCTTGGTCAGCTGACTGGAGGAGATCCATAGTCGTGCCTATCTCAAAGAAAGGTAACCAACAGAATGCTTAAATCATAGAACATTATCATTGGTCTATGGGGCTATCCTGATAAAGTCATGCAAATTTCCTTAGGCATTTGAATGTCTTCTATAGTTTACCAAGGTAGGTCTGGTATTTCAAGTTGATTTAGGGTAGGCTATTCCATAAACTATTCTTCAGTAAATAAAAGACAAGGGTTCCTACTCCAGCAGAGAGTTAAAGTTTCAGAAACCCACAAGGCCAGCTCTACCCTGTTTATAAGATAGTTGTGGATCAGAAGTGACTTGATGGGAGTGAGTGTGAGTTTCTTTACCAGTAGTGTCAGACTTAGCCATATACAAGAGGTATTTTTATGCTTACTTAATCTTGAGAACCAATTTAAAAAACTCCTTTTTATGATTTTTGTTTCTCTAGAACCACCCCTGGTACCAAATGTGTTAGTTTCATTTCTCTACAGGTCCCAAATCAGTGTTGCTTATATGTGTATAGACACAGTAAAAGATCTATATCAACAAATGGTTTATACAATTATAGAAATAGATAATTTCAGTTCAATTAAAATCCACTGGTCTGATGGAAGCCAATGGCTTCTCTGACTCATGGAGTTGTGGAAGCTGATGAGCAGGGGTAGTATGACAAAGTAGGAAGGCCACAGGTTGGTGGATGCAGAGGTAAATGAATTTGAGGTCGGCAGTACACTGATGGCTCTTAGAATTGTCAGGCAACACAATTGACAAACCAGATGCAAACCAGAAGAAGGTGAAGGGGCAAAAGAGAGTTCATCTCTGATTATGATCTCTGTCTTATATCAAAGGTCACACTTCAAAGTCATCAGCTGCAATCTGATTAATAGGGGTTGTGCTCAACTCCTACCTTCGCCTCAGAGTGTCTAGTTGACATAAACTCTGCCCATGATATAAGTAACCAGCAGTAAAATTAAGATATTATTTTTTAAATCCCTTGAAAATAAAAGACAATGGTTCATCATAGAACTTGAAAAAAACATTGCTTGAATAATATCCAATAATGGTAATTAAAGAATTTTAAAAGAAAGATTAGGTGATATTTAATTTTGAAATAGGTAATATTTAATTGTGAAATATTTAAGGGTGAGGACAATGAATATATTTGTGGATATTCTGTCTGTCAATATTCATTTTATGTACAGTTATAGAATTTATCATGAAACTCAAGTGGGAAATATTTGGCCATGGTGACATAGAAAGTTTTCATTATTTAAGCAATTCTTTTAATTTTTAAAAATCATTTTATTAGGGGCTCGCTCATACAACTCTTATCACAATCCATACATACATCAATTGTGTAAAGCACATTTGTACATTCATTGCCCTCATCATTCTCAAAACATTTGCTCTCCACTTAAGCCCCTGGCAGCAGATCCTCATTTTTCCCCTCACTCCCCACTCCCCCCTCCTTCAAGAACACTTTATAATTTATATATTATTATTTTGTCATATCTTGCCCTGTCCGATGTCTCCCTTCACCCACTTTTCTGTTGTCCATCCCCCAGGGAGGAGGTCACATGTAGATCCTTTGTAATTGTTTCCCCCTTTCCAACCCTCCCCCCCTCTACTCTCCTAGTATCGCCACTCACACCACTGGTCCTGAGGGATCATCTGCCCTGGATTTGCTGTGTTTCCAGTTCCTATCTGTACCAGTGTACATCCTCTGGTCTAGCCAGACTTGCAAGGGAGAATTCAGATCATGGGGGGGTGGGGGGCATTTAGGAACTAGAGGAATGTTGTATTTTTCAACGTTGCTACATCACACACTGACTGGCTCATCTTCTCCCTGAGACTCCTCTGCCAGGGGATCTCCAGTGGCTGACAAATGGGCTTTGGGTCTCCACTCTGCACTCCTCCCCCTCATTCACTATGGTAAAATTTTTTGTTCTCATGATGTCTGACACCTGATCCATTTGACACCTTGTGATCACACAGGCTGGTGTGCTTCTTCCATATGGGCTTTGTTGCTTCTGAGCTAGATGGATACTTGTTTACCTTCAAACCTTTAAGACCCCAGATGCTATATCTTTTGATAGCCGGGCACCATCTGCTTTCTTCGCCACATTTGCTTATGCACCCATTTGTCTTTAGCGATAGTATTCTTTTAAAATATTTATCATGTGCCAGAAATTATGCTACCAAAATGAATCAAATAAGCAAATTCATTGCTGTTGAGTTGATTCCAACGTATAGGGATCCTATAAGACAAAGTAGAGCTGTCACATAAAGTTTTCAAAATGAAGACCTTCGCAGAAGCATCTGGTGGAGTCAAACTACCAATATTCCATTTAGCAGCTAAGGTCTTTCACCACTACACCACATACTCTCCTACAAAATGTAGATCAGGTAAAGTTGATGTCGTGTGGTGTCATCAAATCAATTCCAAATCATAGTAGCACCAGGAACAACACAACGGTCATATTTGAGCCAATTGTTGTGGCCACTGTGTCAATCCAATTCATTTAGTCTCCCCTTTCAGCTGGCTATTTAGCAAGCATGGTGTCCTTTTCCAGAGACTTTTTCTCCTGCCAATATGCCCAAAGCATGTGAGGCAAACTCCTGTCCTCACTTCTGGCTGTACTTCTTCCAAGAAATCTGCATCAGAAAAAATAAGTGTTCTGGAATTCCTATTCTTCTCAATGTTATCAATAGATTGCTATGATTCACACAGTCAAATGCCTTTGCAGAGGCAATAAAGCAAACTTAATATCCTTATGGTATTCTTCGCTTTGGGCCAAGATCTATCTAATGCCAGCAAGATGTCCCTCATTCTACAGCATCTTCTGAATCTGGCTTGAAATTTCTGGCTGTCAATTCAGCACTACACTTTTAAATTATCTTCTTCCAGAGTTTGCTTGCCTGTCGCATTAAAGATATGGGCACTAAAACTGAAATACTAAACACTGCTTAGTGATGAACAATTTTGCACACTCTAGTAAGGAAATGACATTTAAAAATCAAAACAAAATGGCAAATAACCAGAAGCTATTATTGGTACTAGAGAGATAAGCAGAGATCCAATATTCTGAACTATTTTTATATTATGGCAGGCAAAGGAACTGTTACTCGCAGTTCAATAGAAAGAAAATTAATGGTGCTAAATAAAAAAAATATTATGATACTCTATGTGTATTTTAATTTTATATATCGCTTCTGGCCATGCGGAGAATGAATCCGAGAGTGGCAATAGTGGAAGCAGAGAGATTGCAAGCAAAGTTACCAGTGAATGGACTAAGGTTATCATAGTGAAGGTGGAGGGAAAACTTTTGGAGGGAATATTGATAAATCTGCTAAGGGATTGACTATGACAAATGATGCAATGTTTCCGTTGTCCCTCAATGTGAGAAAGGCATAATTTACTGTGATAAGATAGGTTTACAGGTTAGGGAAGGCACAAAGGAAATTGAAAACACATTAAGGGTGAGACGTCTGTGAGACTGACAAATGGAAGTACCGAGCATAAATGAGAGTTCTCAAGCATGCACATCAACATAAGCTGGGGCTTAGACAAGAAGTCTAAGGCAAAGGCATAAATTAGGGAAGAATGAAGATTTTTTAAAAAAAATCATTGCAAATAAATGAAATCAATAAGACAGCATATGGCAAGAGAAGAGGAGGTCCACAAATCTCTCAAGATGGTTGAGAAGTTGTAGAGCTTCATGGTTAAGCAGATTGAATCTGAATCAAAATATATAAAAATAGAATCCCAACCTCCCCACTACACATCTTCATTTCATCCATATAATGAGCTTCATCACAGTACCAACTGCATAGAGTTGTTTCAAGGACTAAATGAGTAACTCAGGGTAAAGTGTTGAGTGTTTGGCTTATATTAAAAGTTTAATTATTATATTAAAAGTTTAATCATTTAATCATTTGGTTATCCTTATTATTATTATTATTTTTAAAAAACTAAGGATTATTCAAAACTAGGAGAGGAAGAGGTCACAAAGAAAATTAAGCATGCTGAATACTGTTTAAGGAATAATTGAAACCAGAGTTAACAGGCAGACCATGGCAGGAATTATCATCTTTGACACATAGATGTTGTAAAAATGATACTGGTGGTTAGAGAGAATGAGTGAGCAATGAATGCTGTCCTGCTCAGGACTTATGAAATGCAAACGCTACCTTTTTCAAGTAAAGAAAAAGAAAATTGTTGTGTGCCTGCCACTTGTTTAGAACATAGGAGTAGGATGACTCAAAATAAGATCCCATTGCTTGGATGAGTTCACACCCTAATAAGGGAAGCAGGGCAGATATGGGTTCATGGAATTTTTTTCTAGGGAGAAATACAAATGAATATCACATTTTTATAGGACCACCTAATTTGGTTTTATGTCAAGTGAATAATAATAAAGCTACAAAAATAACATAAGTAAAGATGATAAGTTACAGTAGAGGTCTTTTAAATTTTACTGCAAAAATTGAGCTGATTTTTTAAACAAAGGACTAATTAAAGCAAACCTCCAACATTAAAAAAAGGATTTTTTTCTTATCTCATGGTTTCAGATTTTTATTTAATATTTTACTCTTACTATGTATTCGGCTATAATAACTTTATTCTAACTATTATTTCCAATCCCATACCCAAAGGTGTTTCTCACACTGTAAAGCATTTTCCTGCATGAGATTGAATCTCAGTCCTGTGAAAGTCACACCATCTTGATTACAAAAGCCAATGAAACGGAATGCTGCCGTTTAATAGGTGAATGTTACAAGAGGGAAAAAAGACAATATTTTCCTTCTCAAAATTAGAGTCCACAACTTATCACTGGGGTTTGTTTCCCAAAGCCTCTTCAGTGGCATGTTTGTTGGAGACATTGCATTATCTGGGGACTAAAATAGTACAATAAACCCTGAAGAAAACTCTATTATAGCTACATTATCATAAAATGCTTAATGTCTGCATAATTTTTCTTCTGGTTTTTGATAAACACGGATTTTCTTTTAGCTCTCAAAGCTTCCCTATTGTCCAATATTACAAACTAAAGTGGATCTGAGCTCACTACTGCTCAGCTTCATGGTTCCCCTGGTGGAGAAGAGAGAGCCAAAAAGGCAAAAGTCTGGCCTTCATCTCCCACCACTACTCCCTGGCTACATACGGAGGCAGATGAAGATGGGAGGACGCCTGCCAGCCTATGGGGTAGACTGGGGCACGAGGTGTATCAACTAAGACATACTCGAAATACAAACCACAGTTCATCATCCCTTTCTGCATTGTTGTTAAGGAGTCAGCAAATGTTGGTGACCAGCATAGAGGAGGGTGAAGAAAGGCGTTAATGACCTACACTTCTTCCTTGGTGATGAAACAATAGAAAAACCTGCATATGCCAACCCACAATGGTTGAAGAATGGGACTTGAACGTAAAGGTTTATGGAGCAAAGGATCTTTAAATACTTGAGAGCAGAAACCGAAGTCCATTATTTTCTTTTGATTGAAACCCTACTGAATATTCCAGAAAACAGAATATACAACTTCAATAATGTTTGAGTCATTCAGTGTTCCAGGCGTGTACATTGCTGTGTAGGCTATTCTTGCTACAGCCATATCCTAGACCACTAGACCAGTAGGAGAACACATGTTGACTGATATTGCCATAGTCAGTGGGCATCGTTTCACTCTTGTCATTCCTGTGGCAGAAAGATATGTGATTGGCAGTTGTATTAAGCACATCCAATTGCCAGACAAGATATATAACATATTTTATTCAGTAGCGGCTGAGAGACAAAGAAGTAGGAATCCCTGCAGAACAATCCTTGGAAGCTGTTAAGGCAACAAAGGTGATGTATAGCTACATCTGCCCAGACTTAGTAAATGAATTTAAGTATATAACAGAGGGATCAAAGTGGATTAAAGTGTACACTAGAATCAATGCTATTTTTAAAAGCGTGTCCCATTGATGTTAGTTATGAGAGATTCTTAGGACTAGAATTTTTTCCCCCACTGAGAGCTTGTGAATCCAGTCTTAACAAGCTTATCTGCAAAGTTCTAGATGAAATAATTTATAATTGTCCTGTTCTTATCACATCTCTTTGCTACACACACACTTGTCTTTCTATTCGGGTATTTTGGATATTGTTTGCAAAAGAACTGTAGATACCAGGCAAAAATTAAATAAAGAATTGAGTGGTGGTAGATGACAGCCAAATCCCACTGGTGTATAAGTCATTACACAACATGAAGTGATACACAGTTGCGTTTGGAGAGTCAATTCTGGCTTTCACACCTGAGTTCTACTAAGTATGGAGCAGCAAAGAAGAGTATGGAGCAATTAGAGGCAGATAGAAAATGCATTCTGGTGATGAGTGCGCAGCTCTTCTCGATGTGATCCAACTCTTGAGTTGTATGATATGTGGATTATATGCCAATACAACTGCTTGTTTTTTTAAAAGAACAAACAGAAAAGAAAGAAAGAAATTAGAGCTAGCATTTGTTATTAACATTCAGTATTTGCAATCATGGAATAAAATTTACTTCATAGTTGGAGTTAGGGAGGTGGGGAAGAGCTTATCTTTCTGATTGCTTGTTTTGTCTGGATGACTATGTTTTTAAAAATTATTACTAATTGAGATTTATCACATATATCATATCATTCCATAAATCAATCATGCCAAGCAGAATTTTACCATTGCTACCACTAACATTCTTTTTCTACATGGACTCCTTGACATGGTCTACCTTTTAACCAACCACCACTACTTTACCCCCCGCCCCCCCAAGACCCTTATTTTACTAGCTGTTTCTGTAGGTTTAACAACCCTGGGTTTCAAATTTCTTATACTGAAAAAAGCAAAAAGAACACAAAATAGAACACAACCTTAAGCGGGGCCTTCCAATGACATAGCACCTCTGAGGTACACCCCTGTATGCACATACAGAAAACAAATAAAACAATACAACCCAAAATACAGAAAAATTTGGAAGTCAGATCCAGTCCAGCCTGCATCATAGTGGGGATCTACTGACAAGGTTTTAACTGCTCACGTCAGATTTCTGTCTTTGATCTTCTATACCCATCTCTCCCAAGCACTCTTTTCAGTGACCACTTTCCTCCCAGCCCCAATTTTAGATCAGGGGAGATCTCTGGAGGCGTGTTTCCTGTGGAGTGCCTCTAAGGAATCTTGGGCTTCCACTGTCATCCATGGCCTTCTGCAAACTGGATCTTCACAATTTAGGCTCTGATCCCTCCTTCAACTTCAGAGTATATCGTTTACAATGCTTCAGTGCTTCTTCCATGTGGATTTAGTTTACATCTTACTTAAAGGACTGCTTGTTTGGAGACAAACCTTTAAGACCTCAGATGCTATTTTATCTGCCAGCCTTGCATCATCTAAATTCTTTGCAATATTTTGCTCTAACATCCGTATCATCTGTGGTCCTTTTTGAAGCAGGGAACAGGGCCAGGATGTAAAAAACTAACTGTTTTTAAGTTGGAGCTAGGATTTAGTGTGGGCCCCAAACCCATTTCTGGATCTATGCTCCCCCCCTTTTAATTTGTTATTATTTGAGAGTTAATACATATATCATACCATTCCATTGTTCAATCACACCAAGCAGAATTTTATGATTGCTTCCGAATCAGTCTCTGAACATACTCTTCCTTCCTGAACTCCTTGACATCATCTCCCCTTGATCTTGCCCCCCCTGTACCCCCCAAATACCTTTGTTCTATTTGCTGTCCCTACAGGCTCGTCAATCCCGAGTTTTATTTACCAAAAAATAGAGAAACCAATAACACAACTTCAAGAGGATGAACCCCCACTGGCATAGACCCTCTGAGATAAACCCTAATATGAACAAGCAGAAACAGAATAAATCAGAATTCTGTCACATGGTGGCCAGAACAATGCATATCTTAAGACAGCATACAGTGTTGAAGTAGCATGACCTTGTTTGCCCACCAGCCAACAGGACTTTGCTCTCGATACAGCTGTCTTCTGCTTCCTCAGACACCAGGCATTTCTGACGGAAGTCCTCAGGTCACAAGTGTGTCTGAGGGAGAGTCCAGCTCACCGGGTGGAACACCTGCACGGGATCACATGATCCTCTTGGGCATGCCATGCACCCCAGAGATCCAGGATGTAGTTTCCTGGTATTCCATGACACCAGACAAGGTCCCTGGGATACCCCCAGATGCGTGAGTTTCATGGTGCCTACCTGCTCTATGGCACCAAAGAGACAACCCACCTAGTGGCCCCCAAAGCATGCTCAGTCCCTCCTCCTCCCACCTGGAGGTCAGTACTCCCTCCTGTGCCACCAACAGACATTCACCTGTACTCCCCCAAGCATGACCATTCCCTCTCCCCTCTCCTGCACTGCCCCCCCTCCATCAGTAAGCTTCATCCCTCTGACAAGGCTGCCTTCCTGTAGGGACAGGCTTCCTTGACCTCACCACAGATCCACATGGCAGTCACTCAGCAGACAGCATCTTCCCCCCCCCCGCCACATACACACATTGACCATTTGATCCCAGCTAATTTGAGGCACACTCAGGCCAAGTGACCTAGATGGCATATGGTTCATTGGCACCGGTCAGACTCTCTACTAGGAAGTCTACCCCCAGCAATGCCCACCCCATAACCCAGCCAGAAGTCTGGTGCCCTGAAGCCTGAGCTTGTACCTGTGCTGTTGCTTATTCTTATGACAGTGAACTCATATACAATTTGTCCTTTTGTGCTTGACTAACTTCACTCAGCATAATGTCTTCCAGATCCCACCACACCTTAAGGTGTTTCATCGCTGTTTTTTAGAGATGCGTAGTATTCCATTTGGCGTAGTATTCCATTTGTGTATATACCAGAGCCTTTTTATCCACTCTTCTGATAGAGATTTCGGCTGTTTCCAGCTTATTGCTATTGTGAACTGTGTTGCAAAGCATATGAGGGAGGAAACAACTATTCATGATTTATATCTTGTTTCTTTTGGGTAAATACCCAGTAATGCTATTCCTGGATCATGTGATATTCCAAAAGGCAACTACTTTAGGTATTGCCATATCTCCTTCCACAGTGGCTGTACATATTTAAAAGTGGATAAGAGTTCCAATGTCCAACATTTGTTGTTCTCAGTTTTTAAAATTTGGGTTATAGTTATGGTCGTTAGGTGGTGTTTAGACAGGGTTCTCTAGAGAAACAAATCCAGGACACTTATGTGGGATCTGGAAGACATTATGCTGAGTGAAGTTAGTCGAGCACAAAAGGACAAATATATAGATATATATACAGCATGAAGGAATATAACAGCTAATCAGTCCAAGCAGCAGTACAGAGGGCTCAGTTCAACTCCCTTCCATGAAACATTTAATATACTGGAAGTCCTTTAGCTCACAAGGACTGCCGGGTCCAAGGTCAAGGAAGCAGACCACTGAGTCTTCTGTAAAGCAATACAGGCAGTCCAGCCACAGGCAGCAAACAGCAGGGTAGGGACCAACAGTGAGACATATGACAGGATCCGACGGTCCCAAGCTCTAGCGATGTATACAACAGCAGCCAGGCAAAACAGGTCTTGAAGGAACCTCAATCTCTAGTGACACGATCCATGGGTTGGGTGTCCCAAAGGCAGTGTAGCTCACAAGTTGAGGCAAAGAACTAGCTAAGGCAGCCTCACGCTGGTTTAATCACCAGAGAGCAAGAGAGAGATAGGCAGGGCTTGCCCAGCCATTTATCTCTTTGCCCTCCAATCAAACTGAAACGTTATTTATCCCACATGTTCTTATTGGCCAGGTTGGCACAATACACCTACCTATGATAGGTGGTATCTCATGGTTGTTTTGACTTGCATTTCCCAGATGGCTGGTGGCCTGCAGCATTTCCTCAGGTGTTTATTAGCCATCCAAGCCTTTCTGAATTGTCTGTTCAAGACCTTTGCCCACCTTCTCAGAGGGTTATTAGTTTTTTCTTATTGTAGGCTTGTATAATACTGTAGATGTTAGTATTCAGTCCTTTTTCTGTTTTATGGTGTTACTAAATATCTTTTCCCAGTCTGTGGTCTCTTATTTTACTATTTTAATGATGTCCTTTGATGTACACAAGTGTTTTATTTTTAATAGTTCCCACTGATCTACTTTATCTTCCATGGAGTGTGTTTCATTTATTTCTGAGAGCCTGTGTGTTCTCTGCTCTCAAGCTACTAGCTATGTCCCAATTTTCTCATTGATGATCCTGATAGCTTTGGGTTTTACATTCAAGTCTTTAATCCACCTTGAGTTTGTTTTGTGCGTTCAGTGAGATATGGGTCTTGTTTAATTCTTCTGCAGGTAGGATAACTAGCTTTTCCAACACTATTTATTGAAAGGGCATCTACTTCCCATTTAATATATTTTGGGTCTTTGTGGATGACTAGTTTTGAGATTTAAAACCTGACTTGAAATAATAAGTCCAAACATAATTATATAGGAATGTGAGGTGCTACTTCCCGCCCCACCAAATGGATTTTTTTCAAAGCAATGTATTTAATTATTTAAAAAAAACAACCTTATCATCTTTAAAATACTCTCCATTACACTAAATACATTTGTCAAATCTGTGATTCCATCCTTGTTAGGATTTTTCAAACTCATCTGTTTGGATGGCTGACAGCACTTCCCTCTTTTTTTATTCACTTCTTTGATGTTGTCAAATCTCTGTCCTCTCATGTTTCTCTTCATTCATGCAAACAAAAAGAAGTTGCATGGAGCAAAGTTAGGTGTGTGGGGAACGAGAAGTATGCTATTTTTTTTTGCCAAAAACTGGTGGACTGAGATGGCTGTGTGAACAGGTGCATTGTTGTGGTGGTAAAACCAGTCCCTCGTCTGCCACAAATCAGGTTTTTTTGTCACACACTGTTACTCAATCTTTTCAGAACCTCTGAACAGAAAGCTTGATTAACAGTCTGACCCGATGGAATGAACTCTAGAGGCACCAAGAGTTGACATTTTGTCCAGAATGAGGTTTGTCATCAGTTGACATTTCACTTGTATTGGAATGAGGAAAGCACTTGTACACTGGAGTTTTTCCCACGCGCTATCCTTGGAAGCTGTGTTCAACATCACAACAGTTTCTGCAGCATTTTGTCCAGAGCAGGAAACGCAATTTCACAAGTGCACACTGTTCTCTTAAATTGGCCGTCACACACACACACGCAAAAAAGTTTTAGCGAAACTGCTTTTACGAAAAAGTTCACTGTGACTGGAGAGAAGCTTCCCAAATGATTAGTGGGTGCACTACTTCAGAGTGAGTGTCTCTGGGAAAATGTGCACTATGCTTCGCTCTACCCTGCGTAATTCCCATTTGGGGGGGCTACCCCCTCATATTTTCTTTTTTTTTTAGCTTTTCTTTTTTTTACATTTTATTAGGGGCTCATACAATTCTTATCACAATCCATACACATACATACATCAATTGTATAAAGCACATCTGTACATTCTTTGCCCTAATCATTTTCAAAGCATTTGCTCTCCACTTAAGCCCTTTGCATCAAGTCCTCTTTTTCCCCCTCCCTCCCCACTCTCCCCTCCCTCATGAGCCCTTGATAATTTATAGATTATTATTTTGTCATATCTTGCCCTATCCAGCTTTTCCCGACACCCCCTTTTCTGTTGTCCATCCCCCAGGGAGGAGGTCACATTTTCATAAGTGGATCATCATGTGAATTTAGAGGAAAACCAAAATGATTAAGTGTTTCTTCTTAGATTGAGTACCTAAATTTATGTATCACAGAAAGAAGTGGATTTTCGTTCTTTCTGTGACCTATATTTGGTATATTATTGAATTATGCAGAATTGATGGGATTTATCAGTATGTGATAGCTTTATGCTGAATAATTTGTACACTTCTAAGTATATAGTGCCATAACTTGTTTATATTTCATGCGTTCAGAAGAAAGTCAAAGAAAAACTTTTAGTTGAAGAAATAACAGTGACCAAGTAAAGAATTAATTAAGAAAATAATAACCTCATGAGAGTTGACCTTCATACTTGTGGAATTCTAGCTGGTATGAATTACTCCCATTGAATACCCTCTAGCCCATTGGTATATGCAAGTATTTATGGAACAAAGAAGCTAATTCTTGGATTATTTGATATCTGCTTGTGCTTTCAGATTTTTTACATTATCTTTCTTACTTTACAGCAAAATTATTGTCGGACCAGGACAGCAGGTTCTGCAATATCATTTCATTAAAAAATTAATTTGATTATGAAAATTTGTGTATTTGAAACCTAACATTGTTCTAGTTAAATAAATGGATCTGAGAATAGGTGTCTGACACTTGAATTCTTATCCTATCACTTGACCTAAAGAAGAGAAGTTTGGTTTGTAATTTGATTTCCTCATGTGTAGTAAAATTGAACACGATTTCATCTTCTTAGAAGTACATTCTGAACATATCATCATATGAGTGTACTTAGTTGCTAGAGTCAGTGCCAATTCATGGTAGCGTTACCTAGTGCTGACATCTACATTCTAGTTGGTAGGCTTTAATCAACTGTGATCAAGGTGTATTTTGATTTTCTTCCAACTGAGAGGGCTCATCCTCTAGCATCATGTTTTACAACATTCACCTGTGATGGTTAGGGGTGATGTCAACTACGGACTCCTGGGTAAGGACAGGGGCAGAGCTCAACCTATCCATTGAATTGCAGCTTGAGGACACCGCCCTGGCATCATAAGCTTTTTGCATCGGAGGAAGACTTGGGAGATTCGAATCCTCTTTTGCCCTTTGCCTTCTCCCATAGCTGCATCTTACATCTGGTTCCTTTTAATCTCAGGAGCCATGAGTGGACTACTCTGACTTGACCCAATTGGACTTACTTGTTTCTACAATTGTATAAGACATTTCTTGATATAAATATCTTTCTATATAAAACACATAGAAGCACCCCTGATTTTGTTTCTGTAGGGGACTCAGCCTAACTCACGTGTGATCCATGGGTTCTCATGTGGCTTCTTTTCAGTCGTAGATCATAGGTCTTTATTTCCCAACCATTCTTCTAGAAGCACTGGCCAGACCTGGTCACCGTAAGCCACCCTGTACTTAAAATACTAGTTGCATAGCTCTCAGTGTCACAGTACAATACAAAATACCGTGGTATGTTGAACTTACTTCAGTTGATCTCATACTAATACCCCCAATCCAAATCCACTGTCCTCCAGTTGATGTAAATTCAGACAGACTCTACAGAGTTTCTAAGGTCGTAAATGTTTGTGGAAGCAGACAATTTCATTTATTTTTCCTGTGGAGTGGCTGGTGGGTTTGAACTGCCAACCTAATTATTTGTGCCCGCAGTGCCCCAGCTTCCTGTGAGTCAATTCCAATTCATAGTGAACAAATAGCCACCGAATATGGACTATATTAAGAAGAATGTGACACCAAGATAGGAGGAAGGCTTATTAACACCTGTGATATCTGATATGCAGATTACACACCTTACTTGCTGAACGTGAGGAGGACTGGAAGCACCTGCTGATAAAGACCAAGGATTTCAGCCGTCAGTGCAGATTACAAACCAAGATAATGAGCACCCAGCTCTTCATAACTTGATTAAAAGGTGACATCATAATAAATGGAAAACAGATTGGAGTTATCAAGGATTCATCTTGCTTGGACCCACAATCAGTGCTCATGAAGGCAGCAGTCAGAAAAATCAAGGGGTGCATTGCACTGGGTAAATCTGCTGCATAAGACCTCTTTAAAATGTTGAAAAGCAGGGACGTTACTTTGAGGACTAAGGTGCACCTTACCCAAGGACTGCCAATAGAACAAACACATCAGTCTTGGAAGAAATACAGTCTAATGAATTTTTGACATGTTGTCAGGAGGGACCAGTTCACGGAGAAGTACATCATGTTTGATATAGTAGAGGCGCAGTGAAAAAGGAAAGACCTCAACAAGATGGATGGATAAAGGGCCTGTGACCATGGGCTTGAGCACAGGCACAATTTGAGGCTGGAGCAGGGCTGGGCAGTGTTTTGTCCTAGCGTGCCTAGGGCCCCTAGGGGCCGGAAACAGATTCAAAGGCACCTAACAACCACCTGTTCCTTATCTACTACCCCTACATGCTGATTTCTTCAAATTTCTTGTTTTTGTTTAACCAACATAAGGCTTATACTTTGTACTGAAATATATGTATGTTTGAGGGGAAAAAAACCTCACATTCTGAGAAATTGCACATTGGAGAGGAGGGGGGATAGGGGCAGAATAGAGCCAGCAGACAAACCTCAAAATCTGTGAAGTTTTGCACTAGCAAAACATAAAAAGTCATAATTAAATTTTAACTCAGAAAGATATGCTGAATCCTTATTTTTTTAAATACTACAGTTATAAGATTTTACCTTCAAATAGTGGTAGAATTCTCATCTTCCTTGAAACTGGAGTTTGATTTCTGGGCCCTGCACCTCATTTATAGCCACCATGCATCCCCAAGTGGAAGTTAGTGGTTATGTGTTCGCAGAGCTTCGGGGCTAAGATAGATAGAAAGAGAAATCTGGAAAAAATCCTGGTGATTGACTTTAAAAATCCACCAGTGAAAGCCAATCTGCAGCTAATCATGGATGGCTCAGCGCCAGACAATATTTCTTTCTGTTGTGCATGGGGTTGCCAGAAACCAGTGGTCAATTCCACGGCATCTAACAACAGAACCAAGTTGTCAGGTTGATTCTGGCTTCGAGCAACCGTATAGAGCAGAGTATCCAAGCAGTAGACCTTTCAGCAAACGGGAGTGACCAACCATTGAGCTAGTTGGGTTCTTTAATAACAACACTGGCATTTACTTAAAGGTAATGACTGCCTAATTGCAAGGAATGTAGAGACGAGTTGTGACGTGGTGTGTTTGTGTCTGGACAACCATGCTGCATGTTCTTGACTGGCAAAATTAAAAGATCAAATTGATCAGCGAAGTAATGGGTTCCAGGGGAAGTGAGCATTTTGTACTTCTGTGCTACTGCCCAGCTATGTGTGTTTTGCTAGACAGCTGGTTTTTGCATTCAGAGCCCATAACTTGGTGACAGAAATCTTCAAAATGCTCAGAAAAATTGATTCTGAACCAACACACCCAATTTCCACAATATAATTACATGATTCTGCTGTTTGCTAACCAAGTATGTATTCTATAAACATGAATTATTATAAAAATTTACCTATGTAGTCCCATTTATCATCATCTGTCCTGCTGAATTTATTAAGCAGTTCATTGCTTCTTCCTACATGTACGGTAAGTCTGTAACATTCTAGGTGCAGTATTAGGACTCATGGGAAGTGAAAATATATATCTAAACAGTAGTAAATTGGTATTTGTTCCAAAGCTTGATAGCTGTGGTTAGTAATGAATTTTCAGGTCAGAATGTGTAGCTACAAGAAAGTGCCATGGTTTTGTGTTGGGCACAGGAGAGGCTAGCTCAGCTCTCCTGGCCTCGTATGTAATATTCTGAAGTGGGCTAAGGTACTTTTTCCCACTTTTCTTGCTAAGGTTATATTCTCAGAAACTGATTTGTTTTGTGCTGCTTTTCATTCACATCACGATCCAATCAAACTACAGAATATAGGAAAGATCAAAATAGTACTGTCTAGTCATCTGTAGTAACTCATAGAATATATGAGGCATTAAAATTTTCATTCCTCATTCTTGTAAGAAAGACTATAAAGGTAACTGAAAATGATGCAGAATATGAATTCAATCCTGAGACAAAGATTATAGTAAGAATTGGGAAAAGCATAAACCAACAGACCTTTTTTTTTGTGCCTCAGTCTGAAGCCCTTTTTGAAAAACATTTCTTGTTCGTGTCATGCATAGTGTTCCATTTTTATTTTTGTTTTCTTCTGAATTCTCCAGCCTAAATAGTATATGATAAAAATTCCCAGAAAAGTTTTCAAGTATTAGCTCCCTACATTTTCATTTAAACCAATTTGACAAGCATTCTCTTAAACACACACACTCTCTGTCTCTCTAACCTGAAGCTGTGCCTACCAGACAGAGAAGCAATTGGAAAAAGGCAAACTTTAGTTAAACAGCAGGGAGGAGGCATAGATGGGTTTTTCTGCAGCATCAGCTAATGAGTGTGACAGTTCTAGTGGCATTTGTTTCTTTGCTCATTAGTCATTTGTCTGTGTGTTTCTTCCCTACGATAACACTTTCATTCTATACATTTTTGCATAAGTGTTGAAGAACAAGGATGTCACTTTGAAAACAGGTTCCCCATGACCCAAGCCATATTTTCTTTTCTTTTTTTTATAAATCATTTTATTGGGGCTCATACAATTCTTATCACAATCCATACATACATCAATTGAGTAAAGCACATTTGTACATTCATTACCCTCATCATTCTCAAAATTCGCCTTCTGCTTGGGTTCCTGGAATCAGCTCATTTTCTTTTTTCCCTCCCACTGCCTCCCCGCTCCCTCCTCGCTCATGAACCCTTGATAATTTATAAATTATTATTTTATCTTATCTTACACTGCCTGACGTCTCCCTTCACCCACCTTCCTGTTGCCCACCCCCCAGAGAGGAGGTTATATGTTGATCCCCGTGATTGGTTCCCCCTTTATACACCCACTTCCCTCCCAGTGTCACCACTCTCACCGTTGGTCCTGAGGGGTTCATCCATCCTAGATTCCCTGTGTTTCCAGATCCCAACTGAACTGCTGTGCATCCTCTTGTCTAACCAGTTTTTAAAGGTAGAATTGGGATCATGATAATTGGGGGTGGGGGGAGAGGAAGCGTTCAAGAACTAGAGGAAGGTTTTTAGTTTCATTGTTGCTACACTGAACCCTGAGTGACCCATCTCCTCCCACTACCCCTCTGCAAGGGATGTCCAGTTGTCTACAGATGGGCATTGGGTTCCCATCATGCACTCCCCTCATTCACGGTGATATGATTTTTCCCCCTGCCTTTGTTGCTTGAAACCTGGTCCCCTCAAGCCCTTCATGATCACACATGTTGGTTGTGCTGCTTCCATGTGGGCTTTGTTGCTCTGGGATAGATGGCTGCTTGTTTACTCTCAAGCCTTTAAGTCCCCAGACGCTATATCTCTCAATAGCCAGGCACCATCAGCCTTCTTCACCACACTTACTTATGCACACATTCATCTTCAGCGTTTATGTGGGGAAGTCAGTTCCTTTCCCACACCAAACGATCTATTTTCATTTTCTGTGGTACTCCCTTCAAATGTGGGGGTCGGGTTAATTCTGATTGGGGCTGGCATATGGTCCAGTCTCTGTATTCCTCTGCACTTTATGTTGCCCTCCTGGTTTGATGTGTCATGGTGGGGTCCGTATGCATGTTCCAGTTCTGTGGGGACACAACCAATACTCTCCCCCGGGTGGGTTAGTGCCCTGTTCCACCCATGCCATGCACTTGGTTTCTCCCCACCCAGCTTCTCCCTCCACCTGTCCCCCTTCTTTATGTTGGACTCTCATGTACCTCCTTAGGTGTGGCCTGCCCTCCCTCCAACTATCTATGCTTCCACCCGTTTATTGCGAGATAGATGTTTATTCTTCTATTCCTGGCATGTTGATTGTACTTACCTCAGGGGACTCATGTTATATCTGTCCTTTTGAGTCTGGCTTACCTCGCTTAACATAATTCCTTCCAGCTCTTCCCATGTTTCATGTGCTCATCTGTGATTTTCAGTGCTGCATAGTACTCCATTGTGTGTATGTGCCAAAGTTTACTAATCCACTCATATATCGATGGAAACTTAGGCTGTTTCCATGTCTTTGCGATTGTGAATTGTGCCGCAATAAACATTGGAGCGCATATGACTGGTCGTGTCTTATTTGCCGCTTCCACCGGGTACATGCCCAGTAGAGGGATGGCAGGGACACAAGGTGGATCCATATCTATTTTCTTTAAGTATTACCAGATTCCTTTCTACAGTGGCTGTAGAAGGGAGGAGGGTTCCTATTTCACCACAACCCCTCCAACACTTGATGTTCTCTGATTTTCTCATTTGGGCTAGCCTCAGGGGTGTTAGGTGATATCTCATGGTTGATTTGGTTTGCATTTCTCTTATGGCTAAGGACATGGAACACTTTCTCATATGCTTATTGGCCATCTGGGTCTCCTCCGTAGTGAAAGTTCTTTTCAGTCCTTTTGCTCACTTCCTTAGGGGGTTAACTATTTTCCTCTTTTTGAATGGCATGATGGTGTTGTAGATTTTAGAAATGAGCCCTTTGTCTGATGTGTCATTATTAAAAATCCTCTTCCAGTCTGTGAATTGTCTTGTCACCCTCTTGGTGAAATCATTAGAGGTGCCCAGGTGCTTTATTCTTATTGAATCCCATTTGTCGATTTCCAGTTCACCTATGTGTGTACCCTTCTCTATTGCAGTGAGCCTATGAGCTCCCTGGGCCAGTGCGCTGAGGTTAGTCCCAATTCCCTCCTTGATGGTCCTGATGGTTTGGGGTTTAACTTCTAGGTCTGTGATCTACCTTGAGTTTGTTCTTGTGCATGTGGTGAGGTAAACATCTTGTTTCATCTTTCTACATGTGAATATCCATTGTTTCCACCACCACTTGTTAAAAAGGGCATCTGCTTCCCACTTGATGGTTTTGGGACC
The DNA here is from genome assembly GCF_050624435.1 of Tenrec ecaudatus. Taxonomy (NCBI): domain Eukaryota; kingdom Metazoa; phylum Chordata; class Mammalia; order Afrosoricida; family Tenrecidae; genus Tenrec; species Tenrec ecaudatus. Next base: position 87,659,750 of record NC_134534.1, on the reverse strand, counting down.
CTTGTTGAAGATCAGTTGTCTATATGCTGATAATTTTACTCCTGGGCTTTCTATTCTTTCCCACTGGTCTGAGTGTCTATCGTTGTGCCAGTACCATGCTGTTTTGACCACTGTAACTGTGTAATAGGCATTAAAATTGGGTAGGGTGAGTCTTCCAACTTTGTCCTTCTTCTTGAGAAGTTCTCTGCTAATTCTGGGTTTCTTCCCACTCCATATGAAATTGGTAGTCAGTTTTTCCAATTCTTTGAAGAAGGTTGCTGGTATTTGGTATAGCATTGAACTTGTAAAGTGCTTTAGGTATGACTGTCATCTTTAATATGTTGAGCCTTCCAGTCCAGGAGCAGGGAAGGTTCTTCTATTTGTGGAGTTCGCTTTTGGTTTCCTGTAATAGGGTTTTATAGTTTTGCTTATATAGGTCTTTAGTATTTTTTGTTAAATATATTCCTAGGTATTTCAGTTTGTTCTTAGCTACTCTGAAGGCCACTTCCCTCTTAATCCCCTCTTCCATTGCCCTGTCCGATGTGTATAGAAAACCTACCAACTTCTGTTTATTGATCTTGTATCCTGCTACTCTTCCATATTCCTCTATCACTGTAAGTACTCCAGCTGTGGAAATTTTGGGGTTTTCAATGTACAGGATCATGTCGTCTGCAAATAGTGATGGTTTCACCTCCTCCTCTCCCAGTTGGATCCCTTTGGTGTCCTTCTGCTGTCTTATATTGTTAGCCAGAACTTCCAAAACTATATTGAATAGAAGAGGGGACAGGGTGCATCCTTGTCTTGTACCCTTTTTCAGTGGAATTGTTCTTGTCTTTTCTCCATTGACTATGATGTTGGCCATTGGTCTTTCATAGATAGCTTGTATAGGCTTGAGGATTTTACCTTCCAATCCTATCTTCATGAGTGTCTTGATTAGGAATGGGTGCTGGATGTTGTCAAATGCTTTCTCTGCATCTATGGATATTATCATATGGTTTTTATCCTTTTTCTTCTCAATGTGATGTATAATATTTATGGATTTTTGGATGTTAAACCATCCCTGCATTCCTGGGATAAGTCTTACCTGGTTGTGGTGGATGATATATTTTATTACCTTTTGTATTCTATTGGCCAATATTTTGTTAAGGATTTTTGCAACTATGTTCATTAGAGATATTGGTCTGTAATTTTCTATACCTGTGGGGTCTTTGCCCTGTTTGGATATCAAAGTAATCCTGACTCTGTAAAATGAGTGTGGGAGTTTGCTATAATCTTCTTTTTTATGGAATACTTTGTGGAGGACTGTTGTCAACTCTTCCCTGAATGCTTGGTAGAATTCTGCTGTGAAATCATCTGGCCCTGGGGCATTTTTCCTTGGTAGGTTTTTGATGACCCTCTCTATGTCTTCTTTCGCTATGGGTTTGTTGAGGTTCTTGATCTCTCTCTGAGATAATCTATGGAGAGACTGTTTTTCCAAATATTTATCCATGTCTCCAGGTTTCTGAATTCATTATAATACAAACCTTCATACTCCTTTGTGATTATCCTTTTAATCTCATTGAGGTCTGTTGTTATTGCCCCTGATTCATCCATCATCCTGGCCATTGCTGTTTGCTCCTTTCTATCTTTGGTATGCTTTGCCAGAGGACTGTCAATTTTGTTAGTTCTTTCGTAGAACCAGCTTTTAGCTGCATTTAACTTTTGGATTGTTCTCTTGTCTTCCCACTGGTTTAACTCCGCCCTGATTTTTATTACTTCTTTTCTCTTGTAATTGGAGGGGTTGTTCTGCTGACTCTGTTCTAGTTGTTGGAGGTTTCATGTTAACGTATCTGTCATACACCTTTCTTCTTTTTTCATGTATGCATTTAATGATATCTAGCTACCTCTGATAACTACCTTTGCAATGTCCCATAAGTTTTGATACATTGTATGCTCATTCTCGTTAGTTTCTAGAAACTTCCTAATATCCTCTCTGATCTGGGACTGTACCCATTCATGTCACGGGAGATCATTGTTCATTCTTGAATTGGTTGCCCTTGCTTTTCTGGAAGTCCTCTTATTAATCTCCAGCTTTATGGCATGGTGATCTGAGAAAGATATCTGGATAATATCTATGTGTTTGATTTACTCAGGCTGGACTTGTGTCCCAGCATGTAGTCTATTCCTGAAAAAGATCCATGTGGATTTGAAAAGAATGTGAAACCCGTTGCTTTTGGATGGAAAGCTCTATAAATGTCTATCAGGTCCTGTTGCATAATTGCATTGTTTAGCTCTCTGGCCTCTTTGCTGAGCTTCTTTCCTAGTGATCTGTCTTTCTCTCATAGTGGAATGTTAAAGTCACCTACTGTGATTGTTGATTCCGTTATTTCTTGTTTCATCTTTTTAATTGTTTGACGAAATTTGCTGCACCATTGTTAGGAGCATAAATATTCAATATGCTATGTGTTTCCTGGTTTACTGAACCTTTGAGTATTATGTAGTGTCCCTCTTTGTCTCTTTTTATGGTTTGGATCTTGAAGTCCATTTTCTCAGAGATTAAGATAGCCACCCCTGTCTTTTTGGAGTTACCATTCGATTGGTAAACTTTCTGCCAACCCTTTATTCTTAGCATATTCCTTTCTGTGCGCTTAAGATGTGTCTCTTACAGGCAACAGATTGATGGATTATGTTTTCTGAGCCAGTCCTCAAGATTCATTGTTTTAAAGTATGAATTGAGTCCATTAGAATTCAGATTTATTATCACTATCTGTGCATTCATAGTTGCCATACCCAGTTTTGTGTTTTGGGTCTTTACTTATCTCCCTTCATAACAGTGTGCTGTGTTTGAGTGCAGATTCTATCTTGTCCTCTTTCCATCTGATCCCCTATTGTCCTGGAAATTGTTGCTGGCATATTGGCTTCTAGATGGACATGGGCTACATGGTGGTCTCCTGATTGATTGTTCTTGGTGGAGGTTGATCCTCTGGCCTTAGTGAATCAGCCAGTATCTTCCACAGGGTCTGGTGACTTGCAGCATATTCTTTGAGTCTTCCGTTGTTTTGGAAGACCCTTATCTCACCATCTATCTTAGTGGATAACTTGGTAGGGTACAGGATTCTGGGGGAGGCTTCTTTTTCTTTCAGATTTTGGAAGATGTTCCTCCTTTCTCTCCTCCTCTTCATTGTATCTGCTGATAGGTCTGAGCATATTCTTACCTGCGCTCCTTTGTATGTGACTGTCTTCCTTTCTCTTTCTGCTCGTAATTTTTTTCTTTTTCCTCTAAGTTGAATATTTTTACTATTATATGTCTTGGTGTGTTCTTCTTGGGATTTAGTTTAGCTGGAGTCCTTTCTGCTTGCTGTATAAGTGTCTAGTTCTCCCTTTTTAGGACGGGAAAATTTTCTTCCCGAAATTCCTTTGTTATCTTGGCTGTTGACTTGTGTGTTGTGTTGTGCTCCAGTAGACCATAGTATTCGAATATTATTTCTCTTCAAAGCATCTGTCATTGATCTCAGGCTGTCTTCTGTTTCTTTAATTTTATTACGACTGTCTTTTTCACTTGCTTAGGTCTATTTGAGTGTTCTTGAGATCACTGATATGGTTCTCTGCCTCCTCAAGCCTAATTGTAACTTCTCTGACCTTGTGTGTGGCTTCTGCCACCTCCTCTGTTAGCTCCTGCAGTTCCCTTTGGTTGGTGGATTTCATGCCCTCTATTGTGGACTTCGCTTTCCTTAGCTCCTGTATTACTGAGAACAGACTTCTGAAAATTTTCTTTTGTGGCAGAATTGTGTCTGATTCTTCTATGAGAGACTTTAGCTCTGCTACTATGTTTCATCTCACTGTTGTTTTTTTTTTGTTGGGAGTGATGCGGTCTGTTGATTTTTCCTTAATCCTTTCATAGGTCCCATGCTTCTGGGAGGCCATGGTAACCTTATCTGTGTTACTGTTAAGGATTCTTTCAGGTGCTTGCTTCTGACCTACTATAAGAATGGGTGAGATTTCTGTGTAGGCAGAGTTCTTGGATGGCTAGGTGACCCGCAGTGGTGAGATGTTTCAGCAACTGGAGTGGGGGCTGGAGCCTCAGTGAGTGCCCTTATGCTTCTTTGACCTGGTTTGTCAGGGTACCCTTAGCAGCCCTTTTTTAGTTAGTAATAAAAAAGAATTTAAAAGTTTAAAAATTAAAAAATATTTTAAACAAATTTTGGGCAGAAAAAGAAAAAAATGGAGAGAGGGGAAGAAGGAGAATATATAAAAGAGGAGAATAAAGAAGTGATAATAGTAGAGGTGGAAGGAGAATAAAAAAGATATAGAAGGGAAACCTATAGAAAGGGGACAGAAGAGAAGTACTAGCAATAATGAAAAAGGAGGAAGAAAGAAGAGAGAAAAGGCAACACAGAAAGTAAAAGAAAGAAAAGAGAAAAACCAACGTGAGATAAAAGATGTATATATATATATATATATAAATTTGAACTATGGCAAGAGGGAAGGATATCGAAAGTATCATGGACTGACACAAAAATAAATCGGTCTTAGAAGAAGTACATCCAAAATTCCCTTTGGAATCAAAGATGGCAAGACCTGGCCTTGTGCACTTTGTATATCCTGTCAGGAGGGACCAGTCCCTGGAAGAGGACATCATGTTTGGTAAAGTAGATCAATGCCAACTCATAACATCCTAGAGGGCAAGGTGGAACTGCTCCTGTGGGTTTCCAAGACTGTAATTTTTTGCAGAAGTAGATAGCTGGTCTTTTGCCCATGGAGCAGCTGGTAGTTTCAAACTGCTGCCCAAATGTCCAACTAGTAAGCTACTATGTAAATAGTAGCCCAACTCATAAGCCACTATGCCACCAGGGATCCTTCGCAAAGTAGAAAGATGGAGAGAGAAAGACCCTTAATGAGTTGGATTGACACAATGAATTTGATTGACACAGTAGCAAACCTAAACCTAGCTCTCTGTCTATAAAGCCTAGGATACCCTATGGGGAAGATCTATTGTCATAAAGTTACTATGAATCAGAATTGCTTCAATGGCACACAGCAGACCCCCGTGGCCTCCAGCCACAATATAAATAAGGGCTGTCAGTCTCACTCTTTCATTCAGTGGTTTATACACACAGTGGATGGCTACTCCTTATTTGACTCAGGAGCCCAGCAGTACCTCTTTCAATGAGACCTCCCCTTATATAACCTGACATTGGGAACAGATGCCATAAAAAAAACTTGTTTCCAGGCCAGATAGACCTTGACATCTATTCTGATACCACCAGAGTTTAACTGTATGAATTTGAACATATTGCTTTGTCTCTCCAAGCCATAAAATGAGAATAATACAACTGACTGCAAGACATTTTTTGAGTATGAGATCAAATATGCAGCACCAGGAAAAGATTGCTTATAAGAGTAGACTCTGGAGATGGGGTATTAGGTTTGAAAACTTGGCTCTTGCTTACCCACTGTAAGACTCATATAGGAATCATTTCTTCTCTTGGTTGTCTCCCTGTATGTGAAATAAAAGTAATAAATATATCAGTCAGATAGTTGAGTGTTAATTTTTGTTTGTTAAAAAGTGCTTAACATAGTGCTGGCAATGCAAACATTCTTTCTTGTAGAAGGATGACAAATGTTTCTGATATTAATATTTGGTGAAGCTGGCCTCTCCTCTGCCATGCTGTGGCCTGCTGTGCCCATTAATCTGCCTTCTGCATGCAGGGACATTATCGTGGAGCTCTTTTAGCACGATAGAAAAATGCCCAGAGATCACTCCGCTCCACCATAAGGCTTCAGTTGAAGGTGTTTGGCTTTAGTTCAGTGGTTCAGCAAATCTATTTCTCTAAGTAAGTGACTGTTGGCACCCAACTGCACAAGAATAACACTTCCTTCCTGATACCTTTACTCAATTCCTGGGCCAGGAAGTCCATTACTCTCTCTTGGTCTGTGGCTTTATTGTTGCTACTTACCTGCCACTCCTCTGATAATACAGCATTCTGTCTCCTGGATATTGGAAGTTCACTGCAAAAGGATCTGGGCCTCAATAAGATGCACCCCACTCTTGGGTCCTCTCTTGATGGTAGTGTGATCACCCATTTGGCTGCTGAGCTGGTTCTTTTTATACACAGCAAGTGGCAAGAACAACCAATCTTCAAGTTAGAGATCTTTTAGCAATTTCAATGAAGTCTGTTAACAATCACTCACAGCTAAATCATGTAATCCTATCAGCATCTACCAAAGATCAATCAGGAAAAAGTTATTTGGAGGAATTACAAGGTCTATGACTAGATGAGCCATATCATGTAATCCACTAGATTCCATGCACTTACTAAAAAAATTAGGTCTTTTTGAATCCACTATCCTAAAGATATCACATTTAACTGCTATGCACAACAGATGGGTTAGGCCAAGTTGTCTAGAGAAACAACTCCAGTGATACTCATCTATGTACAAGAAAGCACTATATTAAAAAGTAACTTTCCATGAAGAAAGCACTTTGACTCACTCCAACTCGAGTCCATAGATCTGATACAGCCAGGCCCTCTTCACACTTACAGAGCTTCGAGTCCATGAAGCAGAAAGGTGAATCAGGGAAAGCACAGACCAGTTGGTTCAGTCTTGTGGATCCAAGGTTGGGGGAAGCCTAATGGGGCATTGCCAGCTCTCAAGGTTCAAACCCCATATGGATCCACCCTGGGAAGCAGACACAGAGTCTTAGCGAAGTCCCAGGAAGGAGGAAGGTGAATTGGCAGAGAGAAAGAGTAGTTCCCAGAGTCCCTCACTTTTATACAAAAGGCTACACCCCCAAAGAGGTGTCACCACTTGATTGACAGGTTTGATTCTATTCCTAGTCAGGAGTGTCTGGTTGACATAATCCCTAACTACCACAACAGATGTATTAAGATAAAAGAGCTCTTTCCAGTAAACAAGCCAAATATTAGTAATAAAAGCCAGAAAAAATTACTTTCCTGTAGGTAAATGTTTGATATAGATATGGGGCAAGAATGAACCTGAAGCTTAGAAGCATTGTATGTTATTATTTGAGAAGATGGCAATCCTCAAGTAGACTTGAGGGATAAAATATAATGCCTTGAAGTTGACATGAGTTTGTAAATTTTCGCAGAGGAGTTGGAAGAAAAATGGGTAATTCTAGAGTAACTGTATCTTATAGGAAATGCAAATAAAGTTCATGAATTGCTGTGCAGATCAAGCCCTCTGAGTCTTCAATTAAATTGACAGATATCTATAGACTAATTTCCCTGCTCAATAACAGAAACAGGTAGTTCTGCGAGGCAGGCATCCAAAGCAGTGATGTTCAATGGGTTGGAGAAGTAGTAACTTTTCCTTCTAGTAAGGAAAAAATATTGAATTACTGCCATTGTTTGAAATTTCCATGTATAGTGATAATGAAAAATGACCATCTTTCAGTTGCTGTCATTATTTTAATACCTGCTGATAATTCACCCAGTTCTCAGTGCAGACACAATTGGTTCTTCACAGATATCAGGGAAGACATGTCTGCCCTAAGCAGCATGCAGTGTAATTTTCAAAAATTTAAGAAAAGAGCATCATAAATCAATAAATCAATATAAACATAAAGCCTTCAAAATATAAATTCCAGCTGCCATAAACATTTAAAAGAACAAAATAAAATTACCTTCAAAACCATAACAAATATCACATAAATTTTATCTTACATAAATGTTGGAAAGAACTTTGCAAAAGTTAGGAGTAGGATTGCCAGGTTCATGATATAACAGTACAGAACAATCACTTAAATTTGAATTTCATATTAATAATAATAAAAATATTTTATATAAGCATATCCCAACTATTTCATGAACATATTTATATTACAATTTGTCATGTTTTTTTTCTGAAATTCTAATAACTAAAATTTCTGTATTTATCTGGCAATCCTAGTAACACGACCCAGTCCCTATCATGAATATTTGACTCAACAAATCCTCCTTGGATTCCAGCGATGTCCAGTGTAGGCTCCGAATATTGACAGAGGAAGAATCATCATGGGCGGACTGACCTTAAGGGTCCATGCTCCTCACTTGTACAGGTGTTTATCAAGGCCGTGGGTTAGGTGTTTATGCTGGTAAAATTTACATTAACCAAATACTACAAAGTGAGGGTGGGGTAGAAGTCAATTCATCAAACAGGTCACAACCTAATGACACCTGCTAGAGGCTGTGGCCTTTTGAATAAGACGGAGGCTGAGAAGGGTTGAGTTCTTCAGTCCTTTACCTTCTGCTGTAGCTGCAGCCGACACCTTGTTGAGTTGTGTGTGGATATCAGCAGTGGTCAGCAGACCGTTGAAGGATGGATTCATTGGACTGAATTCAGATTCATTTATCTCTGTACCCACCAGCCTGTAGCTTCTCCTTATGCCCGGCCCCACTTCTTCATCCTGCATTCTGCTGCAGAAGCTTCCACAGTTACATGGCAGAAGCCTGGCGAGGAAAACACATACCTACTTCTACAACTGTGTAGCCATTTCCTGATATGAATCTTTTTCTATGTGCAAACACTATCAGATTTTCTTCCCTAGGGAACCTATCCCAATACATTGGGTACTGAGAGGACTTCTAGAGAAAAACAATCTTAAAGATAGCTATTTCTACATTAGGTCTCAGGTCCAATTAGGCCTGAAGGCTGTGAGAAAGGCACCTTGTCTCTTTAAGTACAGATAAGCCTGTCACGATGTGTGAAGAAGGCACTGTTTATCCGTGGCATGCATTGGAAAAGCTAATACCCCAAATAGCACCACTGGTAGATGAAGTGCTGGTGAGAAGTGGGGCTCTGGGTGATGGAGTGTTTGATAGGGTTGTACAATTTTGTCATGAAGGGGAGTATTGAGAAGCTGATTGGTTGGTACTTTGTACAATAGACAACGTGGTAAAGAAAAGAGATGAACTCAGAGCTTTAGATTCCCAGCTCAAGTGTTGAATTCATGACCTCAGCAAGAAAGATTGTTTCCCCAACAAATTATCTTGTACTGAGTATGAATTTATGGCATAATATTGGCCTAAATTTCAATGTGTAGTAGATAGTTCTCACTGTGGTATATGTATTACTTTGTCCTCTAGGTTTCTATTATTCCATTTATTTCTGGTGAAAATCTTAGAGCTCAAAGGAGTTTTGGTGATGCAGTCCAGGAAGGATTGGATTTTTAACTGCAAGGTCAAACCCACAAGCTGATCTGTGGGAGACAGATGAGGTTTTATGCTCTTATAAACATTTACAACCTCAGAAACCCTATTTGAGGATGCGATGTGTCAGAGTCAACTTAGTGGCCATCCATTTGGGTTTGGTATGCCTGCCAGAAATATAAATATTAAGAAATTTGTCTATGATAAGTTATACAACTAGTAATTGTTGGAGATTTGGTTCAAATGAAGTTTAAGGGTTCCTCCAGGGGGAAAAAATGGATATGAAGCTATGCCTAATCCTTAAACAAAGCCAAAGTATACCCAGAGAAGCTATTGTCGAGTACAAATTTATGTCTGGTCATTGTCTATTATGATAAAATAAGAGCTTCTATATATACGAGTAACTGGATCATATGCTAACAAATCTGCTAGCAGAGGAAGAACTGATTTTGTCAGATTGCACCAGTGCCAGATCTGCATGTCTTCAATGCCTGCTGTAGAAATCAGAGTATGCATTGAGTCTCAATTATTGCAAAAGAAAGTTACTCTATTTGGCCATTATCCTGAGTGCCAAGATAACTAAATTTCTCTTGAAACCTTAATAGACATAGGCTCTGAGGGATATCTGAGGGCTCCCCCTTGTGCTCTTTGGAATACATCTGAGTCAACTGGAATTCCTGATACAACACAGACTCCTGAGAACAGTCAGCATGTTTTCTGGGTTCCTATATTATTGCAGCCTTCCAGGAAGACAATGAAAAATTTTAGAGGCATAGTAGTGCAAAGAGAGGCATGAACAGCCAGTACAAGGGGGTGGACAGTCGTATTCAAGTGACTGTAGAAAGTCCCTCAAGAGCCAATGAAGGGGTGACTGTGCTCATTATAATTCCCCACTGGAGGGCATCAAAATTACGATTCTCTTGCCCCTTCTGTAATTCCCTTGACAAGAGAAAAAAATGATACAATTCATACAATGATATGAACAAATTCTGGTTGCAATTATTTTAGTATGAGGACAAGTTGGTAATGGTTTGTATTTATCATTCATTCACACAGGCTGCTTTTCCTGTGTGCAATTTCTCTATTAAGGCTCTAGAAATTGGCGACTGCCAGGAGAAGATAATGTCCCTCTGATAGATAATACACTGGGCCAAGTGTCATTTGACCCAGGTGCAATAGCAGAATGAGAATTGTAAAGGACATGGGCGGTATAATCCATGCTCCTACTAATTCACAATGCTCCCAGGCCAGTGATCATCCACTTGCAGTTCACAAGGACCACTGGGTAATTGCGTGATTAGGCAAGCCACTTAGTATTTACATTCTAGACTAATAGAATAATTGAGCTGGAAATGACCTTGAGATTGGCTGGTCAACTCTTCCCCTTTGAGACGAGGACCAGTGAGGTTAAGTGATTTACCTTAGGAGCTTCCTACTATGGTTTGAAATAAATATTCTGACTCCTAGGTCAGGAAGGATCTCTCTTTCATAATAATTCTTCTCTTAATAAAATAGAAGTAGTCACAACTATTTCATAAGTTGTCAATGCTTTATTAAAAAATCACAAATAAATGATATTATTTTCTGTGAGTTTCAAGTTATCATTTATGATAATAACCTGAGGATTGAATTAAGTCAGAGTCACTGGGGAGAGAGGAAAAGGGTAGCAATGCTGAGGCCTCTAACTGAAAGGTAATACAAATCAAGCAGCACTCTCAGAGAGCAAATGGTATCACGCACAAGAATAAATTCATCCTCTTGAGAATCACTTTCAGAAAAGTGGATTTAGCACCATCAGATCTGAATAAGAAGCATGTATTGTCTCAACGAATCTGACTTGCACTCCGGATTAGAGGACTTCACTTTCTAACTTACTAAACCTATTCATTCAGATTTATTTTTTCATCCATTTTGTTCGACTTGTTTCTAAGGAATACATGTATCTTCCTTTAAAACCACGTTACTCTCAGGCATAGCTCCTTATTTGAAATTTGATGACTAATTTAAACATACTTCACTAGGTACCCAGAAAGCATGCAATAGTTCACAGCATTGCCTTACAGAATTTTTTGAGCTATTTTAAAATGAAGTACCTTTAAATTATTTAAATCACATATGGTTTAATCTAGGAGAGAACAATGGAAACTTTGATTAAAATAGACTTATTCGATTTTCACATGTGGAGTTGTATTTTCCTGAGATAACTTGGTATATGCCTCTCCAGATTGTAGCATTTACATACTTTCCGATTTGAATGTCGTTTCGTGTGAATCTGGGCTCCACAGTGGCATATATTTAAGGGCGTAGTCATCAAAAGTTCAGTCTGTTCTTTTTTAAGGTCAGATGTAATTTCTTTCTTCTTTTCATTTTTCTTTTCTTATATTTTCCTTCATTTCTCATGTATAGTTATTTGTTATTTTCACCCTTGAATCTTTTGGGGATTTATCTAAAACAAAGTTCTGCTTTTTTACTGTTTAAATTTATGTTATTTTGTCTTGATTTAAAGGGAACATAGAAAATAATAATTTTTCAAAGTACTGTGTAGAAAGCAATTTATATTTACTACACCACTTAATGTTTTTGAAACACTGTAAGGTAATTATATTTTGATGTATTTGTATATTATGAGCAAAATCCAATTAGATCCTATCCTGTCTTTTACTGAAAGTCACACCAATGGCAACCAGTAGAGCTGGGATTTCAACCTTGACCTTTCCTCCACCCTGTGACTCTTCTAGGAACGTAGGTTAATACAAGAACACTTTTGATAAAATCAAACATATTATAATTTTCCATATACAAAGAAATTTTTATATATGTTTTCTTATCTGGGTCTATTTAGTGTTTCCTTTTTTATCAGGAGACCCTGGTTTTTGGAAGTAGTAGCAGTATCTATGGATTTTTTGAATCATTCAAAGATATTGTTAGGGCTTCTTGGCTTCTATTTTTGGTATTACACAAACACGATTATTCCCAACAACAACAGAAAGCAAGGCATTATACTTTAGCTATGGTCATCTAAATTAATCTGAATTCATGTACATTAACGAGGACAAAATCAAGATTCAGCTTATGGAATACATAGTTCCAATCTAAGAATTACTTTTCTATAGCCCAGGATGTAACCTAGCCATCTATCTTGTCTTGTTCTTTATATAAGTAAAAATGAGAACCCAGTCAGAAGCCGCAAAAGTTTCAGCACATCCCAATATTTATTACTGGATGCTTGTTTTTAAAAAATAAATTTTTAGCATGACATTTAAAATTAATTGTGTGTGTATGATATGATACAATTAGATTTTAATGTTTACCATTCATTCATCTATTCATTCAGCAAATGTGCTTAAGATCTACAGATAACTTTGAATTCGGGCTCTGCTACTTAGTACTGTGCATCTTAGACACGTTTGAAGGTTATTTTTCTCACCTCTGAAAATGTATAGAATACATAGTTCTGTGCCCTGCACAGGAAAAACAAAACTATTTCTATTGAGCTGATGCGTGGTCTTTTCCACATAGAGGATAAAATACAACAACTAGGTGCAAAGAATTGGGATTTAGAATCAGTTCTCTTTGAAGTGTCCTTACATATGGCAATGTTAAAAAAAAGAATTCTTTTGTTTGCACTGTAGCGTCTGTAAGTGCTGGTTCGAATCTACCAGTTGCTTGTGGAAGAGAAATGAGGCGATCTGCACCTGTCAAGAGTTGCAGTCTTAAAATCAAACTTCACAGGGTGACTATGAATCAGAGAAGACTGGGCTGTGAGTCAGCCTCAAATTACGGCAGCAGACCATGACATCTTCTCAGGTGTGGCCTTCCCATTAGCGGCCTATCTCTTCATCACTACACTGCCGAATTCCCTGACTAGTACAAGCTGCTGTTATTAGGTGGCATGAAGGCAGTTCCGACACATTGCTTCCCTATGTACAGCACTGGCCCGTCTTCACAGTTGTTTGCATGTTTGAGCCCATTGCTGCAGCCACTGTACCATCTCCTCAAGGGCTTTCCTCTTTTTCACTGCCCCTCTACTGTACAAACATGATTTTATTCTCCAGTGACTATTTTCACCTGATAACATGTCCAAAGTATGTGAGAGGAAGTCTTCTCCTCTTTGCCTCTCAAGAACATTCTGACCTGGTTCTTCCCAAACAGATCTGTTTGTTCTTTCTGGCAGTTCAGGCTGCTTTCAATATTATTCAGTAACACCAGGTTCAAATGCATCCATTCTTCTTCAGCCTCCCATAGCCAATGCCCAACTTTCAAATGCATTGAGCCAGGCGCACCTGGCATACTTCTCAACATTTTAAAGAGGTTGTGTGTAGCAGATTTATCCAGTACAATATGTCATTTGATCTCTTGACTTCTGCTTCCATGAGCATTGATGGTGGATTCAAGCAAGACAAAATCCTTGACAACTTCGACCTTTTCTCCATTTATCATCATGTTACCTATTGGTTCAGTTACCTGTTGGTTCAGGAATAAGGATATTGCCCATATATCCATTGAGTTGTAATCCACACTGACGGCTGCAGTTCTTGATCTTCATCAGCAAATTCTTCAAGTCTTCTTCACTTTTAGCAAGCAAGGTCTGTCATCTGCATATCGCAGGTTGTTAATAAGCCTGCCTCCAAACCTGATGACACATTCTTCTTCGTGTGATCTTTTTGTATGCCTTTCCTGATTGTAAACCCTGCAACCAACATTCCCTTGTTCTGCTCGCACCACACTGCCTATACGCAAGTTCCTCGTGAGCACAGTGAAGTAGTCTTGAATGTTCATCCTTTTCAAGGCTATCCAGAGTGGTTTATGATCCGCAAAGTCAAATGCCTTGGTATAGGCAATGGAGCACACATAAGCGTCTTTCAGGCAGTCTCAGCTTTCAGCCAAGAGCCCTCTGTCACGAACAACGGCATCCCTCATGCCATGTCCTCTTCTGAATCAGGCCCGCATCTCTGGCAGCTCCCGATCAATATACTGCTGCAACCAGGGTTAGATGATCTTCAATAAAACTTTCTTTGCGTGTCATATCAATGATAAAGTTCTGTAATGTGTGAATTCTATTGGGTCACTTTTCTTTGGAATGGTTGCTTATTTTTTGTCACTCTTTTTTATATTTCTTTTGGAATCATTTGTACCTTTGTTTGAAGCTGCAAGGTCAGAAGTTTGAACCCACCAGTGGCTGCAAGGAAGAAAAATGAGACTTTTTACTCCTGCAAAGGTTTACAGCCTTTCCCTGGTCCCTAGGGTCCCTGCGGGTAGGAATCAAATGTATGGCAGTGAGTTCCTGGTTTGTTTTGTTTTCTTTCCCCCTACACAGGTCCTGTCCTTTTTTCCCAATGGCCAGCAAGAAGGCAAAAAGTTGGTAGTTGACCCACTGCATTTTGCCTCACACCCAGCTTGCAGGCAAGGCGTGATTCAAATGTGGAAGCCTGGTCTGAGCTTGTTGTGATGCAGATATTATAGGCAGCAGGCTCTAGGCCCCCCGGGGTGCTTTCCCATCAGTCATTTGAGGAACTCTTTGGCGATTTCATTTCCTATTGCAGCAAACAACAGTCATTTTCTCTGCCTTGCACAGAACTATATTGGTACACAAGGATGAGTTAAAAACAATCACAAGTAAGCGAACAAACTTACAAACTGTAGTAGAAACTGAGACAACGAGAAGAGCTCTTTGATGCTATTATCCACGAGAATTTCAACAAGACTTGTCTGCTCAGTTGTATTTTCCCTTCATTTTAATAAACTTGTTGGGCCAGGACTGCAAAGGAACATCATAATGACAGCTTTTCTGGGAAGTAATTTTCTTTACAACGACTTAAGTTTTCTTAACATGGGAAGAACAATTAGCTAAGCAGGAAGAAAAGGATCACTTTAAGCCCACTGCTAGCACCCCTCCCCCTGGTGCTTTGGCACTGGAGCACCATGCCCATTCAAAATGAGCTGAATGCACTTGTCCTCACAGAGTCGCATCTGTCCTTCTTGCAGACAACACTGCTATGGGGCCTAATGATAATAAGGTCAAAAATAAAACTGAGAACCTTTCTATGATTGTTTATTTTATTCATATTCACATGTAGCCATCATAACACAGATTAAAACATCACAGGTTCATGATTTGAGGATAGATGGAATTATTGGAGTGATTTTCTACCCAACACCTCTCAGAATAGTTGTTAGACTATGCTGGAATTGACACGTACTTTATCCTTTTAGTTTCAACCTTGATCCTATTGTAGTTCCATAAGGTTGTCCACTCGTTCCTATCTTCTCCCAATTCCCACACAGATATATAGTTTCCCTTAACAATATTATTAAATAATATTTGATTAGAGCATATACACCTATGCACATATTTTATAGATGTATTATTTATTAATAATACATAACATAACATGCTGTATTATGTGAAAACAGAAATTTCCCCTCCTTACAATTACAAAAGTGGGAGAAGAGAGCTAGCACTTTACCCAACTGTCCTCCAAAATGCAGCAACAGCAGCACTGGGCTTGAGGCATGTTATTGCTTTGGGCTACCCTGGACATACGTCCATAAGACCCTTTCGCTGAGGCCAACAGATGTAGACAACACTGACGAATACTCACTACCAATTATCCTGATGACTTTGTGAAATATTTCCCTCATAAAATTTGCATCTATACCCAAATTGCTGCACTCTGGTAGATTTGCATCATCTGGCTTTATATTTAGGATCTGTAGACATCATGCGCTTAGGCGATGGCGCACTAGTGGAAAAAAAGAACGTCTCGTCATGTTGTTCCCAATCACTAAAATCGGCTGTCTCAGGTACTCCAAAAATCTACCTCTAAGATGACATATTACCTGTACTTGTCCGGGTTTAATGGAATAATCAAGGTTGAAACGATTGTAAAATAATTATTCCCAAACCCAGCTCCTACTGGTTGAATCACCAGCCCTGAGATAGCTCCCTGGTCAGAAGATAACCTACTAAGTCTGTCTTCTTTTAATTATCACATAGATGGAGTCCTTCTTGGATGAAACCAGGAGAGTTCACACAAAACTTCACGTTGTTGCTTGTTGGTGTCACCCTTTGGATGACCCCATTGACCCTGGAACAAACCAGTGCCATGTCTTGTACCATCCTCAGTGTTGCTACGTTTAAGCCCCTTACGGTTGCAACCACGGTGGGTGTCAGTTCTTCTCATTGTGAGTCTTCCTCTCACCATCCTCCATCTAAGAAATACTCTAGTACTTTCTTCAAGACAGATTTGTTTGTCCTTCTGGCAGACTATGGCACTTTCAATATTCTCCACCAAAACCATAATTCAAATGCATAGATTCTTCTCCAGACTTCCTTACTTATTATCCAGCTGTTCTACATATAGGAGGAGTTGAAAACACCATCTCTGGGATCAAGAACATCTTGGTCTTCAAAGTGGGATCTTTACTCTTTAACACTTTATAGATCCTCTATGCACTAGATTTGCCTGATACAATGTATCTTTGGATTTCTTGACAGCTGCTCCCAAGAGTATTGGTTGTCCAGACTGTTGGTTGCAGAAGCAATGGAAATGAAACTGTTGACAACTTCAAGCTTTTCTTCTTTTTTCCCCACCATGTTGTCTATTGATACAGTTTTGAAAAAAATAATTGTTTTATTTACATTAAGTTGTAATGTATACTGAAGACTGCAGTCTTTGTTCTACATCAATAAATGCTTCAGGTCCTATTAGTTTTCTGTAAGGCATGTTGTCATCTGTATATTGCAGCTTGTTAATGAGTGTTTCTCCAATCCTGATGTTATGTTGTCTTTAATATAGTCCAGTTTATCACGCTGCAGATTAAATAAGTATATAGAAAGAAAAAATTGATGCACACCCTCCTGTATTATCGACCACCCAGTATCACCTTGTCAGAACAATGTCCATGTACAGGTTCTGCAAGAGCATAATTAAGTGTTCTGGAATTCATATTTTTCTTAATATGACCCGTCGCTTTGGTGATCCACAGAGTTGAAGGTCTTTACCTAGTCAATGAACACAAGGAAGCACAATTCTCTGCTTTCAGCCAAGATCACCTGACGTCAGCAAAGATATCCCGTATTCCACGTCCACTTCTGAAGTGATCTTATATTTGTGAGTAGTCTTGTGCATCTACTGCTGAGACCACTTTTGTATTCTCTTTAGGAACATTTTACCTGCCTGTGATATTGACGGTATTTTTCAATAATTACTGCATTTTGTTCAATTATCTTTCTTGGAATGGGCACAAATAGGGATCTATTCCAATTTATTGGCAAAGCAGCCATCTTTCAAATTTCGGGGCATAAACTAGTTAGTTCTTAGAACACTGCATCAACTAGCTGAAACGTTTCTATTGGTATTTTATAGTTTTCAGGAGTCTTATTTTCACTAATGTCTTCAATGCACTGCTTTTAATACTATCAGTTCTTAATCATATGCTACTTTAAAAATGGTATAATTTCCACCAACTATTTTTGGTAGAGTGAATCTGAGTATTCTTTCCATCTTCTTGCTTAAAAATATTTTTTATTGTGTGTTAGGTGTTGGGGGTTACATTTCAGACCATTAATTTTCTATTCAGCAGCTTAAATGTCACATCAAAACTCCCATAGCTTATGTACTTCACTCCTTTGATTTTTCTTCTCCCTTTAGTCTTCCATCTTCCTTTGATGTTTCTTGAATCATTCAATATTTTGTCTCTAGAATCCTTTAATATTTCAACTCAAGACTTGAATTTTCCTTCAGTTCTTTTAGATTGAGCTGTACTGGATGTGTTTTTACTTTGGGGATGTCCTATTCCAAGTGTTTCACATTTCATTAACAACATACTTTCTCCTTTGATTTAATGATTTCCAGCTGACTTTTGAAAATATCTGTTCAACTCTAATTTCATAATTTCTTCCACTCACTTCAGCTCCTCTATGTTTGAGGGCAAGTTTCAGAGTCTCTTTCTGAGCCCCCCTTTGCTCCTTGTCTTTCTTCCCTATCTTTTAAGAGACCATTTGCTTTCTTAAGTTTGATGTTCCTGATGTCAGCCAACAACTCAATTGGTGATTAGTATTCAATGCGTCAAATATATTCTTGAGATGGTCTCAAAATTCAGGGGAAATATAGCCAAAGTTGTACTTAAGCTCTTATAATGCTGTTTTAATTTTCTTTAGTTTCAATATGAATTTTTAGATGATTAAATAATGGCTTATTCTTCAGTCTGTCCCTGGCCTTATTTGGTTGATGAGCTAACCCATGGTCTCTTCTCACAGATATAGTCAATTTGATTCCTGTAAATTCCATCTGGTCCACATGAGAACACACTTTGTTGTTTGAAAATAGTATTTGCAATCAAGTTGTTCTTGCAAAAGTCTGTCATTTAATCTCTAGTTTTGTTTCTATCACCAATGCTGTATTTTCCAATTGCTGATCCTTCCTTTCAATCTCTCTCTAACTTTCACATTCTGATCACCAGTGATGATCAATGCATCCTGATTGCATATTTGATCAATGTAATACTGAAAAGACTGGTCTAATTCTTTAATTTCCTTTTCACTGGCTTCTTTGGTTGGTGTGGATGCTTGAATAATAGTTGTGTTGGTTTTCCTTGTAAGCATCTAAATATTATTCTGTCAAAGGCAGCATTGTACTTCAACATAGACCTTGAAAAACTCTTTGTGATGATGAATGAAGCATTATTCTTGAAATTGACATTCCTGGCATAGTAAAACATATGGTTGCCCAGCTGAAAATTGCCAATACTAAGCAAATCAGCTCACTACTGCAAGGAATATCAATATATATTTTAATAGAAATTAGGTTTATAAGTAGTTACTAGGGTTGGTATAGAGAAGTGGCGGTGGAAGAAAGGGGTTATGGAAAAACTACAGTCATTGTGGAATGGTACACTGGCAAACAGATACTTATAATTGCTGACAATAAGTCTTAAACCTGTACATAACTGAACAGGCAAAAGTTGTGTGATATACAGGGGACTTCAAAAATTTGTGGGAAACTTCCATTATTTTAAAATTTATTTGCAGTCATCACTGGGGCTATTTCTTGCTGCCTATTTGTTTGCTAGCCTGCTCTGCCACCCGCGTGGTCAAGCGCAGGGCCTTGATGACACCTTGCAGGACTGAGAAGTGCTTGCTAAGCTCGGCGAGGGCAGACTCTGCTTTGTGCACACTGGTCTCCAGGTCATAGTCAGTCTGCTTGGTCATCTCAGAGAGCTCAAGCCAGGCGGGCCTTTGCTTTGAGCTGAAGAGGTGCAAGGAGTCTCGGGGAGGAGGCGCCTCTGGGAGTGCTGACTACGTGGTGCTCAGGCTGCAGGACTTTTGATGGCACCAGGCTGGAATATCAATCTTTATGCACTTTATTTCATTTTTGATGACTTCCAGTTTTCCTAGAGTCATACTTGGGACATTCTACAATCTGACCATAAATGCACATTTCCAGCCGCTTATTCACATTTTCAGCCCTGTACCATCAGCTAATGATGGCCACAAAATCTGTTGTATCCATGCCATTAAAGTCAACTTGACTTTGAGGAAGCAATCTCTTCCTTGCTTGTATTCGGAGTGTCTTCCAACTTGAGGGACTCATCTTCTGGCACAATATCTGAAAATGTTCTGCTGTTCAGTGCTCAATGTCTTAGAAATGACCAGCCTATTCATTTGATCTAGTTTGTCCATAGTTTGTAAGCCTGGCTGAAGCCTGTTCACACTGGGTGACACTGCTGCAACTTGAAATATAGTCATATGCATGCTACTGTAATAGGACAAACTGTGTTAAACAGTGTTCTCTAGAGCAACAAAACAAGAATGCTAATAATTAATTACATATATTTATACAGATAGAGAGTTAACATAAGAAAGAAACAGTTATTTAACTTATAAAGCAGTACAAATGGTTCAGTGTAACTCACTCCCATGAGACAGTTGTGAGACACTGGCAGTCCTTCAAGTCTTGAGGGCCACCAGGTAGTCCTCTGTAGAGAGATCCAGGCTATCCTGGCACAGGCAGCAAACAAGGTAGGTCATCAACAGTCAGCCAGGTCACCAACAATTAGTCCCCAGCTCAAGAGATGTAAATTCCAATGGCGAAGCTGGTCTTGAAGGAACCTCAAATTATAGCAACACAGTCCACGGGTTAGGTGTCCCACAGGTAGTGTAGCTTGCAAATTGAGGTACAGAACAAGCAAGGCAGTGACACACTGGTCTGATGATCAAAGAGCAAGAAACAAGAGAGGCGAGGCTCGCCGAACCATTTATCTCTCCGCCCTTCAATTAATCCCACATGTGTTCATTGGCCATGTTGGCACAACAAACGTTAACAATCTCAAAAGTGGTATAAATAAGTAATTGTAATCCATATTGAGGGAGAAAAGGAAATACAGCTGGAGAGGATGCACATGTCTAGGTAGCAGTAGGTGATTTGTCTACCTTGGGAAATCGTTTCACTGGACTTTATACTATTTTGAATTTTGTATTTCGAGCTCTAAATTCTCCTTGTTCTTTAGTCCTATAAATGCCTATGATATCCATTGAGATTTTTATCTGGATAATACTTTTTGTAAGGGAATTTTTCTTAAATCTTTGGCAAAGTAAAATTTCTGAATTAATCCAAGTTTCAGAATTAACCTGGAAGTTAACAATGCCCGCTCTTAAGTCTCATATTCTCTCTGCAGTTAAGTCAGGATGTGGGGGAAACCTACCCCAAGCAAGAACTATTAATATAAACACATTTGTATAAAATGTATTTTAAATTAATTACTTTTATGATGGGTATGTAGAAATAATATCTCAATAAAAACATACTAGCTGCCAAAATATACTGAGTACCAACTTATATAAATTCCCAAACAAACAGCAAACTTTCCGTTGACCATTAGTTCTTATTGACAGCTCTGGTACCACACAGGGCCAAGAAATGTTTTATATCAAACTAGACATTTTTACAACCTGTTCTGGAAGGCATACATTGTAAGCATCTTATGACTATGATTGAAAATCTCTGTCCTCAAATGAACTTTTATAATTAATCCTTGTAACAAATCATTTTAGCTCGCCTCAAAATACTTAAGCATATGCAACCAATAGAAACCTCTTTCATGCTTTGCTTACATCCTTTCCCTAACCTCAGTGAAGGTTTAACCTACCAATGATGTTTGTTATTTCCTTTTTTTCCCTTATAGTCATTTTCATGCAAATCTCTCTCTCTGGAATCACCATGTTTTACTAGTATGAGCTGGTATCTTCTCTTGTTTGAATGCAGTTTTTTTCCAGAGGGGGTCATGAGGTGGATTTTCACATAGAGACCGTTTATTAAAAATCTCCTGGGAGAGAGAGAGAGAGAGAAATCACTGCATCAACTTCCATAACTGACTCTCTGATGCTTCTCTCTCTGGAATGAATTTTTAAAGCTTAATAAATCGTGTGAATTTCATTTTAAAGTTTGAGTGGTATATCCCTACTAAAGTTTAAAATAAATGATATATATTAGGGTTTTTTTTCCTTGAGTTTTCGAAAAAACAAATAGATTTGTATTGAAGAAGTGCATGCGGTGCTGACTTCTCTTGTATTGTGTATTGCCATTATCTTTACCAGAAGTAACTCTTGTCTACTATCTAGCTAGTGTCTATCCTTTTTGGACCCTTCCCTTTCTGACAGTCATCATTTTTTTTCTGAATGTAAACTTCTTATTGACTTTTTATAATGTCAATAAGTGGTTTCATACAGTACTTGCCATTTTGTGTCTGATTTATTTGATTTAGGATTAAGTTCTCCAGATTAATCCATGACCTTCTTTGTTGGCTTGTATCTTTCGGTGAGGCTGGAATCCATGCACTGGTATTTCAAATATCAGCAGGGTCACCCGTGGTGGACAGGTTTCAGTGGAGCTCCCAGACAAATAAGAAGGCATTGGAAATCTGGTATTTAGGGATTTGGCCACTGAAAACTTCAGGAATAGAAGTAGAACATGCTCTGATATAATCCCAGGAAATGAGCCCGATAGGTTGAAAAACATTGAAAATGCAACTGGAGAAGAGCTGTCTCCTCAAGTAAAGTTGAATGGAACAAAGTGGGGTGTCCATCTGTTGAAGGGTCACAATTCAAAATTAAGGGCAAATAGATGCAAATATCTGTTAATAATAAGAATGAGAAATGTCTAAAGGATGAATATAGGAAAATTGGATATTGTCAAAAGTAAAATGGAATCCATACAGATAAATATTGTAGAAATTAGTGAACTGAAATGGACTGGTATTCACCATTTTTAATTGAAAAATCATATGATTTCCTATTCCAGGAATGACAAAATCAAGAGAAATATTGCATTCATCATTAAAAAAGAGTATTTCAGGATCCATCTTGAAATACAATGCTTTCTTTGATAAAATAATTCTCATATACCTATAGGGAAGTAGAGTTAATACCACTACTTTTGAAATTTATGTATAACCACTAAAGAGGGTGATAAAGAAATAGAGGGATTCTAACAACTTCTTCCATCTATAATTGACCAAGTATACAATCAAAATGCACTGATAATTATTGATTATTGGGACGTGAAAGTTGGAAACAGAGGAAGGATTAGTAGCTTAAAAATATGATCTTGGTGATGATAGAAAGGAAATTGAAGATCACATGCTGGAAATTTGCAAAAAATAACTTCTTCATTGCAAATAAACTCTTTCAAAACATAAACAGTAATTATGCATGTGACCCTCACTAGGTGAAGAATCGAGTTAAGTTAATAATAGCTGTCAAAACAAGTTGGGTCTAACTGTGGAACAGACCATGAATCGATCTGAAGTAAGTTCAGGTTAAAGATGAAGAAAGTTAAAACAGATCTACAAGAATTAAAACATGACCTTGAACACATCCCACTAGAATTTAGAGACCATCTCAAGAGCATATTTGACACATTGATCACTAATGCCCCAAAGACCAGATGAGTTGCAGGATGACATCAAGATTAAAATACATGAAAAAGCAAAAGGTCTTTTAAAATCTTACTATAGTGAATGAGCAGGGGAGTGTGGAGTAGAGGCCCAAAACCCATTTGTAGGCTACTGGACATTCCCTTACAGAAGGGTTTTGGGGAGAAGATAAGACAGGGTGCAACATAGCAACGATGAAACATACAACTTTCCTCTAGTTCCTAAATGCTTCCCCCCACCACCCCCATCATCACTGTCATGATCTGAATCCTATCTTGCAAGCCTGACTAGACCAGAGGAGGTACACTGGTACAGATGAGAACTGGAAACACAGGGAAGCCAGGGCGGATGATTCCCTCAGGACCAGTGGGAGGGGGTAGGGAGGGTAGGATGGAAAGGGGGAACCTACTTCAAGGACCTGCATTTGACCTCTTCCCTGGGGGACATACAACAGAAATGTGGGGTAAGGGAGATGTGGGACAGAACCAGAAATGACAAAATAACAATTTATAAATTATCAGGGGTTCATGAGGGAGGGGGGGTGGGGAGGGAGGGGAAAAATGAGGACCTGATTCCAGAGGCTTGGGTGGAGAGCAAAAGTTTTGTGAATGATGAGGGCAACGGATGTACAAATGTGCTTTACACAATTGATGTACGTATGGATCGAGATGAGTTGTGTATGAGTCCCTAAAAAACGATTTAAAAAAACCAAACAAGTGGGGGAAAGTGGGAAGATGCCATTATATTTTAATTCATATTTTCTACACTTAAAAATCCCCTCATATTATATTTAACCTTAAATAATAAATTGTTTAATGGTATTTTTTAAATATTGTATGCCATCTATGTAAAAAAAAAGAAAGAAAATGTTTTGAAACCGACTGTGGCAGCAATTGAACAATAGTTTAATGTGATTGATGGAATGTTATGATATACGTAAGAGCTCCCAATAAAATATTTTTTAAAAGTAAATTATATACACATAGATCAGCTTCAGATGTCCATAGATGAATTGTTGACTTGTACAGATTAAATTCTTAAGTGACTGGAAAAAAAACCTGGAAAGAATGTAAAGACAAATGCGGCTGACAGAAGAGACCCTTAAACTTGCTTTGGAACATAAAGTAGCAAAGGCAAATGAAGTATACCTATGAAAACAAAGCTGTGTCATGTTGTGCAGGTGGCTCTGCCTAGTGACATGGGAGATGTCTAATAGAATTTTGAAACCATTTGGTGGGGAAATGTAGAAACGGGGAGAGATATGGGTAAGTAAACAGAGAAAGTAGTGGTGAAGAAGAGAGAATAAACAAAAATGATTATATCAATACCAGGCTACCAGAATTGTAAAAATTATGGGGAAATATAGATATTTTAAATTATTTATTTATTTAAACAGTTTTATTGGTACTTCATGCACATATATAGTTCAATAGTTCAACCATATAAAACAGTGTTGTATAATTTTTGCCACAATTAATTTTAGAACATTTTCTTTTCTCCCATACTCATTGCTATTCATGTATTTTTTTTCAATTTTGGCAAAAACATACACAGCAAAACATTCTCCTACAACTTCTAC
Organism: Tenrec ecaudatus; assembly: GCF_050624435.1. Taxonomy (NCBI): domain Eukaryota; kingdom Metazoa; phylum Chordata; class Mammalia; order Afrosoricida; family Tenrecidae; genus Tenrec; species Tenrec ecaudatus. Next base: position 87,635,129 of record NC_134534.1, on the reverse strand, counting down.
ATGTATAATTCAGTGTCATCAATTATACTTTTTGTTGTACCCCAGGATTGATATCCCTCTCCAAATTCTTCTACCACCATTAAAATGAGCCAACACCCTCAAAGCAAAAACTCTTCCTTCTTCATTCGTGGTAACCATAGGTCAAGTTTAGTTTAGATTTTTTAGTAGTTTCCTTGATATAATATTCACATATCATACAATTCCATGGTTAAATTATGCTTTAAAAATCATTTTATTGGGGGAATCATACAACTCTTATCACAATCCATACATACATTAATTGCATAAAGCACATTTGTACATTCATTACCCTCATCATTCTCCAAGCATTTGCTCTCCATGTAAGCTCCTGGCATCAGCTTCTCATTTTTCCTCCTCTCTCCCCGCTCCCCCCTTCCTCATGAACCTTGATAATTTATAAATTATTGTGTTGTCATATCTTACTCTGTCCGATATCTCCCATCACCCACTTTTCTGTTGTCCATCCCCCAGGGAGTAAGTTAAGTGTAGATCCCTGTAATCACTTCCCCCTTTTTACCCCACCCTCCCTCCACCCTCTTAGTATCGCCACTCTCACCACTGGTCCTGAAGGGATCACCCATCCTGGATTCCCTGTATTTCTAGTTCCTGTATGTACCAGTGTACATCCTCTGGTCTAACCAGATTTGTGAGGTAGACTTGGGATAATGATAGTATGGGCTGGGGTGGGGGGTGGGAGAGGCATTTAGGAACTAGAGGAAAGTTGTATGGTTCATCGTTGCTACACTGGACCATGACTGGCTAGTTTCCTCCCCCCGACACTTCTGTAAGGGGATGTCCAGTTGCCTACAGATGGGCTTTGGGTCCCCACTCTGCACTCCCCCTCATTCACAATGATATGATTTTTTTGTTCTTTGATACCTGTTACCTCATCCCTTCGACTCCTTGTGGTCACACTGGCTGGTGTGCTTCTTCCATGTGGGCTTTGTTGCTTCCAAAGCACACCAGCCTGTGTGATTACAAGGTGTCAAAGGGATCAGTTATCAGGCATCAAAGAACAAAAAATCATATCATTGTGTGGTCACCTCCCCAATTCAATCGCTAAAAACAAATGGGTGCATAAGCAAATGTGGTGAAGAAAGCAGGTGGTGCCCAGCTATCAAAAGATATAGTGTGGGGTCTTAAAGGCTTGAAGGTAAACAAGCTAGTGGGGTCTTAAAGGCTTGTAGGTAAACTAGCTAGCTTGGGGAAATATATTTTAGAGAGGTAATCAGAATAAATATATGCCTTGGAAATAGACTTAATGAGGAAAAAGATAAATAGTTTATAGAGAAAATAGGTGGATGTTCAGGAAAAGGAGGGACAAAAGACTCAGCAGTCACTTGGGTGTGGTCACTGGCATTCTGTCACTGTGGCAGCATTAATGTGGACATGAGGGGAAAGACTCCTTATTTGGGTGGGTGTGCCAGAACCTGCAGGCTTGCTTGGTTTTGCCTGCAGGCAATGTAGACTCTAAAGAGTGTAGGGTCAGAGTCACACTAGAAGGGGAAGTGAGATTCAACTAGAAAAAAAAATCAGAAGAAAAGTACATCAGCTAACAACAACAGTAAAGAGTACTACTAATTTCAGGGCTAAACTAATTCATCTTAATCTCAGAAAGGAACCTAAAATCATTATAAAATACTAAAACCCAAGAGAATATTGAATAGTCTTTCAATAGCTTTTGAAAGCATTCTCAGACACAAACCAAAGACAGTGTTTTTTCTTCATTCTAATGTTTGTGAATGATTGAATTAATAAATACAGCTTCAGAAAGGAAGGGTTAGGGACATCTCTAACCTTTGTGTTTTGTTTACTTTAAAGGAAATTGCGTTTTCTCCTAAAATTTAACCCATACCTAAATATCCTTTCTATTAAAAAAATAATTTCTGCTAGCTAAAATGCATGGATAATAAAAACTTTATATAATTCAGCCAGTCTTATTCAATTGATGTGCTATTGGAAGCTTTGGTAAATGAAAACAAAAGATACATTTTCATAAACTTCATTAAGCTTTTCAGCCTTCTTACTCGTTCATCCTTTCATTTGTGGTTTACATCTAAGCTATAAATAAGAAATAATTCCATCATAGGGTAGAATTATTAGTCAAGCTGAGTTTCATGATAGCTTTGGGAGCAGTGAAAAGTTAGATTGATGTTTTATGCTGCACAGCTATGTGATGGCTAGAGAAAATGGTACTTTCAATAACACTTACCATATCCTAGACACGCTCAACATGCATGCTTTCACACACAGACACACACATATGTGTCAGTCTGAAGCAAGGGCAGCGGTTGCTGACATTGTGGGGTTGAAAGTTAAAGGCAGCAGTTCTAGGAAGCAGTGCAGTGCATTCAGTGTGCAGAATGGAAGCAGTCATAGTCCATCAGGATTATTTGTAACTGGAGTTATGTTTTAACTAATGGCCTGGGCCCTATCTGACCAATGGTGAATCATTCTTGCAGATAAAATAAATATTAATAAGTATATACATTGTTTATGCAAATCATATTGAGATGTTCCAAGAAATAATGAACTGTGGAAGCAAAATGTGTCCTTAAATTGACAAATTTGACTGTACCCTAGATAGAATATCTGAGTGTTACGTTATTCAAATACAATCTAATAGAGTTCTTTGTAAGTGCTATTAAACTTAACTTTATTCATTCATTTAACAATTTTAAGATATGTTAATAATAATAATAATAGGCTAAAAAATAAAGAATATCTTGAAAGACTCATGAATAACTTAGAAAATTCTGTGAATTCCCAGGCATTCTAATTTCTTCTTCATAATTCAGAAGTTTAATATATGTTGGAAAATTGGAAACATCTCATACTAATCATGAATTGCAATGCTTTCTCTGTCCTCTCACCAGAAGAATGAGCCAGAATTTTGAGTTGAAAACATATTTTCATTACTTAGTTATAGTTTCATTACTAATCTAATTTGGAAAATATATAAATTATATGACTTGGTTTTTGTTGGGGGGTATATTAGCAATTTAAGTGAAAAATGTGAGAGAATATGCCACTGCACTGAATCTGACTCATGGGTATTCCATGTGTTACAGAGTTGAGCTGAACTCCATAAACATGTCTGGTCTGTAATCTTCACAGAAACAGATCAGCATGCCTTACTTCCATGGTGGTCTAACTTACTTTATTCTTCTATTCCATTTGCTTTCTGGGGATGAATATTGAAACTTGTATCAGAAATCTCTAAAATCAATCGCAACTGTGGATGTTAAAACCTAATTATACATACACTTATAATGTATTATAGTACTGCTTTGAAAACTCATAGATCTTTCTGTACTCAAATATATAAATGAGTTTATTTTGTATTTCCACCATGGGGAAATTAATGAATTCACTAAGATGGAAACAATGAATTCAGTTTTCCCAGTAATAAAATTGCTCAAAAACTACTTATTTAACTCACTTCTCAAATGTTTCTCGAAGCTCTAATTTCTTTTTTCTATTTTGGTTGCATGTGGGCCATCCATTTGATCATTTTTACTCTTGATTTTATTGTGTCTTTATTCTCTATCAAGCCATTTTAATTTTCACTCAGTTTGTTTTATCTTGTTTCTTTTTCATTCTCTTCTCAAAAGATTATTGGCATTCATATTTTGCTTATGATATGCTCTTACCTTATTTTGCGCTCAAATCTGAAAAGCATTTATAATAGGTACTACCTCTGTCTCTTTCATCTGATCTCAGTTCTTCTCTATCCAGTATATAAGGACACATCATGAATGTTCACAAACTTTCAACTTATTTGATATTTCATATAATGTTACTTTTTTAAAAAAACATTTTATTAGGGACTCATACAACTCTTATCACAATATCACCAATATTCTAAATTGAGGGAATTCATTAAAAAAACTTTATCAAGCAAAATATTTGTAACAACTTCTAGACCTCTAAACCTCAAAAATATTTAATAAAAGTGAAGCTGTTTTAATAAAACTACATAAGATCTATGCAATTTTAAATCAACAGATACAGTTGAGTGTAGCATATCTTTTCACTTCCTATGATAGAGTTGCTCTAGGGCTATAGAAGGACGATGCCAAGCTTCTGAGATCAGACATTGGTAATGGACTTCAGATGTCATTATCTTTACACTATAAAATATCATGTGCTATATAAATGTAAAACGCTTTTCTTATTGCTTATTGATTTCTCTTTTCTTCCCTTGATATTTTTCTGCCTTGATTTTAAAAATAAAATATACTTGATTCTGTTGTGCAGTTTATAATTCATCTTCAAATTCATTTCATTATTTTGTCCTTCTTAATTACATTTATATTTTTGAGTTATAAATATTTTCATTTTGACTTGAAATATGAAATGTCTAGATACAATGAGATCCAGGAATTTTCTGTTTCAGAGACTCAGTCCTAATGGAAATATTTGATTTTGTTGATGATAACACTGGAACCAAATTTTTTTACTGATCCATTAGTATAGTGTGTTGAAATTTTAACTTCACTCATTTTGCTTGAGTTAAGAAAGCACATAAATATTTCTGAAAGTTTGACTTGATTGTTTATATAAAGTTTTATTAAATCCAGAACACTCAAACTAAAAGGAGACCTGGTTGTTCAACAGTAAGTTCTGGGATGCGAAGTGAAGCAATTGGTGTCAAACCCAATTGAGCCGATCTGCTTCTCTAATGATTATAGCAAAAACGAACAAACAAACAAACAAAACCCCTATCAGGCAGTTCCACTTTGTCTTATGAGATTGTTATGAATCAGAATCAACTTGATGTCACATAATAGCACAGCAGAGAACACTGTATATGTTTTCAAGATCAAGGCTTCAAACCCCAGATCTGTGAACTTATCGAATTGCTATGCAACATGAAAGATGAACATAACTTTTGTTGAATCATTGCCTCAAATGGTTTCTACCCTGCATAGCACCGATTTGAATTTCTTGCCTGAAGGAAGTGGGGGAATCATTGATCACTACCAAAGTATATTTAAGGAGGCGAAGTAGCTGTGTCGTTACCCTTCGTAAGTGGCCAGTGACTAGGCCTCATTCCACAGCTTGACCACTTGAATTTCTGATGTTCCTTAGGCCAGGTGCTTCTGTTTATTGGGCTCAGGGTCTGAGTTTGCTTCCCCTAATGGAAAATTAATTCAAACAGCAATAAGAGACTGTTTCAATAAGACTGGAGAAAAGATGCAACCCATAAGCTGCCTGCAGACTCAGAATAAATGAAATGTTATGACAGAAAAATATGTGCTAGCAAAATAGCTCAACTCATACTTCCAAAGTGAAATTGAAACCATACTTCTCGAGAGGACACACAGTGACACAGGAAAGACGCTTGGAAATTCCTCCTATTTCAGAATCCGTTATGTAGCCCTACTCTGCCCAAGCGCTCTCATCTACAGGACAAATACATCTCAGGAGAAAAGCAATTTTACTGCTCAGTTCCTGGTTGGGAGGTTGAATGGTGGAAGATTGAGGAAGGAGGTGAAAATGTTAAAATAAAAAAGAATATATTAGAAAATAACACTATCATTGATTTAATAAAACACTCCAAATAAAATAATGATAGGAAGTTAATATTCTACAGGCATGTTGTTCAACCCACAGGGCAGAAACTTCCTGGCAAAATCAGTCCTAAACATTACAGCAGATATTTTGCACATATTACAAAGAATAGCAAATTACCTTGATGTAAGTCAAAATAAAATTTTATTTTAATATCAAAGGTAAATGAATTCCCAAATTACTGGTTACTTCAACAAAAATCAGGGCACCAATTTACATGTAGTGTAGATTTTTATTTATTTAGTTTTATGTTTGGGGTTTGTTAGATCTGAAAGTAATAGTAAAAAGTATTAAAATAACTGCTTTTCTTGCAAAATTGAAATATTGAACAGTTTGTGCATTTATTTATATTGCACATAAATATATTTATGTGCAAACATTTAAATTACATTCATATAAACTTTTTTATTGAATATGCCAGAAAGAAAGATTTATGCAATGATAAATTCTTTTGAATCATTTTAGGCTAATGAAGTTTGGATAAAAATTCAAATTATCAGATGATGAGTGAATCTTGAAAAGGCTCAGGGACATGCCTCGTCACACATGACTTTTAAGGCTTACACTTATTGAGAATTGAAGAACCTTCACAGATTTCCTCGGAAGGAAAGCTGTAATGCAGTATCTTTTACCCTAATTCTTCCAGGGCTCCTGTATGCTTACATCAGTTGTGATCTCAGGGCACTGCCACTTTCTTCTGTGTATACCGTGCAACTCCTGCTGGGAAACATGTTCTGGTTCCATGTACATAACGATGGCAGGAATGAGTGAATAAATAAATCACTCTGTTTACTTCCTTTATAGATTTTTTTCTCCTTTACTTTAGTGATCTTAATTTCTCATGATTTTCAACCCAACACTCTGCTTATTCCTTTTTAGTGGGCTATAGGTGTATTGTGTGTGCTTGCCTCCTATCCATCGAATATTTTTGTTTTTAAAGTTTAATTTTCTTCCTCCTTTGGTCTACATTTTATGATAGGAGTTGTGGAGAATTCAGATACCAGGAATAGTCTTGTAACTCCCGGATATTCCTCCATAGATGGTTTCTCGGAGCTTGGACCACACATCCAACAGCCAGTGAATATTTCCACTAGCTGTTCACAGATCAAAAAAACAAAACAATAAAAAGTTGATTCCTCAAACTGATGTCTTTATTTTTCAAAACTTCTCTTCTTTGTGTACTCCTTTTTACCCACTAACTGGAACCAAAACAGCTTTCTTAGTGTTGTAGGCTATTTATCTCCTTCTTGATTAATTAAACACCAAATCCTGAAGTCTATTTTCTTAATATTTTCATATTCATCTACTTGTCTTTCCTTTTGTTTATTTGTTCTTATCCCAGTCACTTCTCTTGCATTCCTTCAAAACAATATCCTGTCCCTTTCCTCAGTTCTCACCCTCCTCCATCCCTCCTTCACACAGATGCCATAGGGATCTTTTAAAAATGTAATTCTATCATTTTATTCCTCTAATGAACTATCTTCAATATTGTCCTCTAAAATTTCAATATGGCTTAAATGCTTTGGTTTGGAACAAGAAGCCTTGTACCAATTGGCCCTTACACATCTCTCTAACTGGAGTACACCTTTCTACTGGGTGTTACATGCTCCTATTAAAGATGGCTTGCTGTTATTAAGTGCTACTAAATTGATCCCGGCTCACAGAAACCTTATACACAGTAGATTGAAACACTGCCCGTCTTGCATATGCTCACAATTGTAATTAAGAAATCCTTTTGATTGACGCTCAATGTTTTCATGTTGTAGTGAGGTGCCATTTGGTTGGATGTGACACATGGTGACCTTATGAACAAAAGAACAAAATACTGCAGGGTCATGGGCCATCCTCACAATGATTTCTATGCCTGAGCCCATGGCTGTAGCCACTGTGTGATCTATCTCATTGAGACCTTCTCTCGCTACCCCTCCATATTGTGAAGCATTCTGTACTTCTCCAGGAGTGGTCATTCCTGACAATACATCCAAAGATGTAGCATGAAACCTTGCCATCTTTGCCACTAAGGAGCACTCTGGCCCTACTTCTTCCAAGATATGTCAGTTTGTCCTTTAAGCAGATCATGGTATTTTCAATATCCTTCACCAGCACCCAATTCAAATACATCAGTTCTTCCTTTGGCTTCTTTATTCCATGTCAAACTTTCTCACACATATGAGGCAATTGAAAATACCATGGTTTGTTTGGGTCAGGGACACTTTAGTCCTCAAAGTAACATATTTGTTTTTCAATATTCTAAAGAGCTCTCATGCAACAAATTCACATAATTTAATGCATCATTTCATCTCTTGCTTCCATGAGCATTGATTGTGGATCCAAAGAAGACAAAATCCTTGACAACTTCAAGCATTTTCCCCTTTTGTCATGATACTAACTATTGGTCCAGGTATTAGTTTGGGTAGACTAGAGAAGCAAATTCACTAACACATATGTATATAAGAAAGAGGTTTATATACAAAAGCAATTGAATATTGAGAAAACATCCCAGCTAAGTCCAGATCAAGCCCATAAGTCCAATTATAACCCATATGTCCGATTCCAATCTATAAAGTTCTCTTCAGGTTCAAAAAAAACATGCAATGATGTCGAATGCAGGAGTATCACAGGTCAGTGGGTCAGAATTATTGTGGCTCCAGTGACTTTGTAAGCATCTCAGCACTGGCAGGGGTCTCTACGTGGCTTTGGTTCCAGAGGTCTGGTTGCATCAAGGTAGGTCCATGTGGCTTCTCTAGCTCCCAAGGTGTAGCACCATGTGTCTTGTCAGTAGAGCATCTCTCAGGGAGTGAGCAGAGAGAGAGAAGTGTTTCCTGCCTCCAAGGAGGATAATACAGGAGTTCCCAGAATTCCCAGGGGAGGGCCATGCTAACTACCACAGACCACCCCTTGTCAATTTGACACTTTCACATACTCTTTAGCCATGTATAATTTTCAAACAAAAGGAAATCATGTTTGTACCTGACAGAATACAACTAAAGTGCACGCAATTCAATATGTGCCACCCTCATTTAAACCTAATATTTTATAAGTAACAAAACAAAATATCTGATGCCTAACAATTGCAGTTTGGTAACGCCTGCATCTTAATCCTATAATCCTATGAATATATATCCTCGCCTATGAAAATTTGTAAGCCCACCACGTCTTGCCTTTATCCCCCCATTTTGGGTATTAAATTTCTATACCGCCAACTTACATCACCTCAGTGCTCTGAGGAAACAATTCAACTCTTTGATATGAAGAATCTTCATTCCATTTGGAACCTTGTGAAATCCTCATCCATAAGCAATGTCACTTCAGGACAGGCTGTCCACAACGTCTGCAGTAATATGCGCCAGTTCACAGGCTGAAAAATCTTCTCTTCATCTGGTTGGGTTCTGCTCAACTCAATGTGGGGTGCCTCACTTAGCCTCACCAGGGTTCTCATTGGTCGCCTTGCCTTTAGACCATGGCCCCATCCCACATTCTCAACAAGTCTTGCCTCCTTCTACTAAGTCATATACTTAAGACCAGTCACAACCTATTCTTGATTCTCCTCTAGTTCCTGTAAACCAGGACCACGATGTCAGTGGCCAGACTCAATCTGTCTCTCTATTGCTGCTTTTCTCCCACATCCACTCAACAAGTGGATCCAGGTGGTCACCAAACAAGGATTTCAGCTTCCCCACAGGCTTCCTTTAACATTCAGTCCTAGAGATGAATTTTCTTCATGGTTCCAGATTTTTTCCAGCTTCTGACAAAAACCACTGGAGTTTAAATTTCAAATACAAAGAGTTCCATTTTTTCTTCAGTCTGTCACTAGCCCCCACACATATCTCTTCACCCTCAAATGTTCTGAGTACTCCAAAGCACTGGGTGGGGTTTATCTTTTTAGAGCCTTCTTTGCAGGCATGTCCTAAACCCATTTAAGAATTCAGTTTCAATGGCTGAATAAAAGTGAGTTTACAAGCTCTCTATTTTCATACTTCCCAATAAACATTTCTATCAATCATTATATCAATAATAAGCAGAAGAAATCAATATAAATAAAGTAGAATCAGATACTGAATTCAATTCTTAAAACAATCAAGTTAAGTCCTTATTTAGCTTATTTAGCTTGTCTAAATCCTTATCTAAACTATTCTATTTATACAAAAATATGGGATTAGGTCTATGAGAGCATTAAATCAGATCCAAGAGTTCTGTCTGGAATTTTGACCTTCTGTCAGCCATTTTCCTTAAGCAGCATGGTTTCTGAGAAATTCAAATGGTGATTTCTGCCCCTGAGCTCCAAATATACACTAACAACATTCATTTTTGCCATTTCACACAGGAGTATACAAAGACTACAAGCAAACATAATAATAAAAATTTAACGTCCCATATTCTTTCCAGAAAACAACCCAGTAAAGTGCAAGGGTATATCTGATCTCCAGCTAGCCAAAGAAGAAAAACTACCATGAGGGAGAGGTCAAACAAACATCCACTCTCCATCTTCATGATTTGTTTCTCTAGGACCCCACTCCTGGTATCATAATGCGTTACTCTGGGTAGACTAGAGACACAAATTCATAAACATGGATACATATATAAGAAAAGGGTTTATATACAAGATCAATTGAATATTACAAAAATGTCCCAGTCTAGTCCAGATCAAGTCCATAAGTCCAAAATTAGCCCATATGTCCGATATCAATCTATAACGTCCTCTTCAGACTCACGAAATACATGCAATGATGCCAAATGCAGGAGGATCACAGGTCAGTGGGTCAGAAGTCTTGTGGCTCCAGAGGCATTGTAAACATCTCAGCCCTGGCAGGGGCCTCTGCATGGCTTCTCTGGCTCCAGAGGTCTGGTTGCATCCAGGTAGGTCCATGTGGCTTTTCTAGCTCCCGGGGTGTAGCACCATGTGTCTTGTCAGTAGAGCATCTCTCAGGGAGTGAGCAGAGAGAGAAGTGTTTCCTGTCTTCAAGGAGGAAAATACAGGAGTTCCCAGAATTCTCAGGAGTAGGCCATACCCACACAGAGGCCTCATTGGTGATATCTTGATTGATAGGCCAGATTCTACCCCTTCACTTATAATCCTCTCAAATTGACACCAGATTATGCAATGGCCACAGTACACCTGCTAGGATTTTGGTTTCTTTACATTGAATTGTAACCCATAATGAAGACTGTACTCCTTGATCTTCATGAACAAATGCTTCAAGTCCTCCTCACTTTCAACAAGCGTGCTGTGTCAGCTGTATGTCACCTTCTGTTAATAAGCCTTCCTCCAATCTTGATGCTGAATTTTTCTTCTTCATTTAATACAGCTTTCTTCATCTTCATATAATCCAGATTCTCTAATGATTTGAGTAGCATAAAGATTGTATAAGTACAATGAGAGGATACAACCCTCACACATATCTTTCCTGATTTTAAACCATGCATAACTCTCCCTTAATTCAAGTACAGGTTCCTCATGAGCACAACAAAGTTGTCTTCTCAGGGTTATCCATGGTATGTTATGATCCATACGGTCAAATGTCTTGTCATAGTCAATTTAACACAAGTATCTAGCTTTCTGGTATTCTCTGCTTTCAATCAAGTCCGATCTGACATCACCAATGATATCTATTTTTCCATATCCTCTTCTGAATCTGCCTGAACTTCTGGTGGCTCCTTGTTAATGTTTTGTTTCAACTGTTATTGTTGATCTTTAGTAAAATGTTACTGGCATGTGAAATTGATACTGTTCTATAGTTTGAACATTCTATTGGATCATTTTTCTTTTGAATATACACAAATATGGATCTCTTCCAGTCAGTTGGCCAAGAAACTGTCTTCCAACTTTCTTGGCATAGACAGATGAGTGCTTCCAATGCTCCGTTAGCTTGTTGAAAGATTCTAATTGATGTTTCGTCAATTCCTGGGTTCTTGTTTTGGGCTAATGTTTTCAGGGTAGCTTGAACATCTTCCTTTAGCATGATTGGGTCTTCCTCTTATGCTGTCTCCTAAAATGGTGGAATGCTGACTAGTTCTTTTTTTGATACAGCAAATCTGGGTATTCTTTCCATTGGCTTTTGATTCTTCTTGCGTCATTCAGCGTTTTTCTCATGGAAATTTTCAGGACTGCAACTCCAGGCTTGAATTTTTTTCATGAGGCCTTTTTCCATTTGAGATATGTTGAGGTATTCTTCCTTTCTGGTTTCTTAATTCCATGTATTTCACAATTCATAATAATATCTGACTTCGTGTTCTGGAGCTGCCCCTTGAAATTTCTGTTAAGTTATTTGACTTCATATTTTCTTCATTTTCCTCTAGCTGCTCTACATATCAGAGAATGTTTCAGTCTCTTATGACATCCACTTTGATCTTTTTTATTTCTTGTCATACTGTGGTATCTTGGGTGCTACTATGATGCTGAAACTCGACCACTGGGATTTCAAATGCCAGGAGGATCACTGAAAGTGAATACGTTTCAGTAGCTTCCAGACTGAGAACAGACTGCAAAGAGGGAATCAATTGCCCACTTTGTAGGAGGTAGCTGTTTATAACTTTCTGCTCAGCCTCCAAACATTGTCAGAAATTGAAGTACTCATGAATGGAAGTAGAAGGTTGTCAGAGATAATGCCAGAGAATGGTCCCATCGGGTCCAAAGATACTAGAAACTGGACTTAGGCGAAGCAGCTTTCTTGGTGTGGAGGTAACCATAGTAACTTGATGGAGTAAAGCCAGCCTGTGGCAGTGGAGCCTTCAAGATTTTAATTTGCTGCTGCGGCACAACTCTGGATAAGAAGAAACAGCTGAAAAATTATGCTAATGATTGAAACTTAGAATATACAAAGTATGAATCTAGGGAAATTGGAAGCCATCAAATATGAAATGGAACACATAAAGTTTCACAACCTAGGTATTAGAGAGGGGTAACGGTATTGGCCATTTTGCATCAGAAAATAATATTATTAACTATGCCAGGAATAACATAGTCAGAGAATACTGGGGCATTCACTGTCAAAAGGATATCACAAAATCAATCTTGAAATACAACACTGTCTTTGACAGAATTATAAATATCTACCTTCAGGGAAATCCAATCAATACAATTATTATTCAATTTTTTACAACAGTACGAAAGCTAGTGATGAAGAAATCGAAGCATTCGATGAGCATTTTTGGGAAGAAATTGATCATCATAAGTGCACTCAATATGCATTGCTATGTATTGCCCATTGGAATGCAAACGTTGAAAGGTGAGTTAGGAAATGTTGGAAAATGTGGTCCTAGTGACAGAAGAGAAGCTGGACACCTCATGGTGGACTTTCTCAAAATGAATGACTGGTTCGTCATACATACCTTTTTCCAACAGCACACATAGTGACCATACACAAGGCCTGCTCCAGAGGGAGTACACAGAAATAAAACTGACTACATCTGTCAGGACAGATGATGGAGAAGCTGTTTCAACCACGAAAACTAGGTCAGAGGCTGACTGTGGAAGAGCCCCTCAATTGTTCACATGTAAGTTCAGGATGAAGCTGAAGAAAGCGAAAAAACAAGTCCACAGAGCCAAAATATGACCCGAGTGTATGCAACCTGATATTTTTAGACCATCTCAAGAACAGATTTAACACATTTAACACTAACGACCGAAGATATGATGAGTCATGGGAGAAAATCGAGAACAACATTCATGAAGAAATAGACGGTTATTAAAAACACAGGAAAGAAAGAAAAGATCAAAATGTATGTCAGAAGAGACTGAAACTGGCCTCCATGCTTCCTATTATTTCTGCTAGAAACATTTGTCTGAGGCTCCTGTTTCTCTTTCTTAAAAAAAACAAACAAAAAGAAAACAACAAACCCCAGGCCCTTCTCCCTTCAAAAAACAAACAAAAAACAACAACCACCCCAAACAAAAAAGCCACACAAGCAAACCCAAAAGGCAAACAGTGGTCAAGTTCATCCTGATGCATGATGCCCTCAGGTGTATCAGAGGATAATTGGGTTTCATGGAATTTTCAATGATGGGTTTTTGCAATGTTGATCTACTGGGTTTTTTATAAGGTGAACTTGGACCTCTAACATTCCGTGAGCAGTTAAGCCTGTCAGCCATTTACCCTTCCCAAGGATTCCTTTCCTTGGACCGCTAACATTCCCTGAGCAGTTAAGCCTGTCAGCCATTTACCCATCCCAAGGATTCCCTTCCTTTTCCCAGCTCCCTAATATTAATCCACTCAAATATTTAGGTGTCTCCCCGGTGAAATTTATTTCCTTTACAATTCTACTATGATCTAGATGATTTGTATGTTCATCCAATAATCTCTGTATTTTCTAAAAGCATAACATTTTTCACATGATGGTTTTTCTACTTTTAGCTGTTTGGAAGCATATGAGGGGTTACCCTCCTCCCCACTCCCCAAAACAGATTTTTTTTTTCATAAGGGAAGGCTGTAGTTTTTGTCATTGTTACATTCTCTAGAATATATATATATATATATATATATATATATATATATATATATATATATATATATATATATATATATATATATATATATATATATCCGGTATATGTCTTGCAGGAAGTGAGCCTTGCCAGCTGAAGCAGAGGACTGGCTAAGGCAGCGGCACCTTTGTCCAACCATCAGAAAGCAAGAGACCTGAGAACTAGAAAGGTGAGGCACACTGAGTCATTTATCTCTCCAGCCTTCGGTTAATCCCACATGTGTTTATCAGCCAGGCTGGCACAATAAACCTTAATTATCTCACCTGGTGAAAGAACTCCAAATGCACTACCGAATCTACATCTTCATTCTTTGAGAAAGTGATGGATGACCAGAACAAGATTTGACATCATTTCACTTTTAAAAAAATCATTTTATTGAGGGTTCATAAAACTCTTATCACAATCCATCCAGACATCCATTGTGTTAAGCACAATTGTACATTTGTTGCCATCATCATTCTCAAAACATTTGCTTTCTACTTGAGCCCTTGGTATCAGCTCCTCATTGATCTCCTCCCTGCCTGTTCCCCTCTCCCTCATGAACACTTGATACTTTATAAATTATTATTATTTTGTCATATCTTATACTCTCTTGAGTTCTCCTTTCACCCACTATTCTGTTGTCCATCCCCCAGGGAGGAGGTAATATGTAGATCCTAGTAATCGGTTCCACCTTTCCATCCCACCCTCTCTCCATCCTCCCAGTATTGTCACTCTCACCACTGGTCCTGAAGGGATCATCTGTCCTGGATACCCCATTTCACCTTTTATGAAAGGAGAAAACCATTTGTACACTTGAATTTTTTCCATAGTCATGTTTTTGGAAGCTGTGTTCAACATCACAGCATTTCCTATGGCATTTTTCCCAAGCACCGAATGAAATTTCAGATGCACTCTGTTCTCTTAAATCTGCCATCATAAAAATAATGAGGTTCAAGTAAAACTGCTTTTATGAAAAAAATTCACTGTAACCAGATAGAACCTTCCCAGTTGATGCCACTGAGTTCACTCACTAACGATTTGCTTGATGCTGAGTGAGTGTGTACTATGAAAACTCCACTTAGCCCAGAACAATTCTGTTTTGGGGGGGTAACCCCTCACATATTATATTATTACTATTGACATTCATTAATTTTTGCTGAATTAGTAAATGCATGCATTTATGTTTGGAGCTCTGGGATTTAGTCATGAAGAGAAGCACAAATCTGATGTAGAACAATATGAGTCTGATATATTGTGATTTTTAGTAAACCATCCTGATATTTTGATTTCAATGTTAATATAAGAGCATGCTATTATTTTAGCCATGAAAATAAAATTGCTTTGAATTTAATATCCTAAGCTTATAATTGTTTTCATTAGTCGTAGGGTTTAAGTTCATGTGAAAATTGATTTGCTTGAGTTTTGTTGTGAAACAAAACTTGTATGTACTAATATTAAAATTCAGCAGTTTCAGGTTACAATTCATAAATATGTCAGTTTTTGCACTTTTAGAATTGAGTGGCTAAAATTTTATCTAAACATCCAAGTAGACATTGCCATTTGTAAAGAATGGATAGCAAGACTGAAAAGCAGAAAATTCAACTACCATTATTTGAGCTATAAAATCCAAGTTCCATTATTTGGGTGTACATACTTGGGGGAAATCTGAAATCAAGAAAATTTCTTATGACCTTAAAATATTCACAAGGTCATTTAATTTTTTTGTATGACTACTCACATTCTTTTATTCTGTTCCGTGGAACTAGTTAGAAACCTCTGGCCTTCACCTTGGATCTCCAGAACATTTTCATCGACTTGTAATTTCTTTTTTTGAAAAGAAAACTGATTTGAAACTACTTGAAGCCAATTTACCATGAGATAAATAGGAAAACCACTTAACCTCCTGATGTCTCATTTCTCACTCATTGGCACTCTGATGGAAGAGTTTATACTCTGTGTAAGGTACAAATCCATGTGGATTATTTCAAACTGAAAATGTATTGATCGTTCAACAGACAGTGCACATGCAAAAGACAGCTTTATCATTTGGCTAAATGCTTAACATGCAGAGAATTTCACCTGCAAAAACTCATTGCGACAATTTTATAAGATTCTTATACCCGATCTTCCATTATAACGAATCCAAAGGTTTAGTGTAATTTTTGAGGTCTGTTTTGTCATGACTTATACTTCTCATGAAAATATTTATACTAAATTAATTTTATCTTCTGACATATTTTGACTTGTTCTAAAATGTTCCTTTTGCTTGCTCATGTGTCTTCTTATTCTGTAGCAAAAGTGTGTAATTTAATATAAAATCAATCTCCTTAAGGGACACATTTAAAATTTTTTCTCTAATGTTATTTAGTATTATTTATTAACTCTTGTTGGCACCTGAAGTAGGGCTGTTCAATTCAACATACTAGGAAAAAAAAGAGATTATTTTCAAGGAAACAAAATGTATGCTATATTACCTGCTGGAAGCAATTTTAAAAATCATTATCTGCATTCCATGTACTCCTTTATTAAAAATACACAAACAATAATTTTTCTAAGGAAGAATGTACATGGACACGTGAGGTAGAAGCTGTCTAATTTTCATGAATTCACCCCATTTAGTTAGAAATTATACCAATGATGTGAAATCATAAAAGTACTATAAAGATGGTCATATTCTAGCACGAAGAACTCTTCAATCCCATGCTTTTCACTGAAACTGCTCAAAATGATAACATCCATTTAAAACCTCTGGAAATGGTTTTAGAGGGGTCACAACAAATGGAGAAATGTAAATTCAAGAAAATCTATAAAAATGCAGTAAGAGAAGAGGAAGTCTGCAATGTTTGAATCAAGACTGCTTCCTTCCTCCTTCCTTATAATTGAGCTAGGTGAAGACTCCACCATAGGCTTATGCAGCACCTGCTCCCACCTTTCAGTTCCCATCAGCGGACTCCTCCCCCAGGAAGAAGCAGGACATGAATATTTACCATCCCATCTACTATGCCTTTGTTTAGAGCAAGCAGAGTTGAGAGGAAGGCTTTCTGAAGGAGACTACCAGGAGCTAAATTGGCCTTGCCTTAGCCAGGGTAATACTGTGGTTATACTTTGGGCTGTGATCTGCATGGTTGGCAGTTCAGAACCACCAGCAGCTCCAAAGGAGAAAGACTGGGCTTTCTATTTGAGTCAACATTTAGGTCTCAGAAATCTATATGAGTCAGCATTGACTCGATGCCAGTGATTTGGAGAGTTGTAGTGTATAAGGCAGTGATTTGACACTAGAAATAAGCAAACAAAGCTACTGCCCATTTTCATTGAATGTTCAGCCTCTAAAGTGGGATATTGTTTACCAAGAAGTATGCTAAGCTGCATAAACAGCTTAAAATGTTATTTAATCTTATCTGTTCACTCTGGTTGGCTCCCAAAGTAGGGCTGGTCAGTGTAACATACTAGAAAAACAATCAAAAATATGATTATTTACAAGGAAACAAAATGTATTCTATAGAGTGCCTGGGTTTAAAGATTATACTTGAAGTGAAAAGTAGACTATAAAACATATTACTCCTAATCTTTTCCCTAAGGAACTAAATTTATTTATAATAGAATGTGGGGGACTTCAAGCTTAAGCTACTGTCAAAAACAGTGGGAGACACCTGGGAGGAGACGCATGAATATGGTAAAGATACAGGCTAAGCTAAGAGCAAGCTAGTTGGCAGAAGAAAGTTCAGAATAGAGGCCTTCTGGGTTCAGAATATTAAGCACCGATCTCAGTAACTGTTGCTTCAAAGAAGTCCAGAACTCATGGGATTAATTTGTCAAGATTTTTTTGTTCTAGGGCATTGTTGAAATGAACAGTGTAATCAGCTTGCAATTACTAATATCTAATAGGTTGGTGTTTTCAAGCCTAAGGGAAAAAGAGTCCTGTGTGAACCCCTGTAATTCCAGGGTGATTGTCAAGTTACCCAAAATGAGTAAAATAACAATCTAAACACCCACAAGGGGAAACCAGTACCTACAGTTTCTATAATTTCTATTACATATTAGCTAATATATCCAGTTTCCAACAAAAAATTATGATATATTCAGGCAAATAGAAGGTATGACCAATAAACTAGGGGAAATTAAAACAAAGCAGACTATAGAATCACCAGTGAGAGACGTAAGGGTTAAATGAAAGCAGTCTTTATAAATACACTTAAAGAAGTAGAGAAAACTCTAATTAGAGAATTTAGGGGAGATAAGTAATCAAGATATTACATTAGATAGAAAGAGAGTATCAGCAAAGCATCAGGGAAGTATAAACAAGGATCTTTCTGTAGGCAAAGGAAGACTGAGGATTGTAGCAGACACCAGGAAGGAGGATAGAAGCCTAAAGAAAGAATTAATGTGGCCAGGACCCTGACTTGGGTTTTACATCTTCAGAAATATGTTAAATTAGATTTTTGTCTTTAAATCCACTAACTTGCGGTATTTCTGTTGCATCATCACTAGCAAACTAAAGCAGATGTCATACTAATAATTATAAAAATTGTTATATTTGTTAATAACTTACTATATATAACATATATAACAGCAATACCAGATTCAATTGGGAAACCACTGTATGTTGGCATGTGAAATATTGAAGCTTTTACCTCATATCTTACAAAATTACCTTAACATGGATCAGAGACCAGATTACTGAGCCCAAAGCAAAAGAGTGTTCATTTCTTAAGAGTCGGCAAAATATGCTTAGAGGTGATCTAGGGGAAAAAAGATTCCAGGTTCAAATATGTTTTATAGAGACCACTCTATTAGGCATTAAACAGTACAAAGAAAAGTCATCTTGATAATGAAGCCATAATGATGTCCAAAGGATTCAGGATTCTTGGTAATTTATAGACTCTGGGAAACAAAGGAAATCATTAGAAAATCATAATCAGGTCCAGTCATTGCTACCAAAGGCATAACTACAGAAGGGGCTTTGTATGAGGAAGGATCATGATTGAGATGCATATATAATTGCAGTTTATAATAGTTTACAGGATTAGTTCTGGGACCCTCTGGCTACATGGCTATTTAATGGGCAGTTCGTGTTTTATGACTTTGATATCCTAAGTTCCATTATGGGCATATCCAGGCAAGTCCTGAGGGCAAAGCTGCCCCTCAATGGCTGGCCAGAGGAGTTGTAATATACTTTCAAATACACTCTGCACAATTGCAAAGGTTTTAACACCATATGTTAATGATCAGAAAGAACTCAATGGAAACTGAATTTATGCCAACTCAAACTGCAGTTAGGACCCCTAATGCTAACCAAGCCTTAGAGTTTAAGCTGTAACACAGAAGTAATACCACAAGCATGAATAACAAGGAAAATGTACAACTCATCATCATTGAAAACTTTGTTATTCTATGAACAGCATAATATATGGAGCTACCCCCCACCCTCCCCCAAAACCCCAAGCAAACCTGGAATTGTACGTGGCAGAGCGTAGCTTTCATAGTACGCATTTTTCCTGCTAGGTGAGCATTGAGCAACTTGCTCTGAGTTAGTGCACCCAGTGGCATCGCCTGTGAAGGTTCTCTCTGGTCACAGTGAATATTTTCATCAAAGCAGGTTCGCCTGAACCTCATTTTTTGTGTTGGTGGATTTAAGAGTATGGAGTGCAGTTATGAAATTTTGTTTCCTACTTGGGAAAAATGCCACAGAAACTGTTGTGATGTTGAGCACAGATTCCAAGGACAGCGCTGTGGGAAAAGCTCAAGTGTAAGTGATTTTCTTGTTTCCAAAAGGTGAAACATGGATTGATGACAAACGTCCTTTTAGATATCTGTCACCTTCCTGATTGGAAGAGAATGTGGATGTGTATTGCATTTTGCATTCATTCCACCAGCTCAGACTGTTAATCAAGATTTCTATTTAGAGGTTCTGAATACATTGAAGTAACAGTGTGCGACAAAAAAGGGCCTGATCTGTGGCAGGTGGGGGACTGGGTTTGCCATCATGACATTGCTCCTGAGCATACAGCCATCTCAGTGTACCATTTTTTTTTTGTGGCAAAAAACAGCATGCCTCTCTTGCCCCATGCATCCTCCTCACCTCCTCATTCTGTGCAACTGCCTTTTGTTTCCAAGAATGAAGAGGCATGTGAAAGGACAGCGATTTTATGGCATAGACGAGGTGAAGAGAAAAAAAAAGAAAGGAAAAACCAAGGGAGATGCTGTCAGCCATCCAAATGAATGAGTTTGAAAAATGTTTGCCAGAATGGAATCACCGATTTGACAAATATATGATGTATAATGAAAATTACTTTGAAGGTGATAAGGTTGTTTTGTAAATAATATTAAATACATATCTTTGAAAAAATCTGATTTGGGGGTTATCCCCTTGTATATGAGAAGACAACCCACATAATAGGATAAAATATTTGTAAATGATATAGCTGACTATTGATATAAACTCAAAGAAACCTTTATTAATCAAAAAGTATGCTCTCTAGAGATCTAGTATTGCTATCTATCTCTTATCTCTATCTCCATCTCTCTATCTCAACTCTATCTTTATCTCTATCTCTATCATCTCTATCTCTATCTATATATCAGTGCTTCTATTGCTATAACCCTTCCCTGAAGAATTCTGCACAATTCAATTTACACCACGTCAAAATGCCAGTTTTGGCATCCTCCATGTGCTTAAATTATACTCCTTTAAAATGTCCCTTGAGTTTAGTGAACAAAAGGAAGTCCCAAGAGGCAAGGCCAGAGGTATAGGCCCAATTGGATAAACTTTCCCTGAGAAATTCTCACGGGGTAGCTTTTGCTATTCTTGTGTGGAAACAATTACCTAGACATGATTTTCCTTTTTTCCCCTTATCAATCCAGTTTCCAATCTTCTTAAATATTTTTTTCCTAATAAGCCTTTATGATATATGTCTTTATGAATATGTCTTCCACAAAAATCTATGAAGATGACCTTTGATCACAAAAGCAGTTAACTAGAACTTCTGAATTGACTTCTCTACCTTGAATTTACCTGACCCAGGAAATCCCTTTGGAAGCCTCTGTTTGGTTGGGTTGGTTTTAGTGTAGTGCTGTTGCCAGGTTAAGTTCTTGCCTTACCTTGAGAAAGAGTCATTTTGGAAGACAGAGGGTATTGCAAGAGATTTCCATTTAGGAGATCCCAGGATTGTGAGCAGCTTACAGGTAAACACTGGTGGCTTTGGTATATCTTGCCCCCTGCAAGCATGCCAATAACTTGTAAGGGTTTCTGAATACACGGGCCTTTGGAGATTTCCATCGAAATAGCAAGGGATTCTGAGAAATGTAGTTCCAAGATGTTGTCATAGACTGCCAAAGTTCTGTCCAAATCTCCACCTTCACCGCCTTAGTTTGTTTCATTGTCCCATTGAGAGATTTCATATATATCATTGTTTGGGGGATTAGGTCTTACCGTCTGCAGCAGCTTTCTGCTTACGTAGGGAATAGATTATTATCACCTTGCATAGCTACATGAATAGAAACATGTCCTCTTCTACATTAAACAGAGCAAGCTCTTTCAGGTGGGGATGCTTGACTTGAGGCTGTGAGTCATTTCCAGACATACATAACAGTCTAGGTTTCTTCACGATCTGCTAAGTCTGTTATTTTTAAAATTTCCTTAACACTAATACCAAGAGTTGTCCTAGGGGAAATTCTCAGTCATAACAAGGAGAGACAAAAGAACAGAGAGTTGATGAACAGATTGGCACCAACAATATCATGTCTGCTCAAGAATACGAGATTAATTTCACATATCACTAAACATTCTCCCTCCTCTACTTTACTATTAAAGATTCTCAATATAATTTTTACTGTATTGTCAAGAAGGGGATTAGTTGGTCTAATGGGCTGAAATTAAAGGACAAAGGCAACTTTTTCTTTCTTTCTCCTTCTTCTTTTTTTAAACAATATTTGCTCTATCTCAGAGGAAACTTTTTGGCTAAGCCTTCTAATTCTTTGTGTGTGTGTATCTCTTTCTGTAAACACACTATTTTACCCTGCTTTTTCTAGGATTTGTCCTGGCAACCTGGATAGTTTAGTGGTTAGAAATATGTGTGTAGAGTACCAAAGATGGGTTTTGGACTGATTCCTTGCATCGGATGGAGACAGATCTCTGTGCAGGCTGCAGCTTTCTGCAGAGCAAGTGCCTTTTGACTTCTGGCTCTGCACAGTTCCTCTTCTTGGTAAGAAATTGAAGTTAACACATGGACAGTTAACTTGGGCCTTAGTTGGGCTCAAGAGGGTGGCCACAGCAAGCTATTTAAATGGACACTGCTCATTCTCATCCGGTTGCCTTATCATCTGACTTCACCAGGGCTCTGCGTAGTGTGGATCAGAGTCTATGTTCATCGCCTTGGTCCTTCATAGAATGATTGGAGGCCTTTTTAATAACACAATTATGGTGCCAGCTAGGGGGCAGTAACTTGTAGTGTTGGGGCAGTGTCCTCCATAAGGCTGTATAGTCTCTAAAACAGCAGCAACTATGTGGTGCTGTTTCCCAGACAGTCAGGATTTGTGGATCCAGGAAGCAGGGGGTGGAAATGGGAATATTACCACTCAGTATTACTCCTAGTGACCCACTTGCAGATTTTTGCTTTATGCATTGCTGACCCTATGCTCTTTAGATCTGAAGTTTCTAGTTCTAAAGAGAGGAATACTCTCATTTGAAAACATAATACTAAGTCTATTGAACTGACCATTAAGAATGCTTCCTGGCCATTTAGGTCTTTATATCTCTGGTTTGAGGTCAAAGAAGGGCGTTACTATATTGAGTACTGTGTTGGAGTTTGATTATCAAAGGGACATTGGATTGGTGTTACATATTGGAGGCAAAGAAGAATTTGTCCGTTATTCAACACATTTCTCAGGTCATACCTTAGTACTGCCATGCACTGGTATTAAAGTAAATGGTAAACTACAACACCCAATGCTAACATGACTACTAATATCCCAGAGGCCTCAGGAAGGATGATCTGGGACATCCCACTTGGCAAAGAACCAAGACTAGCTGAGGTGCTGGCTGAGGGCAAAGGGAATGCAGAATGGGTAGTAGAGATATAGTTCTAAGTGTGAGTTAAGGCCCCATGGTCATTTGCAAAGACAATGTCTGTAGTTGTTAGTATTTCCTCTTTATTTGTGTGTATCAAATATTTTTTCTCGTGTTCAAATAGAATTAGTGAAGTTTTATTTGTACATGTGTTAGCTATATTGTGTTGGGAACAGTATTATTTTATTATTTTTATTTGTAGAGTTTGCATGTTCAAAGAGTTGTGTATAAGTGCCTGCATTCAAAGTAGTGTGTGCAATTCTTCAGTTAACTGTGATAGTGAATTTTATTCATTTGCTCGTTGTTGTGCCAAGGTGGTACCTGTAAGAAGATACAGTTGGTGTCTAGCATAGCAATCACATCCAGCTTGTTGATATGTGGTATAGCTATAAGGAGATCTTGTCCTTTTTTCTTGTCCCCCTTGCCCAGACTGTTGGCTGCTGATCTGGCCACCTTACATAACCATGGTGTTTCACCAGATCTCACTGCCTTGAATTTCCATACTGTTCCAACTATTAGGCCTCCTTGCATCCCCATGCTGCACCACCTGGACTGCCTGCATCATGCCATCACACTGTGCCTCCTGGCCAGTCATGCCATGGGTCCCGTGGTACCTTGCACAGGCCCTCCACCCTACCAAGCCCTACTGTGCTTCAGCATGTCTCACCCTTATACCTCCTGCTTCGTTGGCCCTTGGGCAGGCCCAGTAGCTTCAAGACTAGAGAAGCCTTCGCACATTAACTGACCCATGAAAGTAACTCAGTCTGGACTCTCTCTCTGTCTGCCTGCAGTTGTGTTGATTGCTTTATTCTTATGCATTCTTTTCTCAATATAAACTTTTCTACCTATCCACATGTATACGTGTCCTGGTGTTTCTTCCCCCAGAGAACCCAGACTAATACAGCTTGGATCTACAGTCAATGCTCTATCAAGAGAACAAAGGACATACTGTATATTTCAAATCACTGTTGAATATGTCTTTAAAGTGTTGAAGAGCAAGGATGTCCCTTTGAAGACTAAGGTGCATCTGTCCCAAGTTATGGTATTCTCAATTGGCTCATATGCACGTGATAGAAGCAATACATTTGAATTATGGTGCTGGGACAGAGTATTGGGAGTACCACAGACTTCCACGAGAACAAACACATCTGCCTTATAACACATCTAGAGTGCTCCTGGAAGAAAGGAAGGTGAAATGTATTCCATGTACTTTGGATATATTATTAACGAGAAATAAGTCTCTGGAATAAGACATTATGCTTGGTAAAGTAGGAGAGCAGCGAAAAAGAGGAGGACTGTTGAGAAAATTGATTGACACATTGGCTGCGACAGCGACTCACACATAACAGCCATTATAATGGTCCATTATCAGGCAGTGTTGTGCTCTGTTGTTATGAGTCAGAACTGACTTAATGCCACCGAGAAAAAAAAAATTCATTCTGTATATGGAAAAATCATCTAAGAAGCTGGATTTTATGAAAAAGAACTCAGAATTCTGGGTTAGAGAAAGGCTTATTAACAACCTGCATTATGAAGATTACACAACCTTGCTTGCTAAACATGAGGCAGACTTGAAGCATTTGCTGATGAAGATTGGGGATTTTAGTATGGATTACATATTTCAACATGGATTACATTTTGATGTTAAGAAAACTAGAATCCTTACAGCTGAACCAATAGGACACAACATGATAGAGAAAAGATTGATGTCGTCAAGGATTTCATCTTACTTGGATCAATAATCAGTGTTTCTGGAAACAAATCAAGATATCAAGTGACACATCATATTGAGTAAATCTGCTGCACATGATCTCTTTAAAGTGTTGAAGAGCAAGGATGCTACAATGAGGACTAAGAGGAGTCTGACGCAAGTCATGGCATCTTCAACGGCCTCCCAAGAATGTGAATGTTGGAGATCAAAAAAGGAAACCCAAGGAAGAATTAGTGCATTTGAGTCATGATGCCGGTGAGGAATGTGGAAAGAACCAAGGACTGCCAAAGAACAAAGACATTTCTCTTGGAAGAAGAACAACTAGAGTGATGCTCCTCAGAAGCAAGGATTGCGAGAGTTCCTACTTTCGACGCGTCACTAGGAGAGACCAGTGCCGGGAGAAGAACATCACGCTTGGTAAAGTGGAGGAGCAGCAAAAAAGCAGCCACGAGATGGATTCACACTCTGGTTGCAACAACGTGTTCAATCCTGACAATGGTGAGGATGGCTCAGAATTGGGCAGTGTTTCGTTCTGTTGTACATAGGGTTGCTATGAGTTGGATCTAACTTGACAGCACCAACAATAGGCATTGATAAGTCTTTTTTTCCCTTGCTTTTTTTCTATTAATCATTTTATTGGGGACTTGTATAACTCTTATCACAAATCCAGCTTATTACAATCCATCCATTCATTGTGTCAAGCACGCTTGCACATTTGTTACCATCATCATTCTCAAAACATTTGCTTTCTTCTTGAGACCTTGGTATCAGCTCTTCATTTTTCCCTTCCCTCCTTGCTCCCCCCTCCCCACTCCCTCATGAACCCTTGATAATTTATAATATTATTAATTTGTCATATCTTACACTGTCCAACATCTCCCTTCACCCACTTCTCTGTTGTCCGTCCCCCAGGGGGGAGGTTATATGTAGATCTTTGTAATCAGTTCCCCCTTTCTAACCTACCCTCCCTCCAATCTCCCAGTATTGCCCCTCTCAGCACTGGTCCTGAAGGGATCATCTGTCGTGGTTTCCCTGTGTTTTCAGTTCCTATCTGTACCAGTGTACATCCTCTGGTCTAGCTGGATTTGTAAGGTAGAATTGGGTCGGGAGGTGGGGAGAGAAAGCATTTAGGAACTAGAAGAAAGTTGTATGTTACATCAGTCTTAAGGACCATAATGAAAGTAGAAGATATTAATTTAAAAGGAGATAAGCAAATGTTGATAAACAAATAGTTATTAGTTGTTGCCAAAAAAGGCATGAAAGGGGACATATCTGACCTCCTCTGACTTCCCTATTGCCAAGAGGCACAGGGAAGATAGGCCTCCAGCTCCCCTCCTGTTTATACCACTGGTTTTGCTTCTCTGAAGAACCCAGTCTAACACATGACTTTAGCCGTTGTTGTTGTTGCTGCTAGGTGCCATCAAGTTGGTTACAACTCATATACAACAGAACTTGACAAGGTTCAGACCTGCGCCATCCTCATAAATGTTCTTATACGCTGGCCATCAATACATCTTGCTTAGGGGATTCCTCTTTTATGCTGCCCAACACTTTACCAAGTTTCTACAGACCTGCTCTCTCCTGACAACGTGTCAACATTAGGTAAGGCAAAGTTTGGCCAACTTACCTCTCAAGGAGCATTCTGCTTGTACTTCTTCCCAGACAGATTTGTTTGTTCTTTTTGTAGTCCGTGGTGCTTTCAATATTGCCAGCGCCATAATTCAAATTAGTCATTACAGTAGTTTAAAAAACAGCTCTAAGTTAGCACAGGGGTTCAGGACCCCAGTGACCATTAATGTGTGCACATCAGCTGCTTCTCTGCTTACGGAAGTGGCCATAAGCTGGCTTTGGGGGCCCAAGGCCATGGAACCTCTGAGTATGTGGGTCCCATCTACTCCTCTGCTTTCAAGAGTAGCTCAGCTATTTGGAACTAGAGCTGCAGAGACTATAAATGTGTGTGCCTGGCAGCAACATCACTTTCAAAGCCGCTCTCAACCCGCTGTTTAGGTCCAAAGCACGAGGAGCATTCAGAGCTCCATTTGAAATCAGCAGGGCCAGGTAGCTACTGCTTGGCATGACCATGTGGATCAGAGCCTTCATGCGCTAGGATACCGTGGGGAGGCAGGAATATTTTTGTCACACCTACAACACCCTCCTGCACTGTTGATGTTCAGCTTAAGTAAGGTGTGTGTGTGTGTGTGTGTGTGTGTGTGTGTATACATGTGCGCATGTGTTTCTCCTTCAGAGATTCAAGACCCGAGATTTTTTCCTTCTTTATCTGTTTTTATTACAGCTTTGTTGAAGAGCAATTGGGTGGTGTGTCTGCCCAAATCTTTACCTGAAAACTCCTATAATATTCTTAAATGACAAAATTATAGAAACATAGAGCCAATTAGTGGTTGTCAGAGATTACAAAATAGGAGGACAGATTAGAAGAAAAATAAATGTGGTTATCAAAGGATAACAAAAGGTGCTGTAGTTTCCACCATCTATCTCCTATTTCTTGACTGTAGTGTTGATCAGATAACTATACACATGTGATAAAATTACACACAGACAGATGCATGTATATCAGAAAATGATTGAAGCATTTCATCAAACCTAATTTTTAATTCCTGGCTATAAAATTATACTATGGTTATGAAATATTTGAGTGCTTGGATTGGGTTCCTTCCTATGGGCTACACTAACTTTCCCAATTATTAGTTACTCATTCTCACAAAGCTTACATTCAATATTTTTTTTCAGTACATTTCCTTGGTTAGCCACAACTCCCTCCTTGATTTCTAGAGGCCATCATCTTAAAATAACTTGGGAAATATATTGGGTTATAAATATGAGCAATTTCATATTCCAGATTAATTGGTGAGGTATAGTTTTATTGGCAAACATACTGGAAAGTGTTAAACAAGAAGTACTATAACAGTATATACATGTTCTGGAACACAAAGAAATGGGACAGGCAAAATTGAGTTAAGGAAACTACAACAATTCTATAATTAATTGTTAACATCCTTTGAATTGACCCTTGACTCACGGTGACCCAATGTACAACAGAAATAAATGCTGCCCTGGCCTGCACCAATCCCATGATCAGTTGAAAATTTGGGAGGGCAAAACTTACATGGTGGCTTTAAGGATTTGAAGACAAGAAGAAATATTTATTGATCCCTCCTCTAGAGCTTTAAGGAGCCCAGCTGATGTTCTAAGGCATGCGCTGAACAGTTAATCACAAATTCAAGCTCAGAAGTCTTATATTAGTCAGAATTGGATCAATGACAGTGAATTTGATTTTGTTTCGGTTTGACTCGGATATTTAGTAGAGCCCTGGCAGCATGGTTGGACTAAGCACTGAGCTGCTAACCAAAAGTTTGGTGGTTCAAATCCACTATCTGCTTCTTAGAAAAAAATGAAGTTTCATGCTCCCATGAAGATTTACAATCTTGGGATTAGAGCTGTTTCACTCTGTTCGTAGGGACACTAAGGTCAGAACCCATTCAATAGCAACGAGTAACATAGATATCAGGTGATATAAATATATTAGGGGATTTCAAAATTTTCATGGAAAAAAACCACGAGTTTTAATTCATTTTTCCACAAATTTTTGAAGCCCCCTCATAGTTAATAGCCAAACCACTACCACTTAATTTATTCAGACTTATAGAGACCCCATAGGATAAAGTAGACTTGCTCCATATAGTTGAAGATTAAGGTGTATCTGACCCAAGGCATGGTATATTTAATGGCCTCATATGCATGTGAAAATTGGACATTCAATGACTGTAGAATAATCTATATATTTGGATTATTGTGCTGTTGAAAAATATTGAAAGTACCATGGATTGTAGAAAGAACAAACAAATCTGCCTAAAGTACAGCCAAAATACTTCTTAGAGGCAAGGATGGAGAGATTCCATTCACATACTATGGACATTTTGTCAGGAGAGACTAATCCCTAGAGAAAGACATCATGCTTGGTAAAGTATCAAGGCAACAACAACAAAAAAAAGTGAGCCCTTCAATACAATTGATGTATGTATATGTGTGGATTGTGATAAGAGTTGTATGAGCCCCTAATAAAATGTTTAAAATAATAAATAAAAAAAGAATGATTGACACCGTGACTGCATGGATAGGAATGAACAGAAGACCATGTGTAGGAATGGCAGGGGACCAGGCAGTGTTTTCTTCTGTTATTAGCAGCTGGGTACTTTAGTCCTTGTGTCATCAGGGCTCCTATATTTTTTATAATATTGGCAATATGGGTCCAGATTCAATTTTGTAAGCTAAATTCAAGGCTAAATATAATGATAAAATAACAATTCTAAATTGAGTAAGGGACAGAAGAGTAAATGGAAAATGTTGACAAAAGTAGGCACACAAACAGTAGAAAAGTTTGTTTTTTTATCAGATTTCAAACTGAATGAAGAGCTAGTAGACTGGTAAAATTCTTCCCCTGCACCCATCTATCAAGACTAAATTTCCTCTATGCTCCCTGTTATACTTCTTTATAAAGAAGTTCTTTAAAAACTCAAGACCCAACTGGCTTCTGATGGATATTCATCCATTGCTGGAATGATCAACAGGCCCAAATAAAATGCATTCTCTCTCTCATGGATGTTGAATAACAGCATATATTATTTATAATAATTTAATATAATTATAAGAGAACTGAGCCTGTGAAACTTTGGGGACAGAATTAAGGAAACAGCAGTGGCTCATTCAACAAGCTTCTAATTAAGAGTTGATGGGTTTTTACTAGGAAGTTTGATACCTATCGTCCTTCATGGGGCAGATTGCCTATTTCTTCTATGGAGCAACTGGGAGGGTTTGAACTGCCAAGGTTTTGGTTAGCAGCTGAATGCTTAATGGTTGAGCCATCAAAGCTCCTTATAACAATATTATTGGTTCTCATATTTTGGTGTGTATGAAATTTATAGACGTAATCGGGTTAAAAGCACATGGAGTGGTTTAGATGGAGTCATCTCAATCTCCAGGCAGTAGAAATTTACTTTTTTACATGCATTATTTCCTGCCACCCTGTACATCTGGTTAATTATTATATTTGGGTACAAGACTCTGGGATAACACTTCTTAAAGCACTAGATCAACTATATAATCTACGCATCATAATTTTGCAGAAGAGGGAACAGAACTGAGGAGGAATAGATTCCTCTCCAGAGTCATGCAGCTGGTTAGCTAAATAGCTAAATATAAATATGTTTAGTGCACTTTTTGCTTGTTTGTTTAGTTTTTTAAAAATAACTTAAAATTTTTAATTTGGTAAGGGTTTACAGAACAGATGATCACTTATATATTCAATAATTATTCAGATTTTGTCTCAACCCATCCATGTTAATCCCCTCAGGGTATCTAGGCAGTGCATACAACGCATGGCAACAGATATCGATGTATAAGTGCCACCTTTTTCATAAGTTCTTTGTTTTCTTGATGAATGCCCAGATCGGCACTTGCCCATGGCATGATTTGATATGGAACCCATAGGCTCCATTCCAGAAGGAAACCTCACAAGACATCTTTCAACTCTGGGCTTTCCACAAATATGCTTTGCGAGCCTATGAAATGCCATTCTCAGGACAATGTGACTTGTTTTCTATCAGCTTACATCTGGGAGAATTGCACAATGACAGTCCAGTAAAGACATACATCTTATGACCATACCTTTATTTTTAAGCACCCTCACTTTCTACCCGTTGTCTCATTAGATTAAAATAACAAAAGCATTTGTTCACAGAAAAATCACAGACCTCAGTCAAAAAATAAGGTAGAGAGAATATTACATTTTTCTAAAGTCTGTTTCATATTAAGCCAGACTTAATTGGTTTGAGACCCATGAGATCTAGGCCACTGGTTATTTCTATGGCTTCCCTAGTTACACTTGGCTGGAATATTTCTTTTTCTTATTTTCTCTTTGAAATGTAACCAATGGAACACAGTTTCAATCTTGATACTGTCTCCTGAGGGGTTAGAAGAATCAGTCAGCATTTTCCTGTATTTGGATTGTCAGCTACAATATTCTCCTTGATATTATTTAATTTTTTAACCCAAACCTCTCAGCAATAGCAAGTTTTGACTCATACAGAAAATAACTGTAATTTCTAGCTATAGTTTTATGCTTTAGAACTTGAATGAAAATACAATGATCTTTTTTTGGTTTGTTTGTTTTACCTTTGCTTTCCAGTGAAATAACTGCAGATTTTTATTTTGTAGACATAGCATAGTTTCCATTGAATGGCAAATTTACCTTTTATTTATATTTTGGACTGTGCTAGTCTGGGTAGACTACAGAAACAAATCCAGAGACACTCATATATATGAGAGAGAGCTTTATATCAAAGAGTATTTGTACATTAAGAAAACATCCTAACCCCATCCAGATCAAGTCTATATGTCTTATATTAGTCCATATGTCTGATACTTGTCCATAAATTCTTCTTTAGACTCACGCAAGACATGCAATGATGCCAAATGCAAGAAGATCACAGGCCAGTGGGGTGGAAAGTCTAGTGCATTAAGTGGAGATGGAAGAATCTCATTGCTGGTAGGGGTATCTACGTGACTCCTCCAGCTTCAGGGCTCTAGATCCATTAATACAGCTCCATGTGTCTGGTCAACAGGAAAATGAAGCAGAGACTGTGGGTCTGTCCTCCAGTGAGCTATTTATCTCCTTAGTGCTTACAAATTAGGTCATCAAGCTTCAATTGATTGACAAGTAAAAATCCAACCCCTTCACTCTTAATAGTAGCAAGTTAACACTAGATTATGTAACTACCACATAGACTGAAACTTTTATATTGAAAGATGCACTCTTATTACTTTATTTTCACAAATGCATATACATTTTAAACATGTTCATTTATACAAAGGTAGAACAAGGACAAAGCCCCTTATACAGCTTTACCTCAAAATTGTCTTCATTTGGCAGTCCTCAATTGTAATATTCTTTGCCAGCACCATAATTCAAATAGCCATTCTTGTTTGGTCTTCCTCATTCAACAACTTTCACATGTATATGTGGCAATTGAAAATACTATGGTTTGGCTCAGGCTTACACATTAGGCCTAAAAGTAACTTCCTTGCTTTTTTTTTTTTTAACACATTAAAGAGGTCTTGTGCAGCAGATTTGTAGACTCCTACTTCCATGAACATTCATTGTTGACCCAAGCAAGACAAAATCCTTGACAACGTCAATATTTTCTCCATTTATCATGATGTTTGAATTCTGGTTTTCCTTACATTAATTTGTAATCCATATTGAAAGCCACATTTCTTGATCTCCATCGGTAAGTGCTTCAAATTCTACTAACTTTCTGTAAGCAAGGTTGTATAATCTGCATATTGCTGGCTGTTAATAGGCTTTCCTCCAATTTTGATGTCACATTCTGACTTCACCACTGCATCTAGTACACTGTCGGGCACATAATTTGTAACGAGTGAACTATGCTTTAGATTGTAATCAAAAGAGCAGGTGTTTGTTTTCTTTCTTGCTGCTTCCCTCTTATCTTTTTCCTGAATAGTTTTAATATTTACAACTGGGTTGAAATATGCCTCATTACAAATTTGATCTCCCTGGAACTTTTGACACATTGGAAAGAAAACAGACTTAAACATAGTTTGTTCTTACTTTCATTTAACAAATATATGCAGAGTCTTTGTACTCAAAAATCAAACAAACAAAAAAACCTAGTCGACATGCTCCCATTTCAGGAGGTACCATATGACCCAGAACCAATGGTGTTAAATGAAGATGTTCAAGGCACACTTAGAGCATTAGGCAAAAACAAGGCTCCAGAAATTAATGGACTATCAACTGAAATGTCCCAACAAGAAGAGGCATCACTGGAAGCCCTCACTCCTCTATGCCAGGAAATTTGGAAGACAGTTACTTGACAAAATGACTGGAAGAGGTCTATATTTGTACCCATTCCAGAGAAAAAAAGACTCAACAGAATGCTCAAAGTATAGAACGATATTATGGATATCACATGCAAGTAACAATTTGCTGAAAATGATCCAACAACAGATCCAGCAATATATCGACAGGGGGCTGCCAGAAACAGGTTGAAACAATGGCTGTAACATGGGCTCAAACCGACGACCAGGTGTAAAGACGGCACAAGACCGGGCACTCTTTCGGTCTGTTGTACATAGTATTGCTGGCAGTCAAAACTGACTCGATGACACCTACCAACAACAAGAAACTTGGAAAAAATCCTATTAGTTTCTAGATTATCTTATGACCCTAATTATCTAGTTAGTTATAGTCACGTGAATGCTTTGCAATACGTCCTTTCTGAAGGAGTTATAAGAAAATAACTGTTCCCCTGGTTGTAATATGGCCAAAGCAGGGGGAGGTAGAAAAATATCCATTCTTATTTTGGGAACTCAAATTCTACCACTTATTTTTCAGACTGTGGGTACTGTGGATTTTGTGTTGCTGTAATGTTAGAAGCTAGGTCCCTAGTATTTTTAATGTGCTGGTCAACCTAAAGTGAACAGGTCTTAGCAGAGTTTCCAGACTAAGAACAGACAACGAAGCAATTGACTGTCTCCTTTGAAGCAAGCAGCCACTGAAAACCTCATGCAAAGCAGGGAAACATTGTTAGACACTAAACATACTGAATGGAAGCATACCATGGTCAGAGAAAGTGTCAGAGGATAAATCTCTTGGGTTGGAAGGCACTTAAAATATGATTGAGGAGGAGCTACATTCTCAAAGAGGCGTGGTCAGCCATGGTGACGTGACTTGAATAATTCCTGTGGGAGTAAAACCTTTGGAATCCTCATTTACGGATGGGAAACAGTTGCAAAATCCAGAAATATATCAATAATCAGAACCTGGAATATATGAAGTAAGTATCTACCCTGTTTCCCCCCAAATATGACAATGACTTATATTCATTTTTGCTCTCAAAGTTGTACTAGATCTTATTTTCAGGGGATGTCTTATTTTTCCATGAAGAACAATATGGTACACATTTATTGTTTTATTAAAAGAGACCTCGCACTTCCTGTTTTCTCTGGCTGTGCTGCGGTCAACAGTGAGCTGCACTGTGGTACCCGCCACTACAGTCCAGAGTTACAGTAGCTTCAGGGGTCCTTATTTTCGGGGAGGTCTTATTTTTTGGGGGGATGCTTTATATTTCAGTGAGAGGCAAAACTGTAAGTAGGTTTTACTTTCAGGGGAATGTCTTACTTTGGGGGAAACAGGGTAGGAAAATTGGAAGTCACCAAAAAGTAAATGGAATGCATAAAGATCGATGTCATAGATGTTAGTGTGCTTAAATGAACTAATATGGCAGTTTGAATCAGAAAATCACCAGGGTCACTACGCCAGGAATGACACAATCAAGAGGAATGGCATTGCATCCATTGTCAAAAAGAAAGAAGGGGAAAAAACCCAAAATCCCCCAAAACATTTCAAGCTCTAATTTGAAGTGCAATACTGCCTATGATAGGATTAGATATATCTGCCTTCAAAGAAATCCAATCATGTAACTATTTTTCAAAATTATGCTCCAACTATGATTGCAAGTGATGAGATTAAATAATTCTACCAAATTCTTCATTCTGAAAATGTTCAAACATGCAATCCAGATTCATTGATAATTTTTGGTGTTTAGAAGGCAAAAGTTGGAAACAAAGGGGAACAGTAATTGAAAAATATGGTCTTGGTGATAGAAACAAAGCTGGAGATGGTATGATTGAATTACTTTTGGAAGACATAGGGTTTTACAAGAGAATTAATTTAGGAAGTCTGAGGTGGAAGCAACTTATTAAACAAATAATCAAGATACATTGCTAATCATTGGTTATTGAAATGTAATAGCTGGAAGCAAAGGGGACAGAAGAATAATTGGAAAATTTGGACTTGGTGATAGAAACAAAGGTGATAATAGGTTAAGGATGTTAAGAAACAAAAGAATGTATTGGTTCACACACACACACACACACACATACACACAGAAGAAACAGATGCAAATAACTGAACACCAACTAGATCTAAATGGAATGCCTGCAATTAAACAGTTATGGAATTATCAGAAAAAACAATGCAAAGATTGATGAGTTCTTTCACACAACAGATGAAGGAAGAGTCTGAGGGGGAAAGTGAAAAAACAAACTAACAGAAAAGCTAGAAACCTCACTCCATATCTTCCAAGAAAAAGTCCAAAGAGAAACACAAAAGTCAAGCACTACAATAGCAGAATGACACAGTACTGGAAAAGAACAGAGAAACAGAGTTGAAGAGGTGGAAACTCAAATTAGTAAGTTTGAAGATGAATATCTAGACTCCAATCTAAAAGAAGAGCAAATAACAACAACAACAACAAAATGCAAAAGCAACCGAGAAAAGCTTGAGAACAGTGAGAACAACCTGTTTCTTATAAGCAAACAATTGGGAACAACCTGCTTCTTCTAAGTCTTCCAGAAGAGAAACAAAAATTCACCCAGAAAATTATCTAAAAACTTCTGCAAGGAAATTTTCCTCGAAGCCTAAAGGATGAACAGATAATTACCCAGGAAGCTGGAAAAAACAAACAAACAAACACTGTCAAGAGAGATTCTAAAAGGAACACGTCCCCAGCATTTTGTAGTGAAGCTGTCTAGCATCAATGACAAGGAAAACATGCTAAGAGCACCCAGAGAAAAAAGGACAATTACATACAAAGGGTCAATAATGGGAGTAACCTCAGATATCTTAGAAGAAACCACACAGGCAATAAGACAATGGGTTAGTATCTACAGCGTCCTCACACCAGCAGTGTGAAGAAGCAGGTCATGAAGGAGCCTCAACCTCTAATGACATATGATCCATGGGTTGGCTTGGCTGACAGGTAGTGTGGCTCACAGGTGGAGGCAGAGAACTAGCTAAAGCAGCAACATGCTGGTCTGATCATCAGGGAGCAAGAAGGAGATGGGATGCCAGCTCTCTTTATTTATTTTGGTCATCCTCTAATCAAGCTATGACCTGATTAAACTCTGCCCACATGTTTCTATTGGCCTAGTGGACACAATAAATGTAATTATCATAAATATTTAAACTCATGGAGGCAGCAATCAAAAGATCAAAAAGACGTGTTGCATTAGGTAAATGCTGTAAAAGACCATTTTAAAATGTTAAAAATAGAGGATGTTAATTTGAAGACTGAGGTATGCCTGACCCAAGCCATTGTATTTTCAATGGCCTCATATGCATGTGAAAGTTGGACATTGAATAGTAAAACCGAAAAATGGATTCCTTTGAACTGTGTTTCTGACAAAGCATATTGGAAATACCATGACTTGTGAAAAGGAAACCAATCTGTCTTGGAAGAAGTATGGCCCGAGTGCTCCTTAGAGGCAAGCTTTCAGGTTACATCCTTTGGACATGTTATCAGGAGTGACCAGTCTTGGAGGAGGACATCATGCTTGGTAGAGAGGCAGTCATTATGAGGACAGTTCAATCCATCATCCTGAGATATTAGATCTTTTACATATTTCTTATTTAATTAAATAAAATGTAATTAAAGATAAAATGCTATTTTCAAGGATCTTGAATTGAGTTTTTATGTGGGATATGCAGAGAAATTTAATCAATGATTGTGGTAGGGGATTTTAATCCACTATTGTTTCTTAATTTGCTTGATAAACAAATACCTTTGTGAATTCTCCAGGAAAAGTCAATCACAGTTTATTCAAGTACAATTTGATCTTTACCTTAATTTAAGTTAAAAAGAAACATTTATACTCTCATTAAATCTGTTCTACATTCTTATTTAATTGATTTATTGTTCTTTCTAAACTGCACATATACTGCCTACACTAGTAATTAACCTAATTTTTAAAATACAGTCACAATTCAATCATTAAGAAAGAAAGCAGCTTCAGTCCTTTAGCTTATAATAGCATATCTCAATTGACTAAGTTGCACATTTTTTGTCGGCATTGCTTTATAAATTGAGTTTAGTGAACTAAACATAAAATTTATTAATAGTCTTTGCAGCAACTTTCAAAATGGCTCATTGTTTTTCCAGTCCTGCATACCTTTAGAATTAAAAATACCTTTGTGTTCTTTAGACATTTATTATCAACATCATGAAGTTCTCTCTATTTCAATATTTAATGAGTAGATGTTCATTATTGTGCATAGTTCTGTTGAAAGGAATTTTTTTCTAATTTGTTTCTATTTTCCTCTTGATTGAAGGATTATAAATACGCAATTAGCAGTTGAAGTAGAAATAAAAGCAGAAAATATTAGTTGTCAATTATTGCTGTCAAAAATTATAGGATGGTTTAAGCTAAGAACAGCAGGACAAATGTATCTTTGCCAAAGAAACTGAAAGTATGAAAATGCTTAAACATTGGATTTGTGTTTTTTCTACTAGGTAATTATAATCATTGTCTTCTATAAAACAGAAATTTATGAAAATTCACATTCATCTTCAACAGAACCGTGTCTGGTTAAGCTCTCATACTTCTCCACCAATACATCCCTTGTTATCTTTATAGTTAATTGGGCAGTATTATTTTAAAATGATGATGGAGCCTTTAGCTTCCAAAAATGAAAGCCAAGAGAAAGTATAGCTATAGGATTTGACTTGTGTAAATGATATTAGGCATAATAATGGTATAAATAATGGTAGAGAATTCAATATTCTCTAAGGCTAATAAATTTAATTTCAGTGGTTGCAGAGGATTTATCCCATTTTGATATTTTAAAGTATGCCTTCAGTGTTCTGACATGTTTTATGTCTCATGATTTTTGGTAAATGTTTATCTTTTATTCTATTAGTCTACACTTCTTTAAAAGATTTCCAAAGACAAACCGATTTTCATGACATAAACTAATAAGCAAAAGAGAGTTATTTTATTTCTCTCTACATAGTGACCCATTTCCCTCTATAACCATTTACTAAGTAACGAACCTTTTCTTCCAATAATTTGTTATTTGGTACCATTGTATCAATTCCCTCAGCCCCATGTCACAAAGTAAAACTGCTCTCTATGGTTTTCTTCTTTGTAATCTGCCTTGTTTTCACTCATGTAGATCTGAACTGCCAGCCTTTTAAGCAACCATGTAATTAACTGCTGTTAACCAAACCAAACTCAATGCCATTGAGTCAATGTTGAGCCTACTGGGTAGAGTAGAGCTGTCCCTTTAGGTTTCCAATGCCATATATATTTATGTGAGCAAAAGCGAGTCACTTTGAACTGCGGACCTGTGATTAGCAGCCTGACATGTAATCCACTATGCTTCTAGAGCTCTGTAAAATTATCCGAGGTCCTCAAGAATTTATAATGCAATCAATATATTTTTCCAAAATTTTAAGATTAAGCATCTGCTTTGTGACAGTTGATCTATTCATCTACTTGAAACTGCTTTCAAAAAAAACTAGGTGAGGTTCACATAACATAAATTTAATCATTTAGTTTGGTGAAGAGGGCTGATGGAGCCTAACTACAAAAAAGATACAGCACCTGAAGTCATTGAAGACAATGGGTGCACAAGAAAATGTGGTGAAGAAAGCTGATGGTGCCCAGCAACCAAAATATATAGCACCTGAAGTCTTAAAGATCTGAAGATAAACAAGCAGCCATCTAGCTGAGATACAACAAAATCCACGTGGAGGAAGCACACCAGTCTGTTTCAACTCAATCGCTGAGGACAAAGTGGGTGCATAAGCAAAAGTGATGATGAAAGCTGATGGTGGCTGGCTATCAAATGATATAGCTTCTGGGGTCTTAAAGGCTTGAAGATAATCAGGCGGCCATCTAGCTAAGAAACAATAAAGCCCACATGGAAGAAGCACACCAGCCTACCCTGATGTGAATGTTGAAGACAAAGCAGAGGCATAGGCAAATGCGGTGAAGAAAGCTGATGTTGCCCAGCTGTCAAAAGATATAGAATCTGGAGCCCTATAGGCTGGAAGATAAACAAGGGGCCATCTAACTGAGAAACAACCAAGCCCACATGGAAGAAACACACCAGCCTGTGAGATAACAAGGCGTCGAAGGGATCAGGTATCAGGCATCAAAGACCAAAAAAAACCCCCCAAAAACCATAGCATTGTCAATGAAGGAGAAAGCGGAGTCGGAACCCAGGGCCCATCTGGGGGAAATTGGACATCCCCTTGAAGAAGGACTGCTGGGAGGAGACGATCCAGTCAGAGTGCAGTGTAGCAACAATGAAATATACAATTTTCCTCTAGTTCTTGAATGCTTCCCACCCCTCACTATCATGATCCCGATTCTACCTTACATATCTGGCTGGACCGAAGGATGTACACTAGAGCGGATGGGAGCTTCAAATACAGGGAATCCAGTACAGATGAACCCCTCAGGACCAGTGGTGAGAGTGGCAATATCGGGAGGGTGGAGGGAAGGTGAGGGAGAAAGGGGGAACAGATGACAAGGTTTACATATAACCTCCTCTCTGGAGCACGGACAGAGAAGTAGGTGAGGGAGACATCAGATGGTGTATGATATGATAAAATAATTATAATTTATAAATTATCAAGGGTGCAGGGGGGAGGGGGCAGCAGGGATGGAGAGGAAAATGAGGAGCTGATATCAAGGGCACAAGTAGAAAGCAGGTGTTTTGAGAATGATGATGGCAACATATGTACGAATGTGCTGGACACAACTGATGTATGTATGGATTGTGAAAAGAGTTGTAGGAACCCCTCATAAAATGATTTTAAATAATTTAATCATTTAAAAGTTAACAAATCTGTAACATTTAGTACAATGGCAGAGTTGTACAAATCAATACCTGTCTTTAGTTCCCAAACATTTTATTTACATCAAAGAAAACCCAATACAAACCATGCAGTTGCTTATCCTTTCATGTATCCCTTACCACCTGGTACCAATAATCTGCATTTTGTTTTTATGGATTTACCGAATCTAGATACATCATATAGAATCATGTAATATGGAAACTGTGTGGCTACTTTCATTTACTTAATGCATTTGAGTTCAACCATGTAGTAGAATTTATTAGTACTCTGAATTAGACTAAATAAAATTTGGTTTATGTACGCCACATTTTGTGTATGTATTGATCTACCAATGGACACTTGGACTGTTTTTGTGTTTGAATTGACTATGAACAGCGTTTTCATGGACATGTGGGTGCACGTGTTTGCTGACGTAGCTGCTTCCACTCCTTTGGGGTATATACCCGGGAATGGAATCACTGGGCTCAGCATCTTAGCTGTTTTGCATTTCCACCAGCAATCTCCGAATGCTAAAAGTTCTCTACTACCTTCCTACCACTTTTCCTTTTCACCCTTGTAATGATTAACCACTGTAGTAGATGTGAAGTGGCTAGGCATACGGTTTTGGATTGTATTCTCCTGGTGATGGACTGACTGCCACATCCCTGTCTCATGGAGCTGTTGGTGGGTTCTAGCCACTGACTTTAACCCTCAATGCTACTGTGGTAAAATTTATTGGTAGAACCCATGCATTTCATGAGAGAACACTGAGCTAAGTTCCCAGCCACTGCAGAGCACTATAGCCACTTCCCATTTATCAAGGGAAATCTGCATGCTGCTGGAATGCTGTACAGGTTTCTGTAGCGCTTCCACATTAGACTGGGCTTGGGAGAAAGGCCTGGTAAACCCCTCCCAAAAGTGTGTATTGTTATTCTTAACTTTGTGTGGATATAATCCCATTTGGAAGTGAGTTGTCTTTATTAAATTAATCAGGCAGGATAAGTTTAGGATGTGCCTTGAGTCAATCTTTCTTTTTCTCCTTTTTGTTGTAATTTAGTTGAAGGTTTATAAAGAAAATCATCAGTTTTACATTCAACAGCATATACACATCGTATTTCAACTCATCATTTTCAATCCCCCCAATGTTCCATCACTAACCCACTGTTCCTTTCAGAGTTTCCTATTTCTATTCCTCCTTCATTCCCAACCCTCAGTACTTGGGTAAATGCTACCTTTTAGAGAGTTGATTATTCTAACAGTGGGGTGAGTTCAATTTCAAACCTTGAGGGTGACTAAGGCCCTTAGTTTTGTGTGTAGCCGGGGGTCACCCAACAGTATCTATCCAACCAATTAATTTGGTCTCTTTTATTCTGAGTTCTATGTCAATTTTCATAGAGGATCATCTAACGTGGCAGTGGTAGTTGGGCATTATCTAAGCCTCCTGGTGTTAGGGTATTGGAGACCAATGTTTGAGTGGTCCATTAGTCCATTGGACTAATTGTTCTTATGTGTCTTTCAATTTTCAGCACTCTTCGTTTCTCTGGACAGGAGAGACCTATATTTGAACCTTAATTGGCTGTTCATAACTTTGAAGATCCCAGTTGCTAGTAACTAAAGTAGAATATAGATTATTTTATTTTTTTCTTTTGCTATATAAAAGATTCAGTAAGGAGAACCAGAGATGCAGTAAAATAAATGACCAGACTCATGGAGATCTCCAAGAAACCAGGGAACACGTGGTAGTTACATAATCTGTTGTCAATTTGAGACTTATGAGTGAAGGGGTGGAGTTTAACTTGTGAATCAGGTCACTCGATGACTTCATTTGAGGTACTAAGGAGATAAAACAGCTCGCTGGAGGCAGGCCTCAGGCTCACTCCCTGGAAGACATTGCAGTTGACAAGATATATGGAGCTAGGCCAGTGTCCTAAGCTGGAGAAGCCACATGAAGACCCCTGCCAGCACTGAGATGCGTACGCCACCACTGGATACACAAGACGTCCCACCCACTGGCCTGTGATCTTTCCTGCATTCGGCATCATTGCATGTGCTTCATGAATCTGAAGAGGACTTTATAGATCGGTATCAAACATATGGGCTAGTATTGGACTAGGAACTTGATATGGATTGGGCTTGGATGTTTTCTTAAT
Source organism: Tenrec ecaudatus (assembly GCF_050624435.1). Lineage (NCBI taxonomy): Eukaryota > Metazoa > Chordata > Mammalia > Afrosoricida > Tenrecidae > Tenrec > Tenrec ecaudatus. The sequence goes on along the minus strand of NC_134534.1, from coordinate 87,593,419 downwards.
GTATAATTAATGTATGGTTACTTGGATGTTTTCTTTTTTTATTTATTTTGGATGTTTTCTTAATGTATACTAACTTTCTATATAAACCTTTTTCTTATACACATATGAGTCTCCCCGGATTAATTTCTCTAGTCTACCCGGACTAACACAGAACATAAGCGAAGAAACAAGGATCTTCCTTGAGAGTTAATAGAGAGTGAAATCCTTGCCTAGATAGGGTATACACTTCTCTGAGTTCAGTTTTCTATGTGAATAATTTCTATGTGTAATAATTTGTAATAATTCGCTTTGCCTCAGAATTGACTCGATGGCAGTGAGTGTTTTTTTTTCTTTTCTTTTTAGTGGTTTTAAACTGAGAAAATAATTGTGTTTGTTAAGGCCATTTAACTTTGGTATTTCTTTTATGGTAGCACTATGTAATTATGGTAGATGTATTATTACTTTAACAATATTAAGATTTCTGATCCATGAATAACTGATGTTTAGGACTGGTTTGTAGTTTTCAGTGTATATTCTTTTACCTCATTAGTTAAATATATTTCTAATATTTTATCACTTTAAATGATATTGTAGGTAAATTATTATTAATTTACTGTTCATAATGCTCTTTACTTATATAAAAGAAGTTCTGAAACATCTATTTTATGTGGCATGGCTATGTAAGCCCTCAAGAATTGAATGGCATATGTTAACTTTTTCTCTCCTTTTGCTTTCAATCCTGTTTGAATCTTAAGGTCAAAGTTAGTTTCTTATAAATAGCACAGATTAAATCATGGGGCTTTAAAAATTTTTTAAATCCATTTTGTTAATGTCTGACTTTTTATTGCTAATAATTACTATTATTTATTTAATCATTTTATTAGGGTAGCTCTTACAACTCTGGTAACAACCCATCATTCAATAGTATTAAGCACACTTTTACATATATTGCCATCAACATTTCCAAAACATTTTCTTTCTACTTGAGCCCTTGGTGTCAGCTTCTCTCTTTTCCTCAACCTCCCCCACCCTCCCACCCTCATGAATCCTTGATTATATATTATTGTTGTTATTTCGTGTTTTACACGGTCCATTGTCTCCCTTCACCCACCTTTCTGTTATTCATCACTCTGAGAGGGGCTGTATAACCAGCCTTGTGATGGGCTCCCCCTTTTTCTACTTCTCCCCGCCCCACCATTCCCCTACTCTCATGATATTGCTACTCCCACTACTGCTCCTGAGGGTTTTATCTGTCCTGAATTCCATGTGTCAAGAGCTCTTACCTGTACTAATGTGTAGACTCTGATCCAGTAGGATTTGTAAGATAGAACTGAGTCATGGGAGTGGTGGGGAGGAAGCATTCAGGAGCTAGAGGGATGCTGTGTGTTTCATCAACGCTATACTTCACCCTGAATTGTCCCATCTTTGTAACCCCTCTGTGGGGGAATGTCCAATTTTCTACATCTAGGTTTTGGTTCTCCTTTCCAAGCCCCCCTTTCATATAAACTTAATTGTTTGTTTTGAATCTTTTGATACCTGATACCTGCTCCTGTCTAGACCTCATGATCACACAGGCTGAAGTGCATCATCTATGTGGGCTTATTTGCTTCCCTGCTAAGTGGCTGCTTGTTTAACTTCAAGCCTTTTAGACCCCGGATGCTACATCTTTTGATAGCCAGGCACTAACCACTTTCTTCACCACATTTGCTCATGCACCCATTCTATCTTCAGCAATCATGTTGGGGAGTATCAAAGGATGCCAAGTTATTAGAATAATGTGTTCTTGTGGTAAGGAGGCCTTACGTAGGGTCCCAAAGTTTCTCTGCCATTAAAATATTTAATATATAAGTATACATATATTGGCCTCTATCCTTTTCATTATAAATTAATATATTTACATATACATACCTAGAGTTATATCTCTATAATAATTACTGTTAAGGAAAATTTTCTTTTCTTCTGTCATTTTGCTATATATATATATTATATATATATAATATATATGGTACTTTTTAGTTGATTTTGATACTTCAATAACTTTACATGGTAAAAGGATACAATCCTGACACACACCTTTCCTCTTATTCTACATACAAGTTCCACTTGAGTACAGTTAAGTTTTCTGGAATTCTCCTTCTTTCCAATATTATCTATAATCTGTAATACTCTACATTCTCAAATACCTTGGCATAGCCAATCAAAGTTAGATAAGCACCTTAGCAATATTCTCTACCTTTAGGCAAGATATATATGAAGTCAGCAAAGATATTCCTCATTCTACATCCCCATCTGAATGAATCTTGAGTGTCTAGCACTTTTCTGTCAATATATTGCTTTAAACTTTTTTGTATTGGCTTCAGTAAGATTTTACTTGCATATGATATTAGTGATATTGTGCAATGATTTCCAGATTCTATTGGCTCACTTTCTTTGGAATGAGCACATCTATGGATCTCTTCCAGATAGTGAAGCAACTATTTCCTTTTTCTCCAAGCAGTTTTATTGGCATATAATTTGCCTATCACATTATTCAATAATTTAGACGCATCAAGAAGAATTTTACAGTCATCAGCACAGTCAGTTTTAGAACATTTTCTTCATTCTTGGACTCATTGCTATTACCTCCCCATTTCCTACGAATCTCCTCTGCCAAACCTCCCAGGAATCATTAATCCAGTTACGGTCTCCATCGATTTACCTATTGTAGATTTCATATACAGGAAAACATGAAAAACCAAACAGAAACTAACAAGAATAACAAAATAAAACATCACATCCTCAATCAAAGAGAAAACAGAAAATATTAAAAACTAGAACCAGTTTAAATGGCTCATCAGGAAGAACAAATGATAGGATGCTAATTTTAATCCACCTTCACATGTCACAATCCACTTTCTAATGTCTTCTGCATTTTAGCAAGCCTGTTCACATCCCTGATCCATGATCACAGAGGATTCACTATGGGCTTAATCCACATGTGTTTCCCTTTAAAAAAATTATTTAACTGAAATAACTTTAAAATGGCTCAAAAGGGAGATCAAGTGATGAGATACTACACTTTGACCTAACAATGTCTGCCATAATCAACTTGACCATGCTCTCTATCTGATAACTGTGCTATTCACCACCGTCAACTATGATCAGAGGGGATTCACCAGGGGCAAATCCATATGTGGACCCTGCAAATGGATTTTGGGCTTTCACTGTCATCTATAGCTTTCTGCAAACTAGCTGTTCACAATTTAAACTCTGATGCCATTCTGTTCTTTAGATTTAGGTTACATTATTTACAATTCTTATATCACACGGGCTGGTGTGCTACTTCCGTATGTACTTAGCCAAAGCCGCTCTTAGATGGCTGCTTGTTCCAGAAACTATTCTTTCTCATAGTTAGGCACCATCATGTTTCTTCAATGTGCTTTGCTATAGCACCCATATCTTCAACAATATCTTCAGGAGGTTGAGCATCCAGACGGGACCATATCATAACATCTAATTGTTCTTCAATAGGGGCTATAATTATATAGAAACCCAAAATGTATTCATTCCCTTATGGTTTATATCTTTCTCTGGATCCTCCCCTTGGGGCATCACTTCCACTGCAATCAAGTCGATGCTAACCCAAAGCAACCCTATAGGGCAGGGTAGAACTTCCTCTGTGTGTTTTCAAGTCTGCACATCTTGAAGTTGAAAGCCTCAACCTTTCCCAGCAGAGCTGGCTTGTGGTTTCACACTGTTGATCTTGCAGTTAGCAGCTCATTGAGCAGCCACTACACATTGATAGTGTCATTCGTTTAGAGTGAGAGCTTCCAGTGTTGCATCCACCTGTTGAAACATCTCAATTGGTGCTGCAAACATTACTGCAAGCTCGTTCTTCACCCAGTCTTTCGGGGTAGCTTCGGTTTTTTATCTTCGGTATCATTGGTTCTTGACCACATGCTATCTACTGAAATGGTTGACCAGCAGCCAATTATTTTTAATACAGTGACTCTGTATAATCCTTCTATCATCTTGTGATGTTTTCTGTGTTGTTTAATATTTTCCTACAGAATTTTTACTATGTAATTTCAATTACTCTGTCTTCAAGATTACTGATTCCTTATTTTTTGAAGCTCAAATGTGTTTAATTCCTTCCATTGAAATTTTCATTTAAGTTATTGTGCCTTGTACAACCCAAAATATTTATCTATATATTTTTTCAGGGAATATATGCTTTTTATATATTTTTTATATATTTATATTGACATTTGTGGATATCACCCATAAAGTCCAAGGAGGGCAGGGAAAAATAAAGGTCATTTGATGTCCTGATTTCTCATGGAATTACTAGACCAGTCAAACTGCCTGACCTCAATATTTTAGAGAAAAAATCCAAACTATTTCCGCAATAGCAGCAAGTCATATTAGAAAAATAATCCAATGAGCACCTCAGAACTTTCTGATTAAATCCTACCTGACTACTTTTTCATTAACTGGTACTCAGACTAATTTGAATTTTATATTAGAATATATAGTTATAAAGAATTTGATTCTGACAATCCATTCTTTTAAGGCCTACCTCATATTGCCATATCACTCCTTGCCAAATGCCCAGTGTGTTTACATAAAAATCAATACCTCAGATATCTCTGAGTGATGTTTGCATATAAATTTTAAAGCAAGTATTTTTATTTCCCTCAATAAACTTAGCATTAGTTGGCTAAATTGGAGTGCTAGCTTTATGAGACTATTGTGGTAACTGATATCTTTTTGATACTGAGTTATCCAAATTATTATTTTTGAATGCTTATTTAGAAAGTCTTCTAATCCTTTATGCACTGCTTTAAAATGTTTGTATATTTTTAGCATTTTATATTTCATTCAGTTATTGCTTCTAAAATCTCATTTATACCTATATATCTAGAATTAAGTAGAATAATTTATTTGATAAAATCATCTTGTATCTTGCCACCTTTCTGAGCTCTCCATTAGTTGTAAAGGAGAAAAAATATCTAGAGCGGAAAGAATGAAAATTAGCTCCGAGAAAGGAAAGCACATACACAGCGTAGCCTATCATTAATCAGAATGGGAACACAAACAAAATCAGAGAAGATTAGTTGCAAAGTTCACAAGAAACAACGCATCTCCCCAAGTTGTATATTAATTGTCAAATACCATAAGGACTCCTCTTTGAGTGATCAGTACTTTCTTGCCAATGATTCCAAGGCTTCTTTTCTAGTTTTATTAATTATAATATCCATCTAATTACTTAGCAAGGTCCATCTCATGGAAGCACATGATCTCCTGCAAATTCCTGTTTGTGTTTTAAACCATTTTCAAGAACAATAGCTAATTCAGAAATGAGCCCTCAGAATCCTTCAGTCAGAACCTACAACGTCCTGCCTTCCTCTAATTTGGCAATGTTCTATTTTTCTTTAAAAAATGTGCCCTTTTAACAAATTAGTAATTGGAATTTATCAGCGGACAGTCTGATTATGTGTTAGTAATTGTAGTGATTTGTCTTCTTATTATGTTGGACCATCTTTCAAGATGCTGCACTATTGGACAGCGCATGATCCTTTTGGTAGTTTTGGTCACCCTATCACCTTTTCTGTCTTAATTGCATTGACCAGGAGCAATACTAAGTCAACACAAGTAAAATCAGGGAACATCCTTAACCACTTCCTTCCTTCAAAGAACAGTAGCATCACAAGTACTCTAGGTCCGTATTTTAAAGAATCACTAGCAAATACACTCAATGGTTCTTGTCCTAAAGGAAACAAAATCTCAAGTTTGTTTGTTTGTTTTGGTTGTTGTTGTTATCAAGGAACGCTGGTGCCATAGTGGACTGATTAGGTTTTGGTGAGCTAACCAAAAGTTCTGGGTTCAAACCCACCAATTGCTCCCTGGGAAAAATATGAGGTTGTCTGTTCCTGAAAGGATTTATAAGCCCTGAAACCCTGGTGTAGAGTAGTAATGAGGCAGAAAATACTTTATGGCAGTGAGTTTAGGTTGGTTTTGGTTGTTACTTTTTAGCATTAGATTTGGTAAAAATGTTTACGGGTAACCTTTAATAAGACAAGGGATTTCTTCTTATAACCCGTGTATTCATACAAACCTTATTTTTACATACACTTGAATAGGTATTAATAATTTATCTTTCTGCATTGACTCAGATTGTTCTACCACTTATGAGAATTTTCTAATGATAAACCTTCTTTAATTTCTTGGATTAATTCAAAGCATGTACTTCATTATTAGAATTAGAATTTTCACAACTTATTTTCCTTTTTAGATGACCAGTTATACTGAGCAGGACTCAAAGTTAGAAGAAAAGACATCAAACATCTACTAATAATTGGAAATTGGAATGTATGAGACTTGAGTCTAGGAAATTTGGAAGTCATAAAAATGAACTGGAATACATAAAGATTTTATATTCTAGAAATTAGTGAGTAGTAATTAACTGGCTTGGGCCACTTTGAATCAAACAGTTATATGATTTATTATGCTAGCGATGACAAATTCAAGCAGAATGCGGGTGTACTCATTGTCAAAAGGTTTCAATTTCTATCTTGAAGTACAACGCTACCTGTGATGGGGTTAGGTCTCTTTGCACACGAGATCCAGTCAAGACCAGTATTATTGAAATGTATGCACTAGCCAGTAAAACTGGTGACGAATTCTGCCAAGTTTTTGGTCTGCCGTTGGTCAAACATGCAAACAAGATGTTTTGATAATTATTGGCGATCAGAATGCAAAAGCTAGAAATAAAAAGGAGGAACACAATTAGAAAATATCGCTTTGGTGACAGAAATGAAGCTAGAGATCAGGAAAGAACTTCTCAAGACCAACGACTTTCTTGATATATGAGATACTTGATGTCAGACCACACAACTTATCTGGTCTTCAGTTATTAGTGTTTGATGTGAAAACCATGGAATGGTTGCTAAATTCAGGTGGCCTATTGTCAAAGTCATGCTTCGGTTGTCATAAACGTTTTAAGGTGCTTTGACTTGCACAGGAGCAATTGGTGGTCTGCTCCACAGCTAGTACTTGGCCTTATTCTATTGATGATAATTGACATTCTCATTCTTTCTTTCAACAGATGCAGTTGAAGTGATTCCTGTATATTCAATTTGGCTACATTCACTTGGAAGATCACCAATTATGTTGTTGAGAAGAGTTATTTACAATGAATAAGTCCTTGTTTTATATGGTTTTAATTTATAATCTATAAGTTTGTTCTATCACCAAGCCCATAATTATCAACTACTGATACTTCTTTGTTTCTAACTTCGGCATTCCAACAATTAGTAATCCATTTTTATTGCATGTTTGATCGAGTTTAGATAGCAGAAGTTGGTAAAAACTTCTAATTTTTTCATCTCCATGGTTGCAAATTTGCATTGTTATGGTTGATGCATACATTTTAATAATAGTAAAATTCATTATTCTTTCTTTTAGGCATATGGATATTATCACATCGCATTTTACTTTAGCATGGATATTGAAATTTTATTTTTAATCATCATAATTTTCTCACAGTTTCTGAACTGAATAGGCATACTAAGTATATATGAAAGGAAAGTCTTAATGAAGAAACAGTTATATTGACACTATTTTGTAGATCAATCAGGATAAAATATCATCATGAGGCGTCTTGGAATTCAGTTACTATGATATAATACTATTCACAGCAGTGAAACTGTAAGAAGAGAGATAATTGTAAACACAGAAGCAGTAAAGTTGAAAAATATGATAATTAGATTGTGTGTATGTATGATAAGGAGCCCTGGTGGTGTAGTTGGTCATCTGTTGGGCTGCTAATCACAAGGTCAAGAGTTTGAACCCACCAGTCATTCGGGGGAATGATGAGGCTTTCTGCTTCTGTAAATCGTTTCAGTCACAGAAGCCTACCAGGGTAGCTCTAGTCTTCCCTAGGCATGTCTATAAGTCGTCAGAATTGCCTCGATAGCAATGAGTTCGACTTTGGTTTTGGTTTTGTATGTGTGGTGGTGACAGTCAAGCTCATCTTAGGCTTGTTGGATATTCTATTTCTGATTCTATTTCATTTACACAAATACTGAGGACATTCCAAGGATTGTAATAATGTCAAACAGTAGCTAAGCTTTAACTGTAGTTATATTGGAGGACTTTCTTTTCTTATACATTATTTTTTATTGTGAATTGAGGAGTGGGGGATTACATTTTAGACCATCCGCTCTGCATTCAGTAGTCAAACTCATTTCTAAACTGTATTCTACCTTACACCATAGGAGGAAAGGCTAATGGAGGACTGCAAGAGGGAGAAGAAAAATAATCTTTTCTGATAATGACTATGCCTCTTTAATTTGTCCTTATAAGTAGTTAACCATATGATTTCCCAATTCACAATAACCAAGTTAACAATTCAGCAGCATAAAACCTAGGACCTTGATCTTCACATGTCCCATTTCATTTTTGACCATGTACAACTTTCTTACATTCATCCTTTGTACAAACCAAGATTTCATTTATGGATTCTTTTATCTAAAGCATATTTGAAGCTACTTCATCTCATTTTAAGTCATACACCAACACTGGAAGGTCCCCCAAACTTCCCTAAACTGGAAAAATTTCTAGTAACATTATTAAGATTAATTCTACTTTGAGGATATAGTTCTTCAATTCAAACTGGAGGAGACACAGTGACCCCATTAATTAAACAGTTGCCTAGTAACAACAAGGTCTGTGGTTTAACCCCACCAGCTGCTCTCCAGGAGAAAGATGAGGTTGTCTGCTCCCTTAAAGATTTAGTTTCAGAAACCTTATGCATATGTTCTGTTTCATCCTATTAGGTCACTCTCAGTCAGAATTGATTCCATGGTAGTTGGTCCAACATGAAGGGTTCATCTTCTTAAACTACATAGAAAACATTCTGCTTCTAGTCATAAGGTTTCACTGACCTTTTTTCTTTTTTTTCTTTTTAGGAATAGATTGACAGATTCTCATTCTAGTAATTTATCCTTGTAGATTCTCTGGAATTTGTTACCACGGGTGACCTTGTTGGCATTTGAAATGTTGATGGCATCTATTCCAACATGACACCAACATGGAAGCCATCTCAATAAGACAAATTGACAGACAAGTGATGGGTTCATTTATAGCTTTATTTAGTTGGAAAATTTTCCACCACCATTTTTTCCTCCTTCCTTTCTTCCTTTCTTCCATCCTTCCTTCCTTCCTCCCTCTTTCCCTCCCTCCCTTTTTTTGGTTGCTTGTTGTGCTTATTCATCTTTGCTTCCTTGCTAGGCTGGTTGATATTGTCATACAGATCAATGAGAACTTTTTGACTTAAAATTTTTTGTAAAAATACATTCAATTGCTTTGTCTCTTGGCTCACTTCCTTTCCCTTTCCCTCTTTCCTTTTTCTAATACCTAATATGTTGCAATATCTTATTTCAGATTATGTGTTTTATATTAAGACATTCCATTTTTGTCTTATTCATGAGTATCTTCTTTTTCTCTATTATGTTTAAATTCTCCCTTACAATTTTTGTATATGAAGAATATTTATAATAATGTGTCCTGTCATTTTCTGGAAAATCATTGTTTCTTATTATTCCAGTTTGTTGTTACTGATAGAGTTTAATTCAGATGTGGCACATACAGAGATAGAGATATATAATCTGATTATTCCACAGATCATATTAGCCTTCTTATTTGAATTACTACTGATTTTTATTGGTTTCTGGATTACGATGCTCATCCTGAATAGTAATTTTGTAAACAGTGCTGGTTTTATTTTAACATGCAGCTTGATTTTCTGAAGGTTATATTTCATGTGTGTTGGGGCAATTCCTAAGCCATCTTCTTTTAAAATTAGTGTTAAATTAGATATATTTTGAAGGCAAAACCCTTTTGTGGCTTCTATCTTAATTTCCATTGCTATGAAGCCTCACCACTATATTTGGTAGCAACACAAACTATTCTCAGCCTTGTGTGAAACCTGGGGAATTCTTCATCCTATGCCTTCCTGATAGTCTTACCTATAGTCTTGTCCAAATCACAAGCAGTGATTTGCCAGACTCTCAAAGGAAAATTTCATCAGAGTATTCTTGCATTGAGGGAGTCCTTGAGTGGAGACCAATGTCCATCTGCTACCTTAATACTAAACCTATAAATATGTGCAAATAAATCTATTTCCCCATCCTCATATATGAATATACTTTCATATGTACATTCCTTTATTTAAGCCTCTATAAATGCCCTTTGCCTCCTACCTCTTTCCTATATTTACTTTCACTTTCCTCTTGTCCCATACTCAGCCTTCATTTGGGTTACAGTAATCCCTCTCAGTTACATTACCCTTGATTGTGCCCTACCAGGCCTCCTACAACCTCCTCACCACCGATTTAGATGACTTGTTGTTCTCTTGTCCATGGGTTTGTTAACACCACTTCCTTTCCCACCATCTTCCCATCTCCCATGTCTTCCTGGAACTGTGGGTCCAGTTGTTTTCTCCTCCAGATTGTTCATCCGGCCTATCTTATTTAGACAGACCTGTGGAGATAATAACATGCACAAAAACAAGACAGAGCAAAACCAAGTAACAAAAGAAAACAAAACAACAACCACAAAAAGCCAATGACCAAAAACACACAATACAATGACAACAAAAAGGAAAAGTTTGTAGTTAGTTCAAGGACTGTTTTGTTGGCCTTTAGGAGTGTTTTCTGGTCTAGTCTGATGGAGTGCTAAGCCCTGGCCCCAAAGTCTATTTTTGGTATTCTCTGGGGACTTCTTTGCTCTGTTCCCCTTGCTATTCTGTTGCATACCCTTAGTGTTTTGCCTCGGTGTGGTGGGATCAGATTGGGTACAATTCCCACACTGTATCTCCAGTGTTATCCCCGGTAGGTCTATGGGTCAGTGAGGGATGCCGTGTCTCAAGTAGGGCTGGCCATATGGTCTTCTCTGTGGATTGGCTGCTCTGAGTGGTGATATCATCATCAAGGCTTGGTGGACCAGGTTCTGGTCCACTCTGTCTTCCTCCTCTTTCATTTGCTCCAGTGTGCTCTGATTAGACATGTCCCACATGGAAAACATTTCTAAATTTTCCAGCCATAAGCCTGGGTAGTGTTTTGTTCTATTGCATATAGGTTCACTATGAAGGGGATCCAACTTGAGAACACCTAACAAAAACAAATATCAAAAATGTGAATCTGAATTTTCCAAAAGGTATGTCTGATGTTTCACAGAGAAACCTTACCCTATTGAATATCATTCACAATCTAAGCATACCCTAACATATAATAGCGTTAGGGTAATTTATCACATCACTATACTTATTCAAGCTGTATGCTCAGTAAATCATCAGAGAAACTGGATTATATGAAGAAGAACGCAGCATCAGAATTGGAGGAAGGCTTATTAACTACATGTTAAATGCAGATGATACAACCTTGCTTGGTGAAAATGAGGAGGTCTTGAGGTACTTGCTGATGAAGATCAAGGATTCCAACCTTCAGTAAAGATTATAAACTCAAAATTCATTGCTAGTAAGTCAATGCCAACCTAGAGTAGCCTCCTCCATGGGTTTCCAGGACTGCACAGGTTTATAGGAATAGAAAGCGCAGTTTTTCTTTCTTGGAGTGGTTGGTGGTTTAGAACTGCTGACTATGTACATCACAACCCAACTTACAATCACTCCACCACCAGGGCTAATCCACTCAATATAAAGAAAACCAAAAGCTGGACCAATGGACCAATATGTCACATCATAATAAATGGAGAAAAGTTTGAAGGTGTCAAGTATTGTATCTTCTTGGCTCCACAGTCAATGCTCATGGAAGCAGCAGTCATAAAATCAAAAGATGTCTTGCATTAGGTAAATCTGGTGCCCAAGACCTCTTTAGAGTACTGAAAAGTAAGGGCATTACTTTGAGGACTAAGGTTCCACTTGCCCAACCCATGGTATTTCCTATGGCCTTATATGTATGTGAAGGTTGAACATTGAATAAGAAAAAACAAAGGGAATAAAGAAAACCAAAGATTATTCAATGTTTTGAATTGTGGTGTTGGCAAAGAATATTGAAAAATAACATGGAATGCTAAAAGGAAAAAATACTAATCTGTCTGACAGAAGTACAGCCAGAGTGCTCCGTGGAGGAAAATATGGTAAGGCTTCTTCTTATATACTTTTGATCCATTGTCAGGAGGGACCATTGAAGAAGGAATTCATGCGTGATAAAATGGGTGGGCATGGAAAAAGAGCAAGGCCTTCAAGGAGATGTATTGATACCATAAGTGCCAGAATGGGATCAGGCATAGGAACAGCTGTGAGGACAATATGAACCCAGCAGGGTTCAATTCCATTGTGCATTGGGTTGTTGTGGGTGGAACAGACATGACTGCACCTGAGGCAGATCGTGATGTGGGAGAAAATAGGCAGATGGTCAGAGTCCAGGGAGCGAATTCAGTTCCTATTAGCCGAGTAGGAAATCCCCCCCTCACCCGCCCGCCCCGCCAGTAAGCTGGATCACCCCCTCTGGGGGTCAGCGTGACAAGCCCCAAACGAAAGCACCTCACAAGCATAATATTTTAAAAAATTGAATTATACATTATTGGTAAAAACTCAAACCCCAGTCTTGTTGCTTAGCTTCAAGGAGCTCATAGACATGGGCCCTGAACATAAATCCAGAAATTTGTATCTTACCTAAGCTTATTAATGAGATGATCAAGAGTTTCTATTGGTTTTTATTTTCTGTTGAAAGTTGTGAAATTTTATCTCTGAGGTAATCCAGGCTTATCTTTAATTTTTTAATTTAAATCACCCTTTTACATATTCCTTGATAACAGTTATATCAAACTTGTTCTGTTTTGATGCCAACTTTAGCACATCATAATTTCCAAAGTGTTTTGAACATTCATGTAGTTTTCTAAAGTTACTAGGATATAGGGATTTTGTGTCTATTATATTTATAGTAAGCTTTCTTTTATTTTTCTGAATTTTCTTTATATTTTCTTTCCTGTTTTATTTGTTACATGTTACTAAAGGTTTAAATTTTCTACATATTTTCCCCCAATACATTTTAAAATATCGTATTTGTTTTTCTATATTTTATTGATTCTCCAGTTATTTATTTCTGATAGCAATTTTGGGGCTTATTCTCCTGTAAGTTTTCCAGCTTTTTATTGCTCCAAATCTTTCATGTTATTTGATTAATAAATGTTTCGGTGTTTGAAAATAAAAAAGAAAGAAACAGCAGAAATATCAGAAAGTATTAATAGTCAAGTCACACAAAAGTAAGCCAAATGATTTAAGATGTATAGAAATAAAATTTCTAATAACCAGAGAAATGTCATGTTATTTTATTTCTATCAGAACGGCAATGATTAGAAAGTTGCTGCCTGTGCTGGCTGAGATGGGGACATGTAAACAAGAGCAGTCATACATGATTGAACGCACATGCTATAAAAACCACCAGTCCATTGTGCATATGTTTTTTAGAGACAATTCACCAGAAAATAAACTTGAGGTCATATTCTTTTTTTTCTTTTATTCACTGACACAGTCTTTCTGCCTAGAATAATATGTGCTACTTACTATTTCTTTGCTGTATTAAATAACTCCCTCTCATAGGTCTCATAAATAAACATGTGCATGAATGTTCATTGTAGCATGTGTTGTAGTAGCCAAAAAATAACAAAAACCTTCATGAATAAAGAAGTGAAATGTAGTGATAGAGTGTGATAGGTTACTAACAGCAATCAGAAGCAAAAAGCATAAAATTACATGACTAGATAGACACAAAATGAAAGCCCAGAGCCAGAACAAGATCAAATCAATTGGTAAATTTTAAAAAATAAAAATTCAAAACAATTCTTCCTCTTTTGAAGGAACATATATTATGAGCCCAGGAACTAAAGCAAGTAGAGTAAGTAAATAATGTTAAGGCTAAAGCAATGAAACAGCAACAGAGGTGCTTCCCAGTGATGGAAAGTGCAATGCTGTTGACTAAGGGTGCACCTTTGACGCGCCCTACCACACCAGAGAATGTCTGGACGCGTCATTTCAACTTCATCTTTGCAAACATTCAATTTGATTCACCAATAATGAATGAAGGGGGAAGTGCACAGTGGAGACCCAAAGCCCATTTGTCGGCCACTGGAGATCCCCTTGCAGAGGGTCTAGGGGAGGAGATGAGTCAGTCAGGGTGCGCTGTAGCACCGATGAAGAATACAGCTTTCCTCCAGTTCTTATATACTTCCTCCCGACCAACTACTATGATTCAAATTCTACCTTGCAAGTCTGGATAGAGCAGAGGATGCACACTGGTGCAGATCACTGGAGGCACCACTGAGCTGGATGCACAGGGAATCCAGGGTGGATGATCCCTTCAGGACCAGGGGTGTGAGGGGCGATACTGGGAGGGTAGAGGGTGAGTGGGTTGGAAAGAGGGAACCGATTACAAGGATCCACATGTGACTTCCTCCCTGGGGGACGGACAACAGAAAAGGGGGTGAAGGGAGACGTAGGACAGGGAAAGATATGACAAAATAATAATTTATAAATTATCAAGGGCTCATGATGAAGGGGGGGTGGGGAGAGAGGAGAAAAAACGAGGACTTGATGCTAAGGGCTTAAGTGGAGAGCAAATGTTTTGAAAATGATGGGGGCAAAGAATGTACAGATGTGTTTTACACCATTGATGTATGTATGGATTATGATAAGAGTTGTATGAGTCCCTAATAAAATGTTTTTAAAAAAAAGAAATTATTGAAAAAATTTCATAAAAGCTTTCCTAAAAGATCTCAGATGATAAACAATCACATGTACTAAGTAACTGATTTCATTTCTCTATACAAGGTATTTCTTCGTGATTACTTTGCTATGAACACTCTAGTTTGCCAGTTTCTGGCAGTTAAACCCTTCGCTGTTTTTTTAGGCTATACAAATAAAAAATGTAAGCTATAACATAATTTTACCCCCCAAAAAATCTCAAAGAACTGAGTAGCCATTAAAATAATACCCAGATAGGATATAGGCCACAGACTTGACTCCAATTTAAGGCAGCTTGGTATTGAGAAAATAAAAGCTAATACATCTGTAGTTAGTTGTTCACTGACCTATTAGCACGTATGGGAAGTGACTATGAATGAGGTCAGTTTTGTAATAAAGAGATATCTGTCTCCAATTTACAGTCAGCCTCTCTGTGGGCTGAAGACTGCAATGCTTCTACAGCATGACATTGTCCATCCAGGTCAATATTGTGGCTTAAGGGCTGAAAGGGAAATAAAACCAAAAAACGTTTTCTTTATGTTGGGAAAACTAAGTTCTCATTAGTCTTATTAGAGAGGAATCCAATTATTCACAAAGGGAGAAATAAAGTAAAAAAATTCTAAGTTAACTAAAGCAATGATCTAAGATAAGAATGTAGAGGAGCAAATGAAGGAAGTGAACTTATACTTTGAAGTTCTAGAAAAGAGGGCAGAGAGTAATGTTGAGTCAGACTCATAAAAACCATGTAAATGGTTTCAAGCTTTATTAGAGCAAGGCCAGGTGCATACAGTGGGCGGGGCAAAGAGACACACTTTTTTTGCCAAAATATGGCACACTGATAGGACTGTTGTGATCAGGTGCATTGTTGTGGCAGCAAGACCAGTCCCCTGTCTGACACAAATCAGGCTTTTTTGGGTCGAACATTGTTTTACCACCTTCTCAGACCTTTTAAATAGAAACCTTGATTAACAGTCTGACCTTGTGGAATGAACTCCAAATGCACTGAGTCAGCATTTTCATCTGTTTGGATGTCTAGAACAAGGTTTGTCATCAATTGACATTTCACCTTTTTTTGAAACCAGGAAACCACTCATACATTTGAGTTTTCCCCATAGCACTGTCCTTGTCAGCTGTGTTCAACATTTACTACAGTTTCTGTGGCATTTTTCCCAACGAGGAATGAGAATTTTATAGCCACATGCTGTGAGTCTTAAATCATGGTGTTCTCTTAAATCAGCCGTCATAAAAAAAACGAGGTTCAAGTTAAACTGCTTTTATGAAAAAAAAAATCCCTTTGACCAGACAGAAACTTCCCAGTTGATGCCACTGGGTGCACTAACTCAGAGCAAGTTACTGAATGTGTGTATAGTGAGAAAAATGTATACTAAGAAAGTACCACTCTGCCCAGTACAATTCCATTCTTGGAGAGGTACCGCCTTGTATAATTCGCTTATATAATTCAATGGTTTAACTATATTAAAGATAGTATGTATTCATCAATTCAATAAGCAATAGCGTCAACTTGAAAAATGCTGTTCTTTGAAAGAACAACTCCAAAGTGACCCAGACTTTTTTTCAAGGTCATTACTGGTGACAATACATGCTGCTATTCTTTTTTAAATCAATCCTTTCTTTTTTTAAAAAAAATCATTCCCTGTGTTTCCAGTTCCTATCTGTACCAGTCTACATCCTCTGGTCTAGCCAGAATTGTAAGGTAGAATTGGGATCATGATAGTGGGTGGGGAGGAATCATTAAGAACTAGAGGAAAGTTATATGTTTCATTGTTGCTACATCACACCCTGACTGGCTCCTCTCCTCTACAAGACCCTTCTGTAAAGGGATGTCCAGTTGCCTACAAAGGGCTGTGTGTCTCTACCCTGCACTCCCCACCCCCTCATTCACAGTGATACGATTTTTTGTTCTGATGATGCCTGATACCTGATCCCTTCGACACTTCATGATCACACAGGCTGGTGTGCTTCTTCCATGTGGGCTTTGTTGCTTCTGAACTAGATGGCCACTTGTTGACCTTCAAGTCTTTAAGATCCTAGATGCTATATCTTTTGATAGCCAGGCATCATCAGCTTTCTTCACCACATTTACTTATTCATCTGCTTTATCTTCAGCAATTGTGTTGGAAGGTGAGCACCATAGAATCCCAGTTTAATAGAAGAAAGTATTCTCGTATTGAGGGTGTACTTGAGTGGAGACCCAGTGTCCATCTGCTACCTTAATACTAAACCTATAAATATGTGCACATAGATCTATTTCCCTATCCTCATATAAAAATCTATTTACATATGTACATACCTTTATTTAGACTTCTACAAATGCCCTTTGCCTCCTAGCTCTTTCCTCTCTTTCCCTTGATTTTCCTCTTGTTCCACAAATATGCTCAGTCTTCATTTGGGTTTCAGAAATTCCTCTTGGTTCCATTACCATTGATCAAGCCCTCCAGGCCTCCTCCACCCTCTCACCATCAATTTGGATCACTTGTTGTTCCCTTGTCCCTGGGTTTGCTAATACCACTACCCTTCCTCCCATCTCCTCCTCTCCCATGTCCCCTTGAACTGTTAGTCCCATTGCTTTCTCATCCAGATTGTTCATCCAGTCTAATGAAGCTGGTGTAAGATTCCATTGCCACCTCACACACACACAAAAACTTAAAAGCCAACTCTATGGACACTTTATAAAACATTTAGTTTTATAACAAAAAACTGCTGGAATAATTAGACAAGTATATTCTTGAATGTACAATAATCATGTAATCTTTTATCTTATTTTCTCAATAAGATTGTTAAGAAATTAAAAAAAAGATTGACAATGTTTATTTGTCTTTTTGATATGAAGGGGATAGTGCATGTGGAGTTTCGTCCACCAGTTAAACTGCTAATAACATTTTCTATTTAGAGGTTCTGAAAAGATAATGTGACCATGTGAGACAACAAAGGCCTGAGTTTTTTGTCAGACAGGACTTGGTTTTGCCACCGCAACAATGCATCCGTTCACGCAGTCATCTCAGTGAGTCATTTTTGGCAAAAAACACCATGCCTCTCTTGCCGCCATGCACCTGACTCACCTGATCTAACTCCAAGTGACTTCTTTTTGTTTCGGTGAATACAGAACATCAAAGGACAGCAATTCAATGTGCCTTCAGCCATCCAAACAGATGAGTTTGGAAACAGATGGAAGCGCAGATTTGACAAATGTCTAAAGTGTCACGGTGAGTACTTTGAAGGTGATAAGGCTGATTTGTTAAAAAATGTAAATACATGGTTTTGAAAAGAAATTCCTTTCTTTTATGAGTACCACCATATGCATGGGTGCCCATGGTCTGTGTGTGCAAAGGAAAGTGTAGGCATGGAAGTAGCTCAGGCCACTGGTTGGTGGCGATGGGAGTCAAGCAACGGGGTCTTCTCTGTGGGGGAAATAACTTGGGGCTGCCAGCAGCAACCAGCAGGAGTTGCTGAACTCTACCTGAACAGCTACACTGCCTCCTCCCCTGGCTCTCTTTGTTCCCACAAACTCTGGATTTGAAAAACCTTTGTCCATTTAACTTTGAAATCATTCTATGGCTTCTATGGAGAACAAAATTTCCTTCTCACTGGGATTTTTCAGTTGTTTTTGTTAGTGAGGCTATCTTGCTGCATTTGTTCCTGATGGCCACATTCCCTGCCTTCCTTTGAGTAGAAGTTTGATTCATTATAACCCAATATGTCAGAATAGAACTACTTCATTTGATTTCTTTGGCATCTTGTGATTACCCGTGGCTTGAATTAGTCTGAGATCCAAATGATCCCATGAGATTATTTTAAAGATGATAGAGAATTAGTGCAGGGACTCAGAGGTCAGTGCATTGGTATTGCAGTTATTCCACCCTATGTCAGTATTCCAGAGCTGTTAGGTTTTATTGGCTTAGGTTTGTTTATTTTTATTATCACTTCTCAATTGAATAAAACAAATAAATTGAGGAAGAAAAGACATCTTTTTCTCAACTCATCACATCTTTTTTCAAGACAAAACACATTGACATGATACTGGCAACAATTTAGCACTAAAATTGATTTGAATATTTTTAAATGAATGAATGAGTAATGAATTTAAACATTTTAATGAATTTTTCAATTCATTTTTAATTAATTTTTTAACAGAATGAAATGAGTTTGCAAACAATTTTTATATTGGGGACAACCCACATAGCCCAATTAGTGAAATGACTAGCTGACTTTTAAAAAATTACCTTCTCCTTCATTTTATTTTATCCTAGCTCATTTTCAGTAGACCTGGTTAAGCCATTTACTACTGACTGTAAGATGGGTTGTTTATGCTGAACCAGATGTGCCTTGGGAAAAAATCCTGGTAAACAACTTCTGAAAAATCACAATCATTTCAAACTCTGACACACAAAGTTACCATGACTCAGACTCTACTCAATGGTACCTTGTCTTCTGCTTTGGGCTTATTCCATTGGCAATCCTGCTGTCTTTCCTGAACAAGCATATTCTCCAGTCCTTGTCCAACGATTCTCTCTTTATCCTGTTTTTTTCTCTTTGACCTCAAGCAGATATTCTGAGCACCTCCAAATAACATGGGCTTTAGGGTCTATGGTGTGCCTAGTCATGCATTCTGGGTACTTTGATGATATAAGCTTTAAATATATATGCATATATATTTAATTTTTGGTAATATTTATTAATAATATTCAATACTATAACTTCATGATAACAACAATTATAGATATAATTTTAATTATTTGAAAGATAGTTTTATAGCAGAATAATTGATACAGGAATTTAGTGTTTCTATCAGCATTAGTGTTGCCATTTAATTATGCCAAAGGGAGATCGCAGGATGCCGTTATGCCTCAGAAAGCTAAATGATTTTCAATTATCTAAGTAGAGGGGAAAAAATGTAAGGATCCAATCATTACCTAACAAGTTTATTTTAAAAATAAATTAGCCTTTCATTCATATTCCCACAAAGAAAGATACCTAATATAAAATTATTTTTCATAGTTCAAAGTTAGGAATATATAACTATATCTCTAGAAATCTGGTTAAAAAATTCAAGGTGTAAATGGCTTATCTAAATAATCTTTAAATTGATAAAAATCATTGAAACCTAGGTAACAGGTTAGTAATAGTGAAATCCATTTAAGTTTAGGAAATGGGGGAAAAAACCCAAGACAGAATAGGGCATAAAAGCAAGGGAATTTGTTCATAATAGTTTTGTGACATTTGGTCTCCCTCAGATTAACTGTGAATTAATTTTTATGATCAAATATATTTTTTATTAGGATTACATCTAGAATGTACTTTAGAGAGAATGGTGAGACTTTGGTTCACTAACTTTGTAAAAGTCATCAGGAAAGATCAATCACCAGAAAAGGACATTATGTTTGGTCAGCCAAAAAAAAGGAAAACCCTTAATGAGATGGGCTGATAAAGCAGCCACAGTAATGGAATCACCCAGATCAACAATCATGAAAATTACAGAGAATTGGACACTCTTTGTTCTGATATACACAAGGCCATTATTAACCGGAGCCAACTCAAAAGTAACTGAAAATAACTGATTAATAATTGATCAAAGTGTCTTTGGTAAGAGTCAATGAGTCAGTATAAAATTCCCATCCGTTTTCATGAGGAGCTGGGGGAAAAATAACACGACTCTAATTACAATAGCAAGTCAGAGGAAAAGAAGCGCCCAGTTTCATTACAATACAGGTATAGTTCGTTCTCGTTATCTGGGCCAGGGACATTTTAAACAATATAAAATCTTTAGTCACGGACTTCTCCAAATCATTTCTATAAACTGAATTATTTTGAGGGCGGGATGAAAGAGCATTGTATGTTAATGTAACACTTTAATTCTCATTGTTAGAGAATATTAATTCACCTGGGTTATTGCTCCCATTTGTGCTCAAAAAGATGGACAAAGTAAACCATGCTTGTTCTAGTATAAACAAAAGTGAAATTTCAATGGAAAATAGATCATATGATACTTTTGAAGTATTCTTACAGCTCACAGATACAAAGTTTCTTATTTTCAAAACAAAAGTAGCCTGCAGCTGTAAATAAGTAAATCTTATTACAGTCCTCATACGTAAATGATAAAGTTTTCTACTAAATCTTTATGTTAAAATATGTATTTAAGGTATCTATTTTAAAAACTTATTATTCTACACTAAAACCCAACAATGCAGAAAAAAACGTTGTTTTTGACAAAAGTTCATTTGGGGAACAGGGAGCAATGTTTGTAGAAATAAATTTGCTATAAATTATGTATCATATGTGAAGATAACATGTCTCACTCAACACTTGCAGGACAAATACTTCACACTGAATGTTAGCTAGTGTACAGCAGTAAAACTAAAAATATAAGAATAGAAGCTATTTGTTTTCTATATTCTATATTCCATCAACATCATAAAAATACCCCAAACAAGCAGATTATTTACATACCTTAAGATATTAGATCCTGCGCTATTGGTCTGCATTTATTCTATTGGGTTGCAGCTAAGTTATTAGACGTCAACTATGAATCTATCACCTGGAACATGACAAATATAATGATTGATTCATATAAAAATGCTATTTACTCTAAAACAAAATTAAGCTATTATGAATCAATTGGAAATTCTAACATATTTTATTATTGCAAACCAGTGCTGTGATTAGCTGCTGTTCAATGAATTCAAATACCAGCTCACAACAACAGAAGGATCTAATGCTGGGTTGTCCTGAAAATTCCTAGCACATTTGAGTCAATTGATGCATCTATTGTACGAGTCCATCTCACAGAGAATCTCCATGGCTTTAACACTCCCTGTACTTCAAACATAATATTCTCCTCTTGTGACTGAACCCTCCCAAAGATGTGCCCAAAGCAAGCCAGTAGGATAATAACCACTCATTAATAATAGTATTGTATGTTTAGAGTTATATATATTAATGAATTAATGAAGAGTTGATGGTTAAATCTATCTAGTAAAATGTTTAAAGTTTGAAATTATCCTTGATAAAATAGAGAAAAGACACTTAATGAGATATACTTTTCATTTCTTTTTAGAATGTAAATAGTGTGGCGAGGCATTTTATAAAGATAAGATCTACTTAATTTCAATATATTGTTTATTTCAAGCATGATTTTTTTCACCCTTATTCCTTTAAGTAGAAATATTTTCTTTATGCATTTCCTTATATTTACCTTAGGATTGGCTATTAATTTATTTTACACACATGATAAATAGTAGCAGTTTAAAGACTCCATCCAATCAAGTATATAAATCCTTTCTATTTCCATCTAATACATAAAATCTTTGAAAAGTACAGCACATTAAGTGTGAATAAAGGATTATGGTTGTAAATACTTTTGTGTGTGTAGCTGAAAGGAAATATTGTCTCTTTTGGAATTGTCCTATCAAAATCATGCTAAATGTTACAATCCAAGTGTAGGCTTGACATATACAAATACAATCGATGGTTGTGCTTATTTTTCTTACCACTGCGAAATGTATTTTTCTCACAAATTTCTACACTGGAGATTTTATATCTTATCTAAGCATTGGGGTTCGGTAGAAAGACCACAGGGAAAATGTCAGTAATTTCGCTTTATATCGTTTCCCTAGAGGAGATCTTCATTTCATAAGGAAAACGTGCCACAAGACATTAGAGATAGGTAAAAGTATTATCTTTATATTGCTATGGAGAGATATTTTATTTTCTGATTACAATTTATTTCAAATACAGATTTAAAATGATCAGCTTATTTTAGACGTCAGTTTCAAAAGAATAAAGGGGAAATAAAAGACGGCAAACCCATAACCACGATGCAATCAGGGCTCAAATTGAGGTATTTTATTTTCTGACTATAATTTATCTCAAATATATATATTTAAGTTATCAGAAGAAAAACTAAAATAAAGAGTTATGGATTATTTTGGAAACTTTAGAAACTGAAAGCAATGATAACCTATTAATACATTATTTGCTGTTGTTTATCCATTGCAAATGGTCATAATTTTAAGTATCAGGTTTTGGGCTTTTTCTTTCTTTCTGCCCTATATCCCATACTTTCCTCCACCCATCAATTACTCAACATATAGAAAAATTGTATATTAATAAAATTTAAAATTTAAGTATTCCAAATATTGATTTTTATCATAGGAAGTACTCAATGAATATTTTAGGTGAATTTACAAATGATTAAAAAACAATTATATAATGTTTTATGTTATTAATTATATTGACATATGTTTTAATATAAATAGATATTGTGAAAATCATTATTATAATATGTACAGTTTAATATTTCTATACTATAATATAGTTATACTGTTTAAGATCATTACTTTTCCAACCAAGACAAAAATGTAAAGCAAATTATTATTTTAGGGTAAGGGGAAGTTTTACTGTTACATAATGTAATGTATCACAAAACCAAATGAGAGTAAATTAATTTACTAAGTGAATAATTTAGTCTCTGTACACAATATTGACCAGTGTCTGCAATATAAAATTGATCAAACATATAATCAAGATACATTGATGACTACTGGTGACTAGAATATGACAATTGCATACAATTTTAATAGCTGGAAATTAATGACCTTTGTGATAAAAATTATGCCTGAAATATTGTGACAGGGTTTATTAAGATCAATGACTTATTCATAGTAAATATCATTTTTCAAAAACATAAGTGACAACTCTGCATGCGAACTTCACCAGGTGGAATAGAGAGAAATCAAATTAACTGTATCCATGGAAACAGGATAAGAAGTTCAATATCATCTGTCAGAACAAGTACAGATTTGAATGTAGAACTGATCATCAATTGATGAAGAAATTAAAGCACTCCATGAGAGCCAGAGTAGGACCTTGAGTATATCTCACCTGAATTTAGAGACACCTGAAAAGTAGATCTACTGCTCAGAGCACTAACGACCTGAGGCAGGATGAGTTGTGATATGACACCAACCACATCAATTATGAAGAAAGACATTAAAATTACATGAAAGGAAAGTCCAAAATTGATGTCAAAAGACACTCTTAAAAAAATGAAAATCCAAAACTCGCCTGCAGTAAAACAAACTGAAGCAGGATTGTAGTAGCTACATATAGTATATGTCTCTTTGTATGTGTTATATTCCACAAGCAAAATGGAAAATTAAACTAACTCATTTAATTAAACGTAAAAATAAACCAAATGGAAGAAATGAAGCATAACAACTGCACAAAAGATTTCAGAGAGAGACTTGTAAAAAAACAATTAAAATATTATAATGAAAACACATGGAATTAGAAAGCCAAAAGGGAAGAATGTGGTTGGCATTTGTCAAGCAGAAAAGAAGGATTAATAAATTCAAGCAGTAAATTATAATATTGAAACATTCTCTGGGCAAAATGCACAGTAATATAGGAAATTCTCTTTTAAAAGAGAGAAGGAATACACAGAGTTATCTTAATAAAAGTAAGTGGTCTATGTTTTCATATGGTTGAAAATTTGTGGCATCAGAGGAAGTTACAATGCAGACACTGGTAAAACACTTGTTATTAGGAATTGACATTATACCAGTTGAAGTGTTCAACTAGTAGGTGCAACAAGGGAAGAACTCACTCCTTTCCTCCAATAATTTGGAAGAATCAATGGAAATAAATCGTTTTGCCCATTAAAAAAAAGGTGATCAACTGAATACAGAATTTATTATGCAATAGCATCAATCCCACATGCAAGTAAAATTTAGCTAAATGTCTTTTTTAAAAACAGTTGTAGGGGCTGACAGGACTTCAAACCAGATTCACAAAAGGACTTGGGGAAAAAAAGGACATTGTCAGATGGAAGTTGACAGAAAGAAGAGAACAAACTGCTGCTTACCAAGGCTTTTACAGGGTGGATCAGAGCACACTATGGATGACATTGGGAATTTGAACAGTTAGTTATTAGGATTCATGCACAACCTATACACAGACCAAGAGGCAGTCATTTGAACAAAACAAGAGTATATTGCATAGCTAAAAATCAAGAAAGTGAAGAGAGGAGCTTTAGGTTCTTACTGATGAAGATAAAAGTGTAACATATGACAAAATAATGATAATTTATGAATTTTGGAGGGTTCGTGACGGAGGGAGGAATAGGGAGGTAGGGTGAAAATTAGCAGCCAATATTAAGTGCTCAAGTAGAAGGCAAATGTTTTGAGAATGATGATGGCAACAAATGTACAAATGTGCTTGACAAAATGGATATATGTGTGGATTGTTATAAGAGCTGTATGAGCCCCCAATAAAATTATTTTTAAAACTCCGGAAAGGCATGTGTTGAGTTGTATCCTTTCACCATGCTTATTTCAACCGGTATCCTGAGCAAATGATCTGAGAAGCTGTACTCTATGAAGAAAACTACATGAAGATTGGAGGAAGATTCATTAATAATCTGTGATAATCAGATGACACAACTTTGTCTATTGAAAGTGAAGAGAGCTTTAGGTTCTTACTGATGAAGAGAAAACATTTCAGCATGTAACAATTGGACCAATAAGCAATATCATGATAAACAGAGAATATTGAAGTTGTCAAGAATCTCATTTGTGTGGCTCTACAACCAATCCCCATGGAAACAGCAATCAAGAAATCAAAGCATTTCATTGTGCAAATCTGCCACCCAAGACCAATTTATAGTGTTAAAAATCCAAGGTGCCACTATGAGAGCTAAGTTGAGTCTGCTACAAACAAGGGCATTTTCAATTACCTCATATGCATATTAAATTGGACAATAAATAGAGAAAACTTAAAAATAATTACTACATGTGGATTATGCTGTTGACAAAGAATATTGAACGTACCATGGACTACCAGAAGACTAAACAAAACTGTCTGGGAAGAAGTACAGCCAGGATGCTCACTAGAAACAAGGAAGTTGACACTTCTCTTTATGTATCTTGGGAAAATTGCTTGGGGGGTCCTAGTCCTTGGAAAATAATTTATATCATGGTTGGTAAAGTAGAGGGTAGGTAAAAATTATGACAACCTGCACAAGATGGATTGATAGAGTGGCTCTAACAAAGAGTGTAGCATTGATCGTGAGGATGGCCCAGGATCAGGGTAATGTTTCATTCTCTTATAATCAGACCCAACTCTATCACAGTTTAAAACAGCAGTAATTTCTAAAGGAGAATAATGAATAAATAGAACTGTTTTGTTTTACTTCATGTGACTGGTTTGCAAATGTGGTTTTAATTGTGACATATCAGTTCCATAAATCCCTTATTTAAGTTTTTGTGTCTCTAAACTACGCACTTTAATATATACTTTAGTAGAAATAATTGTATTTCTGTCTCTACCTTCACCTGACTCTTAGAACTTCAACCAACTTCCTGTATGCAAACTTTTATATCAATTTACCTCCTAAAATTTTTCCACCCTGCTGGGCTCAAACTAAACTAAACTAATATGTTACCAATAACTGCCAAAGGGGCCCCATGGCTCCTAATGAGGGCTTTATTTTGAGGAAATGTAGCTGTAACAATGGGCTCAAACAGAAATTTAAAGATGGTGCAGAACCAAGGGGTGTTTTGTTGCATTGTACACAGAAAGTCAGGATAGACTTGATGGAACCTAACAGCAAACTAGACTCGAGGGTTCTTATATGTCTGTGCAAACAACTCTAACCATAATGTCAGATATCTAACCGCTGGGGTTGTTCCTCTTGCGAAGGATTCACATTCCTGTTCTCTCAAATCTCTTATAGGTAACAGTAAGAATTTTTCTATCTGTATCAAGCATAACACCTACGACCAACACATATCTATAATGATTTGTATTGTTCTTCATGGGTTTTGATTAAAAACAACCCATTTATAATTTGACCTTTAATTGGTACTTAAAGTGACTTTTTCTCTCAGGCTTGAATCCCTCACGAAGCAATGTGAAGTAGGCATTATGGCTGAGATAATGCCAACCTGGCTGACAAACACATGTGGGGTTAATTGAAGGGTGGCGGGATAAGTGGATCAGTGAGGCTCGCGTTCATAGTCCTTGGGTTTCTTGCTCTCTGGTGGTCAGATCAGGGTGCAGCTGCCTTAGCCAGTTCCCTGCTTCAGCTGGCAAGGCTCACTTCTTGCGAGACATCCCCAAGAAGAAGCCACATGGAATACCCCGATGCAGCCCTGGGTGCTGGAGCAGCTGTGTGGAGACCCCTGCCAGCCCTGATATGCTTCCATTCACTGATGTGGCTTTCCTCCTGCAGCCGGCTTCATTATGTGTGTTTTGTGAGATTGAGGAGGACTTTGTAGATGGGTGTGTTGGACATGTGGGCTAATGCTGGACATATTGACTTGGACAGCACTGAGTTGGGATGCTTGCTGAATGTACACTTACCTTTCTTTGTGGACGTGTTTCCCTAGTCTACCCAGACTAACACAGTGGCATTTTTTGAACCACTGACCTTTTTGTTGGATCAAATTTGACTTCCTAAGATTCTTCTTTTTCAACGGCATGCTTTTATTCAGGCAGTGTCTTAGTTTTGTACAACTAGAACCCTGGTGAAACCACAAGATTAGTCCACCTGACTTCGCAAAATGTTTTAAGATCACAGTGCACTGAGATTTTATTCAAGCTAAAATATCTACTTTGTATAGAACACTAAAAAAAAAAACTAAAACCAAAAACCCAACGAACTAGCTAAATAAACAAATTTTGCATTTCCCTTAATCCCTTTTGTTATTAGGAATTTTCACACCAAACTGTGAAAATATAATTCTTTGAAAACATATTTATAAATTTAAGTAATGGCTGTCATAACTCGATATTATAAATTTCTGACTTTCATATAATTAGTTCTGTTGTAACTCTCTTCTTCCATCCCCCAAACTATTTTTGACTAGAACAAAGACTTGCTAATATCTCTAGCATAAAAGACTAATTGAAAATAGGAAATTAACTTTTGGAGAGCACATATTTTCTCAATGCAGATCTTTTGAGCTACAAGTGCTCTATCTCTACTCCATAAATTTATCTTCACAGTAATTTCATATGTTTCATTTTAACAGATTATTTTTCTCTGTGTGATTGTGTGAAATATCTACTGTATACCTCATCAGACTCACTCTCTCCTCTTCCATACTTTACAAGGCTTCAGGATGCCCTGTATGATTATAACAATGTGCTCTCTTTGGGGTCTTCGACTTGAGGTCAGATAATCCAGCATTCTAGCAGGAAATCCAAGGGAAGATGAATGTGGAACCAAATATTTTAGTTCTCTCTCTCTGGACATGTCCTTGGACAGAAGGAAACCACCTTCACTTGACTCTTCTCATAGGTTTTAGTAGCTGTTCTTTGTTACCGCATACACCGCATCAGCTATAAATTGTAATAATGCCATTCTCTGTTTGAAACTTCCTTGTCAAACCTTTTAGTAGGAAGCTAGTTTAGACCATATTCATTTAGCATCAATTTTTAAATGGCAATTTTATCACTTAATTCCACATGATAACTTTTCTTCCCTTAGTATACAACCGAAATGTCATCACAGGATTGTAAAACTCTATTATTTAGCTCCCGGGAATCACTTGATCTCTTTGCGGGGTAACAACAAGGGGTAACCACACTCTCCCTTGTAATTTCTATGTACTTCTTCCTTCCACATTTTGTAAATATACTCTTCTTGTATTGTACTTCATTAAGGGTGCATCATGTTTCTTATTGAAAATCTGACAAACTGACACACAAATAAAGCATAAAGTTTTACATTCGTAACAAATCTTCAATCATCTATTAGAATTTTAATGCTTGGGTTGATAAACATATTCTTGGTACAGACATTAGTGTATGAGAAATTCTTAATCTTCTAGTCACCACTCGATCTTGATTCACGTGGTAAAGAAGGAACTTATTTCAGAAAGAAATAAGTTGGTCGTTGCACCAAAGCCAAACAAAACAAAACAAAAAAAATCAACTAGGAATAAAATTTGTTAGATACTGATTACGGTCCACTGGTCAATCTCAAATATATATGGATACTTTATGCATCCATTTTATTTGCAGGTCAAAATGTTGTTGTTATGTGCCGTTGAGTTGGTTCTGATTCATTCATAACAGCCCTATTCACAACAGAACTAAACACTGCCCTCACTCCTGTGCCATCCTCACAATCCTCTGTTTGACCCCACTGTGGCAGCTACTTCGTCAATTCATCTCGTGGAGAGATTTCCTCTTGTTCCCTAACCCACCCCATTACCAAGCAGGATGGCCTTTTTCAGGGACTGACTTCTCCTGATAATGTCTCTAAAACATGGGAGATAGAATCATTCCATCTTCTTCTTCAAAGAACATCCAGGCCATAGTCCTTCAAGATAGATTTTTGTTCTTCTGGTAATGCACAGTGCTTTCAATTTCCTTTACCAACACCATAATTCAAATGCTCAGTTATCTTTTCAGTCTTCCTTTTCAATTGTCCAACTTTCACATGCATATGAAAAGGCCATGGCTTGCATTAGACATCTCTTAGTTCTCAGAGACATGCTTGTTCTTCAAGATCAAATTGAGGGATTCAAATTTAGATTATTACTACATTTGAAATATCAAATGCCATTGGTTTCTCCCCTCTTTCATTTCTCTTTCCTCCTCCCAGCTCCCATGTCAGAAAGTTGACATAATAAAGAACTCTTCTAATTTTCTCATCCAAGAAATCCTACTCCAGAATTGTGTTGATTCCATCTGCTAACTTGGGAACCTATTTTGTTACCTTCTTCTAGTAACGTATTCTAGGCTATGTCTACTCAGAAAAAGTTCTAAAACTGCGAAATGTATTCACAGAGAAAACAAACAGATAAACACACATACATACCTTTGAGTAGATTTCAAATGGTAATGACCACATACGTTTCAGGTCACAAGGTCTTTCTTTGAGGTGTCTTTAGGTAGGGTCAAGCTATCTTTTTTTTTTTAATATTCAATGAACCATTTTACTCTCCGGGTACTATTGACTGCCTAACATCCTTAAAATCCATCAGTAACCTTGTTCCTCAGGAGAAACTATAAGCATCATTGCTTGATTTAGTTTGTAGAATCCCAAATTTATTTGGCCTATTACCGCTTTCTCAAAACAAAAAACCTCAGTGTCCCTCCTGCTGCCAACTCTAGAAATTTATGGAAACCCTAAAAGTTTATGAAAATATCATTTTAAATGTTTATGATTTCTTTTCTTCTGTTGGAGGGTTTATGTATGTGTTGTCTTTGTTCTAATCGTTGGATGTGTGTGTTAAAGTGTTCATAATGGTTTCATCATCTTTTTTAATGTATGCATTCACTTATAAATTTTCCTCTGATAACAGAGTAGGTTTAGTTGTGTTGTGTTATCATTCTCATTTGTTTCAAGTAGCTTCTTAATTTCATGTTATTTGGGCTAATATTGTGTTTTTAAGTCGTGTTCTTGAGTCATCATTTGCTTGCCTTTATGTTCTTGTTCTTTATAGTTTTGAGTTTTAATTTTACAGAACTGGTATTAGAGAAGATGGTGTGATAATTTGGGTACTTTGGAGAAACAAATCCACAGAAACTCATGTATAAGAGAAAGTTTTATACAAAGATTAAGTTCACATCAAGAAAACATCCCAGCCCAGTCCTGCCCAAGCCCACAAGTCCAACATTAACCCATATGTCTGAAACCAATCCACAAAATCCTTCTCCATCTCACAAAATACTTGCAATGA
This sequence comes from Tenrec ecaudatus, assembly GCF_050624435.1. Classification (NCBI taxonomy): domain Eukaryota; kingdom Metazoa; phylum Chordata; class Mammalia; order Afrosoricida; family Tenrecidae; genus Tenrec; species Tenrec ecaudatus. The sequence goes on along the minus strand of NC_134534.1, from coordinate 87,562,987 downwards.
TGCTGACTTCAGGATGAAAACCAAATCAGTGAATGTGTAACCATCTCAGCACTGGCAGGGGTCTCCACACGGCTGCTCCAGCACCCAGGGCTGCATCAGGGTAGGTCCAGTCAGCTTCTCCTTGGGGATGTTTTGCAGGAAGTGAGCCTTGCAAGCTGAAGCAGGGAATTGGCTAAGGCAGCTGTACCCTGGTCCGACAATCACAAAGCAAGAGACCTGAGAACTAGAAAGGCAAGGCTCACTGAACCATTATCCCTCCACCCTTCAATTAACCCCACATGTGTTTATTGGCCAGGTTGGCACAATAAACTAACTACCTCAGATGGGTTTTATGATCTCTATGGGTATGAATTTCTTAAGGCATGCTTTGTGATCTAACTTTTGGTCTGTTTTCAGTATGTACAATGCGTACTGAAGGAGAATGTGTGTTTATTTGTTGTTGGTTGGAGTGCTTTATACATAACCAGTAGGTTGAAATGTTTGTGTTGTTCAGCTATTACATTTCTTTATTGACTTTCTGTTAATCCATCCTACCTTCAAAGTGGTGTATTTGTCTCCTACCATTACTATTGATCTAGTTATTTCTCTTTTCAGCTCTTTAAGGATGTGGTTGATGTATTTTAAGACTCTTTCATTTGGAACACATATGCTTATTATGGCTATGTGTTCTTAGTCTATTGATCATTATGTCATGTCCAGTCTTGTCTTTCACTATGTTGTTTACTTTGAAGTCTATTTTATCAGAGATTACTAGCGTCTTTTTTGGTTGCGATTGACTTGGCAGATTTTTTTTTGCTGTCCTTTTACTCTTAGTCTGTTTTTGTCTGTGGGTTTGAGGTGTGTCTCCTGAAGGCGGTATATTACAGTGTTGGTTCTTATTTTCTAATCCAGTCTGATCCTCTTTGTCTTTTGGTTGGCGCATTTATTCCATTGATATTCAGTGTTATTATTAATAAATGTGGATTTGTTGCTGTCATTTCATCGTATTTGTGTTTGGTACTGTTTTTTGGCAGGGGAAAGTTAGTCTCTTTGTTCTACCTCTAGATTTATATTGTTTTGGGTGATGTTTTCAGTGAGTTTGTTTTGGGGGGCTGTTGTACATTATAGTGGTCTCATGTTTGTGTACTGTTGTTGTTAACTTTCTGAACAGAGAGGATCTGTTCATATTTTTTGTATTGCTGGTTTTGTTTTCACAACCTCTTTACATTTTTCCTTTTTGGGAAATACCTTTATTTAACCTATTTATTTGATAGATAATTTTGCTGGATATGAGACTCTTGATTGTAATTTTTTACCTACAGATTAAAATTCATTTTTCAAAAGTCATATTTTAAGATCCAGGTATACTAACTTTAAAAAACATTATTATGCATTCGCAGTTCAGCCTTCACTTTATTGAGAAATTTCCCTCAGTGATGTAAACAATGAACATATTCAGCTGCTAACGTAAAAACTGGCATTTTCAGTTCACCCATAGTTACTTTGAAAGAAATACCTGATGATTTATTTCCAAATAATCAGCCATTGAAATAAATAACTCAGTATTTTTTTGTTTACTTAGCAGGATATCCTGAAGTAAACCACTCAAAACTTAATCAATAATTTAGCGAAGTACATAGGGTCTTCCATTTTTTATTGAAAAATAAATAGGCTTAGCCCTCTTGAATTTTTGGTACAAGAAACTCAGCATTGTTGAACCTAGAGGGACAAGTAGTATAAGGGTTCCTGGTAGGTACAGTGAGGGTGAAAGGGAGATGAGGAGCTGATATCAAGGAGGTCAAGAAGGAAGAGAATGTTTTGAAACTGTGGTAGCAATGATACAATACTGCTTTATTTGATTGAATTATGGAATGATATGGTATCTGTTTTAGCTACCGATAAAATGGTTTTGAAAAAAATATTTTTTTACAAGAGCAGCATATTACCTTCATCCTGGAAATTAGCACGAGAAAAAGAACACCGGTCTCATGCATGGTTTCTTGAACAGAAGAGGTTTCATTTAGTGTTTTGGTTTTTTTCACTGCCCTACACCAATCACTTGAAGAAAATTATTGTGATTGGCTGAAATCATAGAGTTATGCACAGTTGTGGTTGCTGTAGGTTTCTTGGAGTCAGCTTAGACCCATAGGGAACTTAGGCACCACACATTGAAAATCTGTGAGGTCTTGCCCATTCTCATAATTGTTCATTATATGAACCCATTCATATGGTCATTCCATGGTGTCAATCCATCTTGTCCATTGCTTTGCTCTTTATAACTGGTCCTCTACATTAACTAGCATAATGTCCTTTTCCACAGACTGGTCTTTTATGATAACATGTCCAAAGTACATGATACAAAGTCCCACCATCTGTACAGGTAACGGGCATTCTGGTTATACTTTTTCTAGACAGATCTACCAGTATTTGTTCTTTTAGCAGTCCATGGTACTTTCAATGTTGTTTGCAAGGATCATATTTCAAATGCATCAGTTTTATTTTGTTTATTTATTTTTAAATTTTATTGGGGGCTTGTATAACTCTGATCATAATACATCCATCCATTGTATCAGTTTTACATTTGTTGCCATCATCATTTTCAAAACATTTTCTTTCTACTTGAGCCCTTGGTATTATCTTCTCATTTTCCCCTCCCTCCTCCGCCCTCCCTCCCTCATGAACCCCTGATAAATTATAAATTATTATTTCTTTCATGTCTTACACTGACCAATGTCTAACTTAACCCACTTTTCTGTTGTCCATTCCACTGGGAGGGGATTATATGTAGATCATTGTGATCCATTCCTTCTATGCCCCCTCCCCCACCTTCCCCTTTCCCTTCTGGTATGGCTACTCTCAATATTGGTCCTGTGGCATTTATCTGTTCTGGATTCCCTGTGTTTCCAGTTGTTATCTGCACCCATGTACATGCTCTGGTCTACTCAGATTTCTAAGGTAGAATTGGGGTCATGATCTTTGAGGGGAGAGGAAGCATTAAAGAAATAGAGAAAAGTTGTATGTTTCATTGGTGCTATACTGCACACTGACTGGCTCCTCTCCTCCCTGTGTCCATTCTGTAAAGGGATGTCCTGTTCCCTACAGATAGCTTTTGGGTCTCCACTCTTCACTCCACCTCATTCACAATGATATGATTTTGTTCAGGGTCTTTGATGCCTGAAACCTGATCCTATCGACCCCTCATGATCACACAGGCTTGTGTGCTTCTTCCATGTGGGCTTTGTTGCTTCTCAGCTACATGGCTGCATGTTTATCCTCAAGACTTTAAGACCCCAGATGTTATATCCTTTGATAACCAGGTACCATCAGCTTTCTTCACCACATTTGCTTATGTACCCCCTTTGTGTTCAGCAATCTTCTTGGGAAGGTGAGCATCATGGAATGCCAGGTTAATAGAACAAAGTGTTCTTGCATTGAGGGAGTACTTGAGTAAAGGCCCAATGTCTTTCTACTACCTTAATACTAAACCTATAAATATTTGTACATAGATCTATTTCCCCATCATCATATATAAATATATTTACATATGTACATGGCTGCATTTAGACCTCTATAAATGCCCTTTGCTTCCTACTTCTTTCCTCTATTTCTGTTTACTTTCCTCTTGTTTCACTCTCATGTTCAGCCTTAATTTGGATTTCAATAATTCCTCTCAGTTACATTGCCCTTGATCTAGCCCCACTAGGCCTTCTACACCCTCCTCGCCATTGATTTTAGATCACTTGTTGTTCCCTTGTCCCTGGGTTTGTTAATACCCACTTCCTTTCCCTCACCACCCTCTCTCCCATGTTCCCCGAGAATACTCAGTCCATTGTTTTCTCCTCCAGATTTTTTATCCCACATATTTTATATATAGAGAGAAGCAGCGATAATAATATGCACAAAACCAAGACAGAGCAAAACAAAACCTAGCACAAAATGAAAAAAGTCTATAAATAGTTCAAGGTCAGTTTAATGTTTTTAAGTTTTCCTTTTTCAGTTTTATTTTTACTCTTCTGTATTCAGTGTCCAACTTAACAGACATAAAAGGTGAGTGAAATACTAAGACTTGGCCCAGGCTCAACTTAATACTCAAAGTAAAACTTTAAAAGGGTCTCGTGCACCAGTTACCTTTGCAGTGCATTATCATTTGCTCTCTTGACTGCTTCTTGATTGATTGTGGCTACAAGAAAGACAAAATCCTTGACAACTTCATTTTTTTAATACTTTTATCACAATATTACCTACCAGTCCAGTTGTGAGGATTTTTATTTTCTTTTCTTTGATTCGTAATCCATATTGAAAGCTACAATCTTTGATCGTCACCAGCAAGTGCTGCGAGTATTCCTCAATTTCAGCAAGCAAGGTGTGCATCTGTGTCATCGGCATATCTCAGGTTTCTATTAAGACTTTCTCAATCTTGATGCCACATTCTTCTTGATATAACCCTGCTTATCTGATTATTTCCTCAGCATACAGATTGATAAATTATGATGAGAGGATGCAACCCTGATTTCAAACCACACAGTATTCCCTTGTTTTGTTTGCATAACTGCCTCTTGCTCTATGTAAAAGTTCTACATGAGAACAATGAAGTGTTCTGGGATTCCTGTTAACTCTTGATAAGTTATAGATTATTATTTCCTTATCTTACATCATCCTTCATTGCCCCTCACCCACTTTTTCTTTATTCGTACCCCTGGGAGGGGGTTATATGTTGATCCTTGTGATAGATTCCCGCTTTTTCCCCCTCCCCTCCCCTAATCCTCCTGGTATTGCTACTCTCATCATTGGCTCTGAGGGGTTTATCTATCCTGGATCTCCTGTGTTGCAGACTTTTATCTGTAGCAGTGTGCATGCTCTGGTCTAATTCGATTTTTAAGGTAGAAATGAGGTTATGATAGTGGGGTGAAGGAAGCACCAAAGAACTGGAGGAAAGTTGTGTGTTTCATCAGTGGCACACTGCACCCTGACTGACTCATTTCTTCCCTGTGATCCCTCTGTGAGGGGATGTCGAATTATCTACAGATGGGCATTGGGTCTCCACTCCATGCCTCCCTCCCCCATTCACCTTGGCTGTGGATTTATTTTGGGTCTAATTCCATTAACACCTCATGATCACACAGGCTGGTTTGCTTGTTCCATGTGAGCTTTGTTGCCTCTCAGCTAGATGGCTGCTTGTTTATCTCTAAGCCTTTAAGACCCCCAGATGCTATATCTTTTGATAGCCGGGCCCCATCAGCTTTCTTTACCACATTTGCTTATGCACACAATTAGTCTTCAGTAATAGTACAGGAAAGATGAATATCACAGAATACCAGATTGTTAGACAAAGTGTTCTTGTGTTGAGGAAGTACATGAATCGAAGCCCAATATTCATCTCCAACCTTTATTCTCGATATATAGATATGAGTACATAGTTCTATTTCATATATATATTTACATATGTACATGTCTTTATTTAGGCCTCTATAAATGGCCTTTGCCTCCTCGTTCTTTTCTCTTTCACCTTTTACTTTCCTCTGTCCTACCATCATGTTTGGCCTTCATTTGGGTGTAGTAATTCCTTGCAGCCACCCTGCCCTAGATTAAGCCATACTAGGCATCCTACGACTTTCCTTCCATTTATTTTTATTCTCTTGTTGTTCCCTTGTCCCTGGGTCGGTCCCCCCCGCACCTTCCTTTACCCCACCTTCCCTTCTCCCATGCCCCCCTGGAACCATTGGTCTGTTACTTTTACTTCTGAATTATTTATCCTGCCTATCTTATCTAGGTTGATATGCAGATACATTAATAGTTCAATAACCAAGCAAAGCCAAATAAAACAATGAAGAAAGTCTAAATCTATAAAATAATAACAACAACAAAAACCAAAATAACAATAACAAAAAGAGAGCCACTGACAAGAAAGAAAAAGCCCTATAAATAGCTGAAGGACTGTGTGTTGACCTTTACAAGTGTTTTTCAGTCGAGTCTGACAGGGTGCCACATTCTGTCTCCCAAGTCTATTTTTGGTATTCCCCGGGGGTTTCATCACTCTGCTATCCTTGCTGCTTTGCTGCATGCCCTCAGTGCCTCTCCCCAGCATGATGGGGCCAGACCGTGCACTATTCTCACACTATGTTTCCAGTGCTGTCCCCCACAGCACCATGGTTCAGTGAGGGATGTCATCCTGTGGTGGGACTGGCCCTATGGTTCTCTCTGCTCTGAGCAGGAACATCATTCTCTAGGCCTGGTGGGCCAGGATGTCCTCCCCTCCCTCTCCATCACTTTTCATTTCTCCAATGTGCTCTAATCAGACGTGCCCCTCTCCCCAAGCTGTACCCCAGTGCTGTCCTCTGAAGTGCATTCTTCTGAGGGGTGGAGGTGTCCACCTAGTTGGGTTTGGGGCCGGCCCCACAGACCTCTTTATTGGTTCCCTGGTACATGCCGGAATGTTGTATTCACATCTTGGCACTTTGGGTTGATGCCTGGTCTCTCTTCCTCTCCTGTGGAGATATAAACTATACCCACCCTTTGAGTGGGTTCGTGCCCTACTCCCCACCTACCCATGTTTTTTTCTCTCTTTCGAAAAAGGGCATTTTCAATGAACAAATTTTTCATCTTGCAAAATCATATCATGTGATCTCTAGCCTCTTTTATATCACCAAGACCATATTTTCCAGCTATTATTCCTTCTTATTTTATTCCTAATTTTATGCTTAATCATAAAGTAGCTAACGCAAATGAAGAAATGATGAAGCCAAATTAGTGAACAGAATATTTCAAAAGGCAGTTTGAGTAGATAAAGCCAAATATTACAATGAAATGTGCTGATGTAGAATTAGGAAACCCAAAATGCTCAGCGTATCTTAAACTGAAAAATACTTAAGAGAAAAATCATGAAGTTTTCAATTTCTGGCAATGTTTTGTGCTCTTCATCAGGTTTTCGTGTCTACTTCCTCTGAAGTGGACACCCTATTACTTCTTTGCAGTCTGTTCTTACTCTGGAAGCTCTCTACCCAAGCCTCTTCCTTTGGGGTGATCAAATGCATTTTCGGTGTTTGATATATCAGTGACATAGCTTCCAGCATCACAGTAACATGCAAGCCACCACCACAGTATGGGACCATGACAGACCAGTGATGGCTCGATTAGATATGAAGTATTAGTCTGGGTTGACTACAGAAACAAATTCATAGACACTCAGATGTGTATAAGAAAGAGCTTCATGTAAAGAGTAATTGTATATTAAGAAAACATTCCAGACAAGTCAATATTAAGTCCTTAAGTCCAACATTAGCTCATATGTCTGATACTAGTCTATAAACTCCTATTCAGACTCATGCAACACACGCAATGACACCGAATGCAGGAAGATCACAGGCAAGGGGGTGGAAAGGCTTGTGGGTCCAGTGGGAGTGGAAGCATCTCAGCAGTGGCATGGGTCTCCACATGTCTCCTCTAGCTCCAGGGCTCTGGTTATATCAGTGTAGCTCCATGTGGCTTGTCAACAGCAATACTTCACAGGGAAAGTGTGTGTCCAGTCCCCAGGGAGGAAGCCATCAGTTCCCAGAGTCCTCAGAAGAAGGTCATGCCCACACAGAGGCCTCACTGGCAATGTCCTAATTGGCAGGCTAGACTCCACCCCTTCGCTCAAATTGACAGTAGATTATGTAACCGCCACCGAAGAAAGGTGTGATTTTTCTGTAAAGAAGAAAAATAAGTAGTGGCTATGCACACATCACTGGTTTGTCTATCCAGGCGGCCCTCTGGGGCTGCAGGGATTTCTCCCCTATGCCCAATCGTACCCCGCCTCACACTCCACTAGGCTCCGTGTTCTAGTCACACTGACCTCCTTTTAGTGGCTAGAATGTAAATATCCTCTTAGTGTCCATGGGTTACATTGCTGTTCTCTCTGCATGAAATGCTCCAACAATTTCTGTAGTCTATCTATCTTTCACGTCTTAGCCTCAACATTGCTTGCTCTATTAGGATATCGGGTGGTTGGGGGGTGGGGGAGGACTCTTCTCGTGTTGAGTAATTTGCTCAATGCTCTTGTTTGCTATCAAATTAATACTCAATCATAGTCGGCCTCTACGATGTAGTAGAACCACTACAATAGTCTCCTAGACTGTGATGGTTACAGGACCAGATCTCTCGCGCTCTCTCTTCATGAGAGAAAAGTGGGTTTGAATCACTAATTTTTAAATTAAAAGCTGAATACTTAAATATTGTGCTTCCAGATCTCCTTCTTTCAATCATAGACTTTGTACACTATGCTAAAGGGCTGCTTGCCTTTAAAAATGTTTTTAATCATTTTATTGGGGGCTCAAACTCTAGTAATATTTTTGTTTACTTGGTACTCAGCATCCCCATCTTTTCCCACAATGCATTTCAACTTAGGTTTATCCTTTCCAATAAGAAAATGTTCAGGGCAGGAATGTTACAGCAGAGAAGATACATTCAGTTTCAAAAGCTTATACCCAAAGGGAGGGACTCAGGAGTCAGAGGGTTGAAGCAAAGCATCTCTGAGCTTCTTTCCTTTATTTTAAAAGGATGCCTTGGTTTGTAGCTGAGAGTTGAAGAATGGTTTCAGAGATTGTGTGTGCTGATGTATCTCAGTGACTCATGCTATGAACCCCGCACAGGAGTGGATCCCAGCTGCTTACTATGGGGCTGAGGTACGTGAGACCTGGGAAGAGGCAAGATTTCTATGTTCCTATATGACCCCGTGGGATCATAGTCAATAGAATATATATTTGTGGGATGTGCTTAAACAGAGGACCTGGAAATGTTCTTAGACTTTTCCCTGCCTCTGTAATTAAAGCAGTGGGCTGATTTCTGTGGATCAGGACTTTGTTTATAAAAGAAAAACAAGTGTCTGTTGTGTACATAAGGCCAGTACCAGGGTGACAGAGTTTGACAGTCTTTGTGGCCAGAGGCAAGATAGTCATAGTTACTAGTGGAGATGGAAGGACACTTGACAAACAAAGGACATCTCAGGGAACACTGCTGTTATACATATTTTCATACCTGTACCAGAGCCACTCCTGCAGTTCGTGGGTACTATACATACTTCTCTGAACATAGGAGTAGCCCCAGAAGAAGCCAGGTAGGGGAGATGACTGTTGAATTGATACTATTTTTATCAGCTAGTTAGATGATAATTCAAATATAAAGTAAGTTAGCATAGGAAACTATATTACATTTCTTATACATCTGGATATTTGTATGGACATTATTGTATTTAATATCTGAATACCTTTCTATTCCTTGTCATACTTTCAGAAGCAGGCCCAGTACACAGCAGAGGCACACTTGAGAACTATGATGTGAATTAATAAGTAATAAATAATATGAAAGATCTGGATCATTAAAAACAATATTCAAAGTATGATAAGTAATATAAATAATTTCATACACAAAATATCACACAGAAAAAAATCACTGAAGCATTAGATATGTTTGTACACTTCTATGTAATTTACGCTTCACATCTTAAAAAATATGCTTAAATTTTTCAGGAACTCAAGATGGCAGTTACTATTATGAGAGGATTATACACTTAAGATATTTGTGTGCTATATATACATATGTTATGTATGATTCTGTAAATAAGATAATTACACTTAATACCTTTAGTCTTTACTGAATTTTGAACTAGAAAAATACAATTTGAATAGAAGATTAAACTCTTTCTGACATACTATCATTTTTTCCAACAAAAATTGGGCAAATTTCACAGTTTTAAAGGAGTTGAATGTTTCTGAAACTAACAACCTAATAATGAAAAGCATACAGGACTCCAATAAAATAATCCATTTTTATTATTATTATGTGTCTTTCTTTGAGGTTTCTATGTCTTTTCTTTCACTTGGGGTGAAATGAAAATGATAACTTTCCGTCTAAATATTTAGAAATAAAAATAAGTCAGCTGCTTTCACAAACTTTTTTCTAACTTGAGAAACATTATAAATGTATATGTTCTTCACAAAATGAAGAAATATAACTCAGAAATAGAGGGGAAAGCAAACCAATAAAAGAGAGATGTAATCACACAACATATTACAACTTCCCATTCGATGTTAGATTATTGTGGGAGAGCCAGCTGGTGAAATTATTGGTATTTCATTGTTTCTCTGCTAGTTTCAAATTTGCTTTGGGCCTCTAGGGAAATGAGTTTGAATTTCTCATCTCATTCCTGCAAACAACAAATCTCAGGGAAAAAAAAATCAGTGCAATTCTCAGAAGGAATTTGGCACTGAATATGAAGTGAAAGGACTGCGGTGCGGGGCCGGTTTGACCCCTTGTTGTTCGGTTGGGTGTGGGTTTGTGTATAAGCCTTTCTCAAAGAACTCTTTGACTTTTCTGGGCTTCTGACTCACTACATAGTTTTCTATCAGCATCGCTGGTAAATGCCTTGTGGTGATGTGCCTTTCCTTAAATGGCTCTTTCCTCACAGAGAATTAATGATGCTTGATAAACCAAAATAAGATTGAAGTATGGGTGGACTACACAATGCTGAGTCACTATACACATAGCCGTCTTTTGTCTTCCATCATAATGACGGCTGTGTATCAATTGCCTACGCTTCACCCTGCTATTGAGGGAATGATTCTGTTTATTGTTATTTGGATGACTGAACACATGCCACCCCCACTGGACAGATGAGGCTGCGTAGCTATCCAGCCGGAAGTAACAGTCCACGGGAGAGCAGCTCTACATACTGGGCAGGCCCACGTGGTGGCTGCACTGAGAAGCAGAATAAGCAGGCAGGGCCTTTACTAACAAGTGGGTAGGGTGACTCTGGTTTTTGTGGGAGGATGTAGTTGGCTTGTTTGAGGAATTTAGCAAGCATCAGTGGACTAAAATCTGCTACTAAAGCATGAGCAGGTATTGTACCTAGTCAACTTGAGAAGGGTTAGTTGGCCCTTACGTAGTAGGAAATTAATTAGTCCTTGTTTTAATTGACTTATGCTTATTAACCAATGTAAATCTATGTGAACAACTTCTATGAAATAAAATCCTACTCCCCCACTTGCCTTGTGTTTTTGCTGAGATAATAAGCGATTTGTCTAGTTAATGCAGATTCACAAGAACCCCAGATGTTCACTGCCAGCCCAAATAAGAGGCACCTAAACACAACATGAACAATTACATACCTAAAAATTAGATAACCTAAAAAATAATGAAACATCCATTGAAACACATCGTTTGTTTTTCAGGTGTCATTGAGTTAGTTTTGTCTTCTAGTGCCCACGCACAGCAGAATGAAACAAGGACAGGCCCTGTACTTCCTTGCAATCATTACAAGATTTGAGAACATTGTTGTAGCCACTGTGTCAACCCATCATCTCTGAGGGTCTTTCTCTTTTTCACTGAATGTCTACTTTCCCAAACTTAATGTTCTTTTATGAGGACTGGTGTCTTCTGAAAACATGTCCAAAGCATATTGAGTCTCATCCTCGCTTCTAAGGAGCTTTCTAGCTGTACTTCTTCCAAGATATTTATTTATTCTTCTGGAAGTCTATGGAACCTTGAATATTCTTTGTAAATACAATCATTCAAAGGCAATCATTGTTGACCCAAGAAATTGAATGCCTTGGAAAATGGCATTTTTCCCACTTATCATGATGTTGATTATTGATCCAGTTATAAAGACTTTTGTTCTCTTTATATTGAGGTGGAAGTCATACTGATGTTTATGATCCTTGGTCTTCATCAGTGAATTCTTAAAATTCTCGTCACTTTTAGGAAGCAAGGTTGTGCCATCTGAATATCGAACATTATTAATGAATATTTCCCCAATCTTAGTGCAGGACCTTCTTCACGCTCCTCAGTTTCTTGAATTATTTGATCAGAATACGGATTAAATAAATGTGGTCAAATATAATGTTTTCCTGATTTTAAAAATGGAAATATCCCCTTTTGTGAAAACCTCTTGGTCCAAATGCACACTCCACATTAGCACAATCCAGTGTCCTGGAATTCCCCATCCTCATAATATGACCCCCCTACATACTTGGACTCAAGAAGAAATACTTGGTATTTTCCCTGAATTTTTTGAAGCCCTCTCCTATCCCTATTGAATAAAGATACAAAAATACTCTAGAAAATTCTTGCAAAGCAAATTCAAAAGCATGTTAAAACCAAGGACAGGTTCAAGATTAGAAAAGCAATCAATGCAATACATTAATAAAACAATGACATTTTCATTTCAATCAATGTAGAACAACAATTGAGATTTTTAACACTTTTCATGATAAAAAGGCTCAGTGAGATAGGAAGAGATGAGAAATCTCTGGTGAAATGATTAAATACTTACTTCAAAAGGAAAGATTGATCATTCAGAGTTACTCCATAGAATAAGAGATCTCATTATTTGCTCTCATAATGATTTCAACCTAGAAAACCCTATGGAACAGTTCTACTTTCTCCTATGAGTTGGAACTGACTCAAAATTGTATATAACAATACAATTAAAAAAACAAATAAAAAACAACTTCTAACACTATACCTCATGAAAAAAATACTTAAAGCCTTTAGGGTGATATTCTGGCTAGAAGCAGATAATATAAAGAGAGGTCCATAAGGCCAGCCCCAGCACAAGACATTATGTCCTTTCAAAGGCCCATGCCCCTACAGGGAAGAACACTGGAGACAGAGTGTGAGAAGATTGTCCAGTGAGACTCCTCTGCCGCCACCCCCCTTCAGCAGGACTAATCATGAAGAGAGCCCAGCAGAGCAGCAAGGGGAGCAAAGTCACAAATTCCCTGAGGAACCCCCAAATAGAATCCTGACTTGGGGGCAGTAATTGGCATACCACCAGGCCTTGTTGGGAGACATTCATAAAAGTCAGCCGATAGACCTGGCACAATTTATAGGCCTTAAGAATATATATGTCCTTCTATATAAGTTAGGCAGGATAAACAATCCCGAGGAGAAACCAACAGAACCTATGGTTCTGGGGGGGAGGGGGGACGGACGGACACAGGGCATGGGACAGACGGAGGTGGGGAGAAGAAAGAGGGGAGTCAAAAAACTCAGGGATAGGAGAACACCAAAGGATCTAAAATCAATGATGAGGAGAGTGCAGAATGCTTGGTGGTGTTCAATCAAACCTAATGTAGCCAAGAGGAAGCAATGAGTGGTGAATGAAGGGTTAACATGATGGTGGTACATGAGGAAAGTAAAAGGAAATAGAGAAAAAAGTTAGGAGGTAAAATCTATATAGAGAGTTATAGATATAGGCATGTACATATGAAATATATTAATATATCAAGATATTGGGCATTGGTACATGTACACATCTTTATATGTTAAAAGTGTCAAGGTAGTAGACACACTCTGGGCCTCTACTTAAGTCTTCCCTCAACACAAGAACACTTTGTTCTAATAATGTAGCACTGTGTGATACCCAACTTCCCAACATGATTGCTGAAGACAAAATGGGTGCATAAGCAAATGTGGTGAAGAAAGCTGATGGTGCCCTGCTATTAAAACATATAGTGTCTAGTGTCTTAAAGACTTGAAGTTAAACAAGCAACCATCTAACAAGGGAGTAACAAAGTCCATGTGGAAACACACCATCCTGTGTGATCACAAGGTGTCGAGGGGATCAGGTATTGGAAGATCAAAAACAATCTATATATAATTATATGCAAAGAAAAGGGGTCACAGTGGAGTCTCAGAGCCCATCTGTAGACAATTAGGCATCCCCTCACAAAAGGGTCACATGGAATGGACGATTCATCCAGGGTGCAGTATGGCACTGATAAAACACACAACATTGCTCTAGTTCTTTAAGGCTTCTTCCTCACACCATCGTAATAACCCCAGTTCTACCTCACAAATCCTCCTAGACCGAAATATGTGCATTGGTACAGATAAGTGCTTTCAACACAGATATTCCAGGACAGATAAGCAGATAACTCCCTTAGAAACAGTCATGGGGAGTAGTGATATCATGAGGGTATGACAGGGAGGGCGGGGGTTGACGGATAGCAGTGTTGGGTGTATAACTGCACCCCACCCTCACCCCTGATGGGGATGAGTAACAAAAATGTGGGTGGAGATATATATGGGACGGTGTAAGTATGGAAAAATATATAGATACTTTAATACATATATATAATTTATTAAGAGTTCATGAGTGTGGCAGGTTGCAGGGAGGAAAGAAAAAACAATGAGCTGATATCAAAGGGCTCAAGTAGAAAGCTAATGTTTTGAAAATGTTGACGGCAACATATGTACAAGTTTGCTTGATATAATTTATTTACATTGTTATAATATCTGTAAGAGGCACCCATAAAATGATTTTTAAAAATAAAAGCGAAAGACATAGTTTCATGTCAAGAAAATGTAAGTGGAACCATTTCTAATGTGTTTTAATATTATAAAGATACATGAATTATATTTAGGATAAAATACTCATTTTACACAAACCAATTAGATTGCCTCTAATCACATGTGGAAAGAGTTTGGGCAATCCTAATCGATTCAGGAACGCTACATTTATTTATGTTTTCTGATACCTTTAAAATCTTGATCTGTAAGCATGTTCCCCAGTGAGGAGAGCCCCTACTTTAGGAATGAAAAGCTCAGCAAATCAAAGTCTAGGGCAAAGAAATATTTTGTTAAGATTCTTAACTTTGAAAAAAATTCACTCGCCAAATAAGAATATTGTTTCTCGCTTAAATATTAGTGTTTACTATGTAATTTAAAATGTAGCCTCTGTTTGGGGGTTTCATTGACATTTTCTGATCATTTGAGAATTTTTCTTTCAGATTCTTATTAAAATGGGAGTCTGGAGAAAGAATTAAGAAGGTTTTTAAAGCATTATAATTGTAGCAGTGTGGGTTCTCTGATGGACTCCTTGACTCTCTAGATCCTATGTATTTTTCTTTAAGGGGACTATTAGTTACATACACAGCATCTGTATGTCTTCTTAAAGATTATTTGCCATTATATAATGACCCTCCTTCTGCTTGACAATTTTTCTTCCTTTGAAATCTGTCTTGCCTGAAATTAGAACAGTTATTCTACATCTTATGTTTTATCCACTTTAATAATCAGTTTTTAATGGATGAATTTAGATCATTTATATTTAAGATGGTTATTGATACAGTTTATTAATATCAACCATATGTTAAAATTGTTCCTTTATATTATCATTAACCTTTGTCCTGTTATCATTATTTTTCTGCCTTATCTGGTTCTGAACCTTTCATAGGATTTCATTTTTTGTCTTCAGCTAGAATATAAATTTAATTTCTTTTAATTTTCTATTAGGAATTATTCTGAATTTTCAATATATATTTTACAACCAATCTAAATCTACTTCCAGACAATACTATACTGCTTTGTAGTTAGTGCCGGTACTTTATGACAGATTATCCCCAATATCTCCTTTCCATTCTTTATAGCACTTAAGTTATTTCATTTAGTAAGATTTAATCATCCAACATATTGAGTTGATCTGCTATTTTGGTTTAACTATCAGTTAACTTTAACTGATTTTAAAAAATTATTTTACTTTTATTTATTCCTAATTCTCTCTTCCTTTCGGTATGTAGATTTTATTTATTCCTAATTCTCTCTTCCTTTCTGTATGTAATTGATTTATACAATTTTTTCTCTCTGAAGACAATATTTTAACATTTCATGCACACAGGTCTAATGGCAAGGCATATACTCAATTTTTATTCATCTAACAATGTGTTTATTCTTCATCTTTGAGAGATATAAATTCTTGGTTGATGGAGTTTTTTTTCCCCCTAGCCATTTAAATCATTACACGTCATTTCCGTTTCACTCTATGATTCGTGAAGAAAAGTCTGATGTCATTCTTAGTTTTCTTCCTCTATTGATAATGTGGGTCTTGCCTCTGCCCTATCTTTCTGACTTTAAGATTTCCTTATGTTTGACTTCCTGCACCAGACTATGATCTATTCAGGTGCAGTTTATTTATTTATTTTTGTATTTATCTTTCTTGTTGTCATCTGATTTTCCTGGAGGTGTCTGTGGTTCATTTTGGAAAATCCTCAAATGTTATTTCTTAAATTAGTTCTTCTGTTCCTTTTTCTATATCTTCTGTTTCTGGATTTTTATGGATATAAATCTATAAATAGTTAAAATGGCAGTGGGAATAATGAACAACTTGTATTCAGAATAAAATGTATTATTATAATGTTATTGTTATTAGGTGACATTGAATATATTATGTCTCATCGAAACCTTACTGTGTACAACAATATGAAATACTGTCTGGTTCTGTACCAGCCTTACAATTGTAATATTTGAGCCTAATCTTTCAGCCACTGTGTCAGCTCAACAATTTAATGTTCTTTTCTAGACAATATTGATCCAGCTCTTTGACACATTACCAGTATATGATAAACTCAGAACATTTATAGCACATGTGGATTGAAATGTCCACAAAACAACGTATTATATGATCCTATATGATGTGCTTGCTTCTTTTATTGCATAAATTATTTTCTTGAAAATTAAGGGACAATCTTACTGAAATAATATATAAAGAATTAACAACGAATTTATGCAATAAGAATAAAAGATAATAAGATATTAAAGAGACCTGTATGTATAGGAACACATGGAAACAATACATACAATAACCATATAATGGAATCCAGGCCCCAAAGAAAACAAACAAAACACCTGCTTGAGAAAACGAGGGAAAGACAGAAGGTGCAGTATAATTTTATTGAAAGACAGGGCGTTCTGGGGTGGTGGCAAGGGCGGAAAGGAGTCAGACTCAGACCATGGAGAGTTTTTTAGTGTTACAGAAGGCTTTAAAATACTTACCTACAAAGGTGTTAAATTAGTATTTGAACAAAAGAAGTACATAGGTCATGCATGCCAATATGAAGAGTGAGCTGTAGAGAAGTGGAAAATGGGGGTATGGAATAGTCACGTGTGCATATTTTTACCGGACTGTACTAGGGCATTTGTGCTTGAGTTGCAGACAAACGCTTCCTGCTTCTGAGGAATATAAAGGCACAGATTTGAGAGACAATCTGACACACCATTAAAAAAATTGCTATATGGAGAATAACAGAAAACAGGAAATCAAGGATAAAGGATAGTGATGTGACTTCTAATTTTGATGAATATTTTCATGACATCTTGAAAAAATTTAAGATAAAAATATTACCATAAGAGGTATTTGTATTTGAAGGGGATGAGGATGTTTGATATTAAATGGTTGTAATAAATGTTGATATTAAATTCAGTATAAACAGCTGCTTTAAAAACACATACTAAATTTCAAGACCCACTCTATGCTCGTTGGCCTTTTCTTCATCTCTTCCCTCTTTCCAGGAGCCCAAGCAGCACAGCAGTTACAAGTTGGGCTGCTAAGTGCAAGGTCAGCCATGGAAAACCACCAGCCGCTCCTCAGGAGAAAGAGGAGGCTTTCTGCTCCTCTAAAGAGTTACAGTCTGACTGTGATGTTGATCTGTCACCAGCCATACTTTTGTGACAGTTTTCTTTTCCCACCCATGTTCTTTTAAAAGTTTGGTATCTCTAGTAACCATTTGAATGAACCTCATGTTGGTGGCCTCCTAAGCCACATGATATGTCTGTGTCTTTGTGTGGTCTTAAGACTTAACGAATGTTCTCTTAAACCAGGGATTCTCATCCTTTGGGTCACGACCCCTTTGAGGATTGAACAATTCTTTCACAGGGGTTGCCTAAGACCATTGGAAAACACATATTTCTGAAGATCTTGGGAACAGAGACACCGCTCCTTTATCTACCTCCAGGCGGGTCAGCCCACATGAAGGTAGGCTCACATATGAATACCCAGTGTGAAGACTGTGACCATGCTGCACCATGCTTCAAGACAAAATTCCATTTGTTTGCCATTAGAAATAAATATTTCAAATTTATAATTATATATTGTTTTTGTGATTCATCACTGTTTTAATTTGTTCAATTTGTAACAATGAAAATACATCCTGCATCTCAGATATTTGCATTACGGTTCATAGCAGTAGCAAAATTACAGTTATGAAGTAGCAATGAAAATAACTATGTTTAGGGGGGTCACCACAACATGAGGAACTGTATTAAAGGGTTTTGGCATTAGGAAAGTTGAGAACCACTGCCTTAAACAAAACAAAAAAAGGTATCAGTCTCAGAAACTCACAGGGACAGTTTTACCCTGTCCTACAGGTGTCTATGAGTCAGCATTGACGAGATGGCATTGAGTGTGGTATCCCCTCTTTGTAAGAACAATGGTGGATTACAGCTAGAATGCTGTTAGTGGACATCACAGGATTATAGAGTCAAACATTTAACATTTAATAATAGTTCTTACAGAATCTTCTCTATTATTCCTGATACCTCTTTGTTGCAGATTACTTGAAAAAAAATTGAAAACTAGCATTCCAGCGTATTTTTCTCTAAAATATTTTGATTGTCCTCTCTCTATATAATAGAAAGTAAAAATATAAAAAAGCTGTTACAATGGGCTTCTGAGGCTGTAAATCTTTTTTTTTCTCATGAGAATTTGTTTTTCAAAACCATGTTTTGTATTATAGATATCATACGATTCCATAGTTCAATAATATTACTGGAGGCTTATTTCCTGTATAAATCTCATAAATGTATCTTGGGCTTCTACTGTCCCCAATGGCCTTCTGCAAACTGGAATTTCGCTTGCAGCTCTGACACTATTCTCTCCTTCGGTTTTGGATTACATCATTTACAAACTTTGGGGTCATGGATGTTGGTGTGTTTCGTTCATGTGGACTTAGTTGACATCTTACTTAGATGGCTGCTTGTTTGGAAACAAGTGTTTAAGATTCCAGGTGCTATTCTATCATATAGCCAGGCAACATTTAATTTCTTCACCACACTTTTCTATAGCACCAATATTCTCTGTGTTTCCTTCGTGGGGGCGTATATAGAGCAGAGTACATTTCTTAAATTGAAGCTAGTATTTAGGGCAGGTCCCAAATCCATTGAGACTGTAAATTTTTATGGAAATAGCTGCTGGTGGTTTTGAACTACTGACCTTGCAGTTAGCAACCCAGTACATAACCCATGGATTTTACACACACACACACACACACACACACACACTATACATGGCATGGCAGCAATTTTCAAGTAGTCACATTCCTAAAGGATTTCTATCTGTCTTAGTGTAATACCCTCTTAAAGGATGGGTATGACCTATTAATGAATTTCTCAGGTTGTGATGTCACTGTTTACATTAAGGTTTCGAAAGAGTGCTTCCATCTAGAGCACACACGTTCTCTCTCATTTGTTCTGAGGGAAAAACAGTGCTGCCACAATATGACCCATCCTGTTTTCAAAAATTGCTTATGTAGAATAGCAAGGAACATGGATTTCAGTCTACCACACATTGGGCGACTGACACCTGTCAAAATCCAAGTGAGTTCGGAAGTCCAAACCTCAGCCTCAGTTAATCATTGAAATGATAGTCATCCTAGCAGACGGAGTGGCTGCTGCCATAAGAAGGATGCTGAATCAGAGCCTGAGCCTGAGTTAATGCTTGTGACACACAGTAACGTGAAAAACTAGATATTTGTTTCTTAAGCTGCTAAATTTAGGATAATGTGTTATGTAGCAGGAAATAATTTACTGTGATAATATTGGTCTATCTTATACTATAAAAGATACTCAGCAATATAAATGAATGTGTTAAATAATGTGTACAAAGATTTCATATTTTTATTTTAATCTAACAACTATTTTATTATTATAACTTTATCATTTTAGAGTAATGTGATTCAATACGATCAGGAATTTTAAAAATTTCAACCTAACATTTGAAATGCTCTGATTTGAAAGCATTGTTCTAATTTTGATGTATTTTTATAACCTAAGGTAACAAGTATTATAGATGAAAAACTGCTCCTCAAATAAGTACGTTTGCACTTACAAAACCATGATAATTATTACCAATATCATTATCCATTTATGCAAATGTTTCTCGAGTAATTTTTTCTATCTTTTTAAATAATAATTCTTGTTATAAAAACCTAATGAAGCTCTTTATTCTGATTTTTAAAAATAAGGTCTAAAGTTCTTTTTCTATATGGAGGAGAATGATTATAGTTTTCTTGCACTTTTTCTTTTGCAATAGGTAGCTTAGTAGTGGAATAGTCCCAAATATTGATTTTTAAAATGTCGTTCCCCAAACAATCATTGGTTTTTTGTTATAATATTATCTTTTTAGGGGCCACATTAATTGTGTGTATTTATGGTATGTGTATGTGCATTGGTTTTATTGGGGACTGTTGGATTGGCTTGAATTCATAGCAACTCTAAATTGAAGGAAGCACTGACTGGTCCTGCACCTTCCTCTACATTTTTATTAGCTTGGGCCAATTGTGGCATCTGTCGTGTCAATCCATCCCATTGAGGGTCTCCCTTCTTTGACACTGACAGGCTACTTTATCTGATTTGATGTTCTTCTGTAGGTAGTGATCTTTCCTGATAACGTCAAGATGAAGTCTCACCATCCGCACTTCTAAGGGATATTCTGACAGTCCTTCCTCAAAGACAGATTTGTTAGTGGTTCCGACAAATTAAGGTACTTTCAACAATTCACATCCATTCATTCTTCTTCTGAGGTCTCCTTTCTTCATTCACCTTTCACAGGCATATGAGGGATTCAAAACACCATGGATTGGGTCAGGTACACCATACCCTTCAATGGGACATCTTTAGTCTTTAAAACTTTACAAAATTCTTGTGCAGCAGATTTTTCAAGTGCAGTAAGTTGTTTTCTGTCTTTGTTTCTTTCTTTTTTACTTAATCCTTTTTATAGGGCGTTTATACAGATATCATAGCAGACCATAATTCAATTAGGTCAAGCATAATTGTACAGTTACTACTACAATCAATTTCCAAATATTTTATTTCTTTTTGAACTCCTTGATATCAACTCTCCTTTCCCCCCTTCCTGCCCCACGCAGGAGCCCTAATTTTATGTTATTATTATTATCGTTGCCGTATCTTTCTTTATGCCAGCCAATAAATCCATTCACCTACAATTCTATTGTTCTCTCCCCTCAAGTGGGGTTATAGATTCATTCTTGCTTTCAGCTCCGCTTCTCCCTCCCCACTTTCTTCCCATATCCTCAGGGAGACATTACTCCCATTACTGTTTTTGAATGATTATCTCTCTTGGTTTCCATGCATCAAATGATTTTAATTTTATAGATAAACTTACACAAGTCTAACAATATTAATGAGGTAAAACAAAAACAGTAATAGTAAGGGAGGAAATGTTAAAATCTATAGTAATGTTTTTTTTTGGTGCGATGCTGCACCCTGTATTTATCAACCCTTTCATGTAGTCATTTTGTGAAGGACTGTCTAATTGTCTTACAGGTGGGTTGTAGGTCTCCACTTTATCCATGCTTCTTCGTATCCACTTGATTGCTTGTTTTTGAATTTCTGATATCCTTTCCCGTCGACACCTCAATCACACAGGCTGGTGTGCTTCTACCATCTGGGCTTTGTTGCTTCCCTGCTAGATGACAGCTTGATTAACTACAAGCCTTTAAGTCCTCAGTGTGATATCCTTTAATAGCTGGGCACTTTATCACATTTGTTCATGCACTCTCTCTTTTTCTTCATTGTTTCTGCTGATAAATCTGAGCATATTCTTATCTGATTATCCTTAGAGATGACTGAGATTTTTTTCTCTAGCTGCTCTCAATGATTTTCTCCTTTTCCTCAAAGTTGGATAATTTGACTATGATATGCCTTGGTGTGTTCTTCTTGGGTTTTAGTCTCATTAGTGTCTGCTCTGCTTCTTGGATTATTGTCTGATTCGCCTTCATTAAATTGGGGAAATTTTCTTCCAGGAACGCCCTCACTATTTTGGCTAATGATTTATTTTTAGAATATTGTTCCTCTTCATAGCTTCACTCATTGTTCTTACATTTTCTTCCGCTTCTTTGATTATCTTTGTTGATTGCATCTCACAATTGTTGGATTCTGTGGGCTATCTTCAAGGCCGCTGCTGAGGTCTCTTATCATTTGTTTTATTCTGTTGCATCATCACTTAACTTGTATTTCCCTTCAGTACGTGAACGCTATCCTCTCTATTATTTCATCATTTTCCTTTGTTGATTCCCTCATGTCTTCTATAACTGTAAGCTGCATTCTGAAGATTTCTTTTTGTGGAGGTTTAAAGTCTGCTTCTATGTATGTCCCTAGTTTGAGGTCCTCCTTAGATACTGAGTTCTGTTTGTCTTGCTTTCTTGTAGTGGTTGCTGATGTGCGTTATTATCCAGGTGTCATTTTGATGGAGCTTAGCACCTTTCTCCCTGGAGTTCACGGGCCCTGTGTTTTCTCTATTGGAGGCTGTAAGAATAATTCTAAGGACTACCTGGAGCCTATTGTGCTGTGTTATCAAGCTGGGTCTCTATCTCACTGGACTTTACTCGCTCCTTACACAGACAGAATTAGCTATTTGAAGGGCAGATCCGGTAGCCCTCTCACGCAGTGCCCACAAGGCAGTCATTGGCAGCTCAGGTGGTGCTGAACAGACTGATCACTTGGGGATCTCACTGCACTATGCTGTCAGGGAACCGCGGAGCACTGAGGCACCGTGGTCCGCAGGGGCTGTGGTGGACTCTTCTTGACTACTGTTCTCATGGGTGTAATAGAAGAGCTACATAAAATGAAATCCTTGACCACTTCAATGTTTTCTCCATTTACGAAATATATGGATGCACACACCACCATTAATCTGTCAGTTTGATAGTTTGATCATGCTCTGATGGTTTGTGTGTTTCTCTGATAATGGATGCTATGCCACCAATATGTCAAATATTATCATTTACAAGTTTCGGAAAATCTTCCAGACTGAGACAGAGTATGAAGAAGGATCTTTCGATCTACTTGAGAGAAATTTGTCTTGCAAATTTTGTGATAGAATGGCGGAAAATAGCCCCTCAATGGAAAACAGTGATAGTACAATGGAGAAAGAGCTGCCTTATCAAAGTAAAGTTGACCTTAATGATACAGACAGAATCATTCTCAGGACTTTTGTTTGCTTATGTGGCCTGACTCAATATAAGAAGAAAAATATACCAACACCCATTGATAATGAGAACATGGGTTGTACAATATATGAATCAAGGAAAATTGATAGTGTCAAAAATTAATTGACTGCAGAAATGTCAACATTCTAGGCATTAGTGTTCTAAAATGGAGTAGTATTGCTCATGTTTACTTCGATAATCACATAAACCACCATCCAGGGAATGTGGAAGAATGGTCTGATTAATTTTCAAAGCATACATTTCAAGATCTATACTGAAGGACAGTGTTGTCAGTGATAGGATAAGATCCATACATATACAAGGAAAATCAGTTACTCAGCTACTACTTTTGATATCCTTGTTAGGTATCATTGAATGGATGCCTACTTATCACTACCCTTTGTGGAACACAAGGAGATGCTTTGCAGTCCTGTCGTTGTCATTTTGTTTTGTGATGTGGCATATTGTATTTTGCTGTGATGCTGATGTTATGCCAGTGGTATTTCAAATACCAGCATCGCCACCCCCCCCATCATCAGCAGATTTTAACAAAGCTTCCAGTATAGGGCATACCACAAAGAAGGAATGGGTAAACTGAAAACCTTATGAGTAATGGGAGAACATTACATGATACTAAAAACACAACTGGAAAAGAGCTACATCTTCTAAGTCAGTGGTTCTCAACCTTCCTAATGCTGCGACCCTTTAATACACTTCCTCATGTTGTGGTGACCCCCTCAACTATAAAATGATTTCAGTTGCTACTTCATAACTGTAATTTTGCTACTGTTATGAGTTGGGCGACCCCTGTGAAAAGGTCATTAGATCCCCAAAGGGGTCGCAAACCAAAGGTTGAGAACTGCTGTGGAGTTGACACAGATGACATCAATAAAGCAAAGCCTTTGAGAACTTAATTTGCTGATATGGCAGGCCTCAAAAGGGAAATAAATGAGATCACTTATTAACCTTAATGTGAAAAGCACAAATTATGAATTTAGGAAAATTGTCAAGTTGTCAAAAAAGGAATTGAGTTCATAATGATCTCTCACCTAGGCTTTAGTGAGCTGAAAGGGACTGGCATTAGCCAATTTGAATTAGATAATCAAATGATTTACTAAGCTTGTAATGACAAATTGAAAAGCAATGATGTCACATTCTTTGTCAAGGAGACTAATTCAGGATCTATATTCAAGTATAGTTCTGTCAGTTATTGGATAATATCTATATTCTTACAACAAAGACAGTAAATATAATTTTTATTCAAATTTATGACAGCACTAAAGTCAATGGTGAATTGAATTTCAATTATTGGTGATTTAATGTTGAAATTGAATACAAAAAAGGGTTGGTATTTGGAAAATAGGTCCTGGGTGTTAAAAATATGTTGTACATTACATGATATAAATTTGCAAGACTAATGACTTATTCACTTTAAATAAAATTTTTCTATAATTTAAATGATGACGATACAGGTAGGTCTCTACAGATGGAACATCCAGAATTCAAATTGGCTACATCTGAGAAAAGACAATCGAGAAAATATGATAAGCCAAAATAAGACCAAGGACTGCCTATGGATCATCAACTGCTCTTAATCAAGTTCAGGTTGACACAGAGGAAAGTGAACAGAAGTTCATCAGAGCCAAAATATGTCCTTGAATATAGTCCACCTGAATGCATTAAGTACTAATGACTGGTTGTCAGGGAGCTGTGGAATGACATCAAAATCATCATATGTGAAGAAAGCAAAAGGTCTTAAAAAGATAGGAGAGAAAAAATATATAAGTGGATATCAAAAGTGACTCTGAAATTTGCTCTTGAATATAGAGTAGACCAGATAAATGGGGGGAGAAGAGGAAACAAAAGTGCTGAATAGATGGCATCAAAGGCCAATTTGAGAAGAAAAAGTAAATTTTATAATGAAACGTGATAATACTTGGAGTTAGAAAATCAAAGGGGAGAACCTGTTCAGCATGACTCAAGCTGAAGAATGGAGGAAAAGATTCAAACCTAGAGCTGAAATATTGAAGGAGTCTTTGAGCAAACTATTGAATGATATGGGAAGCAGCAACAGAAGATCGAAGGAATGTCCAATCACTGTACTCCACAATAGATCAAAGTTGAGCCATTTAAATATGTAGAATATGTTTAATAGTTTATGCTATTGGTGAAAGAACAGTCCCCGGCAAACATGCTTGGTAAAGGGTCCATGACAGAGAGAAAGACCCTTGATGAGATGGATGGATACAGTACTTCAGCCATGGGCTCAACCATAACCATCGTCGTGAGGATGGCAGGGCTAGACAATGCTTCTGTTACAAATGTTGTTGCTAAGAGACAAAACTGACTTGATGGAAACTAACAAAATCAATATACATCAAGAGACAGAACAAGAGAGGCATGGTTTGAATTGTATCCCACAAAGTTATGTGGTGAACTTCTCCTGACCCCTAGACTTATAAATATGACATGTTTGCAAATCTTTTTCTTTTTCATGTTAATTACGTAATACCATTATTGTCCAAGAATTGAGACACTTGTTTTATTAAACACATGTGTATGCAACTTCAATGATTTAAAGATAATTTTTCCAAGATAGAGTTGTAAGAAATATTGATTAAAAAGATATTAAAAACTTTTTCAGGCTTTTAAATTCATGTAAAATATTTTTTTCATATCTTAAAGATCCAGATTTTATTATATTACGCACATTTGCTTCTTCTAAAGCATTTCTTATATCATTTTGCTGACATAATCTCAGTAATGTAGTGAATACACTCACATTTGGTTCTCTCTAAACTTATTTTCCTCAGAATAGTCCCTCCAACTTTGGCTATGTTTACACATCTTCCCCCAATAATACAGTTTATTCATAAACTTTTTATGTTCAGATTATGTCTTTTCCAGGACCTCTTTAGTGGCTTTAAAAAATTAATTTAATTTTGGAACAGACAATAGATATTATATTTTCTTGAAACATGCTGAGCATATGCTGAAACATCTGTACTTTTATTAAATTATTTATTTGTATAAAACCCTTTCTAGCTGTGTAATTAATATATATATTTATAAACATTTAGCCATCCATAATACATCATCATCTTTTCGTACATTAATCATTACAAATATTTCATGATTTACTACTGTTGCCATGGCAGAATGAACATGGTTTCCAAAATGGTAAGTAGCTCCATAGCCTTCTTTCTTTGTTCAAAAGCTTCCAAAGATCCTTGGAAACATTTATAATTAGGCTTAGTGCCCTGCTGTAGTGAATCAGCCTTAGATTACTGAAACTTCATTGGAAACAGCAGCATCATTGCTATCAGTTTTGGGATGCGATGTTTAAATATCGTGCTAATCTTAAGAACTTTCTATCACTTTTAGCAAAATGTTACTATGCATCTTAAGGGAACCACATATTTCATAATATTAGACAAAGATTCATATTTTCAGCACACTCTTTTGATATTTTTGCTATATTAGGGAAAAGTTTTCCTCTGATTAGAACACGCACAGATGTATTTCATTAGTGTAGTGGTCACACACACACACACACAGTTTATTGCTATATGGTCAATGAAGACACATAATGACTTTATTGGACAGGGTGGAACTACCCCTGTGAGTTTCTGAGACTGTAACTCTTTATGGGGCTCTACAGCCCCATCTTTCCCTCGCAGAGCAGCTGGTGGCTTTAAACTGCCGACCTTGCAATTAGCAGCTGAACACATAACCACTACATCACTGGAGCTCCTATATCTGTCATCTATACCACTGAATTAGAAAACACAGATCAAGAAGCCTTTATTAAATAAATACGTCAAAATTGATGCTATTTTTTATCGATATAGCGTCCATCTGAAAGTTCTCATCCTTCCCCAAATAACTCTGTGCTTTTCAATTTACATCAACTCAGGTGATGTTGCTATCCTTGAGGGTCTCAAACAATGTTCCTTTTAAATGCTCTTTGAGTTTTAGCAAGAAAAGAATATTGAAGGGCAATGTCAGGGTTGGAGGCTGGAAAAGGAAGGTTTGCCAATGTATTCCTTAAGAGCAAATGGAGTTCCTTAGCTTTTTTTCCTCAGCACAAATTTCCTGACCTTTCTCCTCACTAATACAGCATTTTCTTAAATATATTCCATCCCCCCCACCCAACAATTTCCCCGTGTCTTTGAGAAAATTTCTCAAGAGTACTTTGTAATCCCCCCAAAAAACCGTCACCACCGCCTTTCTGAGCTGCCTGCTCTGCCTTGAATGTAACTGGCCCGAGAGAGCCCCTGGGAAGCCATTGTGCTGATTGGACCATTAGTTTGAAGACATCTTCCTATCAAAATTAAGACAAGTAAGTTACTGAGAAAAGTTGTCTGCAGCCATCCACCAATTACAGAAACGTTTAAATATGCTTTTGTTTGGAATAAACCTGTGCAATGAGGAACTAAAATGCTAGCAGCAATAGTTTATGTTTCCTCATGTATGTTTTCATAAAAGTAGCCTGATAATACAACTGACGGGTTTCATAGCAAGAGTAGACTGTCAACCTGCCATTTTGTTTTCTAATGCTGGCAATTTTCACACACTTTTCCCCCAGTCTAGAGTTGCAGGTTGGCATTCAGTACACAGTCCAATTTTCTAGACTTTCTACCTGGCATACTTTGGTCAAAATAATGTCATAACAATATTTACATAATGTTAGTTTCCGTCTCTCTCTGTCCTTGAATTTCCTTTAAAAAATTATGTCCTACTAATCTAAATTTGATATATATATATTTTAAATGATGCTTCCTTCACAGTTCTTAAACAAGAATCACATTTTATGTTTACTTGTATTTTGTTCTGACTACAACATTTTGACAATCAAGTCCCCTAATTCAGTGAGCTGATGTTTATACACTATTGTCAGTGTGCAAGACATTGGGCTATGAGGTACAAAGAATTTATAAAATATAAGAAAGACATTGTTCCTGGCTTCAGTAAATTTAAAGTTTGATAAAAATTTAACTTCATTTAATAGTCAGCAATATTAGAGAAATGTAGATAAAAGAGGTCATTTGGCCTATACCAAAGAATCAAGTCTCTAAAAGATAAAATTATACTCTAAATAAATGCCGATATTGTTTAGCTGATGACAAGTTGGCATCAAGTTTGAATTTTTCCTACAAGTGAGAATTTTTCCCTGTAAACTCTATATCCCTCTCTCTTTTTTTATTTCTCTTTCTTGTACATTCTCATTTCATTCCTGACCTTTTGTGTTCGCCCATACATTTCAGCATGACCCTCAGTTGTGGCTGATGGAAAAAAGATACAGTAAGAACAACTATGCTTACTTTTTTATTTTAATGATGAATCTGGAAAGCTTCCCAGATGAAACATTTATTACATAAAAGCATTGTGCTGAAGAGGAAATTGACTAGGGAGCATCGGGCAACTATATGTATTTACAGTATGTTGACCTCTCTTCTTTCCATTTCTACAAAACATCTGTGAGTGATCCTGCTTGCATTTTGGCCCAATAACTGGTTATTGAAACCATACATTTGAATTTCAGATATATACATTTATATTTATGCAGCCAAGTGAGCCATTCTCACAAAACATTTTGAAATAAAAATGCCAGTTGCCAAGTTTAATGGAGATTGACAGGAAAGCTATATTTTATTTCTTTTGCACTACATATTTATGGAAATTACTTGGTGCAAAACCCTGAAAAATATTAAGACTAATGGTATTATTGCATTCCTTATTTATCAGTCATACAGAAGGAGATGTACTTATTATTTTAGTAGGAACTGACAGGGAACCTTTGGCAATTTTCCTGTTGTCCTGGAACAGTGGTTGGATTTAAAGGAAAGATCATTCCATTAGTTCGTGGGAAGGATGTGAAAACGAATACTACTAAGAAGAATAGCTGTTATTGAAGGGGAGACCGGAAATAATATTATTTGTCACTATAAAATATTTCAGTTCTGCAATCTAGATCACCTTGGGTGAGATTTTCACATCTGGATCCTCTTGTGTTTAAAGGGGATAAAAGAAGAAAATACCTGAATCTGAGAGCGATGCAGCTGCCATGCAAACCTAGGCACTGCAGTCGTCAGCGTCACTAAAGGAACAAGTCCAGAGACACTCATATGTGAATAAGAAGGAGCTTTATATCAAAGAATAATTGTATATTAAGAAAACATCCCAACCCAGTCCAGAGCAAGCCCAATAATCTGATATTAGATCATAAGTCCAATACTAGCCTGTAAATCTCTCTTCGGACCCACACAACCACATGCAGTTATCCAGAATGCTGGAAGATCACAGGTTAGTGGGCGACAAGTCTTGTGGATCCAATGGCAGCGGAAACAACACAGGGATGGCGCAGGTCTCTGGTCCTATGACTTGCTCAGGTATAGCATTGCTCCTCCAGCTCTCTGAGTGTTACTCTTCAAGAGAAACTAAAAGAGAAAGGTAAAACAGATAGAGAAAGGGGCGCTCTCAAGGCTCAGTGAGGCTCCACATGGCTAGTCAACAGGGAGACCAAGGCAGAGAGAGGAAGCTCCTAGAATTCTCAAAAAAAGGCCATGCCCACAAGGCGGCATCATCAGGTTGTGACCTTATTGACAGGCTAGACTCCATGCCTTCACTCTTAACATGAGATTGACATGAGATTATGTAACTACCAAATGCCCCAATCAAGAAGTTGGTGATGAAGAAATTGAAAATTGTACCAATGACTTCAGTTGGAAATTGATCAACTGTACAATCAATATTTATTGATAATTATGGATTATGAGTGAAAAAGTTGGAAACAAAGAGGAAAAGCTAGTTAGAAAATATGGTTTTGGTAATAGAAATGGAGATCAAATGGTAGAATTTTGCAAGACCAGCAACTTCTTCATTGCAAGTACCTTTGTACAACACAAAAGGTGACTGAATATACACATGGACTTCTTCAGATGGAATGTACAAAAATCAAATTGTCTACATCTGTGGGAATACATGATAGAGAAGCTAAATATCAGCAGCTAAAACCAGGTCAGGGACTAACTGTGGAACAGACTATAAATTGCTCACATTTAAGTTCGTGTTAATGCTGAATAAAATTAAAGCAAGCTTATGAAAGTCAAAATATGACTTTGAGTCTATCCCATCTGAATTTCAAGAACATCTCAAGAGCAGATTTAACACAGTGAACACTAATGAGAGAAGACCCAAGGACACCAAGAACTGATTTATGAAGAAACAAAATGTCATTAAGAAGACCAGAAACAGAGAAAATTTCAAAGTGGATTTCAGAAGAGACTTTGAGACTTGCTCTTAATCAAAAAGTAGCTAAAATAAATGGAATAAATGACAAAGTCAAAGAAGTGAAGAGAAAGTTTCAAAGGGCAGATAGTGAATACAAAATCAAATACTATAATGAAATGTACAAAGACCTATAGTTAGAAACCCCAAAAGAACACACGGGGGAAATCTTAAATATGGAACAAACTTAAGAAAAAACTACAGCCTTGAGTTGTAATACTGAAATATTATATGGTTAAAATATTGAATGGTTGAAAGAATATACAGCATCCTCTTTAGGAATGACCGTCTCTTTTCCCTATCTGCCTCTGGTACGGGGGAAACAGAGTGAGCACTTTTCAAATATGTGGACTCCTTGACATTACAATGAGATGTCTGGGTGGTAGAGAAGGTTAGCACACTGGGAGGTTAACTGAAAGGTTGGAAGTCCGCATCCACCCAGAAAGGGCTTAGAAGAAAGGCCTGGTGATCTACTTCCAAAAATATCAGCCTTGAAAACCCCGTGGAGCCCAGTTGACTTTGCCACATATGGAGACACCATGGTCAGAGCTGGTCTGATGGCAACTTTTAAGCATCGGATTAACTGCGAGCTAAGCACTAGACTATCGTCTGGCAATGAGAAAGAGTGAGTGACTGCGTGTATGATGAAACCACAGCCTCTACGCATTAGTATCCTTTCCCCAGGATCACTATATCTCTTTCCCAAGGGGAACTTTGCGAAGTTGGCTTCTCCCTGCTCCTGTGCATTGCTTTTTGCGTCTCAAAATGGTCACCTGCAGCATGGGCCCCACTTTGTCCCTTTCCACAGTCACTGTTTTTGTGCTATTTCCCTTGTCAATTGGTGTTTTTGACTCCATTTTTCTACCAATCATTTTATTGGGGACACAACCCATACACACATCCATTGTTCCACACACATCTGTACATATGTTGCCATCATCATTTTTGAAATGTTTTCTTTCTACTTGAGCTCTTGGTACCAGCTCTCCACATACACATACCCCCACTTTCATTCTATGCTCTAGAGATCCAGGATTTTTGTGAGCATGGGTTTCACTAGTTTTTTGTTTTTTTTTTAGATCTCGGCTGTGGAGTGACGGGGTTGACTGCTTCACCAGGACACTATTTGTCTCTGACCAAATATGTGTTTGTTGCTCCCTAATGAACTGCCCACCCCACTCCTCCATTCTAGAAGCTAGAACACTGGAATCAGATAAACCTGAGAAGGGACCTTTGAGCAGGGTAAAAGGGATCCAAAGGTATGCTGCCCGCTTTCTTTGAGTCCTAAAGTGATCTTAATATATTTGGAAAGATTTCTACCTTTCAACTTAAATTACTTTCTAAATTCAAATAGTGCTGTGCTTCTATTTATTATTGGGTCATCTCTTTGATAGAACTTTTCACTCCTTTAAGGACAATCCATTATATTATTTATAAATAATTTGGGGTATTCAGAGTAATAGCTAGGAACCCTGGTGGTGCAGCAGGTTACGCATTAGGCTCCTCACTACAAGATCATCAGTTCGCACCCATCAGGAGAACGGAGGGGGAAAGATGAGGTTTTCTGTTCCTGTAGAGATCTGCAGCCTCAGAAAGCCCCATAGGCAGTTCTACTCTGTCTCACAGGCTGATAGGAGTGAGAATTTACTCAATGTTGACAGTGACACCTTATGTAACTTAGAGGAAAATTACAAGCCTGTGAAAAAACATTTGGACTCACTATGACACTTTTATATCTTTATACTTTAATGATGAAGATGTCAATATACAGACTGTAATGGTCTTAATACCTGTTCTTCAGAGAAAGTGAGTATGAGTGAGCTTTAAAGAGTTGGTGGGGAAAATGGAGTGAAAAGATAATGGCATATTGTAATATGTATAAGCTGAGAAATGGAAAATTCACCTTGTAAGATTTCAAACTTAAGAAAATGGACAGGCATTAACTTTTTACTATTCCCCATCTTCCCAGTGGAAAATATCAATAAGAAATTTTCCCCTGAAATCACTTAGAACCATAACAATCTCAGGGGTGAAAGGGTTGGAGGAAGGCATCTTATCGCTCCCACACGTGAGTGGTGCTTCTCCTGTGTGTACCTGACAGCTCATCCTCTGGGTCTGCAGGAACACTGCCTGGCCTGGGAGATGTTTGGAAAGAGCCTACTCCATTCTTGGGCAGCAATAGTTGGTAGAAAATCTTGTTTATTATCATTTGTTCCAAGCCCCCTTCCCACCTCTAAAAACCAAACCACGCTCTCTGCCATCAATTCCATGCCAACTCAGAATGGTCTTATGGGACAGGGTACAGCTAACTGCCCTGTGAGTTTCTGAGACTGCAACTGTTTGTGGGAGTAGAGAGCCCCATTTTTCCCCCATTCCAGGCCCAGTGACAGAAAATAGAGGACCCCAGGCCTCATTAAAAATTGGCAAAGAATTTCCAATAGAACTTTAAAGCAGTTGGAAAATCAGCACAATACACAAACTGATGTTAGATGGGCACTAACATCTGACAAGACGATCTGAGCCAGACCTGAGAGAAGAAAGTCCAGTGACACAGATAGGTGATGTCCTGGCACTGGGACCACAGGCCAAGGAGGGAGCCAGGAAGGAGGCCACACATGGGACCACGAGCTGAGTTCCTGCCTCCACCCACAGGATCAGAGGACAGGGGACATACCTCCAACACTCTATTTGTGCTTTGTTTTTCTCTTTTTACCTTTTCCCCAATTTTTCTCCTTGTTGGTTTATTTGTTTTCACTATTCCCTCGTCTTTTCCCTTTATTTCCACTCCTTTCCTCCCTCCCTCTCTCTTCGTTGGCCTGCCCACTCTTTAAAAAAACATTCTACCTCCTTTGGTGAGAAGAGAACATTGGTTAAACCCTAGTCAGCCATCCCTTCCACACGTCCCACCTAACCAACGGGTGAGTGCCGTCATTCTCTCTGCACCAATGGGTACACAGCAGATGGTGAACACCACCTTTCTCCCCACCTGGAGCTGTGCTTCTCAGCCAGTAAGAAGAGACTCAGGACCACACGCCCACTGGTTACTCCACCCACCAGAGACAGGAGAGGAGTAGACCAGATGGCCCAACTTAAATAGTGGCCAAAGTGGCACACCTGTCCTGCTGTCCTGGATACATCAAAACAAATTTAAAAAATCAGGGCGTAACAAACCAACACATAACTAACAAATAAATGCAACTCTAAAATGTCTCAGACGCCCCCAGACAAGTGTAAATCATGTTAAGAAATGGGACTGGGTGACCGAAATGAAAAATTAGGCAATACTGCCTCTTCTGTGCCACCTGATAAGGAATTCAAGTGCAATTTACATAGAGCCTTCAAGAGCTCAAGGAAACTGCTGAAAACTTAAAGAAAACACAGAATAAGAGAGCAATACAAGAGCCAAACCCAAGCTCACTGCTAGGAAGTCGATGCCAACTCCAGGTGACCCTATAGGACAGGGTAGAACGAGAACTGCCCCTGTGGGTTTCTGAGACTATAACTCTTTACATTATTTAAAAGGTGCAAACAGCAGAAGAGCAACTAAATTACTGGGGGTTTCTAAAAATTAAATACTTGCCTGCATCCAAAGACTTCTCCAAAAGAAAGACATGAGGCTGTCTCAAAAATGTAAAGAAAATGCCAACATCCCAACAACAATGCACTTGGAAAATGGGCAAAGGACATGAATAGACACTTCACACTGTAAGACATCCAGGCAGCCAGCAAACACATTAGAGAGATGCACATCAAACCACCAACAGTGAGAGATTGCACTAGCAACCAGAGCAAATTTTAAGAAGACAGAAAAAACAAATGTTGCTGAGAGTGTGGAGAGATTGGAACCTTTATGCTCCATGGGGGGCATTCTAAAGTGGTGCAATGGAGATGCTGATACCAAGGATTCGAGTAGAAAGAAGATATTTTGGAAATGATGGCAGCAACAAATGCACAAATGTACTTGACACAATGGATGGATGGATGGATGGATGGATGGATGGATGGATGGATGGATGGATGAGTGGATGGGTGATGATAAGAACTGTATGAGCCCCCAATAAAATGAGTTTTTTAAGAAAGAAAATGATGTGGCACTTCCTTAAAAAGTTGGAAAAAGTAATGCCATTTGAACCAGAAATCCCACTACTAGGTCTATATATTAAGAAAACATCCTAACGAGCCAGGACAGAAACAGATATATGCGTATCCATTTTATTGGCCCAAGGGTAGATTGGCTTAAGCATTTTGCTGCTAACCAGCATTCAGTGGTTCAAACCCACCTCCTGCTCCAAGGAAGAAAGCTGAGACTGCTCATGCTACAATCCAGTCTCGTGAACCCAATGGAGAAATTCTATGCATCTTACTCGGTAGTTTTGTGTCAGAACTGTTTACAAGTTAGTGAGTTTGACTGCTTCAGCATTATTCACATATGCACACACACACACACACACACACACACGAACCAACCTCAGTATCCATCAGTGTATGAATGGCTGAATGGACAAATTACGGTGCATACACACAGTGGAAAACAGTCAAGAACAAGGAAGGTATCCATGAAACATTTCCAAATGTGACTGAACCTAGAGAACACTAAGTGAAAAAAGTCACTCACAAAAGGGCAAATACTGCATGAGCTCACTATTGTAAACCAGGTAAGGGAAGGTGTACAAATGAGGAAGAGTGATACAAATCCAGAGACACGCATGGAAACAACTAGTCCAATGGACTACACAGACTTCAAGCTCTACAACCCTAACCTCAGACGACCTTGCTGGTGCCCCGTAATATTACAAACTGCTCTGAGCGATCACATCAAGTCTTGAACAGAGTGGGAGAAAATACGGAACAAAAGTCAAGATCATTACAAGAGACTGGACTTATTAGCTGGAACTACAAAGGTAGGAACCCTGAGAGTGTAGTCTTTCGCCATTATTCTTGGAATTGAACTCACTTCCATGGCTCTACTTTCAGTCAAACTCATGGCCATCTAGCCAATGCCGACTTACGGCAAGCCCCTCGGGTGTCTGCAAATGTAACTGTGTCCAGCAGTAGCAAGCCCAGTCTTTCTCCCGCAAAGCTCCTGGGGGTTTCAAACTGCCAACCATGCAGATTACAGCCCAACATGTTACCACTGCGCAGGAGGCCTTCAAGTTTAGCAGTCACACCAGGAAGTGTACCCTCCTTTGAGCAATCAGCCCTAGGAGATTAACAGGACAAACAACTCTGTCTTGAAAGAAGTATGGCCAGAGAGTTTTTTAGAGGCAAGGGTGGCAAGTCCTTATCTTACATAGGTTGGACATCATGTCAGGAGACACGAGTCCCTGGAGATGGGCACCACGCTTGGTAAAGTGGAGGGCAGTGACAAGGAGGAAGGCACTCAAGAGCTGGACTGACACCATGCTTGCAACAATGGGCTCTGGCACGGGACCAGCTGCGAGGATGGTGTAGGAGTAGGCAGTGTTTCCTTGGATGTCACACAAGGTCAACAACAAAAGGAGACCAAAGGACCGCATTTCCCCAAGCTCAGAAGACTGGAAGGGAGAGGAAAGGAGACTGAATGAAAATTGGAAGCACAGGGAGGAAATTGGAATGGAGCTGTTAAGCTGTGGGTGTTGCAATCATTCTCACAAAATGAAATGTGTGCGTTGTTGAAGCAGAAGGCAATTTGCTCTGTAAACTTTCATTTGAATCACAATAAAAAGTTTGAAGGAACAAAGCAGATTCTAAAAAAAAAAAAGAAAGAAAGAAAGATACACAGCATCATGGTACCTACAAGAACTAAGCAATATTCCACCATTTCCGGAGGTAGCATATGAGCAAAAACCTATGATGCTGAAGGAAGAAGTTCAAGCTGCACTGAAAGCATTAGCTAAATACAAGGCTCCAGGAATTGGTGGAGTACCAATTGAAATGTTCCTGCAATTTGATGAAGCACTGGAAGTACACCTCATTTATGCCAGGAAAATTGGAAAACAGCTACTTGACTGACTGCAAGAGTTGTATTTGTACCCATTCCAAAGAAAGGTGACCCAACAGAATGTTCAAGCTATAGACCTATATCATTGATATCACATGAAAGTACAATCTTGCTATTGTCCAAAAATGGTTTCAACAGTACATTGACAAGCAGCTGCCAGATTCTGACCAGATTCATAAGAGGACATAGAATGAGGAATATCACTGCTGATGTCCGATGGATCTTGAAAGAAAGCAGAAAATAACAGAAATACATCTGTTTGTGTTTTATGGACTATGCTAAAGAATTGAATTGTGTGCATTATAATAAAGTATAAATAGCCTTGAGATGAATGGGAACTTCCAAACACTTCATTGTGCTCACAAACAATGTGCATGGATCAAGAGGCAGTTGTGCAAACAGAACAAGGGACTACTGCATGGTTTTAAATCAGGAAAGGCGTACTTCGTGGTTGTATCCTGTCACTACACTTATTCAATTTGTATGCTGAGCAAAGCCTCATGGAAGCTGGATTATGTGAAGAAAGCAGACATTAGGAATGGGGGAAAGCTCATTAAAAACCTATGCTGTACAGATGACACAATGTTGACTGCTGAAAATGACAAGGACTTGAAGAATTTGCTGATAAAGATCAAGGGTTGCAACCTTCAGTGTGAATTATAAGTCACTGTAAAAAAGCTCAAACAAGTAAATGTGGTTATCAGGCATCAGAGAACAAAAAGTCATATCATTGGCAGCACACCTCCATGATACGATCGCCAAGGAAAAATGGGTGCATAAGCAAATGTGGAGAAGAAAGCTGATGGTGCGTGGCTATCAAAAGAGAGTGTCTGGGGTCTTAAAGACTTGAAGGTGAACAAGCGGCCATCTAGCCCAGAAACAACAAAGCCCACATGGAAGAAGCACACCAGCCTGTTCGATCACGAGGTGCCAAAAGGATCAGGTACCAGGCATCATCCAAAAACAAAAAAAAAACAAAAAAAACCATAGTGAATGAAGGGGGAAGTGCAGAGTGGACATCCAAAGCCCATTTGTCAGCCACTGGAGATTCCCTCACAGAGGGGTCTAGGTGAGGAGATGAGTCAGTCAGGGTGCGATGTAGCACCGATGATGAATACAGCTTCCCCCAGATCCTGGATTCTTCCTCTCCCCCAACTACCATGATCCGAATTCTACCTTGCAAAACTGGATAGAGGAGAGGTTATACACTGGTGCTTATAGGACCTGTAGGCACAGGGAATCCAGGGTGGATGATACCTTCAGGACCAGGGGTGTGAGGGGCGATACTGAGAGAGTAGAGGGTGAGTGGGTTGGAAAGGGGGGACCGATTATAAGGATCTACATATGACCTCCTCCCTGGGGGATGGACAACAGAGAAGGAGGTGAAGGGAGATGCTGGATAGGGCAAGATATGACAAAATAATAGTCTATGGATTATCAAGGGCTCATGAAGGAGGGGGGAGCGGGGAGGGAGGAAGGGGGAAAGAGGACCTAATGCTAATGGCTTAAGTGGAGAGCAAATGCTTTGAAAATGATTAGGGCAAAGAATGTACAGATATGCTTTATCCAATTGATGTATGTATATGTAGGGATTGTGATAAGAGTTGTATGAGCCAGTAATAAAATGTTTTAAAAAAATTTTTAAATAAAAAAACACACTTCACTGGAAAAAAAAAGCCCCAAACCTTAAAATTGAACCAATAGACACCATGATTATGGAGTAAGACTGAATTTGAGGATTTTGTGTTGCTTGGATCCACTATAAATGCTCATGGAAATAGCAGTCAGTAGATCATAAAATATTTGCATTAGGTAAATCTACTCCACAAGACCTCTTTAGAAAGCAAGAAGGTTACTTTGAGGACTATCGTGAGCTTGACACAAGTCATAGTGTTTTCAATTGCTTCATATGCATGTTAAAGTTGGACATTTAATAAAGAACAGAGAAGAATTGATGCATTTGAATTGTGGATTTCAATTGAATATTAGACTGCTCAAAGAAAAACTGATCTATCTTGGAAGAAGTATTGCACATAAGTGCTGCTTAGAGGCAAGGATGGGGAGACGCCAGCTTACATACTTTGAGCATGTTTTCTGGAGAGGCCCATCCTTGGAGAAGACTTACACTTGTTAAAGTGGAGGGGCAGTGAAAATGAGGAGACCCTTAGGGGCATGGATTGATACTATGAAGGTCTCAATGCACTCACATAGGAACAATCAGAGGATGGCTCAGGACCAGGCAATGTTTCATTCTGTTATTCATGGTGTTGTTATGAGTAGGATCTGACCCAATGGCACCTAACAACAATGACAAAATATATCTGGGTTCCAGAATATTTCATTACCAATAATACTCATTGCCATCAACTCAATGCTGGCTCATAGCAATGCTGTAGGAGAGGATTTATCTCTCCCTTTGAGTTTCCGAGACTGTAACCATTTATGCCTTCTTTCTCTCATGGAGAGCCTGTTGTTTCAAAATGTTGGGATGGCAGCCCAACACATAACCACTCCATCACCAGGGCTCCTCCATGACCAATAACAGGTCTAGCTATATGGTACAGCAAGTACTATATATATATAGTATATATATGGTATATATATATGGTATACTCGTGTATAAACCAAGTTTTCAGCACATTTTTTCATGTGTTTTTTGTGGCAAAATTAGGTGCCTCGGCTGATATTCGGGTTGGCTTATACTCCAGTATATACGGTATTTTCTAAACCAACTTTAGCTTTAACTGATCAAAAGGAAAGAAACTCTAACTGATAATTCCGAAATATTACTGTCAACTAAGAACTATGGGTGTTTTAGGATTACTCTTGAGGCCAAATAGTGCGCTGCTACAAAATTGGCTGTGTTATACACAATTAGAAGTAAATTGTAGATGTGTGCATACTAACTATGAGATGACTCATGTGCACATTACCTAACTTTTAACCCCAAATATTCTTATACAAAGAATAAATCAATATAAACAATGTGATTACTAAATGTCTGGCAGATAATGGATATCATTCATACTTTAAATTTTTGTAATTAGTCCTATCCTAAAATCACCTGTTGTTCGATAACCTGGATAGTAGTTTTATACTCGGATTTGAAAGACTTTTTATTCTGACACAGCTTCATTTCCTGAAGATCTTATTTTCATTCACACCATTTGCGTGGAAACGTACACGAGTACCTGGAACATCTGACCCATCATTGTCGTCAGGATGGACAGTTGTGCTATCTGAGATTAGGGTCTGGCTGTGTTTTTGTTAGTTGCTACTAAGTGAACGTCAATTCGTGGGGACCTTATGTACAACCGAAAAAAACATTGTCGGCTGTCCAGAATTCCACGGTCCTTGGTGCTGAGGCCATTGTTGTGACACGTACCAGCTCGTCTTGTGGAGGATTCCCTCATGTTTACTGATTCTCTACTTCACTGACCATGATATCCTTTCCTAATAATATTTCCCAATAAGTGTTTTGAAATATCACTCTTCTCATTTCTAAGGAATATTATGATCGCATTTTTCTAAGATGAGTTTGTTCTTTCTCCTACTAGTCTATGGTGCAGTGGTTCTCAACCTTCCTAATGCTGCGACCTTTTAATACATACAGTTCCTCATGTTGTGTGACCCGCCAACCATAACATTATTTTTGTTACTAATTCATAACTGTAATTTTGCTACTGTTATGAATCGGGTGACCCCTGTGAAAGGGTCATTCGGCCTCCAAAGGAGTCATGATCCACAGGTTGAGAACGGCTGCTATAGTGAAATTCAAAGATTGTATCAATGCCAACTTTCATATTGAATTAAAACAATTTCTTTTCTGTATTCCATTTGTCATTGCCCAGTGTTCACATATATATGAGGAAATTGAAACAATGATAGTGTGGACTGGGAATACTTTAGTCACCAAACTGACATCTTTCAGGATGAAAAAGATAGAAATCTTGACCTAAACTCTTGTTTTCAATCACATTATACACATGAAATTACATGGAGTAAAAAATGGGGATATAAAGTGTACATGGTGATATATATACTTTGCACAGGTGTATATGTGGGTTTTTTTGCAGTTTTAAAGCAATCTGTAATAAATATGGTAGTAACAATGTGAAAAACTTAGGATGCTATTCCGATAAGGTAGTTTTGAAAATTCCGAATTTTTTAAAGGCAATGAAAACTTTTGGTCAGTGACATTCACTGACTAAAAACCTCCCTTTTATGTCTGTCCTTAGAGTTAGCACTACATAGAGTGTCTTCAATAAACAACTTCATCTCCTTGGTGTAAAACATATATGTGAAGCGAGGAGCTGTATTTTAGATAAAATTTAAAGGAATCTACTAATTATATGCGAAAACCTGGATTTTCATTATTTTAAAATACTTTGTCATAGAACAATTCCACAGAATATCAGGAAAGGTGTATATATGACAAAGAAAATTAAAATGAGCATTCAACAAAAAGAAAACAACAAACTGGCTGATCCATAAATCTTAGGCATCTGAAGTGATGATTAAAAACGTTCCAAAATTCACTCTAAAATGATATGGCAATAACAAAATTAATTCAATTTATAGGCTAATGAAATTATTTTGTTCCATGAAAATTAACTCCTTATATTTGTGAGTTAGAATTTATGATCAATCTAGCTTTATAGCGTGAGATTTGATAACTATAATTTTATTTTGGAAATTCTGATCATGAAAACTTCCTCCTGATTTAAGACTATGAGTGAAATATATATAAATATATTCAAGAAATAGATATGTTGATGTTTATTCTATGTTTTAACAGTCATACATTTCTCTTGAAATTGGTATCTTCCCCATTTATTTCCCTATTTTTAGAAAGGCTAATATTCAGTCCAGAAATATTACATCAAATCCTTGCCTGGTCTGTTGCCTGTGCATTCCTTGAAGGTATCTATTTACATTGGATTGATGGGGAGCGGGACGGTTCCATTCATCACAGGGAAAACAATCACTAAGGTAAGAAAATGAGCTCACTCTGCGTTTTTCACATGAAGTTGTGGTATTCATATCAAGGTTGATGGAATTTGTTTTTATGAATAGGTGTTTGGCTAGTTCTTTTCTGAGGAAGGCAATGTGGCATATGCTACCCAGATGCCTTCTTCTGGAAACATTTCCGGTTTGGGGAAGTGGAAACTACTGTATTTAAACTATAACAAAGGGCACTCATGAAGATCTGGTATCTACATACAGAGTGCACTAGCACTCCTCCCCTTCTCGTAGGTGCCCCGAGGCCAGAGCTGCTGCAGAGAACTTCCACGTCACACCAACAGCTGACATTATTTCAAGGCAAATCTTCTTACTTTATTTCCCCATAGCAACAAACTACGGTAGGTACAACTGGGATCAAAATCACTTAAACAAACAAAAATTTTTAAAAATCATTTAAACATGCTTAAACCCATAAGTAAGAAATTTATTAATAATTATGTCCCCAATTTCATTCGAGGCAAAGCAGAAAATTTACTCCTTTTCCCCTTTAGGAAGTATGCTCTTACAACCCCCCCCCCAACCCCCAATTCTCCATCTAACCTTCTTGGTTTTCTCTCAATATACAATGTGGAATCACCCCCCCCCCAAAAAAAACCGGACTTTTTCCCAAAGCTATTTATTTATTTACTTAGTTATTAACAAAACAACTTTATCACCTTCAAAGTACCCTCCATTATACTTAATACATTTATCAAATCTGCAATTCCATTTCTGAAAACATTTGCACTCTTCAATCTGCATATTTCCAAAATCATAATTTATACTCTTGGAAGGTTAAAATAATATTCCTTTTTAATGTTCTTTCAGATTTGGTAACAAAAGGAAATTTCAAGGTGCAAAGTCAGAACTTTAGTTTGGGTAGGATGAGAGTTCTCAAAATTACTCTGTGACAACCCTTGCTTCCCTGATATTGGGCAGGGCCAGAATCTCAAAGGACAAAAAGCCCATAGCACAATTTTTTGTGCTATTTTTCTTCACCAATTTTCTTAAAGCATTTTCATATTAAGTCCCCATGATTATTCTGTGATCTTTGAGTAAATCTATCAAGATTAACCCTTTGGAATCTCCCAAATGGTTTCCATAACTTTCTGACATAGCCTTTCTGCCCTAAATTTAAATAACCCAGCAGATCTTGGGGGCCAGTTTTGATTGGACTTTTAATTTTGAAGTCACCTTAGTGCAATCAAATCAAGTATATCACTGAAAGAATTTATCTGCCACCATCTACTGATTACTCAGACATGTGGAAACATGTTCTGTTTAGAATAAGCCCATTCATTTAAGAACTGTGACTCAAGTCACAAATTCTTTTCCTATCTGCATATAATGTATAATGTAATAATAATATAAACATAAATATAATGATACTTTAAATATGTGGCGTTTACGTGTGATGGCAGTGAATTATTTAATGTGGCTCTTTCAGACAATGCCTGTAAGTCTCACCAAAAGACCTTTCTCTGCATGTGTCTGGAAAGAGGATAGGGGTACGATACTGATAGG
Source organism: Tenrec ecaudatus (assembly GCF_050624435.1). Lineage (NCBI taxonomy): Eukaryota > Metazoa > Chordata > Mammalia > Afrosoricida > Tenrecidae > Tenrec > Tenrec ecaudatus. The sequence goes on along the minus strand of NC_134534.1, from coordinate 87,520,174 downwards.
ATTCACTTGTGAGTAATTGTGAATAAGATTCCCTGGAATGCCGTCCCCCTCTGTATAAAATAAACCCTTTGAAAAACAGGAGGAGTGATCTAATTACCAGAAAAAGCCAGGAGTGGAATACAACCTCTGGACCAGAGATCCCTGTACAGAGAATGCTCTAGAACTGTGACGTCAGAGGAGCAGTTACAAAACCAAGAACTGAAGTATAGAGCAGAGTTGTAGTCTTCCCAACCAATGGAGCCAGTACAAGGGCTTTTGTGCAGGAAGCTGGCTTATGGAGCGGGATTTCTCTCTGTGTGTGTGTGTGTGTGTGTGTGTGTATTCCAAATGATATATATGAGAGTAAAAGAGATATTTTATGTAAAGTATACATAATTTGTTAGTTCATATAATATATGATGTTATATAGAGAATACATGTTATTCTATATCATAATTGTTATTGTAGGTGTCCTTGAGGTGGTTATTGTAAGGTAGTTGAGAAGCACCAGAAACTGAATTAGCCGAATTTTTTAGCAAACAGGCTTTTTAGGGAAAAAATCCTGCCTGGGCAAAGTCCCATAGTCCGCAATATCCAATCTGGGATAGACGAGCCCCGACTACATGAATAGCCCTTTTATTGTTGGGAGATATGTCGCTGGGCTTGCCCTGGGCCTGTATCTAGTAATGTGGTCAGGGATTGGAAGGCACCAGCATGTCTGAGGAAGGCTGCTGGTGATTGGTGAATGCAGGCAAGTCCATACTCCTTGCCACATGAGGAAGGCTGCTGTTGATTGGTGGACGGAGGCACATCCACACCCCCAGCCAGATGAGGAAGACTGCTGGTGAGTGGTGGGCACAGGCACATCCACACCCCTAGCCAGATGAGGAAGACTGCTGGTGATTGGTGAATGCAGGCACATCTGCGCTCCTACCCAGTTGAGGGAGCATTTCCAGTTCTGGGTAGAGCACGCAAGTGGCTAAGTGCAAGGTCCTGAGAGAATTGCATCAGCCAACTCTGACCAGCGCCACATGGGGTGGGGGTTTATTTATTTGGCCAGACAGTTACAATTCCTAATGGTCGTATGTAAGCCAAAATGCAACAATGCCTAGTCCTGGGCCATCCTCATAATCATTTTAATGCTAGAGCTAACTGTTGGAGCAACGGATAAATCTATCATACGAAAGATCTTCATTTTATCTGACCCTCGACTTCTCCAAGCATGATGCCTTTCTGTAGGCACTGGTTCTTCCTGATAGATGTCTAAAGTAGAAGAGATGAAGTCTCAGCATCTCATCATCGCTTTCATTTGCATCTTTTACATGCCTAATGATGGTGAACAGTTCTTCATATGTTTGTTGGTCATTTTGATGTCCTCTTGGTGAACTATCTTTTCTGTCCTTTGCTAATTTTTTATGAGTTTTATTTTTTCTTATTGAGTTATTGCAGTTTACCATAGATTTTAGAAATTAGTCCGTTGTCCATTGTGTCATTGCTGAAGATTTTTCCACAGTTCATGGATTCTTTGTTTACCCTTTCGATGTACATAAGTGTCTTATTTTTAATGGATTCCGATCACTTTATCCTCTACCCTATGTGTTTTCTTGTTTATATGACAGTGTATCTGTTAGGCAGGCTAGCACAGGGCTACAAAATGTCCATTAACGCATGCCCAGAGAGCCAAGCACAGAACAAAGGAGTGGCATACTTCACATGCTCAAGGTTCAGGTTTCTTGCTGGTAGGCATGCTTGGGCACTAAACCTGGATTGGCCCACCTAGACCACCTGGATTGGCCCACCTAGACCACCTGGATTGGCCCACCTAGGCCAAGTGAATTCAATTCAGCCCATGGGGTCAATCAGGGGTCGTCCACCACGCCTCCCCGTGGAATCCTTAAAAAGGCAGGAGCCCAGCGTCAGACACACTTTTTTGTCTGTGTGACGCTGAGCAGCTTCCGCCAGGCTGCGTGATCGGGAGGAGTCCTATGGGTGCCGTGTAAACCTGAAACTTCTTCTAACTCTCATAAAACTCACTTGGATCACGAACCAGCTTTCGGCGTGAATTCTTTCTCACGCGGAGCCAAGGATCAAGGTACAACTCTATCTCCAGAGAGATCTAACAGATCTATGCCTGGCAGTGTTGTTGTTGTTGTTAGGTGCCATAGTCAGCGCCTACCCATAGCGACCCTGTGTACAACAGAACTAAACATTGCACGTCCTGCGCCCTCGTCACAATTGTTCCTCTGCCTGAGCCCGTTGATGCAGCCACTGTGTCAATCCAACTTGTGGAGGGCCTTCCAAATTTTTGCCACCCTTGCATTTACCAAACAGGATGTTCTTCTCCAGGGACTTTACCCTCCTGACAATAAGTCCACAGTATGCCAGGCTAAGTCTTGCCATCCCACTTGGTCCATTTTGAATTTGTTTTTGTATGTGGGGTGAGGTATGAGTTCTGTTTCATTATAATACAGATGGTGATTAAATCTTCATAGCGTTTGTTAGAAACTCCGTTTTTTTCCACTTAATGCTTTTTGGCATTTGTCAGAGATTGTAGATGGCTGATTTTATTTCTGGGTTTTCTATTCTGTTCCATTAGTATGTGTATCAATTGTACCAGTACTAGGCTGTTTAACTACTTAAACTGGGTAGAAGCCTCCTATTTTGTTCTTTTTTGAATTCTTTGCTTTGCCGGGGTCTCTTAGGAATTAATGTCTCTAAGGTAATTCAAAGACATATATAAACCATAGATATATGGAGTGATTTGGGGCTCAGACTTAATTCTAGTCCCAATCTAAGAACAATCCACTCTTATAGTATGGCCCTGCTTGATGCTCACTCTTCCAAAGAGGTCACTGACGTAATGAGACCTGTAGCAGAGGTGGTGAAGAAACCAAATGGTGCTTGGCTGTCAGAAATAATAGTGCTTGCGGTCATAAAGGTTTGTCTTAAAACAAGCAGCCACCTAATCAAGACATCAACTAAATCCTTATGGAAGAAGCAAACCAGAGTATGATTCAATGATTTAAGTAATAAAATCCAAATCTGAAAAAGGGAATGGTGTCAGAGCTTTACTTGTGAACACTTGGTCTAAAGAAGGCTATAGATGAGAGGTCGAAGTCCCAATTCCATTTGCAGAGGCTGCACAGGTGAATCCCCTCTAACCCTAGTGGAGGGATGTGAATAGCCTTAGATCAGAGAGAGAGAGCATTTACAGAAAATTACAACAGATGGTAGATGAAAATGTAGTAATATTTTACCGCTTGATCTCCCTTTTGACTCATATGACAGTGATCAGTTAAATAAAAGTGAGAGAGGGTAAGTGCATGTAGATTGTACATTTGGTGAATCCTCTCTGAGCATAGCCTGGGATGTGAATAGTCATGTTATCATAAGAAAGTGGATTATTGAAGGTGTAGTTAAGTTAAAATTTAAAATCTTATAATTTGACCTTTCTTTTGCCTCGTTTTAAATATGTTCTAGCTTTTAATATTTCCAATATTCTTTTCTATTGAGGTTTTTCTCTGACTTTGTTATTATTGTTAGTTTTGTTTTGGTTAATTTTTTTCTGTATATGAAATCCAGGATAATTAAATTTATAGACGTAGTAACTGGATTAATGGTTCCTTGAAGTTTGGGGAAAATGAAGAGCTAATAATAATGAGTATAAGAAGGGAAAATATTCTAAAATTGATTCTGGTGATGATTGTACAATTCTTTTATGATTGAACTATTGAATTCTATAATTTATGCAAATAAAACTATTTAATAAAATAAATACAGATATAGGAATTAATTTTTCCCCATTTCTTTAAAGAGTGGAGTTGGATCTGGATTATTATTACATTTATAGACTACTTTAAGTACTATTTACATTTTTACACTGTTAAATCTTCCATGAACATGGAATATTCTGTCATTTATGTAGGTCTCTTTTTGGGTTTTTGTGGTAGTTCTTTTGTACAAGTTTCTTGTTTTCTAGATTTTTTTTACAAGTCTCATGTTTTTCTAGATTTATTCCTAAGTATTTAATCTTTATGTTGGTATTCTAAATGCTATAGTTTCCTTGATTCTTTTTCAGAATTGTTATAGTTAGTGTGCTAATTATATAACCTGGTGTCACTTTGAGGATTAAGAGTGTAGAGGTGGAGTCTAGCCTGTCAATCCAGATATAGTCAATGAGGCCACTGTGGGAGCGTGGCCTTCTCCTAAGGATTCTGGGAACTCCTGTATTTCCTCCTTGGAGGTGGGAGACACTTTCTCTCAAGAACTTCCCACCACTGGTCTGTGACCTTCCTGCATTCATCATCATTGCACATGTTTTGTGAATCTGGAGAGGACTTTATGGATTGGTAATGGACATATTGGCTAATATTGGACTTATAAACTTGATCTGGACTGGGCTGGGATGTTTTCTCAATATTCAACTGCTCTTGTATATACAGCTCTTTCCTATACGCATGAGTCTCCATGAATTTGTTTCTCTAGTCCATCCAGACTAACACAGTTAATATTCAACATTTAAATTGTTTGTTTGTTGTTTTTTCGTTTGTGGTGTGTGTGTTAATCGTGTATATTGCCATGTTGCTGATTCTTTTCATTGTTTCCTATGAATTTGTTTTTGTAAATAATGTCCAGTCACGTAAAGTTTTAGTCTGTGCAAGTCAATGATCCATGTGTTGAAATTTGTAGCTAGCCTACACTTATTTAATCTCTTTTTCTGAATTGTATTTTAAAAACATTAGATGGGCTAAATCAATGACACTATAAGCAGAGGGACTTTATGCTCCAGGGATATGATCAACGATGTTTTTTTAACATAAAATAACAAAGATGTTTCTAAGGTGAGCCAGAGACAAATAGAAAAAAAATAGAAAAACCAATTTTGGACTCACACTTAGTCCTAGCTGTAAGTACTCATCCTTATGAAGGAAAACCAGAAGTTATAGGTGCTATAGAAAAGTGTGGTCCAGAAAGTAGGTGCTGCCACGCTATAAGAAAGAATAGGGTATCAAAGGCTTGTTTTCAAACAAACAGCCATCTAAGTGAGACATCAACTAAGCCAACACGGAAGGAGGACACCAACATGTGTGATCCAAAGATTGTGAACAATATAATCCAAATCTGAAGAAGGAAACATTATTAGAATTTAAATTGTGAGATTCTGGTTTGCAGTAGGCAATGGATGACTGTAGCCTTCTCATGATCATTCTGGGAAAGTTTTATCTCCCTGGAGGTGGGACACGCTGTTTCTTTGCTTCACCTTCCTGTTGACAAGGCATGTGGAACCACCGTGATAACTGAGTGAGCCATGTTGCAGAGACCAGTGCCAGCCCTGTGATGCTTCCACCACTGAGTCCACAAGATTTTCACCCACCAACTTGTGATCTTCCTGCATTCTGCATCATTGCATGTGGCCTAGTGAGTGAAGAGATATTTATGGACTAGTGTTGAACTTAAGGGCCAATGTCAGATTTATGAACTTGATCTGGACTGGGCTTGGATGTTTCCTTAATGTACAAATATTCTTTGATATAAAACTCTTTCTTATCTATATGTGAATGTCCTTGGATTTGTTTTTCTAGTCAATCAGAACAATTGTTTCTCTAGTCAACAAAACAATTGATTGTCTAAAGTTGAAACATCCTTTCTATCTCTTATGACTCTCACTTGATCATGGTGTATTAATTTTTTATGTATAGTTGAATTCTTTTGGCCAGGATGTTGAGAATTTTTGCATAAGCGCTCATAAGCTATATTGTTGTATAGTTTTTTTAAATTGGTACTGTCTTTTCCTGATTTTGTATTCAGTTCACAAAATGAATTTTGGAACAATTGTTCTTATCTGTATTCTGGAATATGTCAATTCTTCTCTGAATGCTTGATAAAACTCTCAGTGAAACCCTTTGACCCTGGGTTTTTTTTTTTTTTGGTTGGAAGTTTTTTAATGACTCAGTCTTTTTAATTTTTTTTTTTAACAATTTATTGGGGCTCATACAATTCTTTTCACAGTTCATACATATACATACATCAATTGTATAAAGTACATCTGTACAGTCTTTGCCCTAATCATTTTTTTCTCTTTTCTTCTTTTACATTTTATTAGGGACTCATACAACTCTGACCACAATCCATACATATACATACATCAATTGTATAAAGCACATCCATACATTCCCTGCCCCAATCATTCTCAAGGCATTTGCTCTCCACTTAAGCCCCTTGCATCAGGTCCTCTTTTTTTTCCCCCTCCCTCCCCATTCCCCCCTCCCTCATATGCCCTTGGTAATTTATACATCATTATTTTGTCATATCTTGCCCTATCCAGAGTCTCCCTTCCCCCCTTCTCTGCTGTCCCTCTCCCAGGGAAGAGGTCACATGTGGATCCTTGTAATCAGTTCCCCCTTTCCAACCCACTCACCCTCCACTCTCCCAGCATCGTCCCTCACACCCTTGGTCCTGAAGGTATCATCCACCCTGGATTCCCTGTACCTCCAACCCTCATATGCACCAGTGTACAGCCTCTGTCCTATCCAGCCCTGCAAGGTAGAATTCGGATCATGGTAGTTGGGGGGAGGAATCTCTTGTGGTTTTAAACCTTTCAAAAAAATAATTTTATCCTCTTATTTTTTCCGGATTCATTTATTTCTACCTTTATCTTTATTATTTCTTTTGTTCTGGTGATTGAAGGATTGCTTTTGTGCTCTGTTCTAATTGTAGATGATGCTGAGTTAAAGTGTTGATTTGGTGCTTCTATTATTTTTAAATGTGTGCAGTTACTGGTGTGCATTTCCCTCCTACTTAAGTACGACTGGGTAATAGATCACATAAGGAGTCAAATTAAGAAATTCTTTGAAAAAATGAGAACAATAACACGTCCTACCAAGACCTTGTGACTGAGAAAAATCAGTTATTTAAGGGAGATTTCCATCAACTCACCCATGAAAAAATAAGAGAAATCTAAAATCAATACCTTAATACAAAATCTCCAACAACTAGAACAAGAGCAACCACATAAGCCATATAGCAAAAGAGGAAAAGAAATCATAAAGATTAGAGCAGACATAAAAGACTTATAAAAGAGAAAAAGGGTAAAATATTTAAAATTCAAGTAGTTTTTTTTAAAGGATTGGAAAAAATAACAAACCACTAACAAATTTAAACTGATAAGAATTGAGATGACACTTGAACTCAGCCAAAAGGCCGAGAAGCATTGCCATTAACAAACTTAATGAAGGAAAGGAAAGTGAAGATGCAGATATCTAGAATTGGGGATGAAAAGGGTGATATCCCAACAGTTCAAAAAGAAATAAAAAGAATATTATTCTGGAAAAGGTCGTCTAATCAATTTGATAATCTAGGAATGTAGCACCTTCTCAAATTGACTCAGACAGGTGTAGAACACCTCAAAAGACTCAGCGCCAAAGAACTAGTGAAGGTGATCAAGACACTCCCAGCCAAAAAGAAACAAATATTGAGGTAAGAATAGACTTGATACTAAAAACTGGCAAAGATCTCACACACGCAAAAATCAGAAAAATATAGATCAAAATTCTTCATGACTGTAGAAGTAAAAAGTATTAACAAAGTTCTGGCCAATAAAATCTGACAACATTTTTCACAAGATAATTCTTATTACCACGTTAGTTTTATAACAGGGATGTAAGGGTGGGTCAACATTAGAACATAATCTAAAAAAATCCACTACATACAGAAGGTAAAACTAGATGCAAAATAAGTATTTAACAATATCAATAACAATTTCTAATAAAAACACTCAATAAATTAGGAATAGAAATAAAATCCCTCAACAAACTCAAGCCTACATAGGAAAAATCAATGCCCTATACCACACCTTCTGTGAAAAATATTTAAGCATTTCTCCTATAAATGGGAAGTAGACAAGGATGCCCGTTACCACCACTCTTAATCAAAAGCTCATTGGAAGCCTTAGCCAGAACAATTAGACAACAAAAAGAGTTCCAGGGAATACAACTGAGCAAAGAAGTGAAATTCTTGATATTTGCAGATGATATGATTTTATAGAGAGAGAACACCAAGGACTCCACAGAAAGACTATTGGAAACAATTGAGGGACATAGTAAAGTGACAGGATAGAAGATTCACAAGGGGGAAGTCAATCAGATTCTTTTATACCAGCAAAGAGAGCTTTGAAAAAGACATTAAGAAACAATACCATTTGTAATAGCTACATAAAAGATGAACTAAGTAGAAAATTAACCTAACCAAAGAAGCAAAATGCCTGTACAAAGAAAACTACAGAACATTATTTCAAGAAATTAAAAGACCTACACAAGTGGAACAATAGCCCACGTTTATAGATAGAACGATTTAATATTGTAAAAGTATCAATGTTATTTAAATTCTAAAATACTACCTAACACAATAGAAATGCAACATAAATACAAATACCAACTCTATTCTTTAAAAAAAATGGAAAACTAACTACCAGCGTCAAATGGAGAGGGAAGAGGCCAGGCTATGTAAAGAACTTCTCAAAAAGGTGAACAAAGTTGGAGGGATTGTTGTCCTTGACCTCAAATACTGTTACACAGGTATAGTAGTTAAAGCACCCTGGCACTGTTAGAATGATTGATGCATCAACCAATGAAACAGAACAGAAAACCCAAAATAACAATACTCCCCTTGGGTAGCTGATTTACAACAAAAGATAAAATATATATTAAATAGGAAAGGGACATCATCTTAAACAAATGGTGCTAGAAAAATTGTATCCACATTTGCAGAAGAATGAAACAGGATCAATAGCACACCCCAGGCAAAAAAGGAACAGATTATGGATTAGAGACTTAATGTAAACCCCAGAGTTATCAAAATAATAAATGAGAAAATTGGGTCAAAATTAAGGGTATACACAGACTACCAAATATAATAAATTAAGCAAACAGTGGAAGATATATGACTAGGGTCCATTAAAAAGAAAACATTTATGCACATCAAAAAACTTCATCAAAAGAATAGCAGTCTTTAGCAATGACACAATAAAAGGGACTAATTACTAAAATATAAGGAATTCAGCAATACCTCATGAAGAAAATAAAACACAAATAATCCAATAAGAAGTGGGCAAAGGCCTGGAATAGACTATTCACAAAAGGGACACACTAATGGCTAAGAAACACGAGAGGAAATGCTCATAATCACTAGCTGTCTGGGAGATGCAAATTAAAACAACGATGAAATATCATGATACACCTACAATGATAGCCCAATCCAAAGAGAGAGAGAGCATGAGAGTGAAAGGAAAAGAGAGCAAATGTGTGTGTGTGTGTGTGTGTGTGAAAGAGAGCGAGCGAGAGAGAAGTGCAAATACTGGACAGGGTGCAGAAAGATTAGAACTTCTACACACCACTAGTGGATTTGTAAATATATTCCACCATTGTGGAAAGCTTTATGGTGTAACCTAAAACAATTGGGAATAGACACATAACCTTAAATAAATAAGAGATAGAACTAATTATATATATATATATATATATATATATATATATATATATATATCCATGTTAATTATTCATTTCAACACAGTTCACAATAGTAAGAAGTTGGAAACAGCCTAAATGTCTATCAGTATAATATATACACACCATGTAATACTATGCATGTGGGGGTGGGGGTGGGGGGAACAGAGACGAAACATTGTAACACCTCATGACATGGATAGACCTGGACATCATTATGTAAAGTAATTTTCCATTTACAAATGGACAAATACAGTATGAGTCCATCAAGATGGAAGCAGGCTTCTGCTTCCAAACCATGCAGTCTTCTAATCTGGTCCAAACCAAGGAGGTAGAGAGCCTGCCTAGCATCCATAAACCTTAAGTCATCTCATTTTTGTTTTCATCTTAAAATTCACTTCAGATAGGGAACCTCACCCAGGCTCTGGTCAGTTATGCAAGATAAGGGGGTGGAGAGAGAAGACCACTCAGCTTTTGTCATACAAAATTGTGCTAATGTTACCTCAAAGCAACAAACACACCCACCAGAGTGACAGGCAAACTTTACTGGAAATTCAGGTGAAAATGAGGGAAGGGGGCCTGTATGTCTTCAAGGAGGTGATGACATTTCTATTGGTGGTTAAATGGGGAGGAACAACCTCTCATAGGGAAAAAAAAATCCATCACTTAACAATACTTACCTATTTTCTACTTCAGCCTAGGGAACCAGAGTGTGTTACAAACTCCTGAGAGTTTAGATTCTGTTCTTTTTGATTCACCCAGTGTCCTTCATAGGCCACTCCACCCACTGGACTGGACTATACCGCACCCCACCTGAAGTCTTTGGACTTAAGGCAGAAACTCCCAAGTGTGAGAAGCAGGTGACTGCTGTCCACAGACATAAATAATCCATAGATACAGGAATGGATTTAGGCTCCCATTTATTTCTAACCCAATATTAGAGCAAGTAATTCTTAGGTCATGTCCTTGCTTGGTGCTCACCCTAATGAAGAGATAATTGAAGATAAGGGTGCTGTATACCAGTGTGGTGAAGAAACTAGATGGTGCCCAGCTATCGGGAAGAAAAACCTCTGGTGTCTTAAAGGCATGTATTCAACAAGCAGCCATCAAAGTGGGGCATCAGCTAAATCCTCATGTGAGAAGCACACAGGCCTGTGAGATGTAAGGATTATAAATAACAAAAATCCAAATCCAAAGGGAGGAAAAGTATGAGAGCTTAAATTGTGAACATCTGGTTTTCAGAATGCTATGAATGACAGCAGAAGCCCAAAATGCATGTGCAGGGTCCCTACATGGACTAGTTCTCTGATGAATGACCTCTGACCATAATCGAGGGGTAGGAATAGCCTTTTTATCAGACAGAAGGCACTGTAAAGTCAATTTTGGGAGATGTAGTTAAGTTAAAATATAGTATCTTGTCATTTGAACTTGATTTTAACTCATTTTAAAGTCACTTTAGTTAAAAATAAAAAGTACAGGGGAAATTCATGTTGATTAAGTCTCTGGTGAATTCCCTCTGACCATAGAGTAGGGACGTGATTAACCTTGCTCTCATGCAGTGAATTGGAAAGTAGATTATTGAAGATGTAGTTAGATTAAAATGCAGTACCTTTTAATTTAATCCTCCTTTTGACCAATTTTAAATTTGTTCTAGTTTTTAATATTGTCTGCTTTTAAAAAAATATTGTTCTGTTTTATTTATATTTTGTATATTTTTCTTTATATGAAATCCAGAATAAGTAAATCTTTAGAGATGTAACTGAATTTTTGGTTTCTTGGGGCATTGGCAGGGGATGTGGAGGGGAACTGGGAGCCAATAACAATGAATACAAGAAAAAGAACATGTTCTAAAGTTATTGTAGATTGTACGATTCTTTTTAATATAATTGAATTATATACCAACCAAATTTTAAAAAAGATGTACTTGAAGTGTAATTTCATCTGTGATAGAATAATATCTATAAGCTTATGAAGAAGTACAATTTGCACACTTGTTATTCAAATTTCTGCTTTAAGCTATAAAGCTGATGATGAAGACATTGAAGAATTCTACAAACTTCTTCAATATGAAACAGATCAAACATACAGGAAAGATTCACCAGTAATGATTGGTGACTAGAATGTGAAAGAGGGAAGCAGGGACAAAAATTCGGTACCTGAAAAATATGGCTTTGGTAAGAGAAATGAAACTGGGATTGTAGGATAGAACTTTATAAGATCAACAACTCCATTGCTAAAACCCTTTTGCAGCCACATAAACATTGACTATACACATGGGACTTTCTACATGGAAAACAGAGGTATCAACCTGACTACATCTGTGGCAAAACTGATGCAGAAAACCAATATCAGAAGGTGAAAACAAGGTCAATAGCTGGCAGGGGAACAGACTATCATTTGCTCATATTCAAATTCAGATTGAAGCTGAATGAAAATAAATCCACCACGCAAGAGCCCCAATACAAGCTTGATGGTATCCCATTTGAATTTAGAAAGCATCTCAAGAACACAGATCTGACACATTGAACACTAGTTACAGAACTCTTGGTCAGTGGTGGTATGACATTAGTAACACCACCTATCCAGGCAGCAAAAGGTCATTACAAAAAAAAATTTTTTTAAAGGCCAAAACGGATATCCGAAGTGACTCTGAAATTTTCTCTTAAAAGTAGTGAAGCTAAAGCAAATGGAAAAAACGATGAAGTAAAAGACTCGAATAGAAATTTTCAAGGGGCAGCTTGTAAAGGCAAATTAGAATATTAAAATGTAATGTGCACCAACCTGGAGTCCAAAAGCCCAAAAGGAATAACACGCTCAACTTATTCCAAACATAAAGAACTGAAGAAAAAAATTCAAATTTTCAGTTGCATTTTCGAAGGACTACATATGGGAAGAGTATCCCACAGTACAGAAAGCATCAAAATAATATAGAAAAAATTGGCAAAGCCACAGGAAAAAAATAATTGGTAGAAATGTAAGCATTTCCAGAAATAGTGAATGATCAAAAGTTGAGAAAATTTAGGGGAAATTTCTAAGATTCACTGAAGGCATTAATGAAATACGTGACTTCCCAAAATTGACTGTCAACTAAAATGTTTCAACAAGCTGGTGGAGGCCTGGAAGCATAACACAAATGATGCCAAGAAAATATGAAGACTGTTATCTGGCCACCTGACTGGAGGAAGTCCACATTTGTGCTCATTGCAAAGAAAAAGGACCCAACAGAATGCAGAAGTTATTGCATTTCATTAATATCACATTCAAATATTAATTTGGCTGAATTGAAGAACATTTTCAGCAGTACACCAACAGAGGATTATCAGAAGTTTAGCCAGATTCAGATTAAAAAAAAAAAACCTTCAATGAATGATGCCGTTGTATTTGGCTAAAAGGTGAGGATACCAGAAAAATGTTCACTTACATTTTGTTGACTCTCCAAAAGCATTAAACTATGTAGAGCACCAGCAATTTATGGATACCCTTGAGTAGCAAGAATCCCAGAACAGATAACTGTGCTTGGGTAGACATGAGTCATTAGGCAATTGTGTGAACAGAACAAGACTTCAACCTTTATTCTGAATTACAGCCCAATGTAAAGAAAGCCCAATACTTACAAGTGAATCAACATACATCATAATTCACATAGGAAAGACTGCAGCTTTCAAATATTTCATTTTATTTGGATTGATAATTGATGCTTATGAAAGCAACAGCCGAGAAATGATGTATTGCATTAGGCAAATTTGCACAGGATGTTTTCAAAATGTTAAAGAACAAAACTGTCACTTGTGGACTTAGATGTGCCTAACCCAACACATGACATTTTCGGTTTCTTCATAGTCATGTGAATGCTGGACAAGAAATACAAAAGATCATATAATAATTTATTCATTTGAATTATGGTATTGTAAAAGAATATTGAAAGTACAAAGGATTACCAGAAGAACAAACAATTCTGTCTGGGAAGTACAGCTAGAATAGGCCTTAAAAACAAAGATCATGAAAGTTAATCTTAAGTACTTTACACATATTATTAAGAGAGGCGTGTCCTTGAAAAGGGACACTGTGCTTGGTTAACAAGAGGCTAATCTAAATAAAGGAAGACACTCAAAGAAATGGATTGAGCCACAGTCTGCAACAGTAGCCTCAAGCATAACAACTACCTGTTGCCAGGCAGTGTTTGGTTCCTGTGATGATGAGCTTTTGTATCAACTTGAGACACCTGTAAGCTAATATGGGTGAGAGCCTGATAATATCTCCTTGAAGTTATGGTCTACTAAAAAGAGATTCTTTAAATTGTTTGGAGGAAAGCCTCCCTTTCTTTTTCTTTTTAAAAAAAATCATTTTATTAGGGTCTCATACGACTCTTATTACAATCCATACATACATCAATGGTGGAAAGCGCATTTGTACATGCATTGCCCTCATCGTTCTCAAAACATTAGCTCTACACTTAAGCTCCTGGTATCAGGTGTTCATTTTCCCCTCCCTCTCTTTTCCCCCTCCCTTGTGAACACTTGATAATTTATAAATTATTATTTTGTCATATCTTGCCCTGTCCAACGTCTCCCTTCACCTTTACCCACTTTTCTGTTATCCATCCCCCAGGGAGGAAGTTATATGTAGATCCCTGTAATTGGTTCCCCCTTTCTACCCCACCCTCCCTCCCTTTCTTACCCTTGTCTTTTCTCCTTCTGGGGCCTTCTATCCATGTGGTCTAATGACCAATGGAGCCCTGAAATGTTCCTGCTGATCTTGGATCCCCAAGACTGTGCACCTACCAAAGGAGATCTTCCACTTTACCACTTTGCCTTCCTGCTTCATGAGTTTCAAGTAACTTCCAGCTACCATCTGACCTATGACTGAGCTGGACTCTGGGATGTTATCTCTTTTATATAAAGTTCTTTCTTCTGCACATGAGTGTCACTGGTTTTCTTTCTCCAGAAAATTAAGCCTGATATGCATGGATGGATGGATAGATAGATAAATAGATAGATTGTAGATGATTTAGATGTAAATAGTGAAAGAGATGATATAGATGATACAGATATCTTGTTCATTAAGTTGCTATAAGGCATAATGGATTTAAAGCACCTAACAAAAGTATAACAAGTGTGGAACCACAGAGATTTTAAGATACACAGTACAGCTCACAAAGAAGATTAAATTAATAAAAACTTAGGACATTATTTACATGTGCAAATATACATATGAACATAAATATAAAGTCACAAAACATGCATTTCTAATACACATAAAAATAAAGTAGGTCCTTAAATACACTTAAAATTTTAGAGGAAAATATGAGTTTTGAAAATTAATCTCTAACTTCTTTTCCTCTATACATTGACTCCTAAAATACTGTAATTTAGGAATGGATAATTTGGGGAAATATTTGTCACAGGGTTTGTTTTTAAATACACATGATCTATTTTGAATATGCGTTATATGTGTCTTGGATTTTTATATCTGACCTTGGTGATAATAAAAGGAAACCCTATAACACAATTGTTAAGTGCCAGGTTGTTAAATAAAGGTTGTCTGTTTAAATCTGCACAACAGCTCCAAGGAGAGAGATTTGATGTTGTGAATTGAATTATGACACCACTCCCCATATTTGTACCATATAGCCTAATCACTAAGCTTATGATTATACTGTCATTTGAGAGTGGGAGGCAATTAGTATAGGATACATATAAATTCACTATTTTTAAAATATAAAGAGATTAAACAAGGAAACAAAGGAAATCAAAAAAGGGAGAAGACGCTTGTCAAGCCACGCAAAGATCCCCCAAGAGCAGAAGCTCAGAAAAGATAAAGACCTTTTGCCAGGGTCAACACAGAGAAATAGCCTTCTTTTAAAACCAACACCCTGAATTGACACTTCTTAACCTAATAAATAGTGAGTGATATAGTTAAAGTTAATTGTGCCAACCTGGCTGATAAACACATGTGTAGTTAACAGAAAGTCAGAGAAATAAATGGCTCAGTGAGTCTCACCTTTCTAGTTCTTGGGTCTCTTGCTTTCTGATGGTCAGACCAGGGTGCAGCTGCCTTAGCCAGTTCCCTGTTTCAGCTGACAAGGCTCACTTCCTGCAAGACATTCCTGAGGAGGAGCCACATGGACCTACTCCGATGCAGCCCTGGGTGCTGGAGCAGCCGTGTGGAGACCCCTGCCAGCGCTGAGATACTTACCACATTCACTGATTCACCTTTCCTCCTGCAGTCGGCATCATTGTGTCTGTTTTGTGAGATGGAGGAGGATTTTGTGGACTGGTGTTGGAAATATGGGTTAATGTTGTAGTTGTGGGCTTGGGAAGCACTGGGTTGGGATGTTTTCTTGATGTGCCCTTACCCTTTATATAAAACTCCCTCTTATATATATATAAGTTTCTGTGGATTTGTTTTTCTAATATACCCAAACTAACATAGTGAGAAACTGATTTCTTTTTGCAAAAAGACATAAACTTGTGTTATTTCTGTCCTTTTTGTTTTTCTATAAATCATTTTATTAGAGACTGTTACAGCTCTTATAAAAATCCATACATCGATTGTATCAAGTACATTTGTATGTATGTTACCATCATCATTTTCAAAGCCTTTTTCTTTCTACTTGAGTTCTTGGTATCAGCTTCTCTTTTTTCCCTCCCTTTGCAACCCTCCCACCCCTGTGAAACCTTGATGAATTATGAATTATCATTATTTTCATATCTTACACTATTTTCTGTCTCCGTTCACCCAATTTTCTGTTGTTCATCCCCCTGGAGGGGGGTGTTATACATAAATCATTGTGATAGTTTCCCCCATTCTGCCCCTTCTCCCTCCAGTTTCCCCCTACCATCATAGTAACAGTATTACCATTACTGTTCCTCAGGGGGTTATCTTTCCTGGCTTCTCTGTGTCTAGAGCTCTTATTTGTACCAGTGTACATGCTCTAGTTTAGCTGGATTAGTAAGGTAGAACTGGGGTCATGATAGTGGGGGGAAGAAGCAATAAGGAACAAGAGGAATGGTGTGTGTTTCATCGGTGCTATACTGCACCCTGAGTGACTCATCCCTTCCTTGTGACTCTTCTGTGAGGGGATGTCCAACTCTCTAAAGATAGGCTTTGGGTCTCCAATCCCTCTCATTCGCATAGATTTTTGGGGGGGGGGGTCTTCTGAGGCCTGATACCTAATACCAGCAACACTTTGTGATCACACAGGCTGGTGTGCTTCTTTCATGTGGGCTTTGTTGTTTCCTCGCTAGATGGTTGCTTGTTTAACTTCAAGCCATTAAGACCTCAGACGCTATGTCTTCTAATACCCGTGCACCATCAGTATGAGTCACCACATTTGCTTATGTACCAATTTGATCATGTCAGGACAGTGAGCATGACAGAATGCCAGGTTACTAGAACAAAATATTCTTGCATTGAGGGATGTCTTGAGTAAAGATCCAATGTCCAGCTGCTACCTTGATATTTAATATGTAAATATATGTCCATATACATATATCCCTATCATTGTATATTACTATATCTGCATATATACATGCCTATATTTATACCTCTTTAAATGTTTGTTTTCCTCCTAGTTCTTTGCTCTGTTTTCTTTTACTTTCCTCCTTTCCCACTATCATGTTTGACCTTCATTTGGCTCTCAGTAATTCCTCTTGGCTACATTGCACTTGATCAACTCCTACAAGGCATTCAAACCCTCCTTGACATTGATTTTAGATCTCGTGTTGTTCCCTTGTCCTTGCTTTGTTTGGGGTTGGTTTTCGGGGGGGGGGCTCCCTACCCCTTTCCACCACCTCCCTCCTCTCCCCTGTACCCTGGAACTGTTGGCACCATTGTTTTCTCCTCGGGATTTTTTATCTTGTCTATCTTTTATAGCGGGACATGATAAAGAAAAGAAGAAGAAGGGTCTATTAATAGTTCCAGGTTTGTCTGCTGAGTCTTATGTATGTTTTCAGATAGTCTGATGAGGTGACAAGCCCTGCCCTCCAAGTCTGAAAGCTATTTTGGGGATTCCTTAGAGACTCCGTTGCTAAGCTCCCCTTGCTGCTCTTTCTTGTTTCTCCAGCACCACTATTCAAATGCATTGATTCTTGTTCAGTCTCCTTATTGAATATCCAGCTTTCACAGGCATATAATGCAATGGAGAATACCATGGTTTGGTCAGGTGCACTTTAGTCCTCAAAGTAACATCCTTGCTCTTCAATACTCTAAAGAGGTTTGTGTAGCAAATTTACTTAATGCATTGTGTTAGTCTGGGTAGACTAGAGAAACAAATCCATGGATCCACATATGTGTTTAAGAGAGAGCTTTATATACAAGAGCAATGGAATATTGAGAAAATATCCCGGCCCAGTCCAGATCAAGTCCATAAGTACGATATTAGCCCATATTTCTGATATCAATCTATAAAGTTCTCTTCAGACTCACGAAACACATGCAATGACGCTGAATGCAGAAGATCACAGGCCAGTGGGTAGAAAGTCTTTGGGTCCAGTGGTGTTGTAAGCATCTCAGTGCTGGCAGGGGTCTCTCTGTGGCTTCTCCAGCTTCCAAGGACTAGTTGGGTCCATGTGGCTTGTCTTCTGCAATGTCTCCCAGGGAGTAGCTGAGAAAGTGTCTTCTGCCTCCAAGGAGGAAGTACCAGATATCCCAGAATTCTCAGAAGAAGGCTATTCCTACACAAATCTCATTGGCTATCTCCAGATTGACAGCCTAGACTCCACCCCTACACTCTTAATCCTTAGATTGACCCCAGATTAGGTGACTACCACATGCACTATGTCTTTTGCTCTTTTGACTGCTTCATTGATTACGTATGGTCTGTTCCACAGTCAGTCCCTTGTCCAGTTTTAGCTACTAGGGCTCAAAAAGCCAAAAGATTCTTGTAAAGAAAGAAAAAAAAATGGAGGATGCAGGATAATATTTCTACACAGCTACAGAAATGAGGACAGCATGGGACTGACCTAAACATAGACATATCAACTAATTAAATACAGTTGAAACTCCACAAATATATACTTGTATTTATGGTCTATAGAGTTTTTGAGAGTATCAAGACAATTCAATGATGAAAGAATGATATTTTCAACAAATGGTCCTGAAACAACTGTATTTCTCCATGGAAATGAATGAATTTTCACCCCTACCTCATACCATAAACAAAATTATGTCAACATGGACTAAACTCTTCATATAAGAACTAAAATTATGAAACACTTGGAATAAAGGTAAGAAAAACTATTATGGCCTTAGCTTATGCAGTTTGTATGTGTTTTTTAAATATATGACCTCAGTAGCAGAAGCAAATAAAAAAAAGGAAAAACAAAATTCTACACTTCTATTTTGACACACATAGGGTTGTCATGAGTTAAAATTAACTTGATGGCAATTATCTGGTGTCTATTTTCTAAATAAATTACATCTCATATTTATGAGTTGGAAGACTTACTGTGATTAAGTCCTCTAATGGAGCTACAGTTTTAATATTTTTGCAGGAAATGGAAATCATATGAAATGCATAGGACCCAGACTTCAAAATACCCCAGTAAAGAAAGAACAAATTTGGTAGACTAAGTATAATACTTCTACATCTCTACAGGATTCAAGGCAAAATGACAAATGCTACTATGAAAATTCATGTACAAAGTGGGTGGATCGGGGAGTGGGTGGGTGGGTGGATGGATGGATGGATGGATGAATGGATTGGTAGACATATATGTGCATATATTGATACATACAATTGCTGGATCATATAATAACTCTGTGTTTAACTATTTGAGAATTTCCTATTATTTGGCTTCCAAAGTCAGTGTGAAATATGAGGATTTTAAATTTTCATATCTTAACAAACACTTCATAAGCACTTGTTATTGTTACATTTTTATTAGAGGAAGTTTAATTAGTGCTACTGACTGAAATATCCTCAAATTGAGCCCACAACTAGGAGAAAATTGTGACAGTCTAATTACATAAAGATTTAAACTTTTCCAACCCTATGATGTTTTTGATGAGAAATCAGCTGTTTGTTGATAAATCTTGTTGCTTTTAATATTTTTATATGTCTTGTTTTCATCCCTGTGAAAAATTATTTTCAACAGTTTGAATATAATATGTTTCAGTATTGATGTCTTTGCATTTATACCAGTTGCAGTTTCTTGCATTTCTTGAATGTGTAGATTTATGTTTTTCATTCAATTCTTGTTTTAGTTTATTTTTTCAATTTTTTTCTCTTTATTTCTGTCCTTTTTTTCTATGATATGTGGATGTTAGTAAGATTCATTATTTCCATAGATCCTTAAAGCTTTATTCACTTTGTTTTTTTTTTTCCTTTGTGTTCCTTAGTGCCAATTAACTTAGATCCGAGTTCATTGAAGGGGCCCGGGTAGTGTAGTGGTTTATGTTAGGCTATTAACCCTAAGCTTGGCAGTTCAAACCCACTAGCCACTCCTCAGAATATACCCAAAGGATAGCATTGTTACAAGTCAGAATTGACTCAAAGACAATGTGTTTGGTTTTAGTTTTGAGTTCACAAATTCTTTCTCCTTCTTTATCAAATCTTCTATTGAGCCAAGTTAGTGACTTTTAATTTTCAATTATTATATTTTTCTTTATTAATTATTATACTTTTCAAATTTAGAATTTCTATTTGGTTCTTTTAAAAATAATTTAGATAATTTTATTAACATTGTCCTTATAAAGTTCATTGAAAAAATCTATTTTCAATTTTATTTCCACGAGCTTTTTGAAGTACCCTTGTATCTTTCTTGTGGGTTTCCTTTATTCCTTAGAAGGTTTCTTATTCCTTTGTATATATTTAAGACAGCCAGTTGAAAATATTTGTTGAGCAAATCCATTTTCTGGATTTCCTTGGGAAAAACGGACTGTGTTTTTCCTGTGTGTAGGCCATCCTTTGTTGTTATTGACATGTCTCAGAAGATTTTTTAAAATCTGCCATTCTAAATAACATAATGTGACAACTCTGCAAACCAGGTTATTATTCCTATCCATAGTTTGTCGTTATTGAAAAGAAAATTGTAGAAAGAAGTACTTACTGCAGTCTTTCTTTTTAGTAAAATACTTTTAGTTTCCTTGCACTTCAGGATTGGCTGTTGCTTGCTTCCTTGCAAGGACCCAAGTAGAAACACTGCTTCAGTCTCACTTGACAATTTACATTTTCTATTCCATTTCTTCATCATAGAGCTGTTTCTAAAGGAAGTATGTGTGGCTATGTTGCATTGTTTTTTAAACATTTTCTATATTATCAATATACTTTTAGTGTATTCTACTGCAATCTAGATGCTGCATTCACATGGTAAGTCAGCAGTTCGAAACCACCAGCAACTCTGCAGGTGAGAGATTGGGCTTTCTCCTTAAGTAAAGTCACAGTCTCAGAAACGCACGGTGGGTCGCTGTCAGTCACCACTGACTTGATGGCAGTGAGTTTGGAGTTTGTTTACATTGCTCATGTTGAAACTCTCCAGAGCATTTTTACCAAAATATTACTGTGACTTTACAATTTTGAAAGTTTAAGCAATGTGTAATTTTTTTAATAAAAAATTTAACTTTAACTGACTTTTGGCATATGGATCCAAGTAAATCAAGGTAAAAGTATTTTTTTGCTTACTGCTCTACTACTTTTTATTGTCTAACTCTAGTAATATTTTCTCTATAATTTCAGTGAACTTTTTCTAATTCTATTTTATTCACATGTACATTGATGCCCTCTACCCCACCCCCAGGTTTATGGTTTGTCATTGACATGGACACTGTGCTGCAATAGTTGTGAGAAATATTGGTGAGGATGGTACTGGACTGGGCAGTGTTTGTGCTGTTGTGGTGTCTTTATGAGGGGGGCCAACTTTACAGTGCCTAGCATCAACACCAATTGCTCTAGGAAACATAAAGCATCTGATGTTCTATGTTAGCATTGTACTTTAAGAACTTTTCCCTCAGTGTTATATGAACCTTTACAGTACTTTTCTGACTACATTATGGGAACGTCTCTCGGATCTTAATTCTTCCCTAAACTTGGAGACTAGGTATGTGCATTGCAGAGGCAATGTTGAATATGAGCTTACTTATATGAAATGGAAATGCTTATTTGTGTTTAAAAGAAAATAACTTACTAAAGAGCCATTACCATTGGATGGAATCATTTTGGTATAGTACACATGGCTACCAGTAAACAATATACATTCTATGAATGATCTGTGACCTACATGGATTATTTCTACTTTGATTACGTGTACTATACCAAGGAATCATGACAAAACTCTTTTCGTAAATTGAACCAATCCAAGTGACCAGTCAGTGCTACTAATTCTCGAGTAAAACCTCTAATTACATAAAGAAGACAACACAATGCTAGAAAGAACATGCTTTTTTAAAAGCAAAATTACCAGCTCAAATTTTCTGAAAATGCCTATGAAGTGTTCAGAGAGCTACTTCTTTGCCTGGGCTAACATATATTTTCTCCAAAAAATGAGATACCTGCATGTTTAGCCAATCAGATAGCTGCTTAGTTCAAATCCTAAGGTGCTTTAAAATTCATAAATAGTACTAATCACTTCCATTTCAGTATTGATATTGAAGGCCCTCTTTGTGCCAGAAAACATGTAATGCATGTGTGATTTATCTGTGGAAATCTGTTTGCATAATGAGAAATATTCCTCTATTTTAAGTTCATCGTATTTGAGAGGTTTAGAGTAGATCTGAATAAAGGCAGACAGACATGACACTGGAGCTGGAAGAAATGCCCACCTTTCTGGTTAATCTCACGGGTGGCTTGTGAGAGAGGCATGAAATGATTGTTCTGAATTGTTCCCATTTTAATTAATGCTCATAAGTAAAATTCTTATGAACATTCTGCAAAGTTTAAATGTTTGATGCTAAATTAATTTGTGCATTTTGGGGAAATTTCATAAATATTCCTAAATGAGCACTAAACTTAAGTATCTGATGAAGCAAAGACATGCTAGATAAGTGTACTATATTTTAAATTTAAATAACCCACTTCACACAATACTGATCTACTCTAGCAGTGACAAATGGTTCCCTGTATTGAAAATTTTCTGTTCAGAAATATACATAATCTTTTAAAAATCACACTTTTATCATTGTTCTTCACATGTATGCCCTACTATACACTATTACTTGATTACATTTATGTTCATTTCAAATGCCAGGTCTAATTGCAGCTGTCATATTATTTAATAGATATATAGTCTGGCATTTGTATAAATTATCATGATTTCTCACAAACATAACTGTCAAAAGCAATTTTGTATTTCTTTGAATTTTGTTTGTTTGTTGTTAATAACTATCCATTCAAATTTATTTTGAAAACTGCTGGCCACATTTATTTGGGTTTTCAACAACAATAATAATCAATGCATTTTCCCCACTTGCTCTGAGAGACGCTTTGCCTTCTGAAGAGGTGGGGCTCTGAAATATTCACCCCTGCTCACGTAGGTTACAAATGTTCCTTTTGAAAGTGCCCTAGCTGTGTCTTATCTAAGGCAAATAAAGGAAATGATTATGTAAAAGATCTGCAGAGAACACATCAAAGGGTAACTTGAGAAGACAAAATATTGCAATGAATGTACAAAGACCTGGAGTTAAAGAGCTAAAAAGGAAGAATATGTTTAGCATATCTTTAATTGAAAGAACTGTCAAAAAAACATCTAAGCCTTGCATTGTGGGAAAAAAATATTGAAAGAGACAAAAAACACCCAAAAAAGATGTAAGGCATTCAGAGTCACTATACCAAAAACCAATGGTCAATATTCAACCTTTGCAAGAGATAATTTATGTTAGCTTCACTAAGGAATTAGTGAAAAACAAAGCTCCAGGAATTAATGAAGTACCAACTGAAATGGTTCATCAAGCTGATGTAGTATTTTAGATACTCAGTTATCTATGTCAAAAATTTGTAATAGAGACACTTGATTAACAGGCTGCTAGAGATACATAATTCTTCCCATTCTATACACAGGTGACCCAACAGGATGTAAAACTTAATTTAAAAAATTAAATAATATTACATGAAAGTAAAATTTTGCTGAACATCAGTCAAAAATGGTTGCAGCAGCAGTAGATCAAGAGAGATCTGCCAGAAACTCAAGCTGTAATCAGAGTGGATGTAGCTCCAGAGATATATCATTACTGAGGCCAGAAGAAATGACAGAAAACAGAAAATAACAGATAGATATTTATTTGTTTTATTGACTATGAAAGGATTTAGGCTGTGTGGATTATAACAAAGTTTGAATAAAATTGATAAGTGGGAATTTGGGAACACTTCATTGTGCTCACGGAGGACCTAACTGGTACATGGACCAAGTGGTGCTTATTTGAACAGAACCAGGGAATACTGCCTGTTTTAAAGTCAGGTGTGCATCAGGTTATATCTTTTCACCATAATTATTCAATCTGTATGCTGAAACCATCATCTGAGAAGCTGTACCATTTGAAGGAGAATGAAGCATTAAGATGGGAAAGAGCTTATTAACAATATGTGATATTCAGATACCATATTACTAGATGAAGAATATTGAATGCAGTGGGGGCTGCCAGAGGAACACACAGTACACAGTAAAAGTCAGAAACAAGGAATCCAGGGCTTTACCTCACACTATTTGCACATGTAATCATGAGAGAACAGCTCTTGGAATAGGACACTATTCTCCATCAAGTAGAGGGTGAGTGAAACAGGAAGACCCCAAGGAGATAGATTGTTACAGTAAATGCAACACAAACAATTGTGAGGATTGGACAGGACCGGGCAGTGTTGCTGTTTTCCTTTGATGGAACCAACTTGGCAGCACATAACAAAACCACCAACAGATTGTTCTATATCTTAGTTGGCAAAACAAAACAAAAGACACGAAATTTATGAAAATAGATTCAAAACTTGCTAGAGGTAATACAATGAGTTGAGGAAGAAGTGGAACACAAATCTAATTATAACTTTTTAAAATCATTATATTGGGGCCACACACTACTCTTATCACAATTGATACATACATCCATTATGTGTCAAGCACATTTGGACATTCATTGCCCTCATCATTCTCAAAATATTTGCTTTCTACTTGAGCCCTTGGTATCAGCTCCTCATATTTCTTCTGCTTCCCTGCCTACCCATGAACCCTTGATAATTTACAACTTATTATTTTGTCATATCTTACACTGTCTGACATCTCCATTTCCCCACTTTTCTGTTGTCTGTCCCCCAGGGATGTGGTTATATGTAGATCCTTGTAATCAGTTTCCCCTTTCTACCCCACCTTCCCTGTACCCTCCTAGTATTACCACTCTCACCACTGTTCCTAAAGGGATCATCTGTCCTGGGTTCTCTGTGTTTCCAGTTCCTTTCTGTACCAGTGTACATTCTCTGGTTTAGCTGGATTTATAAGGTAGAATTGGCATCATGATATGGGGTGGGGGTGGGGCAGGAAGCAATTAAGAACTAGAGAAAGTTGTATGTTTCATGATTATTACGGTACGTGCTGACTGGCTCATCTCCGCCCCATGATCCTTCTGTAAAGGGGATATCCAGTTGCCTACAGATGGGTTTTGGGTCCCCAATATGCAATCCCCTCATTCACAATGATATGATTTTTTTGTACTTTGATGCCTGATACCTGATCTCTTCGACACCTCATGATCACACGGGCTGCTGTGCTTCATCCATGGGGGCTTTGTTGATTCTGAGCTAGAGGGCTGCTTGTTTATCTTCCAGCTTTTAAGACCCTAGACACTATCTCTTTTGATAACAGGGCACCAACAGCTTTCTCACCACCTTTGCTTATCCACACATTTGTTCACAGTGATCATATGGGGAAGGTGAGTACACAATGATATGATTTTTTGTTCTTTGATGCCTGATACCTGATCCCTTCGGCACCTTGTAATCACACTGGCTGGTGAGCTTCTTCCATGTGGGCTTTGTTGCTTCTGAGCTAGATGGTCGTTTGTTTACCTTCAAGCCTTGAAGAGCCCAGATGCTATATCTTTTGATAGCCAGGCTCCATGAGCTTTCTTCACCACCTTTGCTTATGCACACAGTTGTCTTCAGTGATCATTATATCTTTTATTCCACTCTTTATACAAGACTCTCATTTTACCTCTCCCTTGACTTTCTTCCAGTCCTTTCTTAATTATGTAGTGCAAACATTTGAACAAATTCCTTTTTTTATTTTTAATTCACAAATCTTCAATATTCTAGCATTCTGAGCTCACTTTTTAATATCTAAAAAGTTCTCTAGCTTATATTACTTGTCTCACCTAATACATTTAATTCTTAGTCCTCATTCAATTAATAATCCTCACTTTCCATCTCATTTTGCATATGTGTGTATATAAACATTCTCTCTCTCTCTCTCATCCTCTCTCTCTCTCATTCTCTCTCTATCTACTAATTTAGTAGCTCAGTGGATTAAACAGGCTGCTAATTCCAAGGCTGGCACTTCAAACTCACCAGCTAATTTCAGGCAAAAAAAAAGAGATTGTCTGCTTTAGTAAATATTTACAGCCTTTGAAACACTTTATAGGGATATATATGCATATATATGGAATAAACTCAATAGTAATGGGTTTGGTAATAAATTCTATGAATTAATGTATCATATCTCTATATAGATATCTAAAATTTTCCAATGTATGTAATGCAAGCATAGGACCTTAAAGAAATAATTCCTTTATTTTTCTTTCCCACAATCATAATTTTCTTTCCCACATTACTCTAGTAAACTTAAGTCTACATATCTTTGCCTGCCTGGATATAATATATAAAGAGATCATATCTGGACCCTCTCCCACATTATCTCAAAAGTGATCATCTTTATTTCTTTTCATTCCTGAAAATACCACCTAAGTTTTTTACTATAGATTTGAAAATGACATGGAATAACTTTATACCTTAAGGAGAAACAATTTCCAATAGAATAATTGACATAACTTTCCCTAATAATTTATTCCCTAAATAATCTCTTATTAAACACTTTGGGCCTAACTGTCTGTGTGTAATGGGGGTTACTCCTTTTTTATGACTTTTCTCAAGCCTCTTTTGTACTGAAAAAACTATTAAATTCTTGTTTTATTATTTTATTTGTTTCATTTAAGTAACTATTCACTTAACTAGGGTTCACTAAAATTTTTCTACACCAAAAATTTGTTTATACCAAATATAGAACTGGGGGTTATTTGAGATTATACCTTTACTTCATATTGCCTAAATACAATTTTTAGGCTATAGTGAATAAGTGAATGGAGAGAAGTTTTAAAAAGTGCATTCTTTTTCCTGTTGAAAGCATACCCTGTTAGTTTTGGTTGAGTATTTTATATATATTTTATATATATTTTACAGCATGCTGGAATTTTAAGTATTTGCTCTAAGTCAGCCAGCCACAGCAGGACTTCTAAACATACTTAATTCCGAGGCCTTCTCTGAAGCACCAGAGAGATGGCATTTCCTGTATTGATTCTTAAAACCACTGTGTTAGTCTAGATAGATTAGAGATACAAATTCATAGAGACTCATATGGGTATGAGAAAGAAGTTTATATTCAAGAACAATTGAACATTGAGAAAACATCCCAGCCCAGTCCAGATGAAGTCCATAAGCCCAATATTAGCCCATATATCCAATACCAATCTATAAAGTCCTCTTCAGACTCACAAAACACATGAAATGTCCCCAAATACAGGAAGATCACAGGCCAGTGGGGGGTGGGGAGTCTTGTAGATCCAGTGGCTCTGTAAGCATCTCAGCACTGGTAGGGGTCTCCACATGGCTTCTCCAGCTTCAGAGGTCTGGCACCATTTGCCTCTCTCCATATGTATTCTCCACAAGGATATCTCACAGAGAAAGAGTGCCTACCTCTTCCAAGGAGAAATTACAGATGTTCCCAGAATCCTCAGGAGAAGACCAGGCCCACGCAGAGGCCTCATTGGCTATATCCTGATTGACAGACTAGACACCGCCCCTTCACTCTTAATCCTCTCAAATCCCAAATTGACACCACATCACTAACTACCACAACCACATAAATCCAACATATTCTGTTATCACAATATTCATTAGCATCATACATAGTTGATTTTGTTAGCCAAACTGGACTTGCATTACTAAGTGTATAGACACATATCATTCATTTAGCCTAAAGAATGGCCCATGTCAAGATTTGTAGAGGTTTACTGGTAAGGTACTACCTTACCCAATAATTTATATCAAAGAACAAAAAAGCAGAAAAAAACCAATCCTGGCAAGGGTGCAGAGAGATCAGAAGCCTCCTACACTACCGGGAATGTAAAAGAGCACAGCCTCTGGATAGTGGCATGGCAATTCTTCAGACGATTGGGAATGACTGGACCATATGACCCAGCAGTCGAACTGCTGGGTCTACACCATACATAAAGGAAAGTAACACAACAGAGATGTACATATCCACATTCCCTGCAACACTATTCACAATAACAAGAATATGGAAACAACTTAAATGTTCCACTTGTGAACCGGAACCAGCCAAGGATGCCTCTTATCTTCATTTTTACTCAACATTATGCTGGAAGATGGGTTTATTAGACAAAAAAAATAAAGTGCATCAAAATTGGCAAAGAAGAAGTAAAACTGTATTTTCAGATTACATATCTCCATTCAAAGAAAACCACTAAGATTTGACAAGAAAAATTTCAGAAATAATTGAAAGCTTTAGCAACATGTTAAGTACAAGATTAGCATACAAAAGTCAGTTTGATTCCTGCATACGGAGAGCCCAGAAAAAGAAATCAAGATTATACCATTTGCTATAACTGCCCAAAAATGAAATGCCTAGGAATAAACCTAGCTGAGAGCCAAAAAGACTTGTACAAAGAAAACTACAAAACACGACTATAAGAAACTTAAAGGGAAGAATATTTCACATCTTAACTCTGTGAAATGCAAAGCAATCTATAAAAACTTTGTAATTCTGATTCACTCTCTGGCAGAATTCTTTACCGCGGTGGAAAAACTAATTGCTAACTTCATATGGAAAGGAAAGAGGACCAGGATAAGAAAAATAGCATTACCGGTATATAATAGTTATGTAGACCAAGGGCACAAGAAACTATATGAACATTAAAGAAAAAATAGGAACTTAATTAAGGGCATTATTCATCAAATAAACACCCTATCAAATGCAATGAATATATACATACATAACAGAAGATGAAATAGATGTCTATATGTATAACAGGCTTTTAAAGGATTCCTGAGTAGGAAATTCTTAAGAACGTCCATCGTGATAGCAAGGGTCTCTGGGACATTTCTCTAGGGTGGGATGCAGATATAACATTCTGAGCAGGTTTCCACTTCTGTTCCCTCACCCTGCTTCAAAATGCTTGAAATCACATGTGAGATGCAAATAAACACAATGAGGTACCATCACACACTAGTATTGATACCAGAATTAAAATAACAGATACTCAGGAGCTTGCAGTGAGATTAGCACCCTGATACACTTCCAGTGGGTCGATAAGACTGTAGACCCACTGTGAAGTGCTGCATGGCACTTCCCGCTGAATTGAGAGTAGAAATACCATTTGAAGTAGCTAGAGCTATCTTTTACTATATACCCTAAAGAAAAGGAAGAAACCACGAGTGTAGGCAGCTATGCTCAGAGCAGCTCTATTCCCAATCACATGAAGATAGAAACAGGCAAAATGGCCATCAGTGGAAGAATGGATAAACAAACCTTGGTACATACATGCAGCACGGTACAATAATGATGACGCTGTGAAACACTTCATTCAAATGGACTTTCTAAGTGAAGTTAGGAGATCCCTGTTATAAATAACAATAACAATACATAAAGGTTAGCATGCCAAAAGGGACAGCTTTTGAAGGTGACCAGGCATAAGAGGGAGGGTGGGATGGAGACATAAGAGGATACATAGTAGACAATGAAGGCGATTATAATATCCAACAAAAGGGAAATGGAGGAAAGGGTCAGAAACAGGGAAATCTATTGGTAAGGTGAATAATGTGCTAAAGTTACAAAAATGATGATCTGATATGAAAAAACCCACCTGATTCACTTTTGTTTTTCAAAGAAAGTTTTCATCTGGGACGGTCAGGAGTGCACTGATGGGGCCTAGGGTATTAGAAGTAGTAACTGACAATGAGAGGTCACTGGTCACGGTAGCAGGAACGGTTTCAGTGAGATGGCAGGTTTCACAGTGTGAGAACTATGTCCCACGTGGTAAACGAGCTTTGAAGATGTGGTAACAATAAGTGAAAGCAAATGGAGAGAAATGCGATATCAATACGGTATGTCTCTAAGAGTCTAGGGCTCAAGTAGAAGGCAAATGTTTGAGAATGTTGATGGCAACAAGTGTACAAAGTGCTTGACACAATGGTTATATGTATGGATTGTGATAAGAGCTGTTCAAACCCCCAAGAAAATGATTAAATAACTTTTTAAAAAGACATGAAGAAATGCGAAATTTTGTTTCCTGCTTGGCAAAATGCTGCAGAATCTGTTGTGATGTTCAGCCCAGCTTACAAGGATAGCACTATGGGAAAATAATAAAAACCAAGCGTACAAGAGGTTGTCTCGTTTCAAAAAAGGTGAAATGTTGATTGATGACAGACCTCATTCTGGATGTCTGTCAACTTCCCGAACAGATGGAAATGTCAACAAAATTTTCACACTTGTGCTTGCAGACTGACAAGGGACCACTAAAGAGATGAGGACGCTATCCGGGCTATCTTGGAGCTCAGTTCAGCAAATTTTAAATGAAGAATTGGTGATGAGAAGGGTAACTGTGAAATGTGTACCCAGGGTTCTGGCTGACCAGGGAAAGAGCGTTCAGTGGAAAAACGCCCTCCTTGGAAAG
The DNA here is from genome assembly GCF_050624435.1 of Tenrec ecaudatus. NCBI lineage: Eukaryota > Metazoa > Chordata > Mammalia > Afrosoricida > Tenrecidae > Tenrec > Tenrec ecaudatus. The sequence goes on along the minus strand of NC_134534.1, from coordinate 87,489,815 downwards.
AACAGCTCCAAAGCCACCCAGGCTTTTTCCAAGGTCATTACTGGTGAAGGGACATGGTGCTATTCTTACAACTCCAAAAGCAAACGTCATTCAAGCCAGGGGAAGATACCATCATCATCTCACCCCCCCCCCCCCCCAAAAAAAAAAGCTTGTCAAAGGAAGCCAAAGATCAGAAAATGCTCATTTGTCTTTTTGATGTGAGGGGGATAGTGCATTTGGTATTCATTCCACCAAGTCAGACTTTTAATCAAGTTTTCTATTTGAAGTTCTGAAAAGATTGTGTAGCAGTGTGCAACAAAAAAGACCTGATATTGGCAGATGGGGCACTGGTTTTGCCATCAGGACAATGCACCTACTCACTCAAGCAACTTAGTGCGTCAGTTTGGGCAAAAAATAGCATGCCTCTCTGCCCCAGGCACCTTATTCACCTGTGCTCACTCCATGTGACTTCTTTTTCTATCTGAGAATGAAGAGGGACGTGAAAGGACAGCAATTTGATGACATAGAAGAGGTGAAGGAAAAAGCAGGGGAGGAGCTGTCAGCCATCCAAACAGATGAGTTTGGAAAATGTTTCCAAGAATGGAATCACAGGTTTGACAAATGTATTAAGTGTAATGGAAAGTACTTTGAAGGCGATTAGATTGTTTTGTTTAAAAAATTAAATAACATAGCTTTGGGGGGCTCTGTTTTGGGGGTACCACTTGTAATCATTGTATGTATTAGATACAACTAGGTGACTTATCTTCTCTGAACATAATATGTTTATCTTTGAAAAACACTTTTATACTTCTGCTGAAGCAATTGTTCTGTTTTTAGCTCTTTGAACACTTTCAGGAATTGCATAATTCAATTTTAATATCTCAATGGAATTTGAGGCATACCACAGCACTGAAAAGAATGACAGTGTAACACCATCAGGTTGTTTGGCACTTTTTCTCCGAGGCACATTTTCTTCCTGTCTGCATCATTTCTGCTGAAAAATTCAAGTTTATTCTCACTGATTTTCCTTTGGACGTGACTGTTCTTTATTCCTAGTCTGTGCAGTGGAGAGTTTGACTCCTTTGTGTTCCACTGGTTTTCTTTTGGGGCCTCTCCTGTTTGGAATTCTCTCAGCCTCTTGGATACCTGTTTTCTCCCTTTTTATGCTGTTAGGGCAGTTTTCTTCCGGAATTTCTTGTACTATTTTCTCAGTGTGTGTTTGTTTGTTTGTTTCTCCCTATTCTGGAATCCCAGTGAAAACTGTATCTTTTAGATATGTTTGCCCTTTCCTGTCTTTTTTCCATTCCCACAATTCCTGGTATTTTGAAATTTCAGGCTATTTATCTAATGAGGTGAACTGTTTTTCTCTCCCCCGCCCCCACCGATTTTGAAGAAGGGATTTACTCTTCTGATGATTAATTGGATTTCTTCAATGGGAAGTCCTACCTAGCCTTAGTTTTTCCGATGACATTGAGATTTTCCATGATCTCATCTCATATATGTAGTCAATTGGATCCCTGTGTAGTTCATCTGGTGAGATTCATGTGTATAACATCTGTTGTCCCTGAGACATTTTACAGTTGTTATGCTTTTTTGTTGACTGTGTGTTAGTTTGTTACACAGATTTTTTGGTTTTGTTTTCATAGACCTGAGTGGATGGGGTAGGCATGCTGCTTTGGATCAAATTTGAAAACATTTACCCCGCAAATCAGAAGCAGACAAGGATGCCCTTTATCATCCTTCTTCATATTGCGTTAGAAGTTACTCATAACTATGAGACAAAATAAGTGGATTGGCAAAGAAGTGAAACAATTCCTAAATACATAAGATGTAATTTCAGATCTAGAAAAGCCCAAAGACTACACAAACATTTGTGGAAACAATTGGGAGATTCAGCAATGTAGTAACAAGCAAGGTTAACACATATTCTGCAACATTTGAAAAAATATGCATAGTTCACTACATCAAGGAAAAAAGTCCACTGAATTGTTTGAATATATATATATATATATATATATATATATATATATATGACATTTGATCAGCACTCATTCCTGATTTAAAAAACAAAACAATCTCTTAGTAAAACAGGAACAGAAAGGAAACTCCTCACCATAACCAAGGGCGTAAAAACCGAGTGCTAATATAATTTTTAATTTTCAATAGGAAGAAACTGAACCAGGAAACATAGATTCCTTGTATCCCCATTCCAGTTCAGTATTTTATTGCAAGTCCATAGCAATCAGGCCAAAAAAAAAAAAAGAACAATCAAAATGCTAAGGAAGTGGTAAAACTATCCCTCTTGGCAGATAATATGATCCTATGAATAGACAATTCCAGAAAATGGTAGGAAAACTACTGCAATTAATTTAAAGTTTCAACAAAATGACAGGGTACAAAACTGATATTAAAAAAATTATTTGGATTCCTTTTCATGAAGAGAGAATTCTAAAATTAAATAAGAAAAACAATTATGGTAGTTCAGGTTTCGTGTCCAGCATTCTCAACAATTTGGCAATTATCACCTATGGACCAGAAGGTCAGCCCATCAGCAGGACAGAAGTCAGGCCTTCCCTCCCTTTCAAGAGCTGTTGCTGTGCTTGGTTGGGAGCCACACCAGTCCTACGCACAACAGAGTGCAACGCTGCCTGGCCGTGCACCATCCTCACAATCGTTCTTATGCTTGAGCTCAGTTTTGTAGCCTCTGTATCAGTCCATCTTGTTGAGAGGCGTCCTGTTTTTCAATATCACCCTACTTGACCAAACATGACGTCCTTCTCCAGGGACTGGTCTCTTCTGAGAACATGTCGGAAGTATATAAGACAAAATCTCCCATCTCTGCCTCTGAGGAGCGCTTAGGCCTTACTTCCAAAACAGATCAGTTTGTCCTTTTAGCAGTTCATTGTAAGTTCAATATTCTTCTCCAGTACCATTCAAATGCATCGAATCTTATTCTTCCTTATTCAGTGTCCAACTTCACCCGCATGTGAGGCAATTGAAAATGCCGAGGCTTGAGTTAGGCGCAATTTAGGCTTCAAAATAACATGCTTACCTTTCAATAATCGAAAGAAGTCTTGGGGAGCAGATATACCAAATGAAATAATCTTTTTATCTCTTGATGAGTGCTTCCAAAATATTGATGGTGGATCCAAGCAAGACAAAATTCTTGACCACTTCCACCACAGAGGCAGTTCCACCCTGAGCAATAGGGTCCTTATAAGTTAGAGTGGAAGGGTGTAAATGAGTTTTTGTTTCATTTTGGGAATCTCCCATGACAGGACCTCACAATGTTATCCCAGACTTTAAGTTGTAAGATTCTATCATGAAATAATATTAGCGTGGAATGCAACATCCTTATTTGGATTACAGCCCTAATGCAATTCGTTGTCTTGTGTGAATGGCCTATTTCTGGTAAGTGTACATTGTGGTAAAGCTTGCTTGCTTTTGGATGATATGGATTATGGATCTGGTTCACTGATACAGTTGCTGGGAGGTAAATTTGAATAAGAATTACAGGAACTGATCTCCCATGTAGGTGTATGCATATTATCCTGTCTCACATAACATACTTTAAGATAGATTTAAAATGTTCTTTTTGCATGATGAATGCCATTTATTCCCAGGTTTTCATTTTCAGAATAATAAACCACATAGTTGTGCAATTCACCATGGCAATCACAAACTATTTTAACTCACTCGTGCCTAGGAATCAGTCTTGATGCATTCTATTTCATTTGTTATGACTTTTGATTTCCCTATATTCATGCTTTGTACATCCCCCAACCTGATTATTAATGAGTATTTACGGATATTTATTTTCATTTGAAATAATCAAAATGCCACACCTCCAAACGATGGTTTTGGAAACTCTGCCTCATCCGCATTATTAAACTAGACTCTTCTTTGAGTTTTTCCCCAGTGTGTTTTGAATGCCTATCAACCTGGCACTATAGCTGACAATGTTCTGTTCCTATTCATAAAGTTTTCACACATTAAATCAATAATAGTAGGTAGAAGAAATCAATATATTCCTGGTACATCCAGATAATAAACACAATTCTTGAAACTGTCAGCTTCAACCCTTTCTTATCTTAACTATTCTGATACAATATTGTATTAGGCCTCTGGCAGGATCCAGCCAGGGCCAGTCCTTCGGTCAGCCATTTTGACTCAACAACATAGCTTTTGCTCCAGAGAAGTTCAAAAGCTGTTTTTACCCCGCTGGGGCGCAATTCAACATCCACAACAATTTGCTCCATGTTAGAGAGGAATGTTAATAATGAAAAGTATCACTCCCATGCCCTTTCCAGATAAAGACGGAGTAAACTGTATGGCTCTATCTGACCTGTAGCTATCCAAAGATAACACTGTCATGAAAGCCATAGGTGAGTCGGAGAGGACTTTATACATTAGTATCAGACCTATGGGCTAATATCAGACTTATGGACTTGATCTGGACTGGGCTAGGCTGTTTTCTCAATATTCTGCTCTTGTATATAAAGATCTCTCTCACACACACACACATACACACACAAGCATAGGTGAAATCCATCTTCATGATTTATTTCTCTAGCACCCCACTCCCCAGGTACCATAATGGGTTAGACCAGCTTGAATAGAGAAACAAATACAATGACATTCATATATGGGTAAGAAAGAGCTTTACATCAAGAAGTATATGTAGATCCAGAAAACAGCCCAGCCCAGTCCAACTCAAGCCCTAAGTCCAATTCTAGTCCTTACGGCCCTCTTCAGACACACATGGCCAGATGCAATGGTAAAGAATGGATAAAGAATTCACAGCCCTGTGGATTCAAGGTTGGTGGAACGATGGCAGGGATCCAGTAGCTCTCGTGCTGGCCAGCAAGCAGGAGGAAAGGCTGAAGGGGAGTCGGGGGTGGAGGATCTTAGGCCGAGGCTCCTCCTAATAAGCAGGTTACACCTCCAAGGAGACAGCATCTGGATTTGACCTGATTGAGAGGTTGGACTCGACCAGTTTTTTATAAATTTTCAAATTAACATCAAATTATCTAATTACCCCAGTTAGGTTTTGTGTCAATTTTATACACTTCTGAGTACGTATGGGTACAATCTAATCTTTCAATCAGGACATAGTCTAATGAAATCTCCTTGGATGTGTGGCATGTTTAGGAGATTTTGTGGAAGACTGTCTTCCTGCTGTTACTTATCTCCTTCTTGCTTGCTTGGATCCTGTGTCTGGCTTCTAGAGCCAGTGGCCTACATGACTTGCTGCCACTGGGAATTATTGTTGTCTTGTCATATTCCTGCTGGACTTGAATCCTCACACCCACCAGCCTGTGTTCTCTCAGTTTCCCACTTCACCTTCCTGTTTCTTTAATAGGCTGCTGCATACGTCTGGAGGGGCCTCTTCCTAGCATCTGACCAATGCACTTGGTTGGGCTAGGCGACTTTCTTGATATAAAACTCTTTCTTTATATAAAGTTATTTCTTAGACATATATGAGTGTCATGGTTTTGTTTCTCTAGAAAATTCAGCCTACCACAAAATAATAAGGTGATAATGTGTATCAGGAAAGAAGACATGGAGTAGACTAAAGAGTTACTGATAAAGATAAATCCTATTACATGCACAATAGTTCATTATCAGTACTAGCAAATATTGATCTAAAGGTGGATGTATAAGGTATGCAGACAAGAAGAAGAAATAGGCAAAAGGGACCATGCTCACATACCATCTATAGGTTTGGTGGATGATTTTTTCATGTATGTGCTTGTATGTGCTCTACACAGGGGGGAAATTATAGAAACTTCTTTGCCATAACCAAACAACTACATTATTGGGCTTGGGTTCCTGGAATCATAGTTGCCATGCATTATTAATATCAAATTGACTTAAAATAATCTGTAAAATTAATGCTCTACATCCTACTTTGATTTGTAGCAACTGCCATCTAAGGAGCGATTATTGGTCTGTCCTCTTCTGCAGCAAAGAAGGGTGAAGAACATCAGAGTAAGGGAAGCAGTCAGTCCAAAGGACTAATGTACCACATACCTCTGAGCCTCCACACTCTGGCACCAGAAAAATGAGGGGGTGCTTTTCCAGCAATCCTTATCTTTCTGAAAGAGATCCCAATCGATGGTTATGGACTGAGTGGGTGAAAAATGCGGCTGAGAAGGAAAAATCACAACCAGGTTTACTGCTCTAAGCGAGAGTGGTGGGACTCATTTCCTTATCCTTCCAGCCTGGATTTAAACTAATCTCTGGGACTCAACGCTCAGACAGACAGTAGACTAAGGGTGCGTGAGTGGCGAGTCCAGGGAGTCAGGCATTCCGTAGGATGATCAGCCCTTGGAGATCAACAGGGCAACATTTGCCAAGGGGAAAATTCGAAGTCAGGAAGTGAAAGGCAAGAAGGTGAATAGACATATAATCTCAGGAAGGAAGTGGGGATGTGATCAAGAAACAAGATACATACAAATTGTTTATTTGGAAAACCAATTTTCTCTTTAAACTTTCAAATCACAATACAAAGTGGGGAAAGAAACCCAAAACTACATATAGTCTTGTTAGGTTTCTGGGGTGGTTTACCCCCGTTCTTGCTTTTCAACACTGAAAGAATTCACGTGGCAGAAGCACTTTTATAAATCCAAGTAACTTTTCTGAGGCAAAGGGAAGTTTCAGGTAGTACAGTCTCAGATAGTGCACGCTACCTCTGGAAAGTATGCAATGCCACATGATTGGGCCGTGGGGAAGTTCCCAACTGAAATGGTCACTCCAGCCACTTCAGGGGGGTGAGGAAAACACATGAGAAGAGTACCAGGACAGGAATGGGAACCCAGAGTGTGGAGCTAAGGGTAGGTAAGCCCGGAGGGCGAGGGGGCGGAGAGGGGGAGAGAGGCAAAGAAGGCATGGCCAGCCAGCATGTGTGCCCTGCCACCCTCCAAGATAGCACCCAGACACGAAAAGAGAGGGCGGCCGGCTTGAGCCCTCCCATCCCCGCTGGCTGGGGAGACATGTTTGAGGGTGTTGACTGACCTTACTGGCTAAGTTTAGGCATAACCATGTGATGCCATGTCACATCTTGTGAGAGCAGAGGTTTCCCTTCACCTGGGCCTAGGTGATTTGTGTTTTGGGTCTGAGCATGCCCAGTTCTGGAATTTCCCATAGGTGTCTAATTAGTGTGCCTGGTTTTTTTGCAATCCCTCTATGTGGCCCTACCAGGTGAATATCTCTAGCGCAGGGATTTGGGGGATACAACCCCCCTTTTCCCTAATCATGCTACCTTTCTGACTTAGGCAAGAAAATCACTTGAGGTATGTTTAAGAAATTATTAAAGGAAACTGCTAATGACAGTAGCCTATACGTTATCTCCAAATCATTTTCTTGAATTCTTTTATAATTTACTTAGGATAAAATTATTCAAAAGAGGAATAATGATGTTTATTTACTCAAAATAGACTGGCAAAACACAGAACTAACCTAGTTGGAAGCAGTTCTATTTTAGTGAACAGTATGTTTATGTTAAAATATTTTAAATATGAGTTTATCCTACTACAGAGTAAGTAAGAGAATTAAAAATGCAGAAGAAAATGGTGTATATATGTCATTGTAAACAAGCATAGTATATGACAAAATATATAATAAAATAGTGGTCAATAAGTATTTCATGAAATATTGAGAATATTATTTTGGAAGCAGAAACTAAGTAACACGATGCTTTATTTTTTTTAAGTTTTCAATAAATACTTTTCCTTACTTAAAAAAATCTTCCTATTATAGCCTTTCATGAAGTCACTGGGGAGAGTACACTGTTACTAAATTAACATTCTTGAGGCTTGCGTGCCCCATGAAAGAGCTCACAATCTACCTATCGAAATTGGCCATCGAAAACCTTATGGAGTAGCTTCTACTCTGATACACATGGTTGCCATGAGTTAGATGAAGTGAAAGAGATTGACTGTAACAGACAACCTTGCACTCTTACTTTTATTATTGTTGAGTAAGGGATGAATTCTGCAGTAACAAATCTGCTGTAATAAATAATGGAAATATATTGGCACATTGGGGCCCCTATTTGGTAATCCAAATCAGAACTTAAATTTAAGGGATTGTCCTTTTAATGAAATATCATTTATATCCTCTTCATTCTTTTGATATTTATTGTAGAATAATGAGTATTTTAAAGCCAGTAAGTCGGTTGGATTCCTGATTGGGCTCTATTTCCTTCCTCTTATTATTTTTCTTTTTTTTCTGTAGACAAGGGAGTTTTATTTATCTGAGAGAGAACAAATGTAAACTACTTAAGTCTGGAATCAAATTTAAGGCTTGAAAAATAAGCTAAAAGGGAAAAGAACATGGTATAACTGAACAAAGACTAAAACTAAGCTAATTTTGCTTTCTTAAGCATATCATTTCAATTCCTGTAGTCAAAATTACGCATTTTTATGGGTTTGACTCCTCTCCTTCACCTCATGTGTTATCTCAGTAAGCACACCTCTCTTTATTTCTCTGTGTCTATTCTCATTTCAGGGAATAGCAGTCCCTTTAGTTTAATATATAGTCAATGTTTTGATAAGCCTAAGTAAATCATGCTTAATAAGACAAATCTGTATTGTTATAGGCTTAATAAAACTTAAACATTTATTGATGCTCAGAATGCACACAGTTCCTCTAGCCATCACATTATCAGTACTCAGATAGCATTTAGAAGTGTTATTTGCCACTTATGGTTTTACCCATGTAATCAAATGAAAGTATTTTTAATAATCTATTTTTTAGAGTAGGCTGGTTGGTTATAGCAAATGTGATTTCCTGTCCTATTTGAAGATCTATTCTCTTATTAACAAATCATTTGAGCACTGAGTTATGCTAGAGAGCAATCGTATGAAGGTCATGGTTTTCTATAGCAGTAAAGACAGCAAGGTTTTCTATTTTCGACTATTCTGGAGAGTTCATATCTGAGTCCTATATTTCCTACCTTCCCGACCAATTCCACAAGGTTGTTCCAAATGACTTTTTCTTTTTAACAATTTAAAACTTAAATTAGGTAAAAATTTACCTTTCAGATCATCAACTTTGTACTGAACTGTTCAAACTCCTTATCACTCTCTGCCCCGATATCACTCTCTGCCCCTCCATTGAGCTCTCTTTGCTTTCTTCTGGATTCCTATTGGCCTCTTCTGTAGTCGTTTGTTTCAGCTTCCCTTCCTTACCTCCTCCACACACTTGGAGGCTTCTTTTGCTTTACAACAGGTAAAGAAATTTGGAAATTTGTACTTATGCTATTTTGTTCGTTCTCCTCATAAATAGATATTAGCCGTACTTTAACAGCATTAAGGAATTCTGCAATGCCTGGTAACATCAAGGTCAGTGGTTCAAACCTACCACTCACATCATGGGAGAAAGATGTTACAGTTTACTTGCATAAAGATTTGCAGCCTTGAGAATTCTCTGGTTCACTAGGAGTTAGAATACACTTGAAATCAGTAGATTTGTTGATAGGATAAGCTGAGGGGCTGAGTCACACAATCACCAACTCAATCCTATTCAAGTGCTTAATGAACATTTACCAGTGGCACTGTGGGTTAAATCTTGGGATTCTAACCAAAAGTTCAGTGCTTCGAGATACATATTCACAGAATGGAGTGGGGGATTGTTGTTATTGTTGTTAAATGGTGGACTGCCATTGAGAGGACCTCACACATAGTGTCCCTGTGAGCAACAGTGCCTGTCTTCCAAATTTCCAAATTTGGTTTCTGCATATCCCACTTAGAGAAGTCCACATCGATAGTAGCCTTTTTGTGTTGTTGAAAATGGTATTTACTATGGATAAGTCATTGTTCTGGCAAAATTATGATTCAATCTCCATTTTAATTTCTACCACAAATTCTATATTTCTCAATTAGAGTTTCTTCCTCTTTATTTTCAAGTGTTGCATGACAGTCATCAATAATTTTCAGTGCTTTTAGACCAGAAGTTGGATCAATTTCTGACTAAAGATGTTGGTATAATTTTTTTAATTTCTTCATCACAGGATTTTTTTTGGTTCATGAATTTCCCTTGAGTCATGAATGAGTGACTACTCCAATGGCTATCCTATCCACGGTGCATATCCCAAAGGCCCCATTCTCATGTGATCTACTCCTTCCCATTACCATGGTTCAATCCCCTCCTTAGTCACATTTTGAGTACCCTCCGCCTTGAGGGGCCCATCCCAAGGTACTACCTCCCACAATGCTCTGCTTCCATTCCTTAGGCCTCCACTTTCTCACCAGGCTGTGAATAAGGCTTTCCGTGGCTACTTCCACTAAGTGGGCAGCTGATTCCCTCTTGGTTGTCTGTCCTTATCCTGGAAGCTTCACTGAAGCCTGTCCTCTTCTGGTGACCTACTGGCATTTTAAAGATGAGTGGCACAGCTGCTAGCATCACAGCAACACACAAGTGTGACACCAAAGTATGACAAACTGGCTGGCCACGTGGTGGGAGATACAGTGACACGAGAGAAATCTTCAGAGAGGTGATACATATATAATGCGCAGAGTGGAGTGGGAAATAGCCAGTAGTAATTACTATGTAAATTTGAGAGAACCTTGAAAAGCTCATCTCCCAGCCTGGTACCAACACTTGTTTTATACCTTTCGTAGTGGTTCTCAACTTTCCTATTGCAGAGACCCTTTAGTACAGTTCCTCATGTGGTGACTCCCAACCATAAAATTATATTCATTGCTACTTCATAACGGTCATCTTGCTATTGTTATGAATCGGGCAACCCTTGTGAAAGGGCCCTTTGACCCCCTCCAAGGGGTCACGACCCATAGGTTGAGAACCACTGGGAGACTCATGGCTTTCCGGATTGTAAGGAGTGGCCTAGGAGAATGCTGCTTGCTAGAGAGAAAGCATCTGAGTATTTATTGTATGTGAGAAGGATTTTATTGGGTGTTATGCATATACGCACGTGAATACTTAACAGCTCCTGCCCTAAAGAAACATGCAGTTGGTCCATAAGCTCTATGCTTCCTCTGAGATGTCCCACGCTTCTATGAGGTTGAGCAGGCTGGTGCCATTACAAGCTCCTCTGCCACTGGCATAGTGTCAATGGGAAGGTCAAAATGCTGACGGAGGACCTTCAGTTCTTTACAATAGTGAGTTAAGGGCCATGCATTACATGTGTGGGGATACTCTCAGCAACATTAAATCAGTTGCCATCAACTGATGCTGACGCACGCTGACCCCCGTGTGTCGGTGGCAAACGAGGCTCACAGGGTTGCCAAAGGCAGTGCTTTCAGAGGTGGGTCGCCAGGCCTTTCTTCTGAGGATCGTTTAGGTGGAATTAAATCTTCAACATTTCAACCTGAGCACATTAACCTTTGGATCACCCACGAATTACTGAAGACTGTAAATAGGCATTTTCCCCCCTACTCTGGGGGAAAAAAATCAATTTCTCCTATTTCTTCTATACAGGTATTAATCAGTCAAGCTTTTTTTAAAAAAGGAAAATATTTAAGTATTGGGTCAGTGATCACTGAAGCAAAACCTGGTGTTATGATGATATTTTGATGTATATTTTCAGTTTTCCTGAGGCATCATTTTCTCGATTTGCTGACGTTGAGATTGTGAAGTTTTCAACTAGCAAGAATTTCTCTAATAAATTCTAGTAGATTGTTGAAAGGATCTTTTAAAACAAGAGGTGGGGTTAGTTGTTAGCCTGCATGTGAAATGGCCTTTCTTTGTCAAATATAGTTGATTTCATTTCTGACTCAATATGAAAAGACAGGTTTCTAAAGAAAGTTTCCACATTTTTATACTGTTCATAAATATTTTAACTTCATTTTACTTAGTGCCTAAATGAATACCCCATAGAAAGATTTTACTTTAAACTGATTGTCCCTGACTTGAAACTCGCTGGAAGGGCTGGTCCTCTGCGTGATTAGTATGCACCTTAGCAAGATGCATTCCCTCCTCACCAAACTAGTTAAAGTCAGTGTAGCGGGATTAAATTGTTTTGACATTTCCTCAGCCCCACTATTACCTGTTAAATTGGGGCAGGTGTCGGAATCAAGGCATCAGGACAAGCTTAAGCATCAAAGGTCTGTCTCACTCTTATTATTAATTGAACTAAATGGATAAATGGACCCATTAACAGGAACAAACACATCTGCTTATTGTCTTCTTTTTAATCTCCTAATCTGTTTCTTACAGGTCTATGGAATTTGAAAAATGCCTCATTCTATATTCAAGAATCATGATGTCTATTGTGTTTGTTCCAATTTGCTGATAAAGTAAAATAAAAAAAATATTGTATTTGCTTGTTTCATGTTTGGCTCACAATACATTGAGATATATAAGGTTGGACATGGGCAAATAAAAATAAAAACAGAAAACTGGGCCCCTAATAGTTTTATGTAACTATAAACACTTTAAATCTGCATAGTCCATCATTTTCTTTGCTCCTCTAATGAAATTGTGTGTATTTTTTCTCTCTGTCCCTTTTTTTAAGTACAAAGAGAAAGTTTACCATACTGTAAACTAAAAATGACATTGATTAAAAAATCATCTAAAAATGCAAAAGGGAAAATTTATTTGATTATTTCATTTATGTGAATCAATTAATTCCAAAAATACATTGCAAGCTGTGAGACCATAGAGCTGCTCTAAATCACAACTTTTCATTGGCATGAAAATAAATAATCCATCCCCATGCCCTGCAATGTGGTAGAATTTCTTTTCTAATTTAGTCATATAAAGACTAACAGTCAAGCAGAGGGGGAAAGACAGCCAAATCATTTAATTGTGTTCATCTGAGGTTTTCATTTAATCAAGAACACCATGTTGGTTAAAGCTTCGATAAATTACCAGCAAACATGTCTATCCTCTCTTTTGAAGTCATATTCATGAAGACAACTATTTTTCCCCTACTGCTTGCCTATTTTTAGATTTTGTATTGAAGTGTGAGGATAATTCTGAAGCGCCTCCATGTTTGCAAACTGTTCGTTGCTGAGCATTTTGTAGCTGTAGCAAGTGCTAATACAATTAAAATCCATCAATGCGACATGTTTTGGTTTATGTAACAAATAAGGCAACAACAATTCTCACCCATGAGAGCTTATGGAGTAATTTTTACAAACAAAACACCAGTGATTGGTTAGAGGTTTCTATGTATGGGTTTTTAAAAAATCATTTAATTGGGAGCTCTTGCAGATACCATAACATTCCATAGTTCAATCATATCAAGCCGGTTTATACAATTACTACCATAGTGAGTTTCAAAACATCTTCCTTCTTCTTGCACTCTTGAGATCAGTTCCCCTTTACCTCCTCCATTCCCCACCCTCCAATATTTTATTTAATTTATTTTTTTGTCTGTATCTCACACCATCCAATATATCCATATGCACAATTCTCCCCTTGTCCTGTTCCCTTGAGTGGAGTCATACAGTCATCAATGCGATCCGCTGCTTCCCTTTCCCCACCTTTATGCTACCCACCCCCACCATGCTTCCCATTCTCTCAGGGAACCATTACTCCTGTTACTGTTTCTGAAGGGTTAGCTATGAAACTTGGTTGTAATGTATCACATGATCCTAATTATACAAATGAACACATGCAAGTTTAACATGATTAATGAGGTAAGACACATAAAAATCACAATAGTAAGGGGAGGGACTATTAAAGCACTATGCTGTATGCATGTTTTTAAAAGTCCTATATTATTTAAAAGTACTGCAAGTTTGATGCCTGAAGTGATATAAACAATGATGCAGGGGTTAAAGATATCAAATTAAAGCTTGTTCTTTTTGTGTAATCTATGTTAACTTTTTTTTCAATGCGCCAGAAGGGTCTCTGGAACTGCTATAACTCTAGATTGTGGCTTTTGTGAAGAATTTACAAAAGGAAGGGCTGTTAAACTCTTGTTGAGTTATTTTTGTTTTGCACTTTGCACCTTCAGTGAATCTGAGAACTGCTCCCGTACCATTTCCTGACAAACCAAACCTTGCTGTGAACACGTTAGTGAGTTGCACCCTATTTTTAGGACTCGCAGTGAAGAGAGACTGCAGCGCTTTAACACCCATCCAAACGTTAGATGGCTGCATCATTTTAAGAGCTAATGTAGACAATTTATTTTTAAAAATGACTAGATGTGGCCAATCCTACAGGTAAACAGACAACAACAAACGGCCGGCAGTTATGATGGGAGCCAGCGTGGTTTGAAAGCGCAAGCGTGGTGCCCGGAATATGACAGATGGACTACAGTAGTAGCTACAGTTACCCAGGATGTGAATGTGGAAGAATGAGAACGCTTGTGAGAGATAGGATAGAGAAATCCTGAAGCAGATAGAGGAAATTAGAACCAGCAGGAAGCATGGGGAGTGACGGGATACCTAAAGGGGTGATTTCGACAGCCTAGGATAATTTTCAATTTGATATCAGTACACGTAAAGCCCCTCCGCTGATTCTGAAGTCTGAAGCCCCATCATTCTTTTCGCTGACCCATTGCCTGCTTACTTCTTTAGCCTTCCCTGCCAGACCACAGCATGGACACAGAGTGAGCAGGTTCTTGTTGGGACCAGGCCCAGGATTGGTCCATTCAGAATCAGGAGACAAAGAAGGCTGAGTCTCCGACATCCAATACAATCTCCTCTACAGAGATCTCTCAGTGACTACTCTGCCAAGTCCTCATTTCCGACAGTGAGTTTTCTTCATTCCTTTCTCAGTAAACTTTTGCTACTGATTGCTGTTGGTGGTCTGGGGGACCATTGTTAAGTTTGTGAGGCCTAGCAGAGCTGGTGAAACATTATATTCAGAGAGAAGAATGAAAACAGGCATCTTAAGACCTTTGCAACTGCTCTGGAAATCCCATTTCAAAATGCTTTTGACTTTTCAAAACGTAATAGTGAACTTTTATTGAATTGTTATTATGTGCCAGGCACTGTTATATGTGCTCAGGTAATGTTTTTAATACTCATGTTAACACTTGGGGATAGATAATATTATTATTCATTTTTTGAGTTTCGTTGTGAATTAGGTTGGGGGTTACATATCAGATTATTTTCCGTATTTTATAGTTGCCTAAAATGAGGTACTGAGGGAATAATCCACAAAGCCAATATCTGGCCATGAGCTAGCAAAGACAAACCCAGACCCAGCTGGTATGACTGCATCGCTTGCTGTTTTGCTGACCCACCAGCCCGCATGGAGGTCATTTGCAAAAGTTACCTTTCACGTTCTTGGTTCCTTTTTGCTTCTGGTTTCTCACATCCAGAGAAATCAGAGAAGTGTGGAAGATTAGAGGAAAACTGGAATATGCCTCATTATAAAAAGCTACAGAGTAGTTTTTACAAATCTATGAATGGGATGCTGGGTGAGGCAGTATTTGTTACCTTTGAGTTGCAAATTGAATTTATTTCCTTGTTGAATTCACCCTAGTGAGTCTCTGCTCATTAGCTTTGTAAATTCCGCAACTGCAAATTCTAGGAATTCTAGAGCTGTTCAGAATATGAGATTCCTTCTCTTTCTCTACATGGGATTTATATGACCCTTAAGAAGGTCAAACTTCAGGACACCTCCATTAAATGAGTGGGAGGTTCTGAGGATGGCTTCCGTGGCCTCATCTACAATTATTAAAATTTACAAAAGTAATCTCTCCTCTGTCAGTTTGTTGTATGGTGGTGGCTTGTGTGTTTCTGTGATACTGAAAGCCATGTCACTGGTATTCAAATATCAGCAAAGTCACAAGAACTGAACAGGTTTCCATAAACTTCCAGACTAAGAAGAGATGATGAAGAAAGAATCTGCTGAGCCCAAGTGGAGAGCAAATGCTTTGAAAATGATGAGGGCAACTAATGTATAAGTGTGCTTTACACAATTGACCTATGTATGGATTATGATAAGAGTTGTATGAGCCCCAATAAAATGATTGGGGGAAAAAGAATCTATTGTCCATTTCAGAGGAATTAACCACTGAAAAACCTATGGGTATTATAAAAATATTGTCAGGCACTGAAACAGTCATTTATAGAAGGAGTGCATTGCTTTAGATGGTGCCAGAACTGAGCCCATGAAATCAAAAGCCGCTCAAAAGATGACTGAGGAAAAGCTGCCTTCTCGAAGTGGAGTTGATGGTAATGACTTGGGTAGCATAAAGCCCAAGAAATTAAGTCCTTTGGGGCTTTCATTTGCTTATGAAGCATGACTGAAAATTAAAAGAACAGATTCAAATACCAGTTAAACATTTGAACTTGGAATAGAGGAGGTATGAAGATAAAATTTTGAAAGTTATCAAAAATGAAATTATGCACATAAAGATGGATATTTTAGGGTTGAGTGAACTGAAATGGAATGGTATTGGACATTTTGAAGCAGAAAAACAGGCAAAAAGAAAAGGGCCAAGTGGATGTCAGAAGAGACATTGAAACTTGCTCTGAATCATAGAGTAGCTAAGGCACATGGAAGAAATTATAAAGTAAAAGGGTGGAACAGAACATTTCAAAGGGCATCTCTAGAAAATAAAATAAAACAAAATGAAATATACAAAGACCTATATTTTGAAACCACCACTTGCCTGTCAGTGTTTCTTACTTGTGTGTTACTGTGAAAGCTGTGTCACTGGTATTTCAAGTACTAGCAAGGTTTCTAACCTGAACAGGTTTCAACAGAACTTCCAGAGAAGAAGAGACCAAGAGGAAAGACTTGGCTGTCCATGTCAGTGGAATTAGCAACTTAAAACTCTGTGGCTAGCATAGAAACATTGGCAGTTACTGAAACTCTCATGAAAAGAAAGACAACATTGTCAGAGAGAGTGCCAGCAGACGAGCCCCTCAAGTTGGCAGGCGCTCAAAATGTGACTGAAGAAGAGCTGGGTTCTTGGAGTGGAGTCGAACCTGGTGACCTTAGTGGGGTAAAGCCTGAAGGTTGGAACATTTGGGTGGTATCCAAGCAGCCTCCACTTGCTGATGGGGCAAGGCTCTATGTAAGAAGAAACAACTCCAAAAGTTTGTTAATGATTAGAACTTGGAAATGAATAGTGTGAATGTAGGAAAATTGGTAATCCTCAAGAAAGAAATGGAGCACATAAAGATAAATATCCTAGGCATTAGTGAGCTAAAATGGACCTATTGGCCACTTTGAATCAGAAAACCATAATGACTTACTATGCCTGGAATGACAATCAAGAGGAATGACATTGCATTAATTGTCAAAAGGACATTTCTCAATCAATCTTGAAATACAATGCTGTGTGTGACAGGATTCTCTTTAATCACCTTCAAGGATACCCAATCAATAAAATTATTATTTAAATTTATGCACCAAACACTAGTTAATGATAAGAAAATTTAAGAATTCTACCACATCTTCAGTTAGAAATTGATCAAACCTGCAATAAATTTGCATTGGTAGGTATTGATGATTGGAATGGAATGTTGGAAACAAAGAGGAAGGAACAGTGTTTTGAAAATATGGTCAAGGTGATACAAAAAAGCTGGAGATCCCATGATAGAATTTTGCAAGATCAATGACTTCCTCATAGTCAATACTTTTTTTCAACAAAAGACAACTATACACATAGACTTCTACAGATGGAATACACAGAAATCAAATTGACTACATCTGCTCATGGAAGAAGCAGTCAAGAAATAAAAAGAGGTATTTCATTAGGTAAATATGCTACACAAGATCTGTTTATAGTGTGAAAAATAAGGATGTTACTTTGAGGACATAGGTGTGCCTGACCCAAGCCAAGGTATTTTCCATTGTTTCTTATGCATATGAAAGTTTCAAATTGGACAAGGAAGACAGAAGAAGAATCAACACATTTAAATAGTGGTGCTGGAGACAAATATTGAAAGTATCGTGGACTTCTAAAGGATAAATGGATCTACATTGGAAGAAGTACAGTCAAAGTACTCCTTAGAGGCAAGGATGGGGCGACTTCATCCTACATGTACTAGACATGTTTTCAGGAGAGATCAGTTCCTGGAGAAGGATATCATGCTCGGTAAAGTAGAAGGCAGTGAAAAGCAGGTAGACTTTCAATGAGATCGATGGATAGAGTTGCTGCACCAGTGGGCTCAAGCACAGGAACATTTGCTATGATGGACCGGGACTGGAAAGCGTATGGTTCTGTTGTTCATCTGGTAGATAGGGTTAGGAATTGCCTCAATGGCACCCAAAAACTGCAACAACAGAGTTTGAAAATAGAAAAGGAAGAACTGTCAGCATATCTTAAACAGAAAATAAATAGTAGCATATGACAAGAACCAATGGTATTGAAGGAAGAAGTCTAAGCTGCACTAAAAGCATTAGCCAAAAGCAAGGGTCCAGGAACTGATGGAAGATCAACTGAAATGTTTCAACAAGGTGAAGCTCTGCTCTGGAAGCACTCACTCATCTATAGCAGGAAATTTGGAAGACATTTATTTGGCCAACTAACTGGAAGAGATCCATGTATCTATCCATTCCAAAGAAAGTTGGTCATACAGAATCCTCACAGTATAGAACGATATCATATGCAAGTAAAATTGTCTTATAGATCATGCAGTAATGGTTGTAGCGGTACATTGACAGAGAACTACCAGAGGTTTAGGCTAGATTCAGAAGAGGACCTGAAATAAGGGATAGTATGAGAGATGCCAGGTAGATTTGAGCTCAAAGCAGAGAACACCAGAAAAATATTTACTTTATTGACTATGATAAGCCACGTGGCTATGTGGCTCAAAATGAGCTATGGATGGTCTTGAGAAAAATGGGAATTACAGAACTTCATTATGCTCATGGGGAACAGTACTCGAATCTACAGCTAATTATGCAAACAGAACAGGGGAAGACTGCGTGGTCTAAAATAGGGAAAAGTGTGCTTCAAGGTTATATTCCTCCACCATACTTTATACATCTGTATGCAGAGAAAATACTCAGAGGAGATGGATTATATGAAGGAGAGGATGGAAGGAAGGCTTATTAACAACCTGCAATAAGCATAGGTCTGAACTTTGCTTGCCAAAAGTAAGGAGAAAGAAACACTAGCTGATAAAGATTGATAACGATCAAGGATTTTAACCTTCAGTATGGATTACAACTTAATGTGAAGACAATCCACATCTTCCTAACTGGACCTTTAGAAAACATCCAGATAAAGGAGAAAAGCTGGAAGTTGTCAAGGATTTGTCCTGCTTGTATCCATAATCAATGGTCATGGAAGCAGCAGTCAACACCAAAACATTTTATTTGGTAAATCTGCTGCACAAGAGTTCTTTTAAATGTTGCAAAGTATGGGTATTACATTGAGGACTAAGGTGCAACTGACCCAAACCATGGTATGTCCAATCACTTCATATGCACGTGAAAGTGGGACACTAAATAGGGACAATTGTAGGAAAAAACCAAGCATTTGAACTATAGTATTGGTGAAGAATATTGAAAAATACCATGGACTGTCAAAAGAACAAACAAATCTGTCTTGGAAGAAGTACAACCAGAATGTTATTAGAGGGAAGGATGGCAAACTTTCATCTCAGATACTTAGGGAATTCTAATAGTAGAGACCAGTCCCTGAAGATGGACTTCATGCTTGGTAACGTGAAAGGGCGGTAAACAAAAGTAAGACCCTTGATGAGATGGACTGACACAGTGGTTGTGAATGGATTCAAAGAGCAATACTTGTCAGGATGGCACAGGACAGCAGGTGTTTCCTTTGGTTGTATATTGGGTCACTATAGTTCAAACAGACGCAACTTCCAGATAGTTAAAGCTTATTGTGCCAACCTGGCCGATAAACACATGTGGGGTTAATTGAAGGGAGGAGAGATAAATGGCTCAGTGAGCTTCGCCTTTCTAGTTCTCGGGTCACTTGCTGTCTGATGGTCAGACCAGGGTGCAGCTGCCTTAGCCACTTCCCTGCTTTAGCTGGCAAGGCTCACTTCCACATGGACCTACCCCGATGCGGCCCTGGGTTGGGATGCTTTTTTGATGTACACTTACCCTTTATATAAAGCTCTCTCTTATACATAAGGGCTTCTGTGGATTTCTCTAATATACCCAGACTAACACAACTTCACTTAACGAAGCTCTTTTACTTGGAACTGACTATGATGACTCCTTTTTATTCGATTTCAGCTTCCTAGTGTATGGTGCCTTGGAGTGGCCTAGGCACTTAAGGGATTTTGTAAAGAAAATGATCACTTAGAAATATAGTAAGTTTCGATTTAGTGGGATTATATTTGGTTGACTTCGGACCCTTCTGGGATGTACTGCTAATTGTCCAAGTGCAGGGAAAGTGCCTATCAACAAAATGAGTGTGTGCTATGCCACTTGCACTAGGCATGTCTAGTTCTTAGGAGAACAAAGATTAATGTCTCTAGTACCAAATGCTAAAGATAATTTATTTTCTGTATGTTGTGATATTAGTGGTACTTATGAGTTTTTGTCAATTCATAATTTGCGATTGATTTATTTTCTAGATAAATGGTTTCATGTTTAGGATTTTATTCAAAAGTTGGTATTATTTTCCTTAAACAGTTGTCCCTCACAACGTATGCAAACAGGCCTGCATTTACCTGTTTCCCAGGAGATGTGTACATAAATCTAGAATAAATTTTCCATTTATAGTGAGAAGCTTGAACGCCGGGTGAATGCACATTGACCTGGCTATGATATTTTCTTCCTTTTAGAGCAAGTCTTGTTCATATTTTTCAGTTTCATGGCCAACAAAGAGTAAGAGATTTTAGACATATTTATAGGATTTAATTATAATAGCAGGTTCTAGTGACCTAATGAAATGGTTGTTAAAATGCAGTTCTTAGATCAGCATCACTAGTGTGATTTGTGAAATTGCTAAAAATGCAGATTTTCAGACTTTCCTCGTGTCTTCTTGATCAGAAACTCTAATGGCTGGGCCTAACAAGCTGTCATTAATAATCACTCCACATGCTTTTGAGACACACTGATTTATTTCATCTATTTACAGAATACTACCATACTTTAGAGACATTGCAAGTTTAGTATCAATCCACTGCCATGAAGGGATTATCACAGTAACCAATTGCATCATTTTTTGGTTTCCTGGTGCATATCAAAATGATGTTTACACTGCATGTATACAATAGCATTATGGCCGTGCTTGAGACGGGACAATGATCAGAATGTGACACAGAGAATGGATGTGAGCATATGCTGTTTCAAAAATGGTGTCGATTAACATTTTCACTACAGGGTTGCACCAATTACAGATCTGAAAAAGCTACCATATCCAGAAAGCATAATATAGAGAGAGATGCCTTACCAAAGTGTGGTGAAAAAAAATCAGATGGTTCTGGCTATCAGGAAAAAATAACGTCTTGGGTCTTAAAGTCTTGTCTCAAAACAAGCAGTCATCTGAGTGAGGATTCAGCCAAATCTTCATTGTAGAAACACACCAGCGTGTGTGATCCAAGGACTGTCAATAAATAGTAAAACTTGGAGGATAGAAAAAAAGCACCAGAGCCTAAATTCTTAACACCCAGTTTTAGGAACCCTATGCATGAATGTGGAAGCCAAAAATCCATTTGCAGAATCCCTATGTGGATTGAGTCACCTAGTGAATCCCCACTGACCAGAATGTGAACAGCCTCAACATGACATGAGCATTGTAATGTGGATTTAAGCAGCTACATTCAGACTGGAATGCCACCTAGTCATTAGATCTCCTTTTGGACCCTTCTGAATTTCTCCTCCTCCTCCTTCTTCTTTTTAAAAATATTGTCTATGTTCTCTTAGATTGAGGACTTTCTGTTTTATAGGGTCATTGGGGCTAGGACCTTTTTGTTTGTTTCTTTATTGGCTTTGTTCTGTACAATTTTTAGTTTAGGGAAGTCAGGATGGGTGGGTGGGGAGCAGAATGGGGAGTCAACAGCAATGGGTTTAAGAAGGAAGACAATGTTCTAGCCTTGAATGTGGTGTTGATAGTACAACACTTCTTAATGTAATTGGAATATTGGATTTTGTGATATGCTAATTCAAGCTCAATAAAACTACTTTTTAAAAGCCACCTACCCACACATTGACAAAATGGGGTATGCCTGTAGTGGAAACCAACATCGGAGTGGTGGATTGCTCTGCCCATTGAGATTTGTCTCTGTCTTGCCAACAGAGCTTCTCTCTTAGTTTGTATCAGATCTTGCATGCTAACTTTGACTTCTCATATTAATATTCCTATTAAAATCTATTTAGATCCCACCTACTCCTCAGATGGCAACTTGTTTTCCTTATTTCAAGGTACTAGAGAGGCACCTCTATTTTCTCCTTGAAGAACTGAATACTGACATTTATAATAAATATACATTGCTCTAGGATGGATGTGGTGGTGATTATACATTTCTCCCTTGATATATTTGAATGATTGAACTATTCAATTATATGATAAGTGAATTATATGCCAATAAAACTGTTAACAATAAATAATTTAAAAAGAACTATGATATACTATTATATTGTTACTAGCTGCTGTTGTATCAACTGATTTCTGCTGACTCCAGGCACAATGGAATGAAAGGCTTTCTGTTTAGCACTACATCCATGATAAGCTATGGATGGGACCCTATGGTGATCCACAGAACTTTTATCATTTGATTTTAGGGAGAGGAGAACAAGTCTTTTTTTTTTCTAGTCTGCTTTATTCTGAAAGCTCCACTGAAACCCATTTAGTGTCACTGTTACTCTTAGGTACTGTCAAATCAGTTCCAACCTATAGCAGCCCCATGCATAACAAAACACAATGCTGCCACAATCCATAGCAGCCCCATGCATAACAAAACACAATGCTGCCACAACCCATAGCAGCCCCATGCATAACAAAACACAATGCTGCCACAACCCATAGCAGCCCCATGCATAACAAAACACAATGCTGCAAGGTACTGAGGTATTCTTACAATAGGAGGTATATCTTTAGCCTATTGTTGCCATTTTGTCAATCCACCTCATTAAACATCTTCCTTTTTTTCACTTACCTTCTACTTTACCAGTATGGGGGTCTCTTCCAAGGACTAAGCCCTCCTGATGACAGATCAAAGTCTGGCTAATGAAGTCTTGCATACCTCACTGTTAGGAGTATTCTTCCAAGAAAAACATGTTCATTCTTTT
Source organism: Tenrec ecaudatus (assembly GCF_050624435.1). Lineage (NCBI taxonomy): Eukaryota > Metazoa > Chordata > Mammalia > Afrosoricida > Tenrecidae > Tenrec > Tenrec ecaudatus. The sequence continues at coordinate 87,466,745 of NC_134534.1, read as the reverse complement.
GGCAATCTCTGGCATAACCAGCACCATCATTCAGACGCATCAGTTCCTTCTTCTTCTACATTGTTGTCCAGCTTTCAGATGCACGTGATGTGGTTGGAAAGTCTGGGCCAGGTGCACCCTCACCCTCACAGTGCTAGCTTTTCTCTTTACTATCGTGCAGAGTTCTTTATGAGAGATTGCACAATGCAATACCCACTCTTTCACTTATAAACGACTCCAAGTGTTTAATTCACATTATAAAATTAAAAATGGACCTTGGAAACTTCATAATTAAACTTGACCCCATAGTCCTACTGACTTCTGGTGCTTTATGCAAATTTTGAAGATATACATAATGTTTTATGAAATTGCATTTTCTACCTAAGGTCATATATTCTTTAATATATACTTATATCATAGTGTAACCATTTCTTTGATTTTAAAAAAAGATTACTTGATGGTCAAATTTCCCTTGATTTGAAATACAATTTTTCTCCAATAACAGGCTAAGACAAATGAATGGCACATTTATAACGTCAGTCATGGCTAGGAAAGCAAATTGCACTCTATTAGTACTATAATATACTGGGAATTATAAGCAGGCCTGCATCTTCATATCCTCCTTTCCTTTGCCTTCTGGTTTTAATGTATAAGCCTCACACCCTGTGCAAAAGCAAAACTGGTTCTACCACTGGAGGACTAACATCCTTTCCTGAAGCCATAATAAGGAACTCAGGAAGTGTCAGAGGAAACAAATTAGAAATGCCTGAAGGAAAGTTTCTTATGTGAAAGTTACTTTCAGGCCCTTTGGAAGAATGGTAACAAAGTCATTGACTGTAAATCATGGAAAATGGAAAAAGTAGAAGCTGAGAAAATCACTACAGTATTTTATTATCATTCATGTTCTATAAAATTATACTACAAAAAAATTATAATACAAACCCTAAGCAGGATGTAAAAACGGCATCACCTTTGTTTCATATTAATAATTCATGCTGAATTATTCCTGCATAAATGCAGACTTCAGCTCAATTACTACATTTCATAGATAGCCAAAGACGTCCGTAATTTCACAGATATAAATGACATCATTTTGTACATTAAAAAAATTAACTATACATATTTGTTTGTTATAAGACATAAGCTTCTGCTTTCCTTAGAAAGAAATTCAATGAAGTGTTTTGCTCAATACATATTCCAACATGCATAGAGCTCTGATAGTATCTTCATCATCAATTATGCTTGATAAATTTTGTTAGAAAATACTTAGTAAGAAAATAATAATTATATATGAATACTTCATAATAATCTCTCCTTGATGTACATAGCACATAGAAAATATCTACCTTTAAGCATTTCTGTAGAAACTTTTCCCAAGTAATTCAGTGTAAAAAGAGGCCTGGTGGTGCAGTGGTTAAAGTACTCAAAATATTGCTGATTCAATTCCAGGAGGAAAAAGAAGTGGCAATCTGCTTCCAAAAAGATTTACAGCCTTGGAAAACCTCCAGGGCATTTCTTCCCTGTCCCAGATGTTAGGAACAATTCCAATGGCACTGGGGATGTGGTGTAACTGATGGCTGTGTCATCAGGTCTTAATTCAATTGAAAGTACACAATTACAACACCAAAAAATCTTTGTGGTACAGAATTCAATATTCAATTAGATACTGTTAGAAGCTACCAATTGGAAGGTACTTTTGTAAGAAAACTGCATGTGTTTTACATTTTTAATAAATGCCATATATGTCCTCAAATAGTATCGTAGTAAAACACCATTAAAATCCAGATCTTTCTGGTGTATTATATATGCATTCACATTTCTGCAATAGATTTTTGTTTCTCTTTAATCTCTACAGAGTCCGTCTAACCATTAAACTCCTTTCAAAGTCAACAGGAATGTCATGTAGGTAATGAAAGATATTGGAATTCATTCAAATAATCTTAAAGTAAACCACAGCGTCTACAAGCTTTATTTCATCATTTCCATGTCAAACCACATTCATACACAGCATGGCTCTTACCTTACATCAGATTCTATTCAGAACTTGCTCCTTTGGGGAAAAATTCAGGCCAAATATGCTTTTGAAGCTGTTACAAACATTGCAAAATTCTGACTCTCTGTCTCTCTTAAATGCATGGAAAAATGCACATAATCTGGTAAGGTTATATGATTATATATTGGTCCAATGAATAAGAATATTTATAAGGTGAAGTCACATGAAAAAATCTTTTAAAATGAAATTTTCTGAAACATTTTGAGAATGTACATGTCATTTTGTAAATTTTGTTGGAAGAAAAATATTCAATAAAGCTTAAGCCATTGTTTTATTCTGGTGCATATGTGAGACACATCCAGTTGGATAAAAAGTCAGAAGGATGAAGAGCAAGATTCCAGTGGTTCTAGTATTGATTAAATGCCGACAAGATGCTAGGCTCTCAGCTAAGTAGGCTTTTTCATGTCACTGTCAGTACTCTCAGTAAGGTGCCGTCACTCTCATTTTACCTTGGCTTCTGTAATCCATCCCTGATTTCAAGATGTGTGTGATATTTATAAATGACTCTACTCATACTTACCCCTCCTTTAATGCATAAGCACTGGCTTCTCAGAGGCCATCACGTCGCCTAAGCCACCTCATTGGAGCTACTTCCAACCTATGACAAAACCCATGATATAATTGTCATAGCAACCATTAAACTGGTGAAGATGTCCTTTCAGAGAAAGAAGAAAAAATGATTATGAGAAATATGAATGACTTAGCTGATCGCCTTGAGGACACTTATTTTGATCCTCTTGTTTTCACCTCACATTGATTCAGATGTTTTATTCATTTTATATGTCTTGAAATTTCATATATCACATATATGCGGTTAAATGTGTAAATTAACATGTGATTAATTTGTAAATATAACATAGAAGTATATACAATGCAATAATTGTTACTAATCATTCACACATCAATAGAAATACCTTTAATTTTCCCTTACACCTTCCTAGAATAGACTAAGCTTCTAAAGAATTACAGGAAGAGAAAAAAACATGTTTGACCGTGGGACAAACTGTGCCGGCTGTGCTTGCTCTGGAGCGCGCCCTGCAATGGGACAGGGGCACAGGAGGAGGCTATTAAATACTGGGGGCGGGAGCACAGATAAAAGAGGAGGGGTAAGCAAGCAATCCTATCATCAATATTGTATGAGGGTGATGATGCCTCAGAAAGCAGAACCAGTTTGAAGGGGGAGGTGGGAGAATCAGGGAATATATTGGCAAAACTGTGGAACATTTCCTCTGTACTTATGAGAGGGCTCTAATTTACACTTATAATATTATATGCATGTTTACACTTTTCTTGACATTCAAGAGCCTTGGATGAATATATTTCCCATCAGGGAGATGGAGGAAAGAGCTAGGAGTCAAAGGGCATTTATGGAGGTCTAGACAAAGACATGTACATGCAAATATATATATGAGGATGTGGAAATACATCTATGTGTCTATATTTATAGGTTAAGTATTAAGGTGGCGGAAGGACCTTGGGCCTCTACTCAAACACTCCCTCTATGCATGAATACTTTCTTTTATTAAATTGGAACTCTATGATGCTACTCTCCCGACACAACTGCTGAAACCAAAGTGGGTGAACAAGTAAATGTGGTGAAGAAAGCTGATGGTGCCCGGCTATCAAAAGAGATAGTGACTGGGGTCTTAAAGGCTTGAAGATAAACAAGTGGCCATCTAGCTCAGAAGCAACAAAGCCCACATGGAAGAACACAACAGCCTGTGTGATCGAGTGGTCCCGAAAGGATCAGTTATCAGGCATCAAAAAACAAAAAATCATATCATTGGCTGCACACCTCCATGATAGGATCGCTGAGGACAAATGGGTGCATAAGCAAATGTGGCAAAGAAAGCTGATGGTGCCTGGCTATCAAAAGAGATAGTGTCTGGGGTCTTAAAGGCTTGAAGGTGAACAAGCAGCCAACTAGCTCAGAAGCAAAAAAGCCCACATGGAAGAAGCACACCAGCCAGTGCGATCACGAGGTGCCAAAGGGACCAGGTATAAGGCATCATGCAAAATATATATATATACATACACACACACACACACACACACATACATACCATATTGAATGAAGGGGGAAGTGCAGAGTGGACACCCAAGGCCCAAGTGTCAGCCACTGGAGATCCCCTCCTAGAGGGGTTTAGGAGAGGAGATGGGTCAGTCAAGGTGTGAGGTAGTACCCATGAAGAACACAGCTTTCCCCCAGTTCCTGGATGCTTCCTCCCCCCAACTACCATGATCCGAATTCTACCTTTTAGGACTGGATCCGAATTCTACCTTTTAGGACTGGATAGAGGTTGTACACTGGTGCATATGGGGACTGGAGGCACACGGAATCCAGGGTGGATGATACCTTCAGGACCAAGGGTGTGAGGGGCGATGCTGGGAGAGTGGAGGGTGAGTGAGTTGGAAAAGGGAACTGATTACAAGGATCCACATGTGACCTCCTCCCTGGGAGATGGATGGCAGAGAAGGGAGGGAAGGGAGACTCCGGATAGGGCAAGATATGATAAAATAACAATGTATAAATTACCAAGGGCACATGAGGGAGGGTGGAGTGTGGAGGGAGGGGAAAAAAAAGAGGACCTGATGCAAAGGGCTTAAGTGGAGACCAAATGCTTTGAGAATGATTGGGGCAGGGAATGTGCGGATGTGCTTTATACAATTGATGTATGTATATGTATGCATTGTGATAAGAGTTGTATGAGCCCCTAATAAAATGTAAAAAAAGAAAAGAGGGGGAAAAAGAAAATGATTATGGCAAAGAATGTACAGATGTGCTTTATACAATTGTTGTATGTATATGTAATGATTGTGATAAGAGTTGCATGAGTCCCTAATAAAATGCTTAAAAAAAAAGAATATATTTGCCATCAGCTTTTACTCATTAATGCATTTTGGAATTTTTTTGCCCAGAATTAGAACCTAGAATAGGATGGACCAGCTTAATTGTGGATGAAAATGGAATATTATACTCTCAACTGATAAGTAGTTAATCAATTATAATGTAGTAACTTGTAAAAACGTGTTCAAAATTTTCATTAATTGATTCCTTATTATATGTAATGAAAACATTTAATTGAAATGCTAATATGTATTCTATTCAAAATCCGATATGTAGGTAAAAAGACACATTTTAGGTAATCTGGAGATGAAAAAATAAATTACTTTTAATGCTTCTATGACATTTATGTCTCATCCTACAAAACATTCTAAGAAAACTATCAGGAAAATCGATTCCTATGAGGCTTTATTTTATTATCTTAACTTGTGAGCATGTTTTGGGGAAGCAGAATGAATGATAAGTGAATGAATATGAGGGACTATGTTTTCTAGATTCTCTAAATGAGATACTTTTTTAAAAAGTTGTGAAATATTGGGAGAAAGTATAGCACAGAGAGTTCCAAAGTCAATTCTATCATTATAGTTGCTATTTAGCCTGGGATTTTTTTTTCTCAAGCTACTTAACTCAGTGGTTTCCAGATATCTAATTTCATAAACTACTAAAGGTGTTTGAAAAGAAATATGGCAATAACAAAGTGACTGCTTTGTATGCTGCTAATTAAGTACAGTAAAATAAAGAAAAGTATAGACATTTTTCTCACCATTATTTTACTGAATGTGAGCATTTTAACCCAGAGTTATAAAAGGAAAATTAGATGTAATTAATTTTTACTTCATAAAAGCCCACAAAAATTTATTTAATTTTTTTCCATCAAGCGATGAAGCGATCAAGGACATCATTGACCTTGAAAGTTACATGACAACAGCACTATCTTAATTGATCTGCCATTCATTTATTTTTATCATTGTAAGATTCAACATCAGGAAAATTGCCTCTATTCTCTTTTCATTTCAAGACAGTAATATATTGCAGTGGGTAAAAATAAAAAACAAAGGTAGCTAAGCTAATGTTATTGGTTTGTACAGAAAACTTCATATGTTGCTATGGTTTATTGAAAAAGCAGTGAATTACTTAATGTGGGTCTTCTAGCCGAAGTCTCTAACTTCCACCAAACAACCCTTCCCTGAATGAATCTGGTAAGAAGCTGGATTTAGATATTGATAAAATACACGTATGAACAGTATTCACTGACATCGTCCTGCTGCATGTAAAATTAGCCCTCTGAGAAGCAGGAGGGTGGCCAGGAGTGAAGCGTGTCCTGGGACCTGAGAGTCCTGTTCAGTGAACCTCCCACTTGGAGAAGAGAGCTAGCTGTAACACCAGAGCAGCACCAGCAGCAGCAGAACAAGGAGCCAGAGCATGGAACAGAGTGGAAGATTTCTCAAGCCCAGAGTAAGTAAAGCTGGGTGCTTGTGTGTAGGAGACTGGTTGTGGAGGGAGGTCTTGCTGGTCACTGAGCTGGGTTTGCGCACCCACTGCTGTTGAGCTGAATTACTTCAGGTTAAGGCTTACAACAGAATAGTATGCCTTTTGGGCATCTTTTAGGAACTCTGAAAGAACTTTGCATTGATGAATAATATTATCAGGATTATTTCTCACTGACACTACAACCTGTTAGCTTCCTTAATAAACCCTTTAATAAATCATGAATTTTGTCTGTGAGTTCTGTGTAGACATTTCAATGGACGTTAGAACCTAAATATCAAATGGAGAAGATTAGTGAAAACAACACAATATGATCCAGGTATCGTGAAAGTACTATCTTATTTCAATCTCAGATCACTCCGTAAGGAAGATGGCATTGCACCCTATTCCAAGTAAAGCTTGAAGATATCAAAAACAGGTCAAAGGCCTGAAGTTTGTGTGAGAACTTGGAATCAAATATAATTGCCAACACGATCTCTCCTCCATGCCCCTTCTTCCAACATCCGCGCTGAAGAGCTCCCTGTCAAGCCCTTGTTCATTCATGCTGGCTTTCCTTTCTGTGCAAGTTTAACATCTACCGTTTTCTACCAAAGCTTTCTCTGTATCACTGCAAATGGCAAACTATCTATAGTACCAATCAGAATTGACCTCTGTTCTGGACCCCAAGAATATTGTATTTGTATTTGCTCTTGGATTTTTCACACTGACCCTCTACTCTAAACTTCTTCATGACCCTTTTGATCTCTCCCTAATTGATCATAACTATTTGAAAGAATTTGGGTGTCGGCACAGAATAAATCGTCAGAATAAAATAAATGTACTCAGTTACAATGTGTTCATTTCATATATAGAGAAAATATGTGAAAACTGAAAAAACAGAAAATTCCCCGAGGAGCAAAGGCCACAGTGAAACATCTGTACCACCAAAGCAAGGCGATGTTCTGACCAGTTTTTTTTTTAACCTTTAGCCTATGTGGGGTTGTTGATTTAATCCCCATCATCCAAATATACAGATTTACAGTGCCCACGTAGGAAGGCAAGTGGCCCCTATACATCATAAAACTTCTCTCACTGCATTTAATTCCTGAAGGGTTTTTACCACAACCATCACCTAGTACAAGAGAAATTCCAAGTTGTAGAATTATCAATATGTTTAAACCATATATCATGTTTTCTCCTAACATATACCAATATAGATACCTAATTTTACTGTGATAATCTATTTCATAACATGGTACAAGAGTTTTTCAGAAGATGTGAAAGTCAGACTACTAGCTCTTCTAAGGAAAGTAACAATACCTTAAGTTTTAAGTCAAGCAAATAAAATAGAAGGAATGATAGAGACCACTAAGCTAAAAGAGCAACACTTAAAAGCTGATCTGTGAATTAATGATACCCTTTAATTTTTCTCTAAATAATGTGTAAGGCTGACCTCTGTTGCAGTTCTCACTGTCTCTTTAAATAAGGTGATTTCAAGTGGTGCAAGAGAAATACTTGATTTGAAGCACTATAATGAGTGACATATTCAAATATTGACATATGTAGTGACTGGGCACTAAAAGTGAACTATAGTATAGTTAGCAAGAACAAGAGCGTTTTCAACTACCCCAGTTCTGTGAAACGTTGTCTTGTTAAGTTGCTAAAAATAAATTATTAATAAAATATAAACATCTGTAAAACTGCAGTCAGTCATCTATTATTTAAAGCGATTAATGGATCTTTTCAACACTAATATCAACATGGCCTATAAAATTAAAAAGAAATACTATGAGGCTCTAAATTCAAATAAAATGACTATTACGTCATTTAAACACGTGTTCAGAATACTGCAGTGAAGTCTGTCAGTTGAAAGATTGGATGGAAGTGGCCCCTAATTTCGCCTTAACCAGGAGAATCTCTAGCTGGTGATTTTATTTGTTTTTTAGATGGGTTTTTGTCTGCCGTATTTGCTACAGTCGTGTCGAGGTGGAGGGGAGGATCTAGAGCTTGGCGTATTTTGTTTCTGGGTAGCAGTAGAAGAGCGCTCAAGGCTAGAATGGAGTTATTCTGATTTAGCACATGGGGCAGGCTCTGTGTGGGCATAATGGGAGCAGGATCTGGCCAGTGGAAAGCTAGGAATAAGAACAGAAGGGGACATTTGTCCACAATATATGTGGGTTTCCAAACTTTCGTGTGAATGAAAAGTCAAAATGCTACAATAGGAACATCTATATAGCTTTAAAGTCTATCTTAGATACTTTTTTCTAGAAATCTTGGTACACTTAGACTTAGTAGGGATCACAAAATTTCTCTAAATGCATATTCACTACCAAAGAGAGAAAATACAGTGGACAATAGTTGTGGATCTTTAGGATTAGAGAAAAAAATGGATGATTATAATGAAAATAATATATGTTGAAAAAATATAATCACTGCTAAGAAAACATGCTATATATTTATTTCCCTATATGTGTTACTTAATTCCCTTGAAGGTTGAATTTGTAAGAAACCAAAGAACACATAAAAATGCTGAAAAGCATTTTGATAAAATGACATGTACCAAAATATTTTAATGTTTCTTATATACTTCTAGTAAAATTTTGTCCCATGGATAAATAGCATCCTGAAATAACATTTTTCTCCTGCTTGAATATCATGAGCATTAAATAGTTATATACTTGTTAAAGGAGCCCTGTTGCCACGGCTGCATCCAAAAGGTGAGCTGTTCAAGTGCACCAACCAGCTTCATGGGATTGTCTGCTACCATATAGATCACAGTTTAGGAAACACTTTTTTTGTGGTTGGTAGGTGCCAGTTTCCACCTATAGGGACCTTATGCACAACGGAACAAACTCCCATCATGTCCAGCACCATCTCACAGTGGTTCTTATACTTGATCCCATTGTTGCAGCCTTTGCCTCAATCTGTCTCTGAGGGCCTCCTCTTCTTCACTGTCCCACCACTTTTCCAAACAGGACCTACTTCCCCGGGGCCTGGCCGCTCCTAACGTTATGTGCAAAGTATGTGAGATGACGTCTCCCCATCCTTGACTCTAAGGGACACTCTGGATGTACTTCTTCCAAGACAGATCGCAAGATAGCAAGCCCTATGAGATTGTTCCATCTGCCGCCAAGGGTCTTTATATGTGTGAATCAAGATGAGACGCAACAACAATGGCAAGCATGTATTGAGTAGCTTTTACTCGTTTTGAATTCAAGTCAAGTAGTGCTTTTTGGTGAACTGAAGTGTGGTTTGGTGAAGAAAGAATTTTCCAATTTAATTACTATCTACTTTCAGTTAGTGGCTCACTTTATTAATAACTTTCTGGCAAAGGGGGGTTCAATTATTAAAAAATAAAACGGATCCCTAAGTCAACTGCTCACCCTACTGTTTTGCATTAGTAGTCAATTTTGGTGCAGTAGAAGTGAGAAAGAGAGCTTCCTGAGGGAATGAATTGAGGGTTTTGCTTTGAGGTCCCTGCACACCCTTCTTGTGTGGCTGAGTGGCTCTTATACAGATGATGTCACACCAGCTTTTCTGGGTATTTGCCACTTTTCTGGTTCTGTGGAAAGCAAATTATCCTAAATGAATTTTAGAGAGAGATTTATCTACTTCCTATAGAAGTTACTTTTGGAAAACCACATAATTTAGTAATGATTTCCAAATCATTATTTATATCTATGTGCAGAATTTTCAGACCTCATCATGAAAGAGTAGCCTTGAAGTGGAGCTGCTGAAAGATAGGACAAGTTACAGAAAGGTGAATTGGCAAGCCTGTAGATAAATTGATAAATTCAGAATTTAACATTAGTCTGCCTCTGGGAGGCAATATGTTCATATATAAAAATGTTCTATAAGCTATTTCCTGTACCAGAGCATCAGCAAACAAAGGAGAAGCCACAGATCAAGTTTTCAAGGTGTTCCTGCTCAACCCTTAAATATTGGAATAATATAAATTAGTTTCATCTTTACCTACTTCCTTTACAAACACTTCTCTTACAATAACTCTTCAAAAGTAACTTTCCAACTGTAACAAGAAGAAGAAGAAGGAGGAGGAGGAGGAAGAAGAGGAGGAGAAGGAGGAGGAGAAGAGAGACAGGTGAGGAGAGAGGAAGAAAGAATGGCTGGATGTGGAGCTCTGGTTTTGGATCTTGAATACATTACTTGCTACTAATTGAGTTCAAGCTGTATATCTATATCATGGTGTATTCAGATGAGATTCAGTTACTTTAATATCTTCCTGTGAGGAATTGCTCATATGGATAACAAGAAAATTTATCTTACATGTTGGTCTAGTTTGTCGTAAACCCAGTAGCGAGGTATGTTCGCCGATCTGGCCAACACCCTGGGCAGGGGTGCAGACTGGCAGGACTGCTTTCCCCCTTCAGAGGAAGAAGTCACAGAAAGCCTTGTACATAGCTTTAAAGCACCTTCAAATACTGAAGGGACATTGTCAGAGATAATGCCAGCAAATGGGCCATTCAGGTCTGAAGGCTCTCAAAATGTGACTGCAGAAGAGCTGATTGCTTGGCGAGGAGGTGACTGTGGTGACGTGAATTGAGTAAATCTGTGGAAGTGAAACCTTTAGGATCTTCATTTTCTGATGGGACTTGATTCAGGTGAAGAGAAACATTTTCAACCATCTAATGATTAGAACTTGGAATGTTAGAAGTATGACCTTAGGATGATTGGAAGTAGTCAAAAATGAAACGCAACACATGAAGATTGATATCCTAGGCATTAGTGAGCTGAAATGGACTGGTATTGGCATTTTCTATCAGAAAATCATATGATTTACTATTGTGGGAATAACACAATCAAGAGGAACGGTTTGGCATTAATTATCAGAATGGGTCTCGCTAAATCAACCTTGAAGTACAATCCTATCTGTGATCTTGTATCTATCATTTTTCAAGGAAATATAATCAATAGAACTACTGTTCAACTTTATACACCAACCACAAAATCTGGTGATTCAGAAATGGAAGAATTCTGCTACCAACTTCAGTTAAAAATTGATTAAACATGCAAGCAAGATGACTGATAATTATTGGTTGTGGGTTTTTTTGTAACGCAAAATTGGAAACACAGAGGAAGGAACAGTAATTGGAAAATATGGATTGGTGACAGAAATGAAGCTGGATACTGCATGATAGAATTTTGCAAAACCAACAAATTGCTCATAGCAAATAACTTTTTTCAACAACACAAAAGGCAATTATTCACATGAACTTTCCCAGATGGAAGATACAGAAATAAAATAGACTACATCTAAGGGAAGACATGATGGAGAATTTAATATTAGCATCTAAAATCAGTGCAGGAGCTGACTGTAGAACAGGCCATTAATTGCTCATATGTAAGCTCAGGAAAAAATTAAAGAAAATTAAGACAAATATGCAAGAGTCAAGATACAATCTTCAGACTATCCCACCTGTATTTCAAAAACATCTCAAGAACAGATTTGATGCATTGAACATTAATGACAGAAGACTTGATAAGCTATGGGAGGACATCAAGACCATCACTCATGAAGAAAGCAAAAAGATCATTAAAAAGACAGAAAAAATGAAAAGATCAAAGTGGATGTCAAAAGAGACTATGAAAGATGGTCTGCACCAAAGAGTAGCTGAAGCACATGGAAGAAAGGGTGAAGTCAAGGAGCTGAATAGGACATGTCCAAGGGCAGCTCCAGAAGTCAAAGCTAAATATTATAACGAAATGTGCAAGGACCCTGAATTAGAAAGTCAAAAGTTAAGTATATGCTCAATATATCTTAAAGTGAAAGAACTAAAAAAAAAATCAAGCCTCAAATAGCAGTTTTGAAATATCTTATAGGCAAAATAATGAATGATGCAGGAAGCAACAAGAGGCGATGGATAGCATGCGCAGAGTCGCTGTACCAAAAGGATCTGGTCGGCAGTCAACCATTTCAGGAGGTAGCATCTGAGCAGAAACCAACGGTGCTGAAGGAAGCAGTTCAAAATTCACTGAACGCATTAGCCACAAACAAGGCTCCAGGAATTGACAGAATGCACTTGGAAATGTTTCAGAAAGCCGAAGAAGCGCAGGAAGTGCTCATTGGTTTATGACAGGGAATTTGGAACATAGCTACTTGGCCAATTGATGGAGGAGATCCATATTTATGCCCATTACAAAAAAAAAACACGTGACCCACCAGATTGTTCAAACTATAGAATAATATCATTGGTATCTCACACAAGTAAATTTTTACCTAAGATTACCCAAGAATGATTTCAGCAGCATCTTGACAGGGAACTGCCAGGGGTTCCGATCAGATTCAAATCGGTCTTGGCTGGAACCCCACAAACACATTTACTATGTTTCATTGGCTATGCAAAGGCAATTAACTGTGTGGACCATAAGAACCTGCAGACAACCTTGAGAAGAATGGGAATTCCAGAACACTCCATTGTGCTCATTCAGAACTTGTGCTGGAGCAGCAGTTGTGAGAACAGAACAATATAGTATTGCGTAGTTTAAAACCCAGAAAGATGGGATTCAAGGCTGTATCTTCTCACCATACTTGTTCAACATATTCTGAGCAAATCGTCTGAGAAATTGGATTTGATGATGAAGAGTGTGGCAACCGACTTAGAAGAAGCTTATTAACAACCGCTGGAATGCAGAGGACGCAAGCTTGCTTGATAAACGTAAGAAGGATTGGGCAGCGCTTGTTGATGAAGATAAAGGATCATAGCTTCAGTATGGATTATAAATCAATGTAAGGAAGACCAAAATTCTCACACCTGGACCAATATGTACCATCATGATAAATGGAGAAAAGGTTGGAGTTATCAAGGATTTTGTCTTACTTGGATCCACAACCAATGCTCATGGAAGCAGCAATCAAGAGATCAAAAGACTGGATTATAATACCTGTTTATTTTATTGAAGAGCAAGATTGCAACTTTGAGGAATAAGGTGCACCTCACCCAAGTCATGGTGTTTTCAATTGCCTAATATACATGTTAAAAGTAGTCATTGAATAAGGAAGCCATTAGAAGAATTGGGGTGCTGGCGAAGAATATTGAAAGTACCATGGACTGCCAAAAGGACAAACGGATCTGTATTAGAATGCCCGAGTGCTCCTCAGAGGCGAGGATGACAAGACTTTCTCTTATGTACTTTGGACATATTGTCAGGAGTGACCAGTCTTTTGACAAGGACATCGTATTTAGTAAAGCGGAGGGGCGGCAGGAAACGAGGGAGACCCTCAACAAGATGGATTGACATAATTGCTGCATCAGTGGGCTCAGGTATTGGAATTATTTTGAGAAGGATGCAGGACCATGCAGTGTTTCATTCCGCCATACATAGGGTTGCTATGGATGGGACCCAACTTGATGTCATCTAACAACAACAACAACGATGTATCAATGTATATATAAATTAGATCTCTTGTGCTAAAGTATAGATTTGGGCATGCATAAATTAATTATTCAATGTATATTTGGTGTATTAATAGGAAAACATCTCCTATAAATCATTTCTTAAAAGAAGTCAAAATTTGTGCTTTCTTTAAGAGATAAAGTATTTTTGTTCTCATTCCACCACAAATAACATTGGCACAGAAAAAAAAAAACTGATTCATGAGGCCAGGAAGAAAAATATTCAACTCATTCCAGATTTAAAATCCATGTGTAGACCCCAAACAGTTATGCTGAAGCCCCTTTCCTGGTGCTTCCATGTGTTTTAGAGATACCGTGATGTCCTGCAATATCCTGCAGCTTCACAAATAGAGGATGCGTTAGTAAATATCTGGCTACAGCCAAATTCTATACACGCAACTCAGCTTCAGTCTGCAATGCTTTGAGGAATATGCGAAAATTTGGCAAGAAGACCAAATGCACAGACCACTGATGCCAGCCCCAAAAAGTGGGAGAAAAAAAACACATTCTGTTGAAGGGTATGGGAAATATCTACACTTTAGGCTTTTAAAGACCAATCCTACAGGTTTATTTTAGGCAGTCCCCAGGTTCCTAATGAGATTGTTCCTAAGTGCATCTTTAAGTTGAATTAGTAGGTTAGTCAGAGAAGGTGAATCGGGTTCTTATTCAACCTTTCTTTAGGGAAAAAAAAATTCCTTGAAGTCTCTTCAATGATTTAACAGCTACCTGTGCAGTCAGTAAAGGTGATTATGATAAATAGCTTGTTGCAAATAAGGGTTAGTTCAATCTTTCAAGGTACAGACAAATTTACATAACATTAAAGGGCAAATACTACTTGGATGTAGGGTATTTTTATTCTTGTTCTGGGGTCATAGAGAATATTCTAGGACAATGCACATATGTGTATAAATGGAACTCCAGTAGGCTTCCAATACGTTTCAAAAATGTATAGACTAAACAATTTCTGGTTTAGTCAAGGCATAAATTAAAAATCAAGCAAACATTTAGAGAAAATGAACTGAATCAGTCCCTTGGGGAAAATATATTATTTTTCTTATTCAATAGAATAGTTGAGGAAGGAAGGAAAAAGGAGGCTGGAAAAAAGAATGAATAAAGAAAAAGTAGGAAAAAGAGACAGGATATTTTAAATTAATATTTTGCTTCACATATAAGATTGATAAAAGTAATTTTTTTCATATCATGCATGGATAAAGCTCATCTCAGCCATGCCTCTCGAAAGAATATGTGTACATGCTGATTACTCCACTGAGCTGATTTCAAAGGTAAATCAGAAGACTGAGAGGGACTGACACTCAAAGGTCTCTGAGTGCCTGCAGCTGAATGCGGAGAGTGTTAGAACAGGCGTATCAACCTTTATGCACCTTATCAGAATGAACATGCCCTTTAAAACGTGCACTATATGAAAATGGACATATTGTATTTTTAATAGTTTCCCCCAAATTCACTATATATATCTTTATTATTTCAAATACTTTTTCTATCTGATAAACTTCTTTCTTCATTTTTTTGTAAGAGGGGTGAACACACACAAAATACCCAGGAATAGAGTAAAAAGCACATTACTGGTGTTACATAACACTCTAATAGGCATCGACTCAATGGCAGTGAGTTTGGTTGGTTTTTATAGTAAGAAAAGTGGTCCAGAGTGTTTTCTATTTGAAACAAGTAGTTTCATAAACCCAAAGAAAAACAGAAACAGCAGGGATTTTTTAAAGCTTCCTTTGTTTGTTCCTTTGTTAATATCTTGCTCTGCTAGGTTTACAAATCCTAAATAAATAGAAATTAGTGCTCCTTACTTTGCAGTCCATTTGCTTTAGATGTTTGCCTTGAGGGACATTTGTGTATTCTGCTAATGGCTGCAGCAGAGTGCTGTCTCATTTTCATTCTGGCAAAAAAAAGAAAAAGGGCCATCACCATGGTTACAGTTTCATTTTCTGGAGAGAAACTGATGGCTGTTAGTGATCCCATCATAAGCAACTTCTGTCAGATTTCTTATCAAGAAGACATATTTTGACAAAGTGAAAGATAACGCTGTAATAAGAGAACTGAGTTGCTACTCTATGTAATGAACCATTTAGTATTAAATGAAATGTGAAGCCACATTTTAAAAACTGAAGGTGAGGAGAAAAATTAATATTTATAATTTACACACACATGCAAGGAATATTCCATCAGAGAGTAATAGTAGCTGCTTCTCCTTTTGTTGTCACCGTAACTCCATCCAGCTGGATAACCTTGATTTATATTGCGGTGTTGAGAAGCCGCCCTACAGAGGATATTAAGGTTCTGATTTCCGTCTTTACCTTAGTGGAAACGAAGGCTGCACCAGGACCCAAATGCTAGAGTGTTGTGTCAATATATTTTGATCAAAGATCTAGCACCACCTTCAAGCTATGGATTTGTCTTGTTTCAGAAAGGGTTGTTTTTTTTTTATTGTTTTGGTTTTACATTGCAATGATCATTGGGACCCCTTGAACTTTTCTGTGTGATGTTTCCAAAAGATGGCCAGATGACCCTCAATGAGAACACATGGAGAAAAATCCCATCTTAAAGGTCTCCATTCTCTCTTCCATGGAGACACCCACAATTCATCCAATTGCAGCGGTTAAAGATAGGGAGCAAGGCCTGAAACATGTTTTCTGAGTTGGAATCACATCCATGGAAGGGAGGGGTTTCTTTGGTTTTATCAGGAAAGATACTGCCATCAGGATCTACTAAATTAGGAAGTATGTGTTCAATAAACACAGGCAATGTGAGGTTATCTTAGAACTTTTAAAAAGCAAGGACAATTCTCTAAGGAAATGTCCTAAATGTCTTTTCTTACTCTTTCTTTTACAGAAATTTTACTTTGAGAGAAAGAAAAAAATATATAACTTTTTTATATCCATAATAAAAGAACAGAGTATCCCCCAAGGTTATCAGGCCTGTTGACTCATTCAAATTATCTAATTAAAAGCATTCTCATAGAACTGGAATTAAAAAAAAGTTAAATGTTGACATATCTCTATTATTTTCCTGTTTGCTGTTTATTCAATTTTGTCATTTCAGATTAATGAAACTATATTTGGTAATCTACAGTTTGAAAGTATATTGTATTTCTTTGCAGTTTTATTGAAACATCATGTTATTATTTTACTTTGTTTTATCTAATCTCTATGATAAGGGCAATGATGCTAGTAGTGATTTCAAACCTTTCCCAGGATTAAGATGTTTAGAATTCCTCTTGTTATATGCTGATTATTTTCTGAGTTTGAGTTTTCACCTGTGATACCCTTAGCATAAACGTGCACCCACCTAATGCAAAGATGACCATGAAAATGGCCAATTGTTATTGTAACAAGGTTATATACCAGATGAGCAAGAAGCAATAGAGAGCTTGAATACCCAGGCCATCTACTATAACTGCTACTTTTAAGAATTTTGTTCTTATGGAGCCATCCCACTCTTTTCTGAAATCTAGTCTTGCAAGTTCTCAGAAGCCACACAATATCTACCACTGCTACAGTCCATTTCTAGCCCCAAACTCTAGTATTACAGTGCTTTTAATGAGCATAGGTATAAACCAGGATTTCTCTTGTCAAAGGAATCCTGAAATTCATGTACATATTTTATTAATATGCTTTGAAGGATCTTTTTCTTTTAAAAAAACTCATTTTATTGGGGACTCATACAACTCTTATCCCAATGCATCCATCCATCCATTGTGTCAAGCACATTGGTACATTTGTTGTCATCATCATTCTCAAAAAAATTCTTTCCACTTGAGCCACTGTTATCAGCTCTTATTTTTCCTTCCCTCACTCTCCACCCTCCTTCTCTCACCCTTGATAATTTATAACTATTTTGTCACATCTTACACTATCTGATGTCTCCCTTCACCCACTCTACTGTTGTCTGTCCCCCAGTGAGGGGTTTATATGTAGATCCTGTGATCAGTTCCTCCTTTCTACACCACCTTCCCTCCACCCTCCCAGTCTCACCATTCTCACCACTGAAAGGATCATATATCCTGGATTCCCTGTGTTTCCAGTTCCTATCTGTACCAATGTACATCCTCTGGTCTAGCCAGATTTGTAAGGTATAATTGGGAACATGATAGTGAGGGGCAGTGGAGAGAGCATTTAAGAACTAGAGGAAAGTTGTATGTCTCATTATTGCTACACTGCACCCTGACTGGCTAGTCTCCTCCCCGCGGCCCTTCTGTAAGGGGCTGTCCAGTTGCCTATTTGTGGACATTAAGTCTCCACCCCGCACTCCCCCTCATTCACAATGATATGATTTTTTGTTCTTTCGTGCATAATACCTTATCCCATTGACACCTGGTGATCCCATTGACTGGTGTGCTTCTTCCATGTGGACTTTGTTGCTTTTCAGCTAGATGACCGCTTGTCTTCAAGCTTTTAAGACCCCAGATGCTATTTCTTTTGATAACCGGGCACCATCAGCTTTCTTCACCACATTTGCTTATGCACCCACTTTGTCTTCAGCAATTGTGTCAGGAATGTGAGCATCATGGAACGCCAGTGTAATAGAATAAAGGTTGTTGCATTGAGGGAGGACTTGAGGCCCAATGTCCATCTGCTACTTTAATACTAAACCTATAAATATATGCACATAGATTTATTCACGGTCATATATATATATATTTAGATATCTATAAATGCCCTTTGCCTCTTAGTTCTTTCCTCTATTTCCTTTTAATTTCCTCTTGTCCCACTATCATGCTCAGCCTTCATTTGTGTTTCAGTAATTTCTCTCGGTTACATTGCCCTTGATCGAGTCCTACCAGGCCTCCTACACCCTTCTCACCACCAATTTTGGATTACTTGTTGTTCCCTTGTTCCTGGGTTTGTTAACACCACTTCCTGTCCCCTCCTACCCCATTCTCCCATGTCCCCCCACAACTGTCGGTCTTGTTGTTTTCTCCTTCAGATTTTTTATGTCACCTATCTTATCTAGATAGACCAGCAGAGATAATCATAGGCACAAAAACAAGACAGAGCAAGAAAAAGCAACAAAAGAAAACAAAACAACAAGAAACCAATGACAAAAAAAGAGAGAGAGAAAAGCCTGTATATAGTTCAAGGTCTGTTTGTTGACTTTTAGGAGTGTTTTCTGGTCAAGTCTGATGGGGTGCCATGCCCTGACCCTCAAACCATTTTTGGTACTCCCTCGGGACTTCCTTGCTCTGCTCCTCTTGCTGTTTTGTTTCACGCTCTTAGCGTTTTGTGTCAGTGTGGTGGGGTCAGATCAGGCACAATTCCCACACTGTGTCTCCAGTGTTGTCCCCCATAGGGCTATGGGTCAATGAGGAGGCTTTTTTCTTTAGGACTTAAATCAGTTTAAGTTTAAAAGGGGTGTCTTCTTCACTTTGTCACTAATCTAGATCAGGAATCCTAATTTAAAACCACGTGTTGTGTCAGCTGGTCCAGCACACTAACTGATAGGGAACTCTGGTAGTATAGTGGTTAAGCATTGGGTTGCTACTCAAAAGGTCAAAAGTTTGAAACCATGAACCCATTCTGTGCAAGAAAGGCCAGGCTTTTTACTCCCATAAAGAGTTTTTCTCTGAAACCCATCAGGTTTAATCCTTTCCTATAGGGCCACTAAGAGGCAGGACCGACTCATGGCAGTGGGTTAATTTATAGATCACTTAAGAGTTCAAATCCCTTTTTTAGCAAACTCTTATAAACAGCTCATTATGTTTACCTCACAAATGAGGACAAATCTAGAATATACCATTTGTAATACAGTTTTTCCACAATTATATAATAGATTCACTTCTAAAAGTTGAACATTACTCCTTCATTTCCTGTTTATATACAATGAATTGGAGACTCTTTGAAAAGGAAAGAACATATTCAGTGGAAAAAGATATCAACAAAGAGTTAGAAATATGGTTTATGACCCCCACCCCCACCCCAGCTGGACTCTGTCCCAAGACCATCTGCTCTTGTCATGATTTCCAGTTTAAAAGAAGACTCACTTGATTCAAAATTAAATTTAAAAAATTAATGAGATATCACATTATTTCTCTTCCAACTTGAAACAAATCAAATAGGAATAACCATTGCAGGTATTAATGCTTATTTTGGGGGGAGCTAGCAGAGATAGCATATCATTCCATAGTTCAGTCACCTCAAGCATTTTGCAGTTGCTCCCACAATTAGTTTCCAAACATTCTCTTCCTTCCTAACTCGTTGACATCTCCTCTCTTTACCCCCCGTGTCAGACTTTTAAAAACTCAAAAACTCTATCTCCAAAATGTACCCAATTAAGATTATTCTAATTTATAAAAGGGTCTCTATGGTATGTATGTATATTATTTATATTAATAAAAAGAAAAAAATATTCTTGAAAGAGAAAATGGATTCTTTACATGCCTTTAGAGATTCCAAAAGTTTCTCTTTTAGTTGTCATGGAGGTTTTTATCCAAGCCAAATAAGTAATGTCACCAAAGTATTAGGAAAAAAAATTCTGGTTTTAAATTTCTGTTTTAATCATGTTTTTATAGCAACATTTCTTCTACTAGTATTGTTGGTAAAACATTTTTTCTAATGCTGTACAAAATTAGTCTCACAAAGACAAGGAACTTTTAATTTATTTCAATAATAAACAGTTAAGGATATTATCTGTTTTAAATTATATGACTGTGAATTTCAGCCCTTTTATATTTGCTAGATAACATAGAACTTCTACTTCAAATTGAGATTATACATTAAACTAGTTTTAAAGGTGCTATACATACATAAAAACTGTAGAAATAGTATTATAAAATAAAAACAAATTTTTATGTGTTTCATATGATTTCATTTTAATTTAATCAGACCTGGTCTCTTTCCCATATTCAAGTACAGGTATCTGTCACTTAATGTCTCATACTGTTTCTGTGAAATGTGACGCTATGTGACTTGGACCTTGTGAGCACATGCCTTCAGTCACCTAGCAGCTACTGCTTGGGCCACTTGTGGAAGCTGGAGAAGGTTGAGGCAGAGCAGTGGCTGAGAGGAAGCCACCGAGGAGAGAGCAAAGCACACCCAGCTCCACTCGCTGTTCTACCCTCCTGCCCACCAAATAAAGCCCAAGAGCTCATGCCCAAAGCCACGTTCTCTGCCTCGATTGCTTATATCCCACCCATGGTCCAGCGCTCTAAGAGTCTGGATCTGAGCTCCTTAGAATCATTATGAAAAATAATAAATAAAAGGAGAGTTGATTTCCCTTTAAAAAATGTCTTCGAGGACTACAGCCATAGCTGCGGTTAGATAAACACGGGGTGGAACTTGGCCAGAGGGATATGAAGTGAGTGTATCTGTACATTTTATCCATCATTGGATATACACACTTTTGAATTGTTGAAACATTGTTACTAATGCAGAAGATTAAGTAATCTCAGAGATTAAACAAACAAAACTTTCAAACTCACTGTCATAGAGGGGATTTTAACTCACAGCAACCTTGCAGGACAGAGTAAAATTGCCCCTGTGGGTTTCCCAGGCTGTACATCGTTGAAGGAGCTGAACGCCTCATCTCTCTCCGGTGAAGTGGTTGGTGGGGCTGAACTGATGACACACTACACCCCACTTGTAACCCAATATTCCACCAGGATTCCATCCGATGCCATGGTTTCCTGAAGCTTTCCCTGTAGCTGAACAATTGTGTCATTTTCTTGTTTTTATTAAGATTTTCTGTAATGTATATCCTTCGGCTAATGGGATTTTATTTCTCTTTGCTATTTTCAATTTGGCAACAGGAGAGGTGGAATAATAAAGTGAATGAAGTGTTTCATGACTTTTGAACACCACTGCAATCGTCAATAATTGTATTTTTTAAGCAGGTAAATAGGGTTTTTATGTTTTGTTTTTAAGTTTTCTTCTCTAACTGTTTGGTTTTATCAGGCCCTGGCTCATGCTGAGAATTTTAACATTTGCAGTAAGTATGTACAATTTATAAATATGTTGTACAAAAAACAATTGAAATCATTTATTTACCATAAAGAGCAGGTGTACTCAAATATCCTCTAAAATATATTTGTTCTCTTACTGGTTCTTTTACAAAATAAAATACCATATGGAAGGGCTGAGAGCAGCACACATCAACCTCATAACAGCCTACATGTTGCAAAGGAATGCTTTTCAATCTCACAGATACATCTTTTTAGATGTGGAGGAATAGAGTCTCAGAAGTTGGAGAATACGGAGTCTTGGTGGCCAATGGTTAAGTACTCAACTTCAAACGGAAAAAGTCAACTGTTTAAACTCAAAAGTCACTCCACAAGAGAAAGCTCTACAGCCTTAAACCCCACCCCACCCCACCCCACCCCCGGGAAATTCTGCCCTGTCTTAACTGCTGTGCATGGGAATCATCAGGAAGGCAAGCGAGTTGGACAATACGGTCTTGGTGATTAAATGATGTCTCCTGTGGTTATTGTTAGGCGCCATCGAGTCAGCCCAGCTTGTACCAATCCCGTACATCACAGAATGAAACACTTCCTAGCTCGGCGCCACCCTCACAGCTGTTCCTGGGCATGAGCGCATTGTGGCGATCACTGTCACTCCACTTCACGGAGCGCTTCTTTTCTTTCTCTTGCTGCCCTTCTACTTCACCAAGCATGATGTCCTTCTCCAAGGACTGGTGTTTCCTGATAACATGACCACAGCATGCGAGATGAAGCCTTGCCCTGCAGGCCTCGAAGGAGCATTGTGGGTATACTTCTTCGATAGAGATGGGTTTGTCCTTTTAGCAACACATGATTGTTTCCATATTCTGCACCAGCGCCACAATTCAAATGCATTGATTCTTGCGTCTTCCTTACACAGTATCCAACCTTCAGATAAATACGAGACAATGGCAAACAAATGGCTTGGGCGAGGCATACCTTAGTCCTTAAACTAACATCTTGGGGTGCCATAATGGATCTAATCATTGGAAATATCTTTTTCCAACACTGCAAATGACAGCCCGCGGTAAGGACCTCACCAGGTAGAATACACAGAAATTGGGAGATTTTGACACCACAAGCCGACTTTCAGCTGAAGTCCAGAGCGCATGAACAGATCTGGAACTTTCTCGCAGAGAGAAAGTGCCCAAACATGAGAAAATGGGCTACCTCCTGACTGCATTGTTCAGCTCTAGTTATATATGTGAGTCAGCCTTTTTCCACATAAAGATCTTTAAGTCCAAATACCATTCCGATTTGGAAGTGTGCTTGAGGCTGGTTATCAGCAGCTACTGTCCGGACTATGCATCCCTGGCTCATTCCATTCAGTGCAAGTCATCAGAGTCGACTCAGGTCACGACAAAAAATGAACATAGTTCATTGTGTTGTGTTGTGCAATATAGACTCATGCGGTTATTCAAGGTACATAAACATACATTGTACATGTAATGAATTCTCGAAGCATATATGAATAAATGTAATAAATAAAAATAAATGCATGCTTTGCATTTTTGTAGGTGGTAGATTATTTTGACTCTATCATTTTATCAGTAGCTTGCATGCTGAAAAAGTGTGAGCGCCCCTGCTCTAAGATATCAAAACAGAGAGAAGAAAACATAGATAGAAGAGAAATCTATTCAAATTCACTGCCATCTAGTTGATCCCAGCTCACACCAACCCTACTGGGTAGAATAGAACTTCATGCTTCCCCAGTGGAGGGACTGACCATGCCCCACTGCTGGCCTGGCAGTTAGCGGCCCAACTTGTAGCTCATTATGCAACTAGGGCTCCTACGGACTTGCTACCATCACGAAAGAAAAGCCGGAAAGGAGTGAGTCCTTTACGTTCAGGGACCCCGTCCTGAGAACCCCCTAGAACAAGAAACGCACAGAGAGAAAAGCTTCCTCTGGGATCAGAACACTGACCTCAGTCTTCCCGCCTCCGAAACTGTGAGAAAGTCAATGTGTGTGTTAAAGCCATCCACTTGTAGTCATTCCGTTGTAGCAGCACGAGGTAAATAAGACAGCATCCCTCTGGGCCTTACCGTCTATCCTCATCACAGCATGGAGATCATGGAATTTCAAAATCATTATTTCCACCAACAGCAAGAAAGTCACTGTAACTCATACTTCCTGATACTTTTAAAACGGAAAAGCAAAATTGAATTTAATACAATTTTGGCTTTTCACAAAATCACCTTTAAAATACAATGCCTTTCAACAAGTCAACCTTTCCATTGTCGCTGAGGAGATTGCCTTGCTGTTGCCACAGTCACGGTGGCATTTTGTAAAATACCAAAATAGAAGCTGCAGCATTAACAGATGTGATCTCATTAGGGTTCTGTTTGTTAAAGAAAGCATTGAATGTTAATTAAAAGTTAATTATAACTAATTGTCAGTTAGAAAGATAAGGTAATTTGAAGCTACCCACAGCCATTATATTATTACCATTGAGAATCCGGTACAGTCAAGGGCTGCCAACAGGTTACCTTGCCTTACTCTGGCATCTAGTCCACATCCCGTTACAGTTAAGTCGCTGGATTAAAGTGCAGATGACAATACCCCAATATACAAAATCATGACTCACGGAAGACAATGGCAGCAGGACTTAGTGTTTTATTAAGAGGGAATTCCTTGTGCTACTTAAAATCCAAGGACTTGATAAAGGAGGGACGAAGTATGATGATTGCTAAGTGGTAGAGGATGGAAAATGGTAGAGGAACAATGACAATGGCCAGATCCAAGCCATGATATTTTCTTTTTAATTTTTTAGAGCATTT
Source organism: Tenrec ecaudatus (assembly GCF_050624435.1). Classification (NCBI taxonomy): domain Eukaryota; kingdom Metazoa; phylum Chordata; class Mammalia; order Afrosoricida; family Tenrecidae; genus Tenrec; species Tenrec ecaudatus. The sequence goes on along the minus strand of NC_134534.1, from coordinate 87,442,253 downwards.
TCTCCTTTGTTGTACTCATTGTTAACTCTTCATTCCCCTGCCCCCTGCCATGCCCCTAGGAAATGATTAATCCAGGAACTGTGCCTATAGACTTACTTATTCTGGATTTCATGTGCAGAAAAGCATCCAAAATAAACAAAAACAAATCCCACAACAATGACAAAATAAAAACGAAAACTTTCAATGGAAAGGAAAGTAGAAAACAGCTAGCTGGAACAATTGAAAATTGAATCAAAGGGGAGATTAACTGATACGATGTTACAATTAACCTACGTTTTTGTTGTGAGATGCTGTTAGTCAGATTCGACCCAGCAGCACTCTGTAGAGCAGAAGGAAGCACTGCCCTGCCCTGCACCATCCTCACAGCTGCTCTGACGTTGCAACTTACGGCTGCAGTCCTTACCTCAATCCATCTTGCTCTTTGTTTTTGCTGCCCTCTCTGCTTTGCCAAGAATGATGTCCTGGCTTGTCGCAGCCTTGTCTCAGTACTACTGTATGATATCAGACAGAAGCACGTCTTCCTTTGACCTTTCTTGAAAGAGTGATCAAAACCAACATGAGGTCTCTTCTTTCCAGATGTGTCTTATGAAGGTCGTGAAAGGGGCGATAGATGATTCATGGCCAGTAGGCAGACTTCCTAAACTTTGTTTGGGATGTGGCCTCTAAGATTTGCTTAATTGGTGTTTCTCCTTACTGTAGTGGACTCACGCAATAGTTGTCATTTTATGGTTGACTTAATGCTCTCAGCTAATGGTTTCCAGGTCATTCCACGTTATGCAGTGCTCTGTGCTTGCATTGCTGTTGTTTAGGGATCCACAGCACTCCGCTGTGTGTATGAACCACATTCGTTTAGCCATGCTTTCGCTATTAGACATTTGGGCTGTGTCCGGTTTCTTGCTATTGCGAACTCTGCTGCTGTAACCTTACAAGCACTATGGAAAGTGCTATGGGGATCCCCACAACGATTGGGAATTGACATCCCACAACGATTCAGCCATACCAAAGATTCAAGAGACTAGCTATGAGTGGATGTATGCATTCACCAGTCCAACAGTATGTGCGGGTTCCCCTTTCTCCGCAACCTCTTCAGCATTTGTTGTTCAATTTTTTTTCTAATTGGACTATCGTAGATGTAAGGTGGTATCTCATTGTGATTTTAATTTGCAGTGAGCATGAGCATTTTTTCATTTGTTTGTTAGCTATTTTTATTTAATTTTTGGTCACCTGTCCATGAATTTTGCCCACTTCTTAACTGGGTGATTTGTTATTTTCTTATTGAGCTATTGTAGAATTCTGTAGATTTTGGTAATTATACCCTTGTGTGATGTGTCATTGATAAAAAAAAAAACTGTCCCCAATCTATGGCTCTTTTTTTAACTCCTTTGATGAATTCTTTTGATGTGTGCAAGTGGTATATTTTCAAAATGTCCCGGTCATCTGTCTTTCTCCCACTACACGTGCTTCCTTTATGACATGTGGCACTCTGTGGATGCCCTGTAACAGAGTCCTTAAGTTTGGTCCATTTTCCTCACTGATGATGCTGATAGCTTTGTGGTTGACATGTAGGGCTTTAATATATCATGGGTTCCTTTCTGTGCATGGGAAGAGAAATGGATCTTGTTTCATTCTTCTCCATATGGAAATCCAATTTGTTCAATACCATTTGTTGAGAAGGCTGTCTGTGACCTATTTTATAGTTCTTGGTCCTTTATCAAAGATCAGTTTCCTGTAGGCTGATGCATTGAAACCTGGGTTTTCTGTTCTGATCCATTGATCTATGTATAGCTCATTGTACCAGTCAAGCCAGGGTGTTTTCAATTCAATTTTCATATGCATGTGAAAGTTGAACATTGAATAAGGAAGACTGAAGAAGAATGGATACATTTGAATAATGATGAATAATGATGAAGATTATTGAAACTACCACGAATTGCCAAAAGAACAAACAGAAGCGCAGCCAGACTGCTCCTGAGAAGGAAGAATGGCGAGCTCTCATCTCATGTATTTGGACATGTTATCAGGAGAGTCCTATCCCCCCAAAAAAGACAACATGCTTGGTAAAGTGCAAAGGCAGGAGGAAAGAGGAAGATCTTCAACCAGATGGACCGACACAGTGGCTATAATGATGTGCACGCGCAGAACAATTGTGAGGACGGTGCAGGACTGTGGGATATTTTGTTCTGTTGTACAGAGTCACTATGCGTCAGAACCAACTTGATGGCCCCTAACAGCAACAATCATGCGTCGGGTGCCCCCTCCACCAATGTTGTCCTTCTTTTAGCCGAAGAGCCTAATATCCATTTTAGATCTCCATCTGATCTTGATCCGTATGTTCAATATAAGGTTGAACACAGACACCCTGCAGAAGCCCAGGCTTTATCGAAATACAAAGTATTTCTCTTACATTAATGATTCTGCCCTGTAAGGATGACAATCAGAAGGAATCTCAGGGCATTTTTTTTGAGAGTTTTGATTAATGGGGCTCGCTTTTTCCAACAGAAGTTAAAATGGAAGAAAAATTAAATTGAATCTGGCAACCTTTTTGCTACCATGCATAACTGAGAATGAAAGGCAAGTATAGTGTGACATTGTTGAGAGCCGAAGCCAACAGTGCCTGGAGACTGCCAGAAATTCCATTTATTTATTTAGCTGAAGCTAATCTGATATATGTTTCTAGTCACCAGAAACAGAAACGTTCTACCGAAACAATAACCTTTCCATATATTTATTGAATTGATACAGAAAAGAAGACAAGACATTAATTTTGCAAGGAGTTTTGAAATAATATAATCTTTCAAGGAAGGCGTTCTTTCATGCTCATTCTTTGTTCTTACTCTGAAGAATCTTCGTGAGAGATGATGTCTGCAAACATCGACTCATTTTCTCTTTCTTAACAGTTAAATACAGATCATAATCCATTAATGCATTCCCCGTGCTTCAGATAGTTTATCCACAATTAAGTTTCATTCCTCATTACCTGGGTTGGATTTAAACCATTGATGTAATAAAAAATTTTAAAGGAAGAAATTTCCTGTGTCAGGAAAAAAATGCTATTATTTTCTTTTTTAATAAAATGCTCTGGATTACACTTTTATGTTCTGTCTAATTTGTCCTAGATTTGAGACTCTGACAGGCATCTTCTCTATATTCAATCCACTAGTATCTTAGCCTTTCTCTAAGTAAAATGCAGTACTACAGAGCTAGCATATATTTTATATGCTTAATTCTTAGCATTTATGGAAAATTAATTCTCTGATTCATCATGATTATTCATATAACACTTCAATATGTTAGAAGATGAGCTATGATGTGTCAAAGTGTGATTATCCCTTTTACCTAATGTATTTACCAATTAAAGCTGTGGTGCTGGCATTTCATTGATATTACTTGATGTGACATTGATGCTAACTGATTTGGCAGTGTTAACTCAATTTAATGACAAAAGGATAGAAATTTGTTTAAGATGATACTAAATATGTAACACTGACTCAGTATGGTTATTTATAGATTGTGATTTGTTAAGTTTATATAAAAATTGATAAAACCACCAATATCACATTTTTCATGTACCTTGAGATTTGGGTATGTAAAAAGGATAGAAAATTGAAAGAAAAAAAAATAAGATTTTGTATTTTCAAACATTCTTAGTTCAAATGCTGGACCAAGACCATATATTTTAAACACTTGTTTATTTGAAGTTTTCTTAATCATACGCACTTCTAAGAAGATTATAAAATAAATTGGTATTACTGAAACAGGACGCTTCATTCTGAAAGCTCCAATCGTGAAGTTTAACTGCAGCACAGAAAAGTTGCTCCTATTTCCAATGCCTTGAAAATAACTTTGCCTTGGAATCTGTATGAATCATTTTATATTTAGCTTATGATTCATAAAAGTTTTATGCCATTAATTCAAGTTTTTATAACATTATTTTTGAGCAGATTTCAGATGATATGTAAAGAAACTGATTTCCAGAGACATAATAATTTTGAATAAATTACTATTAACTTTCCATTGTGAATTGGGGGAAACATTACAGAGCAAATCAGTTTTCTACTAAACAATACACACGTATTTCTTGTCATTGATTGTAATCTGGCAATGTCATTTCATTTATACCACTCCCTCCCTGTGTTTCCTAATGCCTTCTGAATTTTTTTGGGGGGGATAATACTGCTATTTTGATATCAAATGGTTGCTTATCATAAGGAGTGAGTCCCTCTCAGTGTTATTGTTTACTATATTAAACTGTTCATTGCTTGGCTGACAATTGAGACACAGATGCATATTCTGTTCCAGTCCTGCAAAATTATTGTTTGTTAGATGTTAGGTGCCAGTCAGTTTTGAGTCATACAGACGCTATGCACGACAGAATGAAACACTTCTCAGTCTTCCGCTGCCCTTACAAGTTTTACTAAGGCCTGTGAAATCAAGATTCCACCAATCTCCATCTAACCAGAAAGCTGGTCTTCCTTGCAAATTATTTTGGAGTTCTATTCCACATTTCTTTCTCATTCTATCAAGGATCTGATATCCTGATCCCTTTTCAGAAGAGTGATAGCTGGGCACGATCTATTATTCTTTTGGCGGCAGAGGTTCACGTGGTCCATTAGCCCATTGGACCAATTATGCCCATGTTTATTTCCTTGTTCTTCTGTGCTCCAGATGGGGAGAAAGCAGTAGTTGTACTTTACATGGCTATTCACAAGTCTTTAAAGCCCCAGTGCTATACACCAAAGTAGAAGACAATGCTTACTTTGTATACTATGTTGTACCGATTGACTATAGCGTCCTGAAGCCCGGTGCCCAGTGACTCATTTCAAGGTGAGTATCCTTAGTCAAACCGCTCTCTCTCTCATTAGTATAGCCCCATTCCCCTCTCGACGCCTATTTGTCTTGGCTGTCAATCTATACCTCCACTTATAAATTATTGTTATTGCAAAAGTGTGTATATGAAAGTATTTTCCTCTGTTGTCTTTGACTCTTTTATTACTCCCAGTTCTTCCTTTACCCAGTTTTCTTCAAATGTGGTATTCTTTAATACTATTTTAATAACTTGTTTTACATCACAGGAGTTGGAGGAAAAGCAATAAACCAATCGATTAATGAGATTTCTAAAACAATACCCTTGGAATTTATAGAGAGAACTTCCTTTTCAGGACTTCTCTGTGTCGCTTTTGTTTTCTGATTAAAGGTACCTCAAATTTATCATTACAAAATGTTGGTAAAACACACACACATACATACACACAAGAAAAGACTATAGAGCAACAGATCTAAATTATTTAGGTTCTGAATATTTCATCCAATGTGGCATTGCTGCATTTGAGTATTTTTAAAAAACAATTGGAAATGTTGAATACATTGTTACAAATAAAGTGCTACAAATACAAATGTTGACCACACAGCTGAAGTGTTAAATAAATTTATAGCCTCAGAATAGAATTTATTCAGTTAAACATATCTGTATAAAATATTGAAAAATAATTTAATTTTATTTTTAAAATTAATTTTATGCACAGAAATCTTTGGAGTATGTTTCCAATATCCCTGATTTCTAGTTTCTTTTTACTCCTATTTATGCAGCTTGTTTTCTATATGCAATTTAAGTAATTAGCTTTTTTATTATCCATGCCAAAGGGGGACAATGACAAAGCTATTGTAGCAAATATGGATAATACCAACATAATTTATATTTATGCCTGCAATGTGTTTTCTGCTGCTCTGTCCTTTACTCTTCTGAACATTTAATTTCCTTATTATTTTCATTTCAGTATAACCTTAAATTAATTTGAATTACGTGAACTCACAAGAGAAGCTGACAAGAATGGAATAGAAAGCTTAGTGAAGAGGAGGAGAAATTAGCTTCAATAATAATAACTCATATTCATAGATTGCTTCATAGTGTATAACATAATTTACTTATTGTAATTGATTAGCCCATAATCTTTTCTTTTGCTTCCTTTGGTTTTCGTGACATATAATTTGCATATTATACAATTCACTGATTTAAACATATTAAAAGAAGCTGTGTGATCAGCTGCACAATCAATTGTAGAACATGTTCTTCACTCATTACTATTAGCTTCTCTTTCCCCCCAGACTCCCTTACCATAACCTAAGAAACTATTGATCCAGTTATTATCCCTATAGATTTACCAATCCTGGATATCATATAAAGAAATATATACAAACAAATAAAAAAAACAACAGTAGCAAAATAAAATCCAGAAAATAGTAATTACTAGAAAATGTAAATGGGCCAAAAGGAGAACAAATGATAAGGTGTTGCATTTTAAGTGAAAAACAGCTGCCTTAATAAACTTTCCAATTTGTTCTTTCTGATAATGAATCAGAGGGCATTCTCTGGAGGCTTAATCCAATTGTTGGTGGTACCATCCATTAGTTCCTGCCCATAGTGACCGAATGCAAACAGAACACATTACCCTACGCCCGTCATGCTCACAGTTGATCCTATGCCTGAGCCCATTGTGACAGGCACTGTGTCAGTCCATCTCACTGAGGGGCCTTTCTCTTTCTCCCTGCCCTCCACTTTAACCTTCTCCAGAGCCTGGTGTCTCTTGAAAATACGTCTAAATATGTAACATAGAGCCTTGCCATCCTTGCCTCAAAGGAGCACTCTGGCCATATTTCCTCCAAAACCTATCAGTTAGTGGTTTTAGCAATCCATGATATTTTCAATATTCTTCACCATCACCAAATTCTAATGCATCAGTTCTCAGTCATCTTTAGTAAATGTCCAACTTTCCCATGCATATGAGGTGATAGAAAATACCATGGCTTGAGTCAGGCAAACCCAAGTGCTAAAATAACATATTTGCTTTTCAATACTGTAAAGAGGTCTTTTGTATCAGATTTACCCAATGAAACACATATTTTTATCTCTTGACTGCTTCCCTGTGCATTGCTTGTGGATCTAGCAAGACAAAATCCTTTTCAACCTTTTCTCTATTTATCATGATCTTACCTAATGGCTCAGTTTTAAGAAATTTGATCTTCTTTACATTGAGTTGGAAACTTTGATTTTCATCAGCAAGTGCTTCAAGTTTTCCTCATTTCAGCAAGCAAGGTTGTCATCTACATAAGTTGTTAATAAGCCTTCTTGCAAACCTGAGGCAGCATTCTTCTTCCTATAAGCTGGCTTCTCTGTTTATTTGATTCACATACAGGTTGAGTAAGTATGGTGAGAGGATACAATCCTGATGTACAACTTTCTTGATATTAAGCCATTCAATATTCCCTAGTTCTTTTTTGCACAACCTCCTCTTGACTCATGCACATGTTCCTTGTGAGCACAATGAAGTGTTCTGCAATTCCCATTCGACTCCATGAAGCTTAGACATAGTTGTTAGGATCCACACAGTTGAATGCTTTGGCTTAGTCAATAAAACACAAGTAAATCTTTCTGGTGTGCCCTGCTTTGAGCCAAAATCCACCTTGTATCAGCACTGATGTCTCTTATTCGGCATCCACTATGGTATCTGGACTGAACCTCTGGTGGCAGACTGTCAGGGCATTGTTGCAACCATTTTCATATGTTCTTCAGCAAAATTTACTTACCGATGATATCAGTGATATTGTTCTGTACTTTGAGCATTCTGTTATGTCACCTTACTTTGGAATGGGTGCAAATATGGTTTCTTCTGCTCAGTTGGCCAAGTAGCTGTCTTTCAAATTCCCTGGCATAGCTGAGTGAGTGCCCCAGTGCTTCATCAGCTTGTTGGAAAGTTTCCACTGGTAGTCCATCAATCTGTGGAAACATGGTTTTTGCTGATGCTTGCATTGTAGCTTAGACTTTTTCTTTCAGTCATTGTTTCTTAACTCATGAGCTCCCTCCTGAATGTGGTTAGTTTTGGAACAGTGACTCTGTGTATTCCTTCCATCTTCTTCTGATGCTCACTGCATGATTCAATATTTTGCCCTTAGAATCTTTCTATATTACAACTCGAGGCTTGAATTAGTTCTTGAGTTCTTTCAATTTGGCATATGCTGAGCTTCTGTTTGGGGTTTTTTGACTCTAAATCTTTGCACATTTCCATCATTTGTGTCTGTATATTGCAATATTTCTATACTTTGCAATATTGGACTTTGTCTTCTTGAGCTGCTCTTTGAAATTTAGTATTCAGCTCTTCAACTTCATCAATTCTTCTCTTTGCTTCAGTTAACCTACAATTAAAAGCAAATTTCAGAATTTCTTCTGATATTCACTTTGATCCTCTCTCTCTCTCTCTCTCTCTAATGACCCTTTGCTTTCTTCATGAATGAGGGTCTTGATGTCCTTCCATAGCTCATTGGGTTTTCTATCATTAGTATTCATTGTGTCAAATCTGTGTTTGGATATTTTTTTGAGATGCTCTTGAAATTCAGGTAGTATTTTGGCTATCCTTATATTTTTCTACAGCTTATCCCAAACAATGAGAATAATGAGAAATTGATGGTCTGTTCTACAGTCAGCACTTGGCCTGCTCTTGGATACTGATATTGAGCCTTTCCATCGTTTCTTCCTAGAGATGTAGTCAGTTTGATTCTGTGTATTCTGGGGAAGCCTTAGTTTGTGTTTGGGGGAAAAAAGGTATTTACTATGAGCAAATCATTGATCCTGCAACATGGCATCATTTGATCCCCAGCTTCGTTTCTATCACCAAGTGCATATTTTCTGACTCCTAATCCTTCCTTTTTGTTTCCAGTCCCCAGTAGCTAGCAGTGCATCTTCATTGCATGTTTGATTAATTTCTGACTAAAGTCATTGGTGGTGTTGTTATTGTTATTAGGTGCCTTTGAATTGGTTCTAATTAATAATGACCCTATAGACAACAGAGTGAAACACTTCTCAGTCCTCTGCCACCTTCACAACTTCTCCTATGCTTTAACGCATTGGGGCATCCACCATGCCAATCCATCTCTTTGCAGGCCTTCCTCATTTTTGCTGCCCCTCCACTTTAGCAAAGATGGTGTCTTTCTTCAGGGCTTGGGGTCTCCTTGCAATATGACTAAGATATGTAAGAGGAGGTCTCTTCATCCCTGCGTCCAAGGAGCACGCTGGCAGTGATTCTTCCAAAGCAGGTAGCTTTGTCCTTTTAGCAGTCCATTGGATTTTCAGTAATCTTTTCCAGCACCACAATTCAAAAGCATCGGTTCTTCTTCAGTCTTCCTTATTCAATGACCAACATTCACATGCATCTGAGGCAATTGAAAACACCATGGCTTGGGTCAGGCACACTTTAAAACTCAAAGTAACATCCTTGTTCTTAATTACGCTAAAGAGAATTTTTGCGGCAGATTCCCTTAAAATAATGCATGTTTTGACCCTTAATCATCATCAGCACGTGCTTCGAGTTCTCCTCATGTTCAGGGTGCTAGGTTGTTTCATCTGCATCTGGGAAGTTATTAATAAAACTTCCTTCATTCCTAATGCCACAATCTTTTTTATATAAGTGAGTTTCTCTCATTATTTTCTCAGATTAAATAAGTGTGTTAAGAGGATACAACCCTGATGCATATCTCTGCTGATTTAAACCATGTGGTATAGAATTATTTAATTTCTTCATCACTAGCTTTTGTGCATAAATTTGAATAATAGTTGTATTGAAAGAATTTCCTTGAAAGAGGATAGGTATAATTCTATCACAGAAAGCTTTGTGGGTCATGATCGATTTCACAATGCCCTTTTTGTCAATGAATGCCATGCCATTCATTCATGGATTGTTTTTCCTGGCATAGGAAAATGATATGAATTTCTCAGGTAAAACTGCCAATACTAGTCCATTTCAGTTCACTAATGCCTACGATACTGACCTGGATTTTTTCCGCTTCTTTTTGGAACATGTCAGATTTCCTAGATTTATAATAAAGATCAACTCCATTCCCGCAGGCTTTTGTCGCATCACCTTAGTTGACTCAACTCCAAGAAACTAGCTCCTCCTCAGTCATATTTTGAATGCTTCCATCCTCTGGCACTCTCTCCAACAATGTTCTCCTCCTCTTCGCTAGACCTTCACTATCTGACAATGACTCTAACCTGGGCATAAAGTTTTCAGCACGCCTTCCTCTGAAGTAAGGAGCTGATTTCTTCTCCATTGTCTGTTCTTAGCCTGTGAGCTCAACTGAATCCTGTTTACTTTGAGTGACCATGCTGGCATTTGAGATACCAGTGGCATGGCTTTTGGCATCACAAAAGACACAAGCCATGGCAGCAGGACAATGGATTTGGGGTTTTCTCTGTCATTCATAACTTTCCGTAATCTTGGTGCTCTGATAAGCTCTACTACAGTTTCCTCCTTCTTGGTCTTGGATTTTATTATTTACCATCCTTGAATCACACAAGCCCATGCATTTTTTCAGAGTGGACTTAGCGGACACCTCACTAGATGGCTGTGTGTGTTAAGACACCTTTAAAACTCCAGATAATCTTCTTTCGGGCAGCTCAGCAGCTTCTAATTTCTTCATCACATGTTCCCATAAGTGTGCTTAGATTAGGGCTTTGATTAAATGCAAGTTCAAAATCAATTCATGTATTTATGATTTATAGCTATCCTTTTTTGACTTTACAGATAATTATTATTATTATTTTACCATGGAACATTATAAATCATTCCCATGGGACATTTTGTATATATTCTTGATGAAACTGGAGTTTGAAGTAATTGTTCTGGGAACTACTTGAGGTATTTAAAACTACTGTCGATGCTAAGTCTCACCATGGTTCCTGTGCCTTGTCGCACATAGGCCTGGGTAGAGTTTTGGTGTGTGGTGCACAGGGTAGTTATGTATCAGACTGTCTTGATTGCTCCTAACCACAACAATGCTAAGATTTGCCACGAGTCAGAATTGACTCAGTGGCAGTGAGTTTGTTTTTGTTTTTGATGCAAGATTCACAAAAAACATCATCCTAAATAGACACCTTGTATGTAGTTTTAGTTTCTAAATGCTGAACAGTCCCTAACAATACAATTCTTTTTCTTTATTAATTTGAATTTAAAAAATCAGTAGCTTTTGTGATATATGTATTTTAATCATCTGTGATAATTTATTTTATGTTTATGTAATAATACATTAGTAGGCACTGGATGCATAAATTTTCATTCCAAAACAAGTATGAGTATTATTTTCCAGTCTCTTGTTTAAATGTGTTTTGCTGGAGTTTTTATTAAAATATTTTAGTATTAGCTACATTTTTATTAATAGCGGGTAATTTTCCATTTCAGTGTTTTATATTTATTTATTTATTCAGTGGTTTTATTTCCATGTAGAAGTAATAAGTAAGTGTGAAGGCATTTTTTATGACTAAATCCATTAAAGATGAAGCAAACAGTCACCATCACAATCCAATTTCTATCATCATTATAAATACATTGGTTTTTAAACCCTAAAAACACATGCTTGCACTTCATTTCCTGTTGATAAAATCAGGCTTTATAAAAGCAAAAAGCCTCTTAGCTTTTGGCAGAAATAGAATACTCACATTACCGATAGCTAGTGTTTGTTTCTCATGTAAAAGTAGTGGTATATATTTGCAAAAGAGGAGACTTAAAAGTACATAGAAAGAGGAATCATGGTTAGCTATGCCTGAAATAGAAATCCATAATTTTCTATGTGCAGTAAAATTTTCTCCTGAATTTAAATTGTAAAGGATATAACATTTAGTGAGCTTAGACAGTTTGTCCAAATGTAAAGTACATATAGCTAAAAGTAGGACTGGAAAGAAAAAATGTTTTTTAACATTCACAAATTCTGAAAAAAGAAGCACAAATTAATTTATTTTTCTACTCTTATTTGTAATATCAAACAAAAAAGAAATATAAACTGAGTTATTAAAATTCTCTTATCATCAAAATAAAATAGTTCCTTAATTCAATTTGCTTTTCCTATTCTATTCTATCTTTTTGAGGAAATAGAACCCTTAGGAAATTATAAAAATATGTGATATTATAGTTTCCAAGCCTTTGTTGAAATGTTATAGTTTATTTATGGATTCTCATTCAGGAGGATTAATTTGGCATTTTATAGCACAGTTTTATGTATTGATTCTTCCATTATTTTTAGAAAGAACATACATATATTATTTATCTGACAAAATTATGCATTTTTGAAAGTACTACACAAAATATATTAACTTGAGGAATAGTTGAGCATTTGTATTTTAACCAACTGGTTTAGAGAGAAATTTTTACATCTTAAGTTATTCATTTTTTAATTTGCAAGATAAATACTTTTTCCTTGTGTTTTAATTATACACAGGGAGGGAAACAATTCTAAAGTATACCCATCAGAAGACATTGACTCATAAAATGTAAGTGGGACAAAAGGAACATTAAATTTAATTCAAATAATTTACTAACAATATTAGGATGATTGAAAATATTCTCTTGTGTTTTTGATTTTAAGTATTATGTTACAGTTACTGTGGTTCATAATTTTACCACATTGGTGAAGTCACTCTACCATTAATACTGCTTACTTATTATAATGACTCATTGTTTACCATCGCAAGCTATTAGTATAGCGGAGGGTCTTGAGCCTAAAAGCACTATTTTTCTCAAACACTTAAGGAAATCATAAGTCCATAGAAGGCTTCTGTATAACCGATTTTACTGACAAACAATTACATTTTAGATTGAAGAGGTGAAATGATTAAGAATATTTGACTTAGTTGCCATGACAGCATGCATTTTTCATCAGGCACAGTGTAATTACTACAATTTCAATGATGTAAAATCAAGAAAGATGATAACAAACAACAGAACCATGGAGATATTGCCATTGCAACCAGGTTGCCATAGCAACAGTGATAATAATCCCAGTGATAGATGTTTTCTCTTGCTCTTTCCATTTTGTACGGTTATAACATTCAGGGCCAGTTTTTACCACAGCTTTTTATAGTTTATTAGACTGTCAAAATAGTTTATGAGATGTTGTTGCAAAGGAAATGACTGAGTTCCATAGCCTAATAAAAATGCCAAATACTCTGTTTACATACTACTCCAGCACTTAGCAAACATTAAAAAATTGTGTGAGAAATGATTTGATATTGTATCTGTATTAATCAATTTGCAAGGCACAAGCTTTGCCACTGAAGGTCAAATGGACAGAGTTAGAAGAAGACTTCGTAAGAATATTTTTCCTGTTTAAGTACATAGCAACCCTATAGGACAGGGGACAACTGCCCCTGTGAATTTCTGAGATTGTAACTGTTTCTGAGAGTAAAAAGTCCCATCTTTTCCCCCAGAGCAGCTGGTGGTTTTCAACTGCAGACCTTGTGGATCCCAGCCAAAATTACAAACACTATGCTACCAGGGCTCCTAGTATATGGTTATGTAATGTATATTAAATCATAATGTAACAATATATAATAGTATGTAAGTATAATAGTAACATTATATTAATATATAATTAGATATTGTGTACAATAGTATAATATCTTAATATAGTCAACAATAAAATATTGAGTGAATATTCAATAAATATCTGTAACATTGAATACCCCCTTTACTTGCACCTAACTATAAACTACCCACAGGAAATACTTTGCATAACTAAAATATAAATAGTTACAGAGAATTAAAATCACACTAGTTACAGAGAATTAAAATCCCACTTACTCATATAGTTCTAGGGGAAATATTTAACGTTTATAGTCAGAAGAAATCCAAATTAAAAATTTAAGACAACCAATTTGGAAAACCTGATTAAGAATATGAGAAGTCTAAGAAATGGCCTCAAAAAGAATCTCTATGAGGGTGAACAGTTTGATAAGAAAGCATATCATATTACACTCGGAAGTCTAACTACATACAAGATAAATGAGTGTAATTCACCACTACACGATATCTATATAAATCGTTATATACAGCTTTACATCTTCTGCAAGCGGTTCTTGCACTTTTAAATGGAAACACGTTACCGAGAACATACTTCAATGCAGCCCTACCATGGGTTTTACCCTGTGTGACAAAGGACGCTACGATGCAAGCATTCGCATGAATGTGAATGGAGGCTTTATAATTTATTGTAGTCATGTAGAGTATTCATGAATACACTGCAGAAACCTGAAGCAGGCATTAAAGCGTTAGGACCTGATTATATGCAACACATGGAAAACACTGAATACTTCGAAAGACACATGTCATTGTAAGCTCACCGGCAGTTTTACCAAAAAGCATAATGGGTACAGGAGGAATTTTCAGTGACGAGCCCAGCTTCTTTATCCATTCATTTTTCTCCTGCCATTGCTTCTTAATTTATTGGAATACTTTGTATTTCATAAGATTCTTGTGTTTAGAAAAATAATACTAGCGACATTGACTGAAAATAGAAAGAAATAAACATTACCATTGAGTCACTGCCGACTCACAGTGACCTTTGAGGCAGGGCGGAACTGTCCTTATGGGTTTCTGAGACTGCAACTCTTCATGCATGTAGAAAGCCCGTCTTTCTCCTGCGGAGGGGGAGTGATTTCCTACTGTGGACCTTTCAGATCACAACCCAACGCAAAACCATGACAACACCAGCGTGCTTTCCTCTGACTTAGCGTGTCCTGTTTCAGATGCAATAATGCCTGTGATCTAGTGCTGGTAAACAAAGCAAAATCATTTCACTCCCAACTTTTTACAGTGTGATATTGAGCTTTTCTATGTCCTCACCATGTATCTGTCAGTTTGTGGTAGTGTGGTGGCTTGCGGACGCCTGTGGTGCCGACAGCTATGTTACTGGTGTTCAATGTCAGCAGGGTTAGCCAAAGTGAACAGGTGTCAGTGGAGCTTCCAGATTCAGAAGAGACAGTGAAGAAGGTCCGAGCTCCCCTCTTGGAAGGAAAAAGTTGCAGAAAACCATCTGCACAGGTTTGAAGCATTTGCGACCCTGAAAGTCAAAACGAATGGAAGCTGCACATTGTTGGGGATACTGCTGGCAGAGGGGGCTCTTCAGGTCAGGGGCACTCAAAATGTGACTGAAGAGGAGCTGATTTATTGAAGGGGAGTCTACCATTGTGATGTGAATATAGTAAAGCCTGTGGAAGTAGCACTTTGTGATCTTCATTCGCTGATGGGGCGAGACACAACGTCAAGAGAAACAACTGAAAAAATCTGCTTATGATCGAAACTTGTGCAAACTATGAACCTAGGACAATTGAAAGTCTTCAAAACTGAAGTGGAACACCAATGATCAATATCCTAGGTATTTGTGAGCTGAAATGGAATGGTATTAGCCATTCTGAATCAGAAAGTTGTATGATTTACTATGCCAGGAATAGCACAGTAAAAAGGAATGGGGTGGCTCATTGTCAAGAAGGATGTTGCAATTTCCATCATGAAGTACAATGTTGTCTGTGATAGGATTAAATCTGCCCACCTTCAAAAAACCTAGTCAATACAATTACTGTTACAATTTATGCACCAACCACAAATGTTAGTGATGAACAAATGGAAGAATTCTACCAACAGCTTTAGTCAGCAATTGATCAGACCTGCAATCAAGATGCATTGACAATTATTGACAATTGGAATGCAAAAGTGGGAAACAAGAAGAAGGAACCATAATTGGAAAATATTGCCTAGATGATAGAAACAAAGTTCAAGATTGCTTAAGAGAATTTTGCAAATGTATGAATTGTTCATAGCAGAAACCATTTTTAAAAAAACACAGAAGGCAACTATACACATGGACTTACCCAGATGAAATGTAGAGAAATAAAATTGAATTCATCTGTGAGAAGACGTAATGGAGAAACAATATCAGCAGCTAAAACCTGCCAATTGACTGACTGTGGAACAGACCACCAATTGCTCATATGTAAAGTCAAGATAAAGCGGAAGAAAATGAAAACACATTCTTGAGAGTCAAAATATGATCTTCAATGAATCCTACCTGAATCTAGAGATCATATAAAGAATCGATTAGATGCACTGAAAGCTAGTGACAGAAGATCTGATAAAGTGTGGGAAGACATCAAGACCATCATTGATGCAGAAAGCAAAAGGAAGAATCAAAGCAAAGCTAAGAAGAGACTCTAAAACTGGCCCTTAATCATGGAGTATGTAGGTAAATGGGAGAAAGGGTGAATTCAAAGAACTGAATAGAAAAATCCAAAGGGCCGCTCAAGAAGACACAGCCAAATATCATAATGAAATGTGCAAAGACCTAGAGTTAGAAAACCAAAAAGGAAGAACGCACACAGCTTATCTGAAATGGAAAGAACTCAAGAAAAATCCAAGCCTCAAATTGCAAAATCGAAAGATTCTATGGGTAAAATATTGAGTGATGCAGGAAGCATCAAGAGAAGAAAAAGAATACAGAGAGTCACTGAGCCAAAAAAAATAATTAGTTGACATTCCACCATTTCAGGGGTACCTTATGAGCAAGAACCAAAGGTACTGAAAGAAGTTCGGGATGCAATGAATATATTGGCCAAAAATAAGGCTCCAGGAATTGATGGAATACTAATTGAAATGTTTGAAGATTAAAGCTGTCAAAGATTTTTTATTGCCTGGATTCATAATCAATGCTCATGGAAGCAGCAGCCAAGAGATCAAAAGATGTGTTGCAGTAGGTAAATGCACTGCACAAGGCCTCTTTAGAGCACTGAAAGACAAGGATGTTACTGTGAGAACTAAGGTGTGCCTGACCCCAGCCATGGTGTTTTCATGTGCCTCATATGCATGCGGAAGTAGGACATTGAATAAGAAATACTGAAGAAGAAGCCATGCATTTGAATCGGGGTGCTGGAGAAGAATGTTGAAAGTAGCACTGCTAAAAGGACAAACGGATCTGTATTGGATGAAGTACGGCCAGAGTGCTCCTTAGGAGCAAGGATGGCAAGGCTTCTTCTTCTATACTTTGGACATGTTGTCAGGAGAGGCCAGTCCCTGGAGAAGGACAACATGCTTGGTAAAGAGAAATCGAGGAAGGCCTTCCACGGGATGGATTGACACCCTGCCTGCAACCATGGCCCAGCATAAGAACACATGCAAGGTTGGTGCAGGACTGTGACGTGTTTCGTTTGGTGTGCAAAACCGTAGTGTCCCTGGGGTTTGGAACAGACTCATGTCACCTACCAACAACATCAAAAGCCACATGTTTTCATTACAAGGATAAGCATGTATGCTAAATAGATGAGGGGGTCACATAGGCATCCATCACATGCATCTACAGGTATATGCATCTACAGGTATATGCATCTACAGGTATATGCATCTACAGGTATACCGTCCAGTTAGCTCTTACTCTTCATGACTGTACAACAGAGAGAAACACGGCCAGTGCTGAACCATTCTCTCTTTCATTGCTATGTTGAAGCCCGTTGCTGTAGTCACTGTATCAATCCATCTCCTTGATGGTCTTCCTCTTCCTTGTGGACCCCCTACTTTACCACTGTAAGCATGATGGTAATTTCTACGTGCATATTTGTCAATACTGCACATATATATTCATGTATGTAGATAACAGAGCATAATAGGGACAAGCTCTGGAAAGTACTTAACTACTAAATCATATAGGCTGAGCCACTGACTCCGAAGGACCATAGCCTCTAGCCATCTAGAAAAGTTCATGAATGTAAAAGATGATGTTCTACATCCTCGCCTGGCGAGCACATCTGCAGGTGTCAAAGCGTGCCTGTAGCCAGCTGAGAAACAACTATTGTCCTCTCCCTGCTGGAAGCGCAGGGAAACAGAACGAAATAAAAATGGAAACCCACGGTCGCTGGAAGGACTGCAGGCTCACATCAACCACGTCCTCTAACCTGAAACCAAAGGGCGCTTGGTGTCTGGCTTCCACTGCCAACTACTGTGACTCAGACCTAACTTAGAGTGGATTTTTTTTTAAGTAGAATAAAATTCTAAGCCCCAAAGAAGACCGGACCTATGAATTGGAGTGAGGCTAGAGGAACCCCCAAGACTATTGCTTGAGAAAAATCAACGAATCCGATACTGAAGATACACCTGGAGGCCACCTCCTTGTTCAATAACAGATGGGCTATAAAGCAAATGACCTGGACAAGGTGCTTCTCAGAACAGGATGCTCTGTGAGACCAATGTTTGCCCAAGGAGAGACGGGGATCCCTGGTGATCAGAAATGGAGAAGCCAGCTGACACATGGCAGGAGGAATGTCAGCATGAACTATGGATTGGGAAAGATTGATTGCAATGTAAACTTTGGCCATCAGGACAATAAAATGTGCTTGAAAGAGAAAGAAAACTTTATAGAGTGTAGCTTTACTCTGACACATTCGGGGTCCCCATGGGTCTGAGTGCGCCACTCAGTGGCAGCTGCTGCTGTCATTTTGCTTTACCCCTAGCATTATGGGGGAGAGGGAAATAAAATATTAAATCTAAAAAAAATAATACGGGCAGGGTCAGCGGAGGACCTGAGGATTTAGAGATAAAGGTTTGGGGCTTTGAAAACTCAGTCAGGTGCAGTTTCCTCCTGTGAACAGATAATAGGAAGCCTTTTCTAGCAGCGGATGAGATGAGAAATAAACTGTATCCATCCCATTACCACTCCGGTCTCACAGGTGCCAGGAGCTTTTCGCTGGGTCCGGGGTCCTGAGGTGGAGGAAGTCAATGTAAAGGAGATTGAATTTTCCATCTGGAGTCTCTGGTTGTTGCAAATAGTTAACAAGTTCAACTACTCACCCAAAATTTTAGAGGATAGATCCACCCAGAAGTGCATAACAATTTAATTCTACATAATTCAACATGGAAAATTCCATAGAGAACATTTACTCTGACCCATGGGGGGTTGTCAGGAGTCAAAATTAACATCAACACATCTATTTTCCATCAAGAGTAGTTCAAAATATTTTTAAAGGGTTGAGAGCCAAATATCCTGTAATATTATTGTTAATTTTATGCTATTTTAGAAACTACTAACTGAATATAAAGAGTAGCTTAAAGGGTGCGACAGTTATCATCTGAAAATACATACTTATTTTACTTATTAAATATAACCCAATGGTATTTCTGAAAACAAATCAGTTGGTCTGTTTTGTGGTTTATGGGCTCGCATGCCTCCCCCTCCACACTGTCCAGGTATGAATTGAAGCCCTCATTACAGCTAGCTGCCCCTCTAGAAAACAGTCCCTGGTAGCGAGGCTGCTTTCCTTTAGGTGGATATGCGGATCATGTGCTTAGAGAAAAGTAAAATAGTTAAAATGTACTCTAAGCATCTGAATGTTTCTTTTTTTCTTTCCCTTTCAATAATTCGTCATTGCAAACTCTGTTGATGGTTTCAAATGCCTTACCTGTCACTTTACAGGTGATATATGGTCAGATCTCTATTTTATCTGTTATAACAAGTACCTGTAGAAAACTTCTAGAGCCCTTGTGGAACAGTGGTTAAGAGCTAGTCTTCTCACAAAATGTTCAGGTGTTCAAACCCACCAACTGCTCCCCTGTAGAAAGACGCGTCAGGGTGCTCCCATACAGATTTCCTGCCGTGACGACCCTATCAGGCAGTTCTACCCTATCCTATGGGGTCACTACATTTCTGAATTAACTCATCAGCTGTGGATTTGGGGATGGTTGTAGCAAACATCTTGTAGAAAGGCGTACAGATACTGAAAACATATACATGCAATTCCAGAGCCATTAAAATAATAAAGGGAAGATCAAAGGCCAGAAAAGAGAAGTCATAAGATCTAAGGTGTTTTTACACAACAAAAGGAAGATTTTCATCATTGCTCATAGTCAAGTGACTCTTGATACCTTCCCGAAGAGACCGTTCTCTACCCTAGTTTTAAAAGGATGCTCTGTCCCAGAAAGAGAGGTGTATTTCTTAACTTGAATTGTTTTGATACGTGGTATACATAATACATCATGTGTACTTCAAAAATTGCTCTTTTGAGATGTTCATTATTTACTGTCTAAAGAGAAATATCTCTAATCCTACACTAATTTGAGTTAACTGTAAAAAATGTTTCCTATTAAAACCTCATCACACTGTACAAATTTGCAGAATATGTAATGATATTATGGCTAAAATGATTATGAAGAGTTTACATATTTCAATCAATTTTAATTAATTCGAAAAAATATCCTTAAAGCATATGTAAATTATTTCAAAGCTGATTCCATTGTTTTCTATTTTTAATAATAGTTTACAACTTCCTTGGAAATTTTCCTCTATAGAGGTTTACAATATTTAGCCATATGCCAAATTATGCCCATTACGTAGAACTCGAGGCATCTCCATAACCTAAGAACATTGCCTTTGCCCCAACACACATTTATAATTCCCACTCACAATCTGATCATCTAGAGAATTCAGATGGACTTGGATTTGTGTATTCATCTATGGTGTCTAGAAGATTTTATTCATTTTCTGTTTCTTTTGACATTGGTCCTAGTCCAAACTATACCACTAATTTAATGTAAACAATTAAAACTCAAAGTTTTACAACACTTTTATTTATAAGATAAAATTATGATTATATTAAATATTTTACACATATAATGCAATATATATATTTAATTTCTTTAACTTAACAGTATACTACTGCCATTATAATTATTTGTAATCTGGTATATCCTTGCCTAGTTTTACAGATAACAGTACTTGCTGGAAAATTCATAATGTTGGCTCCTAGTAATATCAAATCGTATCAAACTTGATAATAAAAACACACAGTGAAAATGCAGCTGTATTGGCCTTCATCTATGGAAGATTATTAGAGTGTTATTGTAAGGAATGGAAAGAAATATAAAAGAAAAATGTTAACAGATATTGTTCTGAAAAATATAAGGTTATGGAGCATTTTCAGGTCCTCAGAAACAAAAATGATATGAATCAGCCTTGGGGTAATTTCCCCATTTGAGTGTCATTTCATAAGATCTGATGCATCACTATAAAGGAAACTTGCACGGCAAGCAATGCCTCTTTTCTACTGTATTAGTATGAAGTTTGGATGAACATTTCTAATGAACCCCCAAATGTGATTACTTTATTGGAATAGCCTTACTTCAGCACACAACTGAATGCCCAGTATTAGTTTACATTTATGTCAACGTTGGCTTTCCCGCCCTGTGTCTGGCGCCACACTGTTCTTTGATGTGTAGAGCACTGATCCTTAGATGCCACCCAACCAGTCTCCTCTGACTCCTAGGGACTGGATACACCACAGGAAGAACACTGGCCAGTGCTGCACCCTCCTCACAATTTTTTTGAGCAAATTTTTGTATCTACTTTTGTCGATCCAACTCGAGGGTCTTCTCTTTACTAGCCCTTATAGACCATCTCCAAACTAAACCCACTGTCGTTGATTTGAATGGTATAGAGTTTCAGACACTGTAAAAGGTTATGTGTGACCTTATAGTTATCAGCCCCAAACCAATCCCCGGGCTACCAGGATCCTATAGGAAGTACATCCTAAACTCAAACCCTGGTGGCACTGGGAAGTAGGCCAAGGTCATCAAAGGCTCTCTGCTCTCTAGAAATGTACAGTCTCACTCAACCAACTTGGTGACAGTGGATTTTTGTGTGGTGTAGTGTGGTGTGTGTGTGTGTGTGTGTGTTATTACCCAAACCTAAAACAAACCTACTACCCCAGGTCAATTCCAACGCTTAGCGATCCCATGTAGGCATCCTGAGACTGTGAATCTTGAGGGAAACAGATGATTTCCCCTTTCTCCTTTGGAGCCGCTAACAGATTTGAACTGTTAACCTAATGGTTAGCAGCCCAACATTTAATCCACAGTGCCTCCATTTAATGAATATTTTTGGTATAATGTATCTTGTACCTGCTCAGAAATAGCCAGGCCCAATTATCTCTATCGGCAAATCTATAATGGTTGCTGACAGTTATCATGTGTTTTATGAAAAAAACTGAAGAAAATATCAATTATATTATTATTATTATAAAAAGAGATGAAATAACCAGAGTTGTATGTGTTCACTTTTTAAATTTTTCAACATGGAACTTTTACCAAGATTTTCAAACAGTGTCACAGTACATATTGCTTAGCTCCAAAAACCGTTGAACTTTTAGAACTGAAAGATAAAGATGATGTTCAGTCCCACTTTAATGGAAGGGTTATTTGTAATGTCTTTTTATTATTGTATTCATATTGCATACAGAATTGAAATATAGAATACCTAGAGAGGGAAATGTTAAAGTAGATACATGGCAGTCTTTTTTTTTTTTCAATATTCTCAGAATCAGTATGTGGTTAATATAATATAAAATGAATTTTTATATTAAAACTTTCTTAGCATTATATAATTTACAAATACACAAATATATAAAAATTAATATGAGAGATTTAGCAATGAATGTCAAAGTCTCAAATCCCTCTTTACACCTGAATTTTCCATGGATATTTCTGTCTTGTACATTTTATTTTGTTATATTTCCATGAACTCTCATTCCTTTTGCTCTCATATAGCTTTATTCTGGATCACATTTTGGAGGCTTGTAGCTTTATAAGAGGAAGTGTTTCAAGATAATGGAGTAGCTCTTCTGTTTTCTAGGTGAATATTTTAAGAACTTTGGGGACATCAGATCAAATTACTTCCTTTGAGCTATGTGAACAGCAGAAACCTTACAGATTATAGTCCAGACCTCCTGTTTTCCTTGCCATTTCATCTTTGGTGATGTGTTCTGCATTATTTTTCTATCTATAAAATACAAAGGGAGTTGCAGTCATATCTGTCATGTAAAATCTTAGCTTTAATATAAAATATCCATCTCTGAGCATTTTCTAACTATAAACTAAGGTCACAAATAGATCATTCTATTAATGTAATGTCAATCTCGTGTTTAAAGACAACCCATACATTTAGCAATTAAAACAGCAGACATAAAATTTAACATGGACTGCTTTGGCTCACTGAACAGATCTGTCATTTCATCGGCTTCCTTTCTGAGAAGTAGAAGGAGGTGACCTGCAGCCTTGCTAGGGGAGATCTAAAATGAGAAATCACGTGGTCCCAGCATTGCTCAGAGACTAACATTCTGAGCTGCCTTCTCTGTGACTGATAGGTTTCTAACTTCAGCTACATATAAATTCCTTGGTGTAATGAAAACATTAATGCACTTCCCTCAATAATTTTAACTTGCTGAAATGTAGTAACGCTCTTGGTGCAAAACATTGAGAATATTCACTAACAATCCATTTGTTATCTTATTAAAAGATCTAAAAGAACAGCATCAAACTTAAATTCATCATATGACCACCATAACTCTTAATGTAAAAGATGTTTAACGTTTTGCTTTTATGTTTTCTGTATATGAAATCCAGGAGAGGTAAATCTATTGAGTAGCTTAATAGTTTACTAGGGGCAGGGCAGAGTTGGTTGGAGGAAGGGGGGTCTAACAACAATGAGCACAAGAAAGAAGAAAATTTCTAAAATTGATCGTAGTGATGAGTGCACAATTCATTTTAATATGATTGAACTGTTCATAGTAATTGTATGATATGTGAATTATATGTTAATGCTCTTTAAGAAGATATTTTGGACATCAACACTTTTACATCAGGCTACTTAGTGACAATTATTATAATTAAAAATAAAGTCATAATTATAAGTCTTAAGATCTCTTACTGATAAATCTTGGGTTCTGATGAACCATATGTGATTTATTCTCTTTCCTCAATTGTGCATATCACCAATCAATAAATTGTGTCAAACAATTTTAATAAATAAAAAATGATCTTTCTACCTCCACTATCACTGCCATAACTGAGGCCCATGCTTTAGTTCGCTGTTCCTCCGGTTTGCCTGTTGTCTCCCTTACTCTCAGTTCTTCTCCAGCCCCTTCTCAAGACTACATAGTCAAAGACACTTCTCTAAAATGCAAGTCTTCTCTTTTCATTCTATTGCTTACAACCTTGGGACACACAGCGTCTTTATTCTGAACTAGAAAGCTCCATATTTAGACTTGCTTGGAAAAAACAAAAATCAGAAATTCAGGCATTTAAATGACTGTACAAAATGAGGCTGGGTCTTGGCAATAAGCTTTTATGTGTATTTCATAACTATATTGAGGATCCTTAAACTTAATGAAAACATGAAAGTGGGGCTCATGTCGAGGTTAAGCTGTATCACAGAGCCTGCTACAAGAGTAGGAATAGTCGTTGGCATGCGGTCTTTGGCTCAGCAGCCTCACTCCGTCTCACAGCCCCACCCAAAGTGATTGAATCGGAGACTCTTGGAATGAAGTTCTAAGACCTAGAACTGCTCACGATTTTCAGGTATTTAGAAAATGGCTTCTAGATTTTGAGAATCCTGTCTTAAGCAATAGATTGAGTCTAAACTTGCAAATGAGGAGCCTTGGTGGTAGGGTTTACACTTTGATGAGCCTCATGGTCAGCAGTTCAAAACCATCGGCAACTCCATGGGAGAAGGACTGGGCTTGCTACTCCCTTAAACAGTTACCGTCTTGGAAACCCACAGTGGGGTCACTATGAGTCAGCATGGACTCAATGGCAGTGAGACTGAGAAGCTTGCAGGTTAAACAGAAAAGTTCTGCTAGATCTGCAACAACAAAAAAATGTCACCCTGAGAACAGTCAAAGCTGGTGGTTCCCAGTCATGCTCCACATTACAATTACCTAGGAAACTTAAAACAGTGATGCCCCAGTCATACCGGGGAGCTATGAGATCAGCATCCCTGCAAAGGAAGGAGGGGGCAGTAGTAAAGGAAGTCTAGGCACATATGTGGAGCTAGGGTTGGGAATTAGTGATCTGGGAGGATCCTTATCTCACCTTAGAGTCCTCTACTCTTCGCTGAATAAATATGCCATTTAATGGTATACTCCTATCTGGGATTGTAATTAAAATGTTGCTTAAAATCTAGATGAGATTTACCAAGTCACACCTCCCGTGGCAGCCCCATTCTCTTGGTCAAATGTAGGGGACTGCACTGCTCAGAATCTATGATACCTTCCACATTCCTCTTGTTCTAGTAGCATTTCTAGGTAGCACTGGGCCTGGAAGAACAAGGCATGATACTTTAGCACATATTGTATCTTGCTCCAGACAATATCGTAAGTCCTCATGCATCAGGACCAGGGAAATCAGCTGCTTTGTTATGCACTATATTTACACTCATTCTGGAATACATAAAATAAGAACTTATTCTGTCTTTTCATTCCTAAATCTATTTTTTTATTTTACTCTTCCAAGTCACACAACTCACTCCAAATGAATTGTTCATAATTCGAAATTATTTTTAGTATTAAAATGTTTTATCATTCGTTATATTTCACCCGTTTATTTTGACATACAGATTCAAATGGATAATAAAATATTTGATAATTTACCTTTAATTTTGAACAAATATAATTGATATATCATTGTACTTTTTATGTTTAACCATAATGTGATTTAATGTGCATTTTAATAGGCTTGTTGGAAAGTAAATGCAAATAGTATTTTAATTGATTTGTGTGGGAGTGTGAAAGAGGATTTGAAGAAAAATATAAAAAAGGTTGTATTGATTCAATTTAAGAACATTGGAATTAAAGTTGTCAATGGAAGATTTTACATGAATGGATGGTATTGGTTGCTAATAGTCAAAATGTAGTCTTAAATCCAGTGGATGTGCCTTTGTTGGCAGTATGTAAAATGCAGAATATCATGGCCAACCCATAAGATACAGAATTTATATCAGAATCTATTTTCACAAGATCCCAAAGTATTATTGTTAAATTTAAATATTTCAGTCACGCTGACCTTGAAAATGCTTAAGAAATCTTTCAACTTCAGATCAGAGAATATTTTTTCCTTGGTAACAATATGAAGGGCCTTTGAAAAGTTCATGAAAAAATTGAATTAAAAGATGATGACCTTTTGGGATCAACTTTTCGAAGTCACCTCCTTAGTAGTAAGGCCATCAAGACTTCATCTTACGTACTCTGGTACTCAGATGGAAATAGCCCGTGCAGAAGGATACCATACTTGGTAAGCAGAGTGTTAGCAAAAGACAATGAATTAGGGTGATACAGTGGCTTCAATGCTGGGCTCAACATAACAATGATTGTGAAGACGGCACACAACCGGACTGAGTTTCATTCACACACAAGGTGCTATGAGCCAGGACCAACTTGATAGAGGTTTCCAATAGCACCACCAGGTGACATCAGAAGTAGGCGACCTTAGTTTCCCTAGACCAGTATGGATGGTTAGTTTGCTACAGTGACTCCAGTGTGAATGCACTTACAAATATTCCTGACTACATTCTCTGATCGTAAGCCATTTTAGGGCTTTCTTTTTGAATTTCCACACACCTAGCGCTTGACTTGATTATGAAATTCTAATAGCGCATTTTAATTGTTCCTGTGCCCAGGTATGTAATTTAGTTGGGAACAACCGAAGACAAGTATTACACAACTGTAACTTCATTTTCTTATATGGTAGATACTTTATAATGTTTGTTGAATGAATCAATAATGTCTAAATTCTGGAGTGCTCTGAACTTTCTGAGCCTTGTACCGGCATGGAATCTCCTCACCTCACCTGTCTAAGCCATGACTGCTTTTTATATTCTATACGTAGAAGCCTGAACATTTTATTATATTTTCATTCCTTTTTCCATTCACATTTGGAATTCTCGTTGCACTTCTAAGACAGGTTTGTTTATTCTCTGGAACTCCATGGTATATTCAATAGTCTTTGCCAACATCTTTTAAAAAATACTTTTATTGGGGCTCTTACATTTCTTTTTTTTTTTTAAGAAACATTTTATTGGGGGCTCATACAACTTTTATTACAATCCATACATCCATCCATTGTGTCAAGCACATTTGTTGTCTTCATCATTCTCAAAATATTTGCTTTCTACTTGAGCCCTTGGTATCAGCTCCTCATCCCCCCCCCTCCCTGCTCATCCCTCTCCCATGAACCCTTGATAATTCATAAATTATTATTATTTTGTTATATCTTCTGTCTGATGTCTGCCTTCACTCACTTTTCTGTTGTCCATCCCCCAGGGAAGAGGTTATATGTAGATCCTTAAAATTGGTTCCCTCTTTTTACCACACCTTCCCTCCACTATCCCAGTATTGCCACTCTCAGCACTGGTCTTGAAGGGATCATCTGTTCTGGATTCCCTGTGTTTCTAGTTCCTATCTGTAGCAGTGTACATCCTCTGGTCTAGCCATATTTGTAAAGTAGAAGTGGGATCATGATAGTTAGTTGGGGAGAGGGCTGGAGGCTCTTACATTTCTTATCACAATCCATACACTCCTCCAATGTGTGAAGCACATTTGCACACATACTGCCTTCACCATTTTCAAAGGATTCTCTTCCCCTTGAGCCCCTGATCTCAGCTCCCATTTCTCCCCACCTGCCCTCCCTCACGAACCCTTGATAAGTTATAGATTATTTTTCCATATCTTACATTGTCCTCCATCTCCCCTCACCCACTTTTATGGTATTCATCCCCCTAAGAAGAGATTCTAGACTGATCTATGTGATAGATTCCCCCTTTCTCTCCCCACCCTCCCCTAATCCTCCTTGATTCTCTAGTCTTCTTCTTGTATCTCTATTCTCTTTGTTGGCCCTGAGGGGTTTATCTATCCTGGATTCCCTGTGTTTGGGAATTTTATCTGTAACAGTGTGCATGCTCTGATCTAATCTGATTTGTGAGATAGAATTGAGGTCATGATAGTGGGGGGAAGGAAGCACCAAAGAACTACAGGAAAGTTGTGTGTTTCATCAGGGTTATATGCACCCTGACCGGCTGATCTCTTCCCGGTGACCCCTCTGTGAGGGGATGTGCAATTGTCTACAGATGGGCATTGGGTCTCTACTTTATACCCTCCACCCCCATTCACCTTGGGTATGTTTATATTCTGCGTCATAGATGCCTGATACCTGATCCCATTGTCACCTTGTGATCACAGAGCCTGGTGCGCTTTGTCCATGTGAGCTTTGTTGCTTCTCAGCTAGATGGCCGCTTGTTTATCTTCAGGCCTTTAAGACCCCAGATACTATATCTTTCGATAGCCGGACCCCCATCAGCTTTCTTCATCATCACATTTGCTTATGCACGCATTTTGTCTTCAGTGATCATGTTGAGAAGGTGAGCATCACAGAATGCTGGATTGTTAAAACAAAGTGTTCTGTGTTAAGGAAGTACTTGAGTTGAGGCCCAATGTTCATCTGCAACCTTAATTCTTAACATATAGATATGAGTACATAGTTCTATTCCCCTCTCATTTTATATATATTTACATATGGACATGCCTGTATTTAGGCATCTATAAATGTCCTTTGCATCCTGGTTCTTTCCTCTATTTCATTTTTATTTCCCTCCTGTCTCACCATCATGTTTTGCCTTCATTCGGGTTTAGTAATTCCTCCTACATTTCCTTGATTGAGTCCCACTAGACATCCTACATTTCTTACATTTCCTTGATTGAGTCCCACTAGGTATCCCATGCCCTTATCTCCATTGATTTTAGCTCACTTGTTTTTCCCACACACACACCCCTTTCTCCACCTCCCCTTCTTACATATCCCCTAGAACTCTTAGTCCATTCTTTTCATCTCTGAATTATTTATCCCGCCTATCTTATCTAGATAGACATGCAAATACATTAATAAGTGCAAAAACCAGGCAAAGCCAAATAAACAAAAGAAGTCAAAACCAACAAAACAATAACAATACAAAAAAATAACAAAAAGAAAGCCACTGACCAAAATAGAAAAGCCTATAAATATTCAAGGTCTGTGTGCTGGCCTTTACAGTGTTTTCCAGTTGAGTCTGATGGGGTGCCACACTGTCTCCCAAGTCTATTTTTGGTATTCCCCGGTGGGGTTCATCACTCTGCTCCCCCTGATGCTCTACTGCATGCCCTCAGTGCCTCCCCCCAGCATGATGGGGTCAGACCAAGCACTCTTCCCGTGCTGTGTCTCCAGGGCTGTCCCCACAGTGTCTTGGTTCAGTGAGGGATGCTGTGTCCCGTGGTAGGGCCGGCCCTACAGTCCTGCCCATGCATTGTCTGATCTGAGCAGGACCATCATCCTAATCCTCTCCTCCTTCTCCATCCCTTTGCATTTTTCTCGTGTGCTCTAGTCAAACACACCCCTCTCCCCAAGCTGTAGCCCCAGTTATGTCCTGTAAAGTACATTCTTCTGAGGAGTGGGGGTGTCCACATAGTTGGGATTGGGGCCGGCCCCACAGACCTCTCTATTGGTTTCCTGGTACATGCCGGTATGTTGTTTTCACAGCTTGGCTCATAGGGTTGAAGTCTGGACTCTCTCTCCTTTTCCTGTGAAGATATAAACATATCCTCCCCTTGGTTGGATTAGTGCCCTGCTACCCCCTACCCATGTAATTTACACCCCCCTTACTTTCCCCTCTTATATAGGCCAACATCCTTAATTCAAATGTTTAGATTAATCTTCAGTGTTCCTTATTCATGGTTCAGCTCTTACATGCACATGAAACCCAAACAGAATCCACTACCTTCCAGTCCGTTCTACCTCACAGCACCCCTATAAGACAAAGTAGAACTACACCTGTGCATTCCTGAGACTGCACCTCTTTCTCCCATGGAGCAGCTGGTGGTTTCAAACTGATGACCTTGTGATTAACAGCCCAACTCACCCCCCACTGCACCACCAGGTCTCTAGGAGATGACTTAAACACCATGGCTTGTGTCATGGGCACCTTTCTCCTCATATTTGCCCAATGCTCTATGTCATTTGATTTCATGACTGCTATTTGTTCTTCTAGCGTGCATTGTGGAACTAAGTAAAGTCAAAATCTTGACAAACGTCAATATTTTTGTCTGTTTTTCATGATGCTGTCTATTAGTCACGTTGTGAAGATTTTTACTTTACTTAAGTTAAAGTATAATCCATACCTAAGGTTCTAGTCTTAGATTTCATCAATATGGACCTCAAGTCTTTTCCATTGTCAGCAAGCACGGGTGTATGTCACCTGCACACAGCAGGTTGTTAATGCACAGTTTTGCAGAGGGTAACAAATTCTACTCTATAAGCCAGTGTGTTTTTGGAAATAGCAGATTCCCTTCCCAGATGCCCAGGATGTTTTCTTTTCTTTGATTTGCAGCCACACTGGGCCAGGTCAGTGGGTACTAGCCACAAGCTCGAGTCCACATGACTCCCTCCACTTCAGCTCAAAACCCAAACAAAACAAAACAAAACCAACACACTGCCGTCGAGTCAATGCTGACTGTAGAACAGGATAAACTGCCCTGTGAGGTTTGAGACATCAACTCCTTATGGGGGTAGCCCCAAATTTAGAATTTTCCTCCACTCCTTCAGCCTATCAGTTGTCTTCTTTCCCTTGACACTGGTTGGCTCTGCTTTCTCCTTTGAGATTGATAATTCACTGAAATAATTTCCTGAGCTCACAGGGGGCACCATGGCTTAACTAACAACTTTCATATAACAAAGAAGGATAAATCAAAAGGCATCTAAACTAAGTTCTTAGAGGGGTCACAGTAAAGATACCATGTCCGGGGGGATACCCTAAGTTCTTAAGGGCATATTTTTACTTTTTCTAAGTATTAAGCTTCACCCAAGCCTCAGGATTCAGGACTCTTGTTATTCTCACCATGTGGCCCGGATACATTACATTTCTTGGGAGTGTTAGCATTGGCTCCTCAGGTGATTCCTTGCTTTCAAATAACCCAGAAGAAAATGAAAAATGGCTTTGCTTTTCACAAGGTGATTTCACATCTCACAATTGTCTACTTAGGTATCTGAAGATGAGTGTATCTGAATTCCAGAAAAAAAGATCATTAATTTGTTTCCTACCTTACACTTATTTAGAAAATTGGAACTTCCAGATAAAGTTGACAATTAGGATTACAAAGGAATGGTGTTAAGTAGAAAGCTTCAGAGACATAGTTGAAGAAGAGACTTGAGAAGTTAAGAGCTGGGTCACCGGTGAGCAGAAATCAAACCTTGAAAAGAACAGAAAGGCTGTCATTTCTTGGTATTTGTGGGAGAGTGGTCACAGGACCCTTAAGCAGATATGTAAATCCATTAAATAAAATGGTACAATATTTGCACATACCTATACACATCCTCCTATATGCATTAAACCATCTCCAGATTCCTTATACTACCTAATACAAAGTAATTATCATTTTTTTAAAGTAAGTTAACTACCATTTTAATTCTTTTTAAAGAAAACATGTTAATGAAGACTCTTACAGCTCTGTACAAATCCATACATCAAGTGTATCAAGCACATTTGTACATATGCTGCCATCATTATTTTCTAGACATTTACTTTCTATTGAGCCCTTGGTGTCAGTTCCTCTCCCCGCCCCTTCTTCCCCACCCTTGTAGCCCCTTGATACATTATAACTTATTATTTTCATATCTTTCAATACCTCTTGTCTCCCTTCCTCCACGTTTTCTGTTGTTTGTCCCTTGGGAGGAGTGTGGTTATGTGTTGATCAGCTCATCATATATCAATATCATTTGATATTCCCTGTAAGCCTTTGTGAAATTCCTTTGACCACTTCATCTCACCCTCCCCCTAAATATTTTTGATCCACATTTGGTTGAAGTCACAGATGCAGAACAATAGATATGGAGGATGGACTGTACTACCTCTCTGTTGCTGGAGGAATAAGCAACTGATATGATTATATGGAAGGAGACACTTAATTTGAAAGTCTTAATGCCTTAAAATATTGTGTCTCAGTGAAGAAGAATGCAAGTGTTCTTCTAGAAAGAATGAGATGATCTAGGAAAATTAATACAAAGTAATTTGCGAGTTAGAATTTATTTCCCTGATAATAGGAAAGAATATTTACAAGGCAGACTTAAAAGGGAGGCAGCGAGGGTACGTATGTTATTGAAAATCATGACTGTGTAGTGGAAACAGTCATCTACGTCAAGTGATTTCATATGACAATGTTCAGCAGTGCATATGTAAAAACAATGATATAGATGTTTGGATCAATTGTAGAGCACAAAATTGCAAATTGAATTTAATCAGAAAACAAAAGTGAAAAAACTTTGAACATGACATCCATAGAAACTGATTTGACACCATACGAGTTTCTGAAACCTAAAACTGCCTATGCATCATCTGTAGATCTTCTTCTAATGAAGATTCTGATTCAGTACTCTTGGAGAGAAAACTGCAAGTCCACATTGATAACAAGTTCCCAGGTGATATTTATTATTGAGACACATTGAGATACTTCCTTTGAGAAGTAAAAGTCTAGGTTGATATAATGGAAGAATTAGAATCCAACAAGGTGATGGCCTGGGGCAGGGGGATGTGGGGGGGTGGGGGGAGACAAAGACACGAAACACCAAAAAGTAATTGTACTGTTTCTATGTGTGACTAAAGGAGCAGCGTTTCAAGTATTCTCAGATCTTATTATACTGGTCACTGCAATTTCTCTAGGCCTTCAAAGAAATGATACATAGAAGACCTGGAATGGGTAACAGCGGAGCTGTGGTCCATCTCCCTGGAAGTGAATCTAAACCTCAGGGGTTGTATATGAGTAGACAATCTTTGTGATTCACTAAGGAACTGGTTTGAAAATGCCAATATCTAACTTTTGCTGTTGGGTGTTGTCAAGTTGGTTCTGACTCAAAGAGATCCTAGAACAATGGAATAAACATGGCCCTGTTCTGTTCTGTTCCCGCCTTTCAATTAAGCCCATTGTTGCAGCTACTGTGTCAATCCCACTTGTTGAGGGCCTTCCTCCTTGTCACTGCCCCTCTACTTTACCAAGTATGATGGTCTTTTACAGGGACCGGTCTCTTCTCATAATAGATCTACAATATATGATTAACGTCTTATCATCAGGCTTCAAAGAAGCATTATGGCCATACTTCTTCGAGGACAGACTTGTTTGCTGTTTTGGAAGCCCATAATATTTTCAGTATTCTTTGCCAATAGCACGATTCAAATGCATTTATCCTTCTATCTTCATTATTCAATGTCCAATTTTCACATAGATGTGAGGTGACTGAAAAATACCATGGTTTGGGTCAAACACACCTTACTTCTCAAAAAGATATCCCTGCATTTCAACATTTTAAGGTGGTCTTGTCCCACAGATATACCTAATACAATGCATAATTTGATCTCTTGACTGCTGCTTCTGTGACTGCTGATTATGGATCCAAGCAAAACACAAATTTTAATAACTTCAATCTTTACTCCATTTGTCAGGATGTTACCTATTAGTCCAATAATGATAATTTTTGTTTTATTTCCATTGAGTTTTAGTCCATACTAAAGATTGCAGTTCTTTATCTTTATCAGCAAATATTTCAAGTCCTCCTCACTTTCAGCAAGCAAGTTTGTGCCATCTGCATAAGGCAGTTTGTTGACAAAGCTTCCTCCAATCCTGATGCCTCTTTCTTCTTCAAATAAGCCAGCTTCTTTGATCATTTTCTTAGTATACAGACTGAATAAGTATGGCAAGAACAGACTAAAATGCAAAGGATGAAAAAAAGTAAATCAAGCTGTTGGCAGTCAAAAGAAATCTGAAGTAGCAACATAAATCTCAGACAAATTAGGCATCAAAGTTAACAATATGAGAGACAAGAAGGTCACTATATAATTATGAAAGTTTTAATTGAACAAGGAACCATAACCATAAATAAGATATGCACAGCAAATGAAAGACAATAAAATACATTAATAAATTTTTTTAGGCATGAAGAGACAAATAGATCATAATCTGATGATATTAGGAGACTTGTAAACATCACTTTCAACTAAAGATCCATCAGGTAGAAAGAAAACCAACAAAGATACAAACAATTAAATAATACAACCAATCAACTCGATCTCATAGATATACATATAGCACTTTATCAAATGAAAATTAATTTCATTTTTTCTCTATCACCCATGGGAGCTATTCTAGAATTCATCATATTGTAGGTCATAAACCAAGCATCAATAAATTTAAAGTATTGCTAATACAGGTCATATTTCAGATCAAAATTCTGTAAAATTAGAAACAAACCAAAGAATAATAAATTCCAAAATATCAAATAATTGGAAATTGAACAACTGTTTACTCAAGAAAAACTTGGTTATTAAAAAAATAAAGAACACAATCTAAAGATTCCTTGAAATAAATGAGAAGAAAAATCAACCTGTCAAAACCTATGGGACATGAAAAAAGCATTATTCACAGGGAAGCTTATAGTAATAACTGCACATATCAATAAGACAGAAAGAATTAATATAAACTCCTTAAATAACCAACACCTTAAAACATCAACTATAACTATTGTGGAAAATGCAGCAAAACAAACAATTAGATACCACAAGAAAAACAAATAATAAAGATTAGGGCAGAAATAAATAAGGAAATACAAAACTATAGAAAAAACAATTAGACAAGTTGATTTTTTGAAAAGATTAAGAAAATTGATGAAACACTGGAAAACATAACAAAGGAAAAGAATAAGCAAAAACAAATTCTGTGATTAAGAAATGAAACGGATGCCATTACAACAGAAGCAAGTAAGATAAAAATATAGTCACACAATATTAGGAAAAATTGTATCCCAAACATTTGAAAATCTAGATGAAATGGATAAATTTCTTGAAATTTGTATTTACTTAAATTATGTAAAAAATTTCACAGAATGATATAGAAAATTTCAACAAGCCTATAACACGAGAAGAAATATATTTACTCACACACACTCAGAAAAAGGAAACAAAAATCTCCGGACAGCAAAAATCCAGGTCTAAATGGTTTCACTGGAGAATTCTATCAAACATTTAGAGAGGATTTTATGTCAATTTTATATAAAAAAACTATTCCACAATATACAAATAAACAATATGCGACTAACTCATTTTATGAAGCAATTATAGGTATTAAACCAGGTTAAGACATAACCAGAATTGAAAATTACAGACTCATATATGTAGTGAACATATGTGCCAAGATCTTCAATAAACTCTTTGCTAAGAGAATTCAACTAGGCATCAAAAAGAAAAAAATCACAATCAAATGGGATTCATAGAGATATGCAAGGATGAGTTACTATCAGAAAATCAATGTAATTCATCAAATCAAATAAAAAAGAACGATTATATAAATCAGTGCAGAAAAGGCATTTGATAAAATTCAACATCCATTCCTGATAAAACTCTCAATAAAATAGGTATATAAGGGACATTTATCAACATAATAACATTTCTCATATGCAAAACCAATAGCCCGCATCTCACTTAATGCAGAAAAATTAAAATTATTTTCTCTCCAACAAGAAGTAGGCAAGGTTGACTGACCTTTATCACTACTTTTATTTAATATTGTTCTGGAAGTTTTAACTAGCACCATAAGTCATCCAAAAGATATTAAAGATATCCACATAAGCACAAAATGTATAAGTTGCTTTAAACAATTGATGTATGTGTGGATTCTGATGAGTTCTATGAGCCCAATAAAATGATTTTAAAAAGAACCTAAATGTGTAAACATTAACAGCCTAAATAAATAAAGAGGACCCCATAACAATTTAAAACATATTCTTCAAATTAAAAAAATCTTTTTTTGCAGCTGACGTAACCCTATATATATTAAAAAACCAAAATTCCATTAGACAATTGCTTGAACTAATTGAAAATGTTGGCACCTCAGCAGGCTATAAGATGAACATACCGAAATCAGTTGGATTCTTGGATAGCATCAGAATGATGATACTGAAAACAAATTGAAAGAACAACACCATTTACAATAACTGCACAAAAGTTAAAATATTTAAGAATAGATCTACCCAGATAAAGGTAAGAAATATACAAAGAAAACTGCAAAATACTTTATTATGCAACTGAAAGAAACTACACAAATGGAACAAGTTTCTATTTTCCTGGATAGGCAGACTAAACATTGTGAAAATGTCATTACTAAAAATACTGTAAGAATTCAATGCAATTCTGGTCCAAATCCCACCATAGTTGTTCAAAGAAGTTGGAAAAGTAATTATCAACTTTATATGGAAAGGAAAGAAACGTAGGGCAAATAAAATATTATTAAAAAATAAAAACAAAGTTAGGAGGCCTTTTATTTCCAGACCTTAAAACCTAATATAGTCATGGCAGTCAAACTAGGTTGGTTCTAGTTCAATAATAGATATGAAGAACAGTAGATTACAATTGAGAAGCCAAAAGTATAACCAAATTCCTGTAGATACCTAAATGTTGATGAAAGACTAAAACACATTAAATCAAGAAGAGATAGCCTTTTCAACAAATGATTATGGAAAACTGGTTCTTCACCTGCAAAAAAAAATTAAACAAACCCATATTTCAAACTATGTACAAAACAAACTGAAGGTGATTCAAAGACCTAAATATAAATCACACAATTATAAAGACCATTAATGAAAATGCAGGGACAGAGTTAGGTACGCTAATACAAGACATACCTAATATAATTCACTAATACAATACAAGAACAATAATACAATATGCTACCAAACATAATGAAAACTGTTCACATTATAAAACAACAAAATAAAGAACTGACACCTATTACAAATATACATCTGTGCCCAGCAAAAGGTGTTATCTTTTGTAATTGTTTCTTTAATGACCTTTTGCTTAATTCATGAATAATGTTCTTAATGTCCCCCCCACACACACAGTTTATTAGAACTTCTGTCATTGGTATTTAATGTTATTCTATCTGCTTTAGGGTGGGTTTTTTTTTGACACATTCTTGAAATTGAGGTGGAATAGATTCAAGGTCCTGTTGTCTGCCATAGACTTACAATTTTTTGTAAATTCAACCTGAATTTATATATGAGCAATTGATTGTCTGTCCCAGAGTGGGCCCCTGACCTCGTTTTAGCTTCTAATATTAAGCTTGTCCCTTGCCTCTTCCCACAGATGGAGTCAATTTTATTTCTGTGCATTCTAACTTGTGTGATATTGATAAAAATGTATTTACAATGAAAAGGTCATTGGTCTTGCAAAATTCCATCCTGTGACCTACACCTTCATGTCTCTCACCAAGGTCATACTTTCCAAATATTATTCCTTCTCCTTTATTTCCAACTATCATATTCCTATCTGTAATACTTCTCAGTGCATCTTGAATGCACATTTGATAAATTTCAGACTGAAGATATAGGTAAAATTCTTCAATTTTGGCATCATTACCTTTAAAGGTTAGTGCTTAATTTTGAGTGATATTTATATTGACTGTATTTTTTGTATGCAGATAGATATTGTCCTATCACAGACAGCATTGTACTTCAAGACAAATTTTGAAATGTCCATTTTGAGAACAAATGCAATGTCATTTCTCTTCAATTTGTCATCTCTGAAATAATAGACAATACAAGTTTTTTCCCCATTCAAAATGGCCTATAACAGCCATTTCAGCTCAACAGGCCAATATTGATTTTTATGTTTTCCACTTTATTTTTAATGACTTCAATTTTTCTGAGTTCATATTTCATACATTCCAAGTTTGAATTATTAATATATGTCTGGGGCTATTTTTTCTTTCTCATTTTGGGTTATGTCTCATGAGCAAATAAAGTTTCAGAAGGCTTTATTCGGACCATGTCATTTTATGGTGGACTCTACATTGGGAAGCCAGTCCTTTCACAGTCTAATTTTGAGTATCTCATGACTGAGAGACTCATCATCTGTCACTATCTCTGACAATGTTCTGCTGCTGGTCAGAAGGTTTTCAGTGTTTGGCAATGTTTTGCTGGTATTGATAAGGTTTACAGAGTCCGAATTCTTCTGAAGTGGACAGCCTATCCCTTCTTCACAGCCTGTGCTTTGTCTGGAATCTCTGCTGAGCTCTGAGTGACCTTGCTGTTCTATACAATACTAGTGATGTAACTTCCAGCATCACAACAACATACAAGCCACCGACAAATTGACAGATAAGTGGATATGAATAAGACCTCTAGATATTCTAATCTCAATTGGAATACAATTTGGACATCGGGCTTTATTAAAGTTTACCATGTAATTCTAATGTGCAGTGACATTTAGAAACCACTAAGCTTAAGGGATTTCAAATGAACAAACTGGATTTAAAAATTTTTTTAAATTGCAATCTTCTGAAAAAATATTTAAATTCACTTTTGAAGAAACTGCAGGGCCATAGATGAATGTTTATGTTTTTGGAGATACATTCGGAAAGGATAACAAAAGTGTGTCCAATGGTCCAATTTCACTGCGACATAGATTTTTATTAAGACTATACAAAATCTTACACTGTCACCTTTGTCTGGGCTAAGTAAGCCATGAACCTAGAGATCATCAGCATAAAGATCAAAGAGGTTCATTAGGGGCCCTTTTCTCCTCATGATCATAGTCAATTAGTATATCTGTTAGTTTACATGCCCCTAAAACAAACAAGATGCTTTGGAATTTTAATTAGTCACTTTCTTATCACAATGGTTTTTGCTTACTGAATGAATTTGAAATTTCTGGGAACGCTTATTTATAAGAAAGCAAAGTAATCACCTCTAATATGTCCAAACCGATAGTGCTATTTGTGATCTGCTGCTAAGTGAAAGCTGGGTGGTTTGAATTATCTTAGTGCTTCTCTGGAGTAAGGCTTAGCAATCGGACTCAGTAAACACCACAGTCCCGGAAACTCTGCAGTAAACAGTTCTACTAGGAAACCCATGATGTTTCCAAGAGCATTATATCAATCCCACGACAGATAAGACCATTATGTTATTCAAATGCTAGCTTACATGAAAATGAAACCTTTAATATTTAGTACCCTTCTGAAAATTATGTTTAAGGGGCTCTAAAATGAGATATTCATTAAGAAGAAACTATCTAAAATTACAGAATATATCAAATCAGATCTTCTCTCTAGGTGCTTACAATACTTGTTTTCAATACTACCCCAAAACATCCAATTATAGTTTAATCTGAATGACCTTGAGACATCATATTTTGTTAATGTGTGCAGTCAAGTTGATTCCAAGTGACAGACAGCAACCTCACACAGCAGAGTAGAACTGGCTGACAGTCTTCCCTAAACTGAAATTTTTATAAGAACAGCTACTCTGATCTTCTCTGCCATGAACCTCTAATGGACTTGAACTGCACCACACTGCTCTATATGGATACACTCGCAAAACTGAGAGGATTTTGACTTTAGTGACCCTGTAGGGCTGCGCCTGCAGGTCCCAAGATTTTTAACAAGCGAGTAGAAAGCTTCGTGTGTGCACGCACACACGCATGCGCATGGATATATATATATATATATATGGAGAGAGAGGGAGAGAGAGAGAGAGAGAGAGAGAGCCTTCAAGAAATTTGGGGGGAAATCCATTATCTTTTAATTCATTTTTTCCCACAAACTTCTTGAAGCCCTTCATAGATTCTTCCTGCATTTATAAATTATTTCGTTGGGATTCAGGCATGAGATTCCAGTACTGACCATCAGTTTAAAGACACTCGCCATGTTTGCTTAGTAGTTAATATATTCTTATGCGAACAATGTGTGTGTCATACTTCTTTTTTTTGCAAACGTAGAACCATCCCCATGTATTAGTTTTTATGCATGCTATGAGTATTTTTATGCGGGTTTGTTATGTGTTTCTGTTTTGAAATGTGAAATAAGAGGAGAGAAGTACAGTTCCCTCAATCAAAAGGATACTGTTTGTCATTTAGTTCCATTTTTGATAGTAAATGCAGGTGTCAAAACCAAACGACATTGGATATTAATAACACCCATACTACTTTTGTCTGACTTAAACATTTGTAAGGAAAACGAATATCATACTAATAAATAGCATCTCTCAAAGCCATAAAAAAGTGATTTATATTCTTATTTGTAATAAGACAATATAGTAATTATAGGTAAGCAATACATTGTTCACGGGCATTTTGCTGCCTGCATCCGATTAAAAATAAAGTACAGCATAGTTATCGGAGCTACTTGCTATGGTAGAATAAAACGTATCTCATGGCGATGGCTCGCCCGTATTTAGACTCTAGTCTTTTCTACTCAGGCTTGATCTACATAGCCATCCACAGAAACTTTCTTGTGTGGTTTACTAAATTCTCCCAGTTCTAAGTTTCTCCATAAAAGTAGCATCGACACTTTCGAAGGCTCATTAAATCTTTCCTAGCCCTGGAGTAACACTAAGTGAACTGCTACAATAATTTGCTAAATGGCATCCTTGGGACCTTAAAAAGTTCCTTTTTCTCATTAAAAAAAATTCTAATTCTCAAAAAGGAGTGTGTTCCCTATGAAGATTTTACTAAAACCTTTTGTTTATTGTTCCAAACATAATTTAATGGGGTTAAATCAATTAGTTTAGATTTATTCTATGATTCAAAAACTATTTGTAATTATCAGAATTTAAAAACAAAAAGCTACCA
Source organism: Tenrec ecaudatus (assembly GCF_050624435.1). Lineage (NCBI taxonomy): Eukaryota > Metazoa > Chordata > Mammalia > Afrosoricida > Tenrecidae > Tenrec > Tenrec ecaudatus. Next base: position 87,401,942 of record NC_134534.1, on the reverse strand, counting down.
ACCTGATTGCCCTCTTCTCTCTAGTCAATCTGCCCACTGGGAAAATTGTCGATTTAAATGGTGTGAGGAGTTTGGTCTGCCTTTAATTCTAAATTGACTGTCCTGGAAATGCTTCAGCTATTTCTTTAAGGCCAAAAGAAGTTTTATAAACATGGCTGTAAGTTTAAGTGAAACTAGAACTATCTTCAAACAACTAAATGACATAATCTAAATAAACTAAAGTAACATCTCCAAAGGAATTTCCATTACAAAAATGGAAGGAGAGATTAAAAACTATGTTAAGTTATATGATCTTACTTCAGCTAGAGTTTGTTTGTTCACTTGTCTCCTCTATCATATTTTACTATTTTCAGTCAATTAAACTATGTAATGAGCCTCGTGTCACTTTGTGTGCCCCAAAGCTCCCAAAAAGAGTTGGATCTCAAAATTAAGCTAGTGTTTATGTGCAGATCAAAATTCAAGTTAGAAGGGGAAAATAAACACAACACTGTAGGACCTTCCCCTAATTCCTAGTCTCCTTTGCATTTTTTATAGAGGGGAGATTGAAGATTTCTTCTAGCTATGTTATTGCTCTGTTGCTGTGTTGCAGTTCTGGCGCAAAGCAACTTTATAAACACCACAAAGCTATACCTCTAGGTCTTGCATCATCCGCATAAGTGTTATTATGTTTGAGCCCAGTGTTGCTGCCATTGAATCAAACTATCTTGTCAAGGGCCTTCCTCTTTTTCAATGCCCTTCTACTTATCAAGCATGATGCCCCCAAGGATCAGTCTTTCCTGATAACATGTGCAGGTACATGAGAAGTCTTGCTTACTTTGTATATGATATTTACATCACACAATACTGGTTTGGGAATGTATTGGTATGAAAAGAAACTGTCTTAAAATCTGGCATAGACAAATACCCTATCAATATATACACACACACACACATCAGCACCCACTGTACCAGGCAATTAATTTTGATCTCCTAAAATTATTCTGTCAAGCACAATAATAAAATCCAAAGAAAAGTGACTCAACAGAATGCTCAAAGTATAAAACAATGCTACTAATATCACTTCTAAGTAAAATTTTGCTGAAGATCATCCAACAAAGGTTGCACAGGAAAATTGACAGGGAGCTGCTGGAGGTTCAGGTCGATTCAGAAGACTTGGGACAAGGGACATAGAAGTGCCATGGATCTTGCTGAAAGCACAGAGTACCCTCGGTATCTATACTTGTGTTTACTGACTGTGCTTTGTATGACCTCTGACTGGGTGGATCACAGCACACTAAGCATAACCTTGAGAAGAGTGCTCATTCCAGAAAAATTCATTTGTTCATTCATGGATCAGAAGACAGGTGTGCAAACAGAAACAAAGGAATGCTTCATATTTTAAAATCAGGAAATGTGTATCAGGGTTGTATCCTCCCAACATACTTATTCAATCTGTATGCTTAGCAAATAACCAGAGAACATGAATTATATAAAGAAGAACATGCCATCAGCATTGGAAGAAGTTCATTAACCATCTAATATACAGATATACAGATGACACACTGATAAACAGATGACACAACCTTGCTTTCTACAAATGAGGAGAACATGAGACAATTTCTGATGAAGATCAAAAACTGCAGCCTTCAGGATGGATTACAAACATATGCAAAGAAAGCCCAAATCCCGACAACTGAGCCCATATATAGTATCCTGACAAATGGAAAAAAGATTAAAGTTGTCAAGGTTTTTGTCTTGCTTGAATCCACAGTCAATGTTTATGGAAGCAGCAGTTAAGAGATTAAATGAGCCATTGCACTGGGTAAATCTGAATATTGAAAGAGCTCTTTAGAGTAGTGAAAGGCAAGGATATTAATTTGAGGACTAAGGTAGACCTGAGTCAAATATTGGTATTTTCAATCACCTCATATGCATGTGAAAGTCGGACAATGAATAAACAAGAGTGAAGAATGGATGTGTGAGAATTGTGGTGCTAACAAAGAATATTGAAAGTACCGTGGACCACCAAAAGAACAAACCAGTCTGTCTTGAAAAAGTACATCTCAAATGCTCCTTGGAGGTAAGGATGGCGAGACTTCTCAAAGATTTTGACATGTTGTCAAGAGATCAGTCCATGAAGAAAGGTATCATGCTTGATAAAGTAGAGGGCAGCGAGAAAGAGTGAGATTCTCAACAAGACGGCTTGACCTAGTGGCTTAGGAACATAGGGCTCAATCCTGGGAACAATTTGAGGACGGTGCAGGTCGGGCAGTGTTTTGTTCTGTTGTGCATAGCAGTGGGAACTGACTTCAATGGCACCTAACAACACATTCCCCAAAACACATCTCAAGAAATTCATTTGCCAAGCCTTGTTGGTCTAACTAAGTCAGTCTATATGATGAATTTGTATATATTGAGTCTCAACAAGTTTATCTTGAATTAAATTTTTATATCCGTGATCGATCTAAATTCCCTTAAGTCCAAGAATGATTCGAAATCTCACTGTGTTCCCCTGTAGGAAAAGCTGCGTGGAGGGCAGAAATGGGAAGCAGGGAACATTCATTTCTTTCCCTCTCCTCTCTGAGGCTCAGGACTGCTGATGCAACCATCCAAAATGCCTCGATTTTTTTTAACTATAGCAAACCCCACAAAGGAGGACTTTTTCTTGACTCTCTTTTATCTATGGCCCTTTCTTTCCCTGTCTGCTGTCTGCTGCTGGACTGTATTTTTCCTACTCAGCCTTCCTATTGCTAAGAATTTTTCCCATCATCCATCACTCTTAAAGAAGGTGTTTGAATCTCATAAGGAATAGGTAAAGGGAGATGTGCAAGTCTGAAGATTTCTTGGAGATTCCTGTTTATATTTAGAACACCGTAAGCCTTATTTTAGGAATGGTGGTAGCATCTCACTAAGAAATGTGTCCTTCTTAAATTTCAGGACTATAAATATATAGCTAGCTGCCATCAAGCTTGCTCTGCCGCATGGCAACCTTTTGTAAAACAGAAGAAAAGTTTGCCCAGTCTTGCATCATTCTCATGATTGCTTCCATGTTCAATATATTGCTGCTGCTACTTTGCTCATTCATCTTACTGAGGCTCTTTGTCATGCTCACTAGGTTTGTAATTCTCAAAATATTTTGTTATTCCCAGCAATATTTTGTTTTTATCCCTCTTGATGTCATGTCTAATGCAAGTAATTGGACAATGTTCTATTGAGATCCATACAGTTTTCACAAGTAATTTTCACAAGTAGTTTGCCAGTCTTTCTTCATAATGTTCCTTGGAGAATGATGCCTTTTTCCATGTGAAAACCAGAAAACTCTGTTGTGATATTTCTAACATAAGTGTCCCTGGTAGTATTTGGTATAACAGTTGCAAATCTTCCAGCATCACAGCAACATGCAAGCTAACAGAGTTTGACCAACTTTTAAATGGACAGGGAACCAGTAGAGAGATCCAAGTTAGTGATCATATTGTGTTCTCAGGGTAATCTGGAGAAATCACTAACCCCTCTTTGCCTTACTGCTCATCTTTAAAATAAGAACATTAAAAACACCTATCTCATATAATTGCTCATCTTCTTCTGAATCTAGCCTGAACCTCTGGCAGCTCCCTGTCAATATACCTGTCCAACCTGTGTTGGGTGATCTTCAGCAAAATTTTACTTGCATGTGATATTAGTGGCATTGTTGTATACTTTGAGCATTTTGTTGAGTAACTTTTCTTTGCAAATATGGATCTCTTCCAGTCAGTTGGCCAACTTAACCCCCCAAATTATTGACATGCATGAGTAAGTGCTTCCTTTCAGTGCGTCATCAGTGTGTTAAACATTTCTATTGGTATTGCATCAATTCCTGCAGGCTTAAGTTTTCGGTGCAGCTTGAATGTTGTCTTTTCAGCACCATTGGTTCTTGCTCATCTGCTACCTACTGAAATGGTGAAATGTTGACTAGTTCTTTTTGGTGTATTGACTCTGTGTCTTCTTTCCATCTTCTCTCAATGCTTCCTGCATCATTCAATATTATGTCCATAGAATTTTTCAGTGTTGCAATTTAAGGCCTGGTTATTTTTTCTTGAGTTCTTTTGATTACAGATATGCTTTCCATTTAATTTTGATCACTTCCTAGTTCTCAAAGTTCTTCCATCATATCACCATGCTAAGTTCTGATGATTACAAATACTGCAGCTGTTTCTCTTTACCCTGAGTTGTGTTGCATCAGCAAATGAAGATCCTGAAGATTCCGTTCTCATAGGTTGTAGCAGACACAAGTTACCATGGTCTACTCCACTTGGGGAAGTTAGTTCCTTCTCAGTCACAGTTCATGTACTCTCCAATCCAAAAGGGACATCCTCTAGTACTATCTCAATGTTCCGCTCCCATTCTTTAGGCCTTCAGTATCTCACAATATTTCCAAGCTATGAATACGGTTTTCAGTAGATTCCTTCTGAAGTGGGATGCCAACTCGTTCTTTCATTGTCTGTTCTTATTTTGAAAGTCCTGATGAATTCTGTTCATATTGGGTCACCCTGTTGGCATTTGAAATACCAGCGACATAGCTTCCAGTATCACTAGCCACCACAGTATGAGAAACTAACAGACCAGTGGTAGACAATTGAGGTTAGTGCAGTGTAACTTTTAAAAGTTGGGATTAGAAGGCTGTGGTAGACTGGAAATGATTGCCAAGTATGTAAATGTCTTATTTCTTGGAGCCTGTGACTATTACTTGATATGACAAAAATGCGTTTCTGACATAATTAAGGATTTTAAGGTGAGGAGATTTTCTTGGATTACCACAAACGCAAACCCAAATCACTGCAATCAAGAGATGCTGCTGCTGGAGACACAGTTGTTTGCTGTATACTGTTGCTTTGTTTTCCTCTGTCTTGTTTTTGTGCATGTTATTATCTCCACAGGTCTGTCTAAAAGATAGGCTGGATGAACTATCTGGAGGAAAAACAACAAAACCGACAGTTCCAGGGGGACCTGGGATAGGGGGAGGTGGGGGTTAAGGAAGTGGTGTTAACAAACCCAGGGACAAGGGAACAACATGGGATCCTAATTGGTGGTGAAGTGGGAGTGGCTGGCCTGGTAGGGAATGATCAAGGGTAAGGTAACGTAAAGAAGAGGTATAGCTATAACCCAGGTGGGGACAGAGCATCATAGTGGGGCAGCAGGAAAGTCAAGGGAAATAGAGGAAAGAGCTAGGAGGCAAAGGGCATTTATAGAGGTCTAGACAAAGACATGTACATGCAAATATATATATGAGGATGGGGAAATAGATCTATGTGCCTGTATTTATAGGTTTAGTATTAAGGTGGCGGAAGGACATTGAGCCTCTACTCAATTACTCCTTCAATGCATGAATACTTTCTTCTATTAAATTGGCATTCTATGATGCTCACCCTCCCGACACAAACACTGAAGCAAAAGCGGGTGAACAAGAAAATGTGGTGAAGAAAGCTGATGGTGCCCGGCTATCAAAATAGATAGTGTCTGGGGTCTTAAAGGCTTGAAGATAAACACGCGGCCATCTAGCTCAGAAGCAACAAAGCCCACATGGAAGAACACACCAGCCTGTGTGATCACGTGATTCCAAAGGGATCAGTTATCAGGCATCAAAGAACAAAAAATCATATCATTGGGTGCACACCCCCATGATACGATCGCTGAGGACAAACGGGTACATAAGCAAATTTGGTGAAGAAAGCTGATGGTGCCCGGCTATCAAAAGACATAGTGTCTGGGGTCTTAAAGGCTTGAAGGAGAACAAGTGGCCATCCAGCTCAGAAGCAAAAAAGCCCACATGGAAGAAGCACACCAGCCTGTGTGATCACGAGGTGTCGAAGGAATCAGATATAAGGCATCATCAAAAAAAAAATCTTACCATAGTGAATGAAGGAGGAAGTGTAGAGTGGAGACCCAAAGCCCATTTGTCGGCCACTAGAGATCCCCTCACAGAGGGGTCTAGAGGAGGAGATGAGTCAGTCAGGGTACAACATAGCACCAATGAAGAATACAGCTTTCCTCCAGTTCCTAAATGCTTCCCTCCCCTCCCCCCTATCCACTACCATGATCTGAATTCTACCTTGCAAGTTTGGATAGAGCAGATAGGACTTGCTACCTTGCAAGTCTGGATGGTGCAGATAGGATCTGGAAGCACAGGGAATCCAGGGTGGATGATACGTTCAGGACCAGGGGTGTGAGGGACGATACTGGGAAGGTAGACGGTGAGTGGGTTGGAAAGGGGGAACCGATACAAGGATCTACATGTGACCTCCACCCTGGGGAACGGACAAGAGAAAAGGGAGTGAAGGGAAATGCTGGATAGGGCAAGATATGACAAAATTACAATTTATAAATTATCAAGGGCTCATGAGGGAAGGGGAGCGGGGAGGGAAAGGAAAGAGGACTTGATGCAAAGGGCTTAAGTGGAGAGCAAATGTTTTGAAAATGATTAGGCCAAAGAATGTATGGATGTGCTTTATACAATTGATGTATGTATATGTATGGATTGTGATAAGAGTTGTATGAGTCCCTAAATAAATGTTTTAAAAAAAGAGAGAGAGATGATGCTGACTCATAGCAACCAAACAGGACAGGATAGAACTGCTTCTGTGAGTGGCTGACACTGTAAGTCACTATTGACAGGAGTAGAAAGCCCTGTCTTTCTCCCACAGAAAAGCTGGTGGTTTAAAACTGCTGACCACCCTGCCACCAAAGGTCATTGGGCTACCCAGATGGTGTCATAAATGAAATCACAATTATCCTTACAAAACAGGCAGAGGCAAAGGTGATGGGATGGGAGTAAAGAGACATTTGAAAACGCAACAACACTGCTATCTTCTCACATGAAAACAGGGACCATGAGCAAAGGAATACAAAGGATGGAGCTCTAGAAGAGAGAAAAAGTAAGTACATGTTTCCTAAAGCCTTATGAAGGGGAATATTCCAGGTACCATTCTTTATTTTAGCCACATGAATCTGATTTCAGACTTCTGGACTTCAGACCCCTAAAACAACAATTTTCGTTTCCACTGAACTTGTGGTAAGATGGGGTAGTCATCATAGGAAACTGATGCATTTAGTGTTTGATCACTAATTTTGACTCTACCACTCTGTGCAGCCAGCTTCTTTTCCAACCCATAAGTTAGTGCAAATGTGCATTAACCAGATAGTTGCCAGTTCTTTTTGCATATTTTTTATCTCTTGCTATATGTTCTTGAAATGTTATGCTTTATTGTGATAAGTGAAGAAAAAAATAATTTGAGGTACTTTACCTTGAACAGAAAGCAATGTCCTATTTAAAGGGTTAAAAAGCAAAGATAGCTTTTAGAGGACTAAGATTTTTGTTTACTTTATGTTGAGGTGCAGTTCACATTTAAGTCTATAATCTTTGATATTCAACAATAAGCATTTCCACAGGAAGTGCTAAGTACCAGGGAGTTCCCTCCTCCCCCCCCCCCCCACAAATGGACACATGCTCTGCCGGGCAGAGCTTTCATAGTATCCATTGTCCCCTCTAGTCAGACATCAAGAAACTCACTGTTAGTTGGTACAACTACTGGCATTGCCTGGGAAGATTCTCTCCAGTCACAGTGGGCTTTCTCGTAAAAGCGCTTTTGCTCCAACCTTATTTTTTGTGATGGCTGATTTAACAGAACAATGTGCACCTGTGAAATTGTGTTTCCTGCTCAGGAAAAATGGACAGACACTGTTGTGATGTTGAACAAAGCTTACAAGGACAGTGCTATGGAGAAAACTCATTATTTGAGTGATTTTCTCATTTTAAAGAAGGTGAAATCTCTATTGATGACAAACGTCATAAATGTTGACGCATAGTGCATTTGGAGTTCATTCCACCAGGTCAGACTGTTAATCAAGCTTTCTATTTGGAGGTTCTGAAAAGATAGTGTAACACTGTGTGAAACAAAAGGTCTGCCTTGTGGTAAATGGGGGACTTGTTTTGGGACCACAACAATGCACCTGCTTACGGAGCCATCTCAGGACTCCAGTCTTTCGTAAAAAACAGCAGGTGTCTCATGCCCCACACACCTTACTCACCTGACCTTGCTCCATGTGACTTCTTCTTGTTTCCAAAAATGCAGAGTAACATAAAAATACAGTTAGTTGATGACAAATAAGAGATGAAGGAAAAAATGAGGGAGGTGCTGTCAGCCATCCAAACAGAGGAGTATGAAAAATGTTTTCAAGAATGAAATTGCAGATTTGACAAACATATGTGTAATGGAGAGTACTTTGAAGGTAATAAGGTTGGCTTTATATTTTTAAGAAAAATTAAATACACAACTTTGAAAAAAAGTTTTCATTGTTTTGGGTACACCATTCGAAAATAATAAAATATATGTAATACCTATCCATATATGTAATACCTATCCATATGGGCATGGAGGGGCCCTGGTTGCACAGTGGTTAGGCATCGGGCTATGATCCTCAAAGCCCACATTTCAAAAGCACCAACCACTCCTTGGAGAAAGACCAGGCTTTCTACTAGAAAAAGTAGTGACTCTCAACCTTCCTCACGCCATGACCCTTTCATACAGGTCCTCATGTTGTGGTGACCCCCAACCATACAATTGTTTTTGTTGCTATTTCAAAACTGTCATTTTGTTACTGTTATAAATTGGGCGACCTCTGTGAAAGGGTGGTTCGACCCGCAAAGAGGTCATGACCCAGAGGTGGAGACCACTGCAATGAAGAATTACAATCTCAGAAACTCACAGGGCCATTCTACCCTGTCCTATGGGGTCACTAGGAGTCCGCATCCACTCGATAGCAGTGGGTTTCATTTTGTTTTTCTGTGTGGGAATTTAACCCAATTCTCTGAGTTATCTTTGCATGTGTTGGCCTCATGTTAAACCCATGTGTGTCAAATAAAAACGTGGGCCACAAGTTTTCATCGCTTCAAGTTCAGCAAGCAAGGTTGTGTCACCTACATATTGCTGATTGTCATTCTTCTTGCAATATTTATGTTGCATTCTTTCTCTTATAATTCTGTCTCTTAGATCATTTGCCCAATGCACAGATTAAATATGTCTGATGAAAAATACACACCTCTCCTCATTTTAAACCACCGAAAATCTCATTGTTCTTTGCCCATCACTGTGGGTGCACAAGTTCCACATGAGTACAGTCAAGTACTCGAGATTTCCCATCATTAACAATGTTGACATGACCACAATTTATGGTCAATACAGTTGAATGCGCCAAATCCACACAATTGGTCAATAAATCACATGTAAACATCTTTTTGGTATTCTCTGCTTTACAAAAAAAGATTCAAATGATATCAGCAATGCCATTCCTAGCTCCATATCTTCTTCTAAATTCACCTTGGATTTCTGGCAGTTTTGTTTCAAAGCATTGTTATAATATTTTTGAAGTAGCATCAGAAAAAAATCCTATGTGTTAAATAATTCATTTTTAAATAGTTTGGTTTATTTTGTAACTTTATTTCTAATACTTGGGATTGACCGAATATTTTTATTTATAATTATTGAAATGCTAAAAGCTCGTCAGTTATCTCCATTTTCCTCCTAATATATATGGTTCTCTTAGAATTCTTATTCTTTGATAGGTATTTCTTTCACTACTGTTATTGATACGCTTTGATTCAAAGTGGTTAAGAATTCTTTAATCTTTTTGTTTTTAATTTAATATACAATTTAATTCTTCATAATGTGCTGTGTATCTTTTCTGTATATTGAATTTTGTTCTCTCCTTTTTTGCACTGGTTCTTTTAAGTACTTACACTTTTTTCCTAAAAGTACTTATACTTTTGCATCTTCAGATATTTACATATGCATAAATATATACCTTATGTGTGATTCCATTAATTATATTATTCAGATTTGCTAATGTTTTAGATTTTTTTTCTTACTTGATCTGTCACAGTCTGAGAAATATTCAGACATATGCCAGGCGTGTAGCTTTTATCAGTATTTTCTCCTATTTTAGTAGTGCTTAGCTTTATTTATTTTGATATTATGCTAATCCCTCCAGCAATAACTATTATAACAACAAATTTTATCTTCTTTAATCAATAATAGTGCTCTCTTTATCTTGGTAAATGCATTTTGCCGAAAATTCCATTTTGTTTGATGTTAATATAACCTAAATGATCCTGACTTCATCAGCCTGTGAGTACTAAGGATGCTCCATTAATATTAATATCTTAATTTGCTAGTTCATTAACCCCTACCTGTATCAAAATAGGTTCTTGACCTCTACTTAGGAACTCCCTAGGCAGTGTCTGATTTATCCTCTGGAATCCATAATCTCCTCGTCATCTCTATTGAAGGTGTTTTGGACAGACTCTGAGCCACTGTCCCTGGTGTTTCTGTTCTGTATGACAGACCTTCAGGCCACAGAAATGCCCCATCGGTCTCAGGATGCCCCATCCTGTGAAGCCAGAGGGGAATTTTAGAGGAGTTTCCCAGTGAATTGAATCATTAGGGAATCAATGGAACTACTATTTGAGTTAATTTTCAGCCCCTCCTTTTCCTCTTGACAATATTGATGGAGGAAAATTTGAGCAATGGTTTCTCCTCTAAACGCCAGTCCTGACACTGAGGCTGGCTTATATGATCTCTCCCCAGATAAGTGCTCTCGGGGCTCTATCTGAAAGTCTAGAAAATAAGTTGTCATTTCTATATTGCTTCTCTGTGTACTGTGAATAAGAAATATCATATTTAATGCATACCTATGTGGGTATCTAACACAACTCCTTGTGCTATCTTTTAGTATATTCAGCTCATGGTAAATCCACATGTGTCACAGGAATCCAGCATTAGTCATTTATTTATTTCAGGAGTAGATTGTCTTGCCTTATCTTCATGACACTTTGAAGTATTCTATTCTTTGATGCTCTTTGTATGGTCAAATAAATTTACCAGCCATTTAAGATTTGTTACTGATGTCATAAGCTCCACACACAGTACAAAACAAAATAGAGTAAGAGAGTTTTGTTTTATATAGAAAGCATCATTTAGTTAAAATTATTAACTTTCATAAAGTGATTTTATGAGTTAAATATATTTGAAAACTTCTTATTCCTTCAGGCATACCATTTTATTTGGTAATGGCTATTCTACCTTCATCTGTAAAAATCAATTTAATTATATGTTGAACATCATGAGAAATTATACTTTACTAAAACATACTAAGCAATTATAACTCAATTTTGCTTTCCAGAATAACAAATAAGCAGAAACATTTCTGTCTACCACCTATTATATCAAAATTAGAAAGTTTAAATAAGTAGGTTATGAGTCCTAATATTTTTGCAAAAATAAAACTTTAATGTCACTATAAAAGAATAACATTCAACCCTCTGGTGATTATTAAATTAAGCTCTAAATGTTTTATAGCATGTATAAACTTAGAATGGAATCTATACTATGAATAAGAACTGGAATTACATATAACATAAATTCTCAGTACCTGGGTACGATTTGATGATGGAATTAAGCAACCTTTGCTTGAATAATTTTAAGGATGCAGAATTCAATATCTTTTTGATAACCCCATTTTAAAATTATTCAATTGAAATTCATAGAAAGTACTTCTAAGTGAACTGAATTTACTACAATTTATATTTGTTTGTCATAGTCCTAAACTATGTGAGCTAACTAGTCAGCTATAATCTTTCTTTCCTAGGTAAATATCTTTGTAATGTGATGATAATTATCAAGTCTCTCTATTAATTCTCAGACCAATGGCATCGTGAGTACTCTGTCCTGGAAATGTGTCTAAATGATCACATTTGAGTTATCAAGTGTTGAAATAACAGAATTACCACAAATGGATGGCTATAACGAAAATGTATTTTCTCACAGTTTAAAAGGATAGGAATTTAAATTCAGGACATTGACTCTGTCAGCTCTGGGGGAATGTTCTTTTCTCTTTAGCTGCTGTTTCCTGGTTCTTTGAAGGTTTTCATGTGACCTGGCACACTTTAGCTTGCTAATTTATATTTTGTAAGCATGTCTCAAAACAGGTCCTACAATAACCCTACCTATATCATTAAAATACAACACAAGTCATTCTCTAATTATAGTAGAGCCACAGACATAGAGGTTGCGATATAACATACTTATTTTGGGAGGACACAATTTAATTCATAATGTATGGAAAGCAAGTTAGTTTTATTGGTTTAATAGATTTTTATTTAGGTCAAGCTTAACGTGTACAGATTGAACAGCCATAATTTTTACTATCTTTTGTAAATCCAAAGGTTCATTATTACCTGGAGGAGGCTCAAAGTTTCAAGACTTTCTACTCCTTGGTTCTTATCCCGCTAGCAAGAAATATTTTAGGAGAGGGACAAAATGCAGCCCAGAGTTATAGAAGAGGTTTGAACAGAAAGAGTAAGTGATATTTTAGAAAAGAAGTCCAAAAAGCCCTTTCCAAACCAGACTCACTGCCATCGAGCCCACCCTCCGTGGGTGTCCAAGCCACTAACTGCTTATGGGAGTGGAGGCTGTCTTTCTCCGGAGCAGCTGCTGGTGGTTTAGGAATGTTCTCCTTTACCTCATCTCAAAGGTCCAGAAAAACATGATGCTAGACCTTATACTGGCTAATGGTCCTTCCCACCAAAGAGTGGCTTTCTGGTGAATCTTCTGCTTTTGGTTGGTTCTCTGCAGTGTTCCTCCTCTTTTCAGGTATGCAAATTCTGGCCATCTGTTCATCCTGTACACCAGCCTTCATGCTGTGCTAGTCTCAGCCCCCAAACTCAAGAGTCCATTCAGCCCTTGTCACGGTTGTGTGAACAGCCCGTCTTTTCTCCCCTGGCCATTTTATTATCTCCAGTGTCTCTGGCCCCTTCCATTGAGAAGGAAATGTATTCTATTTTGTCCTTCACCTTCCTTAGTTCTGGAGAGGTATCTGAGGAAACCTGTCTCCACCTCTGTTGTGTTTAAGATTCCTGCCAGTTTCCTTACACATACCCCTTCTTAACATTCATGACAAGTATTTTTTTTTTTTTTTGCCATTAGAAAAGCTAAGGTCAGCAGTTTTAACCCGCCAGGGGGAGAAAGGTGTGGCATTTTGCATCTATAGATTTCAGTCTTGGAAACCTCATGGAGCAGTTCTGCTTTTATTAGAAAGGTTGCTGTATATTATCACCAACACAACAGCAAGGTACTTTGTTTTGTGTGGAAGGTGAGAGCCTCAGAACCCCCAGCCAGCAGGTCTAGTCTGCCCTGCAGGGTCTCTGTGAGTCAGAATTGATTTGATGGCAGTGGGCTTTATTTATTTGGTTTAGTGCAGAGGTTAATCACTTAATGTGCTAGAGTGAGTGTAAACCTGATCAGCCTACATCCACAGCACCATGTAGCCTTGTAAAGTTTTTCAAATTCTGCGATCCTCAACATGTACCTTTATAATAATCCATACACTAGGTTTCCGGGATGGTTTACCTTGGTACTTGCTTCGCAATGCTGAAAGAATTCACATGTCAGAAACACCTTTGTAAATCCAAGTAAATTTTTTGAGGGGAAGGGAAGTTTCAAGTGTTACAGTCTCAAAAATTGGACACTGTCTCTGGAAAGCAGGCACAGTTGCGAAGCAGGGGCCGTGGGAAAGTTTCAACTGAAAATGGCCACTCGGACCACTTTAGGGGAGCGCAGAAAAACAGATGGAAGGAATACAGGAAGAGCAGCATGAAAGCAAGTGTGCAGAGGCCAGAGCAGGAAATCCCCAAGGGGCGCGGGCAGCCTTGGCTGGGCATGCAGGTGTGTGTGTGCTGGCCCGTGGGAGGAATTCCTACCCTCCGCTTGCAGACCACACCGAACAAGAGAAGAGCGGCCTGCCTGCAGCCTGCTTTTATTCCTTCCTATCCCCACTGGCTGGGGAGGTGTGTTTGAGTACCCTGGCCGGCTTTTTTGGCTGAGTTTAGGTGCACCTATGTGATGTTATGTTGCTGGTGCCTAGCCTGTGTGCCCAGGTGGACCTCCCACCTGGGCCTACGTGACCTGGGTCTGAGGATGCTCAGTTCTGAATTTTCCTATAGGTGTCTAATTAATGTGCCTGATTTCTTTCCAACGCCTTTATTTGTTGGCATGGACAGCTAATTTTCATTTAGTGTAGGCATTTGTGGGGGACAATCCCCCTTTACCCCTAATTTAGTAACCAGTCATTTCCCACTGAAGGGATATGGACTCAATTCATTGGGGGCACTGGGTGGAGGCAGTCTCTGGCTACCTCCTGCTGTCAAATGGACATGAAGTGGTGCTTTGGGTCCACATCCTTCCTGCTCTATTGGGAAGGGTGCCATCCGCTTAGGGGCCATGGTGGATGGGATTGAAGTGATTTAGACATTGGTGATCCTGGGGATGGCAAACTTGGCTCAGTGTCATTGGTAATCTGATGACTCTGGAAGAGACAAAACAGGTAACAGTTCAGGTAAGGCCTTGGTACGAGCTATAGGGTGGCAATGCCCATGGAAGTGTGGGATAGTCTCACAGTGGAAGATTCCAAAGGGAATCTCAAGGGGTATTGTTAACCATGGATTGACAGGCATCTCCTGCAAGCTTACTTTAAACCAGCAATTCTCAACCTGTGGGTTGCGACCCCCTTGAGGGTCAAACGACCCTTTCACAGGGGTCGCCTAAGACCATTGGAAAACACATATGTCCAATGGTCTCAGGAACCGAGACACCGTTCTCTATCAGTCTCCAGGCCGGTCCTCCCATACACAGATACGCCCACATATCAGTACCTGGCGTGAAGACTGTTACCCATGCTACACCATGCTTTAAAACAAAATTTCATTTATTTTTCATTAGAAATAAATATTTCACAATCTATAATTACATATTTTGTGATTCATCACTATGAAAGCTTTATGTTCAATTTGTAACCATGAAAATTCATCCTGCATATCAGATTTTTGCATGGCGATTCATAATAGTAGAAAAAAGATAGCTATGAAGTAGCAACGAAAATAATTGTATTCCTGAGGGTCACCACAACATGAGGAACCATATTAAAGGGTCGCGGCTTTAGGAAGGTTGAGCACCCCTGCTCTAGCAGGTCTAAGGGCAGGATCGCTTGCTCCCACACGGTGCGCATGCGTGGGCGCTCACACTCTTCTGTAAGGTCTGATGCTCCTCTTTTGGTGCTGGGGTCTCCACTTTCGGACACTCTCCCATGGTTTTTTGTGAACTTTCCTGCGGACCCTGCCATGCTTTCCAGGGATAGCGTGCACTATCTGCGACTGTGGTACCCGACACTTCCCTGTACCTAAAACAAGTGACTTGAATTATAACAGTGCTTCTGCCACGTGAGTTCTTCCCACGATGAGCAGCTAGAGCAGGGGAAAGCCATTAGTCATGTGAGCGCTAAATCAAATCGGAAAAGTGTTTATCAGCGAGATGCGCAGGGAAATTGACTTAGACAAAAGAGGAAAGGACAGCATGACCATGAAGGCAGACAAAGGAGTGGTGTGGCCACAGACGACGTGTACTAGCAGACACTAGATGCTGGAAGAGGAAATGAACAAAGTCTCCTTTAGAGCCTCAGACGGGATCCTGGTTCTAATAACACCTTCATTTTGGCTCAGTGAGATTGATCTGGACTTCTGACTTCCCAAACAGTGATAAAGTAAATGTATTTTTTGAGGTTCCGATGCTAGTTTCAATTTAGTCCAGAGTCCACATCAACTCACCGCAGCCATTTGAATCAGAACAGAATGGTACTCCATAGAGCTTTCAATGACTGATTTTTTTTTTCTCTTTGGAAGTAGATTACCAAATCTTTGCTCCTCTCAGTAGATTTGACTGTCCAAACTTTCTGTTAGCAATAAGCATATTACCTAATTGTCACCCAGGGACTACAAGTATGTGGCAATTGGTTGCAGCAGCCACAACAAATGAATACAGACTCTTATTAAAGTATTTCCACAACAGCATGGGTATCAAATGCAGTTCTTGGTGCTGTGCGGTGGACTCCACCAATCAGCCTCTTTACACTTTTCTCTCCTAGAAAAAACCTGGAAGGCAAACGTGGTCTCTATGTGGGTCTGGCAGGAACTGGGCCACAGTGTCATTAACTACATCCAAGGTCACAGGGGCCTCAGTTGCAATATCCAGCATTTCAGGGGACAGCTGACGACACATAAGCTTTTGGAAGTGTTTTAACTCTCTTTGAAGACCAACAGAAAGGACAACAGCTGTTTCCTCAACATTATCTGTGTCTCAACTGCTGTAAATAACATAGTCACCAACTTTACCTATACTATATCACCAAAAACCAACACAAAAACCTTCACTCATATTAATGATCTCAGAAGACCACCATGCATGCAAGCCTACTGACATCAAAAGAAATACTTAATGGTATGTTTGAAATATACATCTATGTGTATTACAGTAGACTCAGAAAAAAGTGAAACATCTACGTGGACTCTACCTTCTGAGAGGTAGATTTTGATAGTGGTTGTTTTTTTTTAAGTAAAAATCAAAATTTTGCCAAAACAAAACAAATGTTATGATGGGACGTTGTAAGGTACACAGAATCTGAAGACCACCTAGAAAGGAGGGGTCTGTGGAGGAGAAGGTTATAAAAGACACCAATCATATGAGGTTGTGAATGTGAAATTGTTCATAAAATAGATAACAGTGAGTCTCTGTAGAGTCTTGGGAAACATAATGACAGGATGAATACATTATCTGAAGAACATTGTCACATAAGTTGTATAAGGAACAGACTTGCTCAAAGACAAGCTAGAACAAAATGATGGTGGTAAACAGGTTGTTGATGTAGTACAGGAGTGAAGGTCTAAACACTGGTGACAGATTGAATGGTGGGAACAGAAAAGCCAGGGATGAGTAATACCATGCCCAATGTACTGAGTTTATTTCCTATTTCAGTTTATCTAATCTCTATTTGTAATGTTTTCATTTCCAAAAAGAAACTACAAAACAACAGTAGCAAAAATACAGTCTGAACCAAAATATCAATATCTTTGAAATCAGATAAAATAGATGCTTGCTATATATTTTCTATACTTTGAAAATGCTATCAAATAAAACACAAGAACTGAATAGTAAGAGGAAGATATAAGAATAATGAATTATTGGATGAATTAGCTACAAAGGCACAGCCTGGGTTTACTTTTCCCCTCTGCAACTTACTTACTCAGAAAAAAACGAACAATTCATTGAAACGCTCCAGACACAGACAGTATGTGTTTTTTTGCTAGTAATAGTACCAAATGCATGGATTCCTTAGAAAAATACAATTAGATAATCCATAGAAAACAAACACTAATACAATCTTCAAATGTTTTATTCAGATACGGAATCCCACAAATAAATTAGCTATATCTCAAACTATGCAAACTATTACTTTAAAATTAACAGGTTTGGGCCATCTAGCTGAGAAGCAACGAAGTCCACATTGAAGAAGCACAACAGCCTGTGTGATCATCAGGGATCGACGGGATCAGGTATCAGGCATCAAAGACCCAGAACAAAAAATCCTAAAAATGTGAATGAGGGGAAGTGGAGACCCAAATCCCATCTGTAGACAATTGGACATCGCCTTCCCAGAGGGTCACAAGGAAGAGACGAGCCAGTCAGGATGCAGCACAGCACCGATGAAACGTACAACTTTCCTCTAGTTCTTTAATGCTTCTTACCCAGCCCCCTGCTCAAACACACCATTATCATGACCCCAATTCTACCTTACAAATCCAACTAGACCAGAAGATGAACACTGGTACAGATCAGAGCTGGAAACATGAGGAATCCAGGACTGATAACCCCCTCAGGACCAATATTGAGAGTAGCTATACCGGGAGGGGAAGGGGAAGGTCTGAGAAGTTTGGGGATGGGAGGTGGGGGGAGGGAGAAACCTAAAACAATGACTGACATATAACCCCTTCCCAGGGGGAATGAACAACAGAAAAGTGGGTGAAAAGTGAGAGAGGTCAGTGTAAGACATGAAAAAATAATAATTTATAAATTTTCAAGGGTTCATGAGGGAGGGAGGTGGGGGAGAGAGGGGAAAAAATAAAGAGCTCATACCAAGGGCTCAAGTAGAAAGAAAATGAATTGAAAATGATGATGGCAACAAACATACAAATGTACTTGATACAAAGGTTTTATGTGTGGATTGTGATAAGAGCTGTAAGAACCCCCAATAAAATGGTTTAAAAAATGGCAGTTTTTCCTACAATAATTTACATTAGTAAAGAATTAACTACATTAGTTAAAAATGCTATTTGAAGGACTACTCACTGAATCTTGATTCTTTTTTATGTTAATTAAAAACAAGCAACCAAACAAAAACTAATTTGATCATAATTAAGTTACTTATTAATTTAATAAATAAGTGTAATTACAGGATTATAATATTAGTTTTAATATATATGCAAAGTATGTAAAAATATTGTTTCTAAAACTTCCAATACCTATAAACACTAGCATATGTTGTCAAAATGGCTAATTCTGCTTTATATCAAGTATCTATATCATTGCATATTATTTATAATATATTATATTTATAAATATAAATATTAGGTCATGTGTATAATTATATATACATATACTTCTGCTCTATAATATCTACTGCTATTGACATTGTCTTTTATTATAAACTAATGTTTATGACAAAATTTCCTCCTGAAGTTGGAAAGCTGTGTGGTAAAACCAAGAGCACCAAAAATATTCAGATTTAGCAGGCTATTAGTATCAAAATCACAGTACTAATTATGATGATTTATTTTCACACTATTACATAAACTAAACCAAGTCATATTATTTGTCCAGTGAGTACAATATCACTGGGATTGAACCCCTCATTTATGATCAGTCTTTATTCAAGCAAATGATTTGTTTTAAAAACTGTAGTCTGGGTGAACATTTATAGAGCAAATTAGCTTCCCATTCAACAATTTGTATATTCATAAAAGACTTCATCAAATGATAATCTACAGATAGGGAAGATATTTAGTAATAATACATGATGTAAATGGTTAATATCCAAAATCTATAGAAAACTACAATATTTTAACAAGAAAAATAGAAATAAATCCCATTTTTAAATGGGCATATAACATGAATAGACAATTTACCAAAGGCAATTCCTGGTGACCAACAACTATGTGAAGAAATTTTCAAATTCATTAGCATTAAGAGAAATACAAATTAAAACAATGAGATATTACTTCAGACTGACATTTTTAGCAAAATTAAATAAAACGGAAAAAACACTGGAGATGATGCAAAGCTTTTGGAACACTTTTACATTTCTTGTAGAATTGTACAAGGATTTTGGAAATCAGTATGGTACATCCCTATACAAATGCAAATACAAGTACTTATGATCCAGAAATCTCTGTACTGGATATATACCTTAAAGAAATCAAGAATACAACATGAATGGACGTATGCACACTTATGTTTAGTGCGGCAATTTCCATTTTTAGAAGTTTTAGAAACAATAGTAAAACCATGGAACAAACCAAACTCCTGTTATAAAGGAATGGATAAACAACACTCTGGTGTACCTATACAATGGAATATTATGCATCAGTAAAAATCAATGACAACGCTGCAACACATGGACAGAACTAGAGAATATTATGCTCAGCAACTTAGTCAATCCTACAAAGAAGTAGAGTTCAATAACATCGTTTTTATACACATGAACAAAGGAAAAGACACGTGGTTTCTACACCAAAAGACAAGACTTGGATGGCTATTTGAAGGCCAGGGAAGGCGTGAGAGCAGAGAAGGGGAAGGACAGGATATTGAGGAAGGAGGGAGGGGGGAGGCAATCACATATATCAAAGATTTAATAGGACAATGTCGTTGATTTCTCTTTTGAATTGGGCTGTGTAAATATATTTAGTGTGCTTCTTTAAAGGAAAAAGAGAAAAATCAAAAGAAGTCCAAGTTCCTTATCCCTCAAACCTAAATAGCAGTCTGAGTGGCTAAAAGGGAAAAAAAGACAAAAAGTAAAATGGAAGTGGGCTTAGAATGTTTTGTGATAGACAAGTTCATTTTAAAAACTATGTATGCTTTGTCATAAAACTGGGTTTTATTGGTACTACCTCACACCCTGACTGACCCATCTCCTCTCCTAAACCCCTCTATGAGGGGATCTCCAGTGGCTGACACTTGGGCCTTGGGTCTCCACTCTGCACTTCCCCCTTCATTCAATGTGGTATATATATACATATATACATATATACATATATATACATATGGTATATACATATATACATACACATATATATACATATATACATATACATATATATCTATTTTTTATTTTGCATGATGCCTTATACCTGGTCCATATGGCACCTCGTGATCGCACTGGCTGGTGTGCTTCTTCCATGTGGGCTTTTTTGCTTCTGAGCTAGATGGCCGCTTGTTCACCTTCAAGCCTTTCCCCCAGATCCTGGATGCTTCCTCCCCCCAAATACCATGATCCAAATTCTACCTTGCAGGGCTGGATAGGGCAGAGGTTGTACACTGGTACATATGGAGGCTGGAGGCACAGGGAATCCAGGGTGGATGATACCTTCAGGACCAAGGGTATGAGCGGCGATGCTGGGAGAGTGGAGGGTGAGTGGGTTGGAAAGGGGGAACTGATTACAAGGATCCACATGTGACCTCCTCCCTGGTAGATGGATGGCAGAGAAGGGGGGAAGGGAGACTCCGGATAGGGCAAGATATGACAAAATAACAATGTATAAATTACCAAGGCCACATGAGGGAGGGGGGAGTGGGGAGGGAGGGGAAAAAAAAGAGGACCTGATGCAGAAGGCTTAAGTGGAGGGCAAATGCTTTTAGAATGATTGGGGCAGGGAATGTGCAGATGTGCTTTATACAATTGATGTATGTATATGTATGGTATGTGATAAGAGTTGTATGAGCCCCTAATAAAATATAAAAAAAGAGGAGAATAAAAAGAGAAAATGATTAGGACAAAGAATGTACAGATGTGCTTTATACAATTGATGTATGTATATGTATGGATTGTGATAAGAGTTGTATGAGCCCCTAATAAAATGTTTAAAAAAACAAAAACTGGGTTTTAATATATAAAAGCTTGTTTATAAGTCAGGAGCTAACACTTACAGAACCTTCTTTTCTGACCCAAATAAAAACCAAACTTGCAGTCACGAGTCAATGTTGGCTGCTTACAACCCTCTGTGGTTTTTCCAGACTGACTGTTTAGGGAAGTAGAAAGCCCAGTCTTTCTTCAGTGGAGCAGCTGGGTGGTTTTGAATTTACTGAACATGTAGATCGCAGTCCAATGGTAACTACTACACCACCAGGGCTGCCATTTTCTCCACAATATGTTAAATTCTATGCCATTAAATCAATGACATTATCAATAAAGTGCCCTTATTCCCAAAGGAATGACTGATGATGTTTTCTGTCTTAAAATTATAATGAAACTTCTAAGGGGAACCAGAGTTGTCCATAATCCATAGACAAGTGAATGTATTCTGGGCTTCCACCTAATTCTAGTCCAAAGTCAAGAATATTTAGGTCTTAGGACATGGCCCTGCTCGATACTGCCCTTCACAAAGTGATCATTGAAGATACGGGTGATACAGCAATTTGTGGTAAAGAAAGCAGATGGTGCCCGGTTATCAAAAAGAATATCGTCAGGGGTCTTAAAGACTTACCGTATATACTTGTGTATAAGCTGAGTTTTTCAGCACAAAAATATGTGCTGAAAAAACTGGGGTTCAGCTTATACACGGGTCAGTGATATCCAAGCAAGGTGTAACATCTCGCTGCCCCCCACCCCCACCCCAGGTTACGGATGAGCACCTGTTATCTCATGGGTGATTGCTGTTTCTCCGCTGTTCATTCAAAGCCTGGCTGACACTGCAGGGCCTTGAATGTTTGTTTACTCACATCTAACCAATCAGAGCCACCCTATGACGTGGACAGCTCCTATTCACAGAAGCACCCATAGTGATTCACTTAAGGCAGCTAACTGGTAAGGATGTATCTGTGACTGTGCTCCCTCTCCCCTCTGGTCTCTGTGTTAATTCACATCCTGCATCCCCTGCCCACATGGGCTCCCCCTCCTCCTCCCAGCTAACACATCACGTGGGGAAGGCGGGCATTACCATGAAAGTTCTTTTTCAAAGTCTTGTTTTTTTATCCAATTAGAAATGGCTACTCTTGAACTAAAACAATAACGCTGGTCATATGAGACTGGTATCAAAATGAAGGTTGTGTCAAAAGCAGAAGAGAGCAACAGTTTTGCAAGTAGGGAATTCTTTGTTGACGAAAAGCAAGTGAGGGAGTGGCAGAAAATGAAGGCTGACTTGGAACAGATTCCAAAAGCTAAAAAAGCTCATCATGGTTTAACGTCTTTTTATGGGGTTGTAGAGAGTGAATTGCATAAATGGATTATGGAATGTTGTCAAAATGGTTACTGCGTAACACGTAAGGGAATCCGCATACATGCTGTACAAATGGTTAAGGATGACAAATATAAAGCACCAGGCACTGAAAAATTTGCTGTGTCAGCAGGATGGTACGCCTGCTTCCTGAATAGGTTTGGCCTACTATGTTTGAGACAAAGAACAAAGATTTCCCAGAAATTGCCACAAAACCTTGAAGAAAAGATTATGTCATTCCAGTCATTTATTAAAAAACAAAGAAGGATTTATAATTTTGACTTGGCAGATATTGGGAATATGGATGAAACTGCCATGACTTTTGATCTTGCAAGCAACTGACTGTGGCAAGTTTAGGAGCAAATAACATTTTCCTCAAAACCACAGAAAATGAAAAAAAAAAAAACCACTTTACAGTTGTTCGATCATGTTTGGCTAATGGAACTAAGCTGCGTTCTGTCATTATTTTTAAAAGAAAGACCTAATATCAATTTCCCACCAAGAATTACTGGGCATGCACATGTTAAAGGTGGGATGGATGAAAACGGAACAAAAAATGGCTGGAAGAAATTTGGAACCGACGACCAGGAGCAGCCTTAAAGAAAAAGCTATGTTACTTGTTTGGGATATGTTCAGAGCCCACCTATCGGATATCACACAAAAAAATTGGCAAAATCTTGTAAAGTTACTTCAGCCGTTATTCCAGGTGGGCTTACATCTGTACTGCAGCCTCTGGATGAATCTTCGAATAAAGCCATTTAAAGACCATATGCGAAGAATGTAGCATGAATGAATGTCATCTGGTCAAGACTGACTAACAAAAGGAGGAAATCTCATGAAGCCTGAAATAGAGTTCATAGCAAAGTGAGTTCGAGATGCATGGGAAGACATTCCAGAAGACATGGTGAGATGTGCCTTTGAGAAATGTAGTATTAGTAATGCTATGGATGGCAGTGAAGACTGCACGTTGTATGAAAATGACAGCAGCGATGGTGATGACAGAGATCTCAGTGAGGACGTCTATGATGACCTCACACCAGCTGAAGCTCTGCATAGGGATATGGATGATGATGAGGAATCCAGTTTTGAAGGATTTTAACTCTTTACATTTTAGCTTGGTTGCTAATTGAGCTCAGGCAATAGTACTCTTTAAGGTATCATTGTTGATACCTTATTGTTTTTGTTGAACTTATTTTCCAATTACTGTGCTGGTTTACTAATGTTAAATGACTTGTTTTCCTTTTATTTATGTTTTTTTATTTAAAATACATATTTAAATACATTACCCACTGGTGTCTCAATTTTTAGTAATTTAATTTTCATTTGTTTTGATTATTGAAACTTGCAAATAGCTTCTGCATTTTCCACCCTAGGCTTATACTCGAGTCAATCAGTTTTTCTGGTTTCTCAGGTAATAATTAGGTACCCGGCTTATACTTGGGTTGGCTTATATTCGAGTATATATGGTATATTCAAAGTAGAAGCCATCTAAGTGAGACATCATTAAATCCACATAGAAGAAGCACACCAACCTGCGTAATCCAATTTACCCCCCTTTGATACCTAATATCCATCAAATAATATTTACTTTATTGTGAAAACCTTTTTACAATAGTAGTCTCAAACAAAGTTTATCCTATCATTATTTGCTAATTTTATTCAGGAAGTTAAAATCATTTATTGATACAATGGGTATAGCTGATTTGATTTTTCTATTTAACATTATTTATTTCATTGGGCTTTGTCTTTAAGTAGTAGACACCTCTTGTATAACATTTAATGTGTCCTTTCTTTAAATTATAAATATTTAGTTGTAATTGGGAACATATAGGGCAAAATATAATATCAATTTAAATTTTCTACGTGCAGGATTTGTTGACATTGATTTTAATCTTTGAGTTGTGGACCATTCTCACCCTTCCTTCATTAACATATACTCAATTACCCCAAAGTTTCTTTTCTAATCTTTTGAGTTGATATTACTAATTTGAATCAATATACAAAGGGGTACTAAAAATACCCAGATTTTTTCCCCCAAACCTATGTATTTAAATCTTTTTTTACAAAACAATCTATCACCTTCAAAGTACTCTCCATTGCATTTAATACATTTGTCAAATCTGCAATTTCATTCTTGGAAACATTTTCAAACCCATCTGTTTGGATGGCTGACAGTACCTCCCTTTATTTTTTTTCCCTTCACCTCTTCTATGTCACCAAATGGTTGTCCTTACATGTCCCTCTTCATTCATAGAAACAAAAAGATGTCACATGGAGTAAGATTAGGTGAGTAACGTGCATAGGGCAAGAGAGGCATGTAGTTTCTTGCCAAAAACTGGAGTCCTGAGATGTCACACCCTGTTAAGCTACCCTTTCATAACCTCTAACTATAAAGCGTGATGAACAATCTGACCTTGTGGAATGAACTCCAAATGCACTATACCCTTCGCATCAAAAACTCAAATGAGCATCATCTTGGTTCTTTTTTACTTGATGGGCCTTTTGGGGGTGAGTTTATGATAGCATCTTCCACTGGCTTGATTGATGTGTGCTTTGGGAGTCATGGGAATAGCACCATGTCTTGTCACCAGTAATGACCTTGGAAAAAAGTCTGTATTACCTCAAAGCAGTCATGTTTCCAGTGAACACTCTTTTTGTTGATCAGTCAGAACCTGAGGTACAAACTTTGTAGTGACCCTTCTCATTCCAAAAACTTCCGTTAAAATTCGGTGAACTGAGCTCCAGGATAATCTGGAAAATGTCCTTCTCTCTTCAATGGCTCATCCTCAGACTCTGAGCACAAGTTTTGTCAACACATTCGTCCATTCAGAAAGTTGATGGATGTCCAGAACGAGGTTTGTCATCAATCGACAAACCTTTTGGGAAACAAGAAAACCATTTATACAATTTGAGTTTCTCCCATAGCACTGTCCTTGTAAGCCATGTTCAACATGACAACAGTCGCTGTGCCATCTTTCCTGAGCAGGAAACAAAATTTCACAACCTCTCTGCTGTTCTCTTAAATCAGCCCTCAAAATCAAGGTCAAGCAAAGATGCTTTTGTGAGAAAAATTCACTATGACCGTAAAGAAATTTCCCAGGCTACATCAGTGGGTGCACTTTACCACAGCGAGTTGCTTGATTTTGTCTAGCAGGGGTTATGCATACCACAAATGTTCAGTCCAGAGGAGTTATTCCCAGTTATTTTGCAGGTAGCCCACTATAATTCTTAAAACAGTGAAGAGATAGAACACCACTAGTTAAGTCTAACTGTTGTTCAATCTTAAGATCATTTTAGGGGATAATGTTGGTTTAATTGTTAAAGGTTGTCACAAGGCAGTGGTTTCAATGGCTCATCCACATTCCACAGCTAGAGCCCATGGAATTTTGAAAATATGGTCTGTGTTTTCCCTCTTTTGAATGGGATTCATCTGGTGACATAGTGTTTTCACGTTGAGCTGTTAACTGCAATGTCAGCCATTTGAAACCACCCACTGCTCCAGGGGAGAGAGGGCTTTCTGCTCCTGAGTTTCTGAAACTCATGAGGCCGTTCTGCCCTGTCCTACAGGCTTGCTATGGGTCAGAACCAACTGGACGTAACGAATTTGGACAGTTTGCAGGTTTTTTTGGGTTTTGGGGGGCTCAGAACTGTGTACCATCCAGTTCTTCTGGTTATATAAAAAATGAGGTGGTTTTCATGGAGACAAATAAGCACACAGTCCATGCCCACCTTTTGCCCAAAATTAAATACAGAAAACAACCCATTCTTTTAAGGATGTTTCCCCCGCTCCTAGAAATCTTTTTATTCAAAACCATTTATCATATCCTTCCATAGTTCAATCACATAAAGCAGTATTGTGCAATTGCTACCACAATCCATTTCCAAACAGTCTCTTCCTTTTTGAACTCCTTGACATCACTTCCTTTTTACCCACCCACTTCCCCTACTATATATAACCCCTAGCAACCCTATTCTATTTGCTATCTCAATAGCTTCATCAATCCTGGGTTTCATATACTGAAAAACAGAAAAACTTATAACAAAAGTTCAAGGGTTACCCCCACTTACAAAATACACCGGACATAAGCTCCAATATGAAAAAAAAAACAACACACAAAAAACAGAAAATGCTTAAAACAAGATCAGAAGTTTTATTTGACCTTTCTCCCTTTTTTCCTCCCAATTCCCTATCCTTCCAGTGAATAAAAAAAAATCCTTTTGAACTACTTACCAGTTGTTCCTGATTCCAGAAGCACATGCAGAGAGCCCTCATAACCGGAGCGTTCATACTGTGTTAGGCCAGTTGTCTAGAGAAACAAATCAATGACACTCATATATGTGTAAGAGAAAGTTTTGTATCGAGATGTAATTATATACCAAGCAGACATCCCAGTCTAGTCCAGATCACGTCCATAAGTCTAATACTAGTTCATAAGTCCAATAGAAGTCCATAAATCCCTCTTTAGATTCACTCAGCCACATGCAATGCTGCAGAATGCAGCAAGATCACAGGCCAGTGGGTGTAAAGGTATGTGGATCCAATAGTAGGGGCAGCATCAGAGGACTTGCAACAACCAGGTTCCCCCAACAAGAAGGTGAAGGTGAGAGAGAGGAGGTGATTCCCAGAGTTCCCAGATTCCCTCCTGATCAGGCTCATCATCAAGCTGTGACCTGTTTGACAGGCTAAATTCCACCCCTACACTTTTATAGATCTTCATCTTGACACATAATTTTTCAGAACCTTATTATCTTAAAGGCAAGGAATATTGGAGCCCATAATTTTCTATGTGGTCATTTCAATTAGCAATGAAGAAGAAAAAAGTGTGTGTGTGTGTGTGTGTGTGTGTGTGTGTTAAGGGGGGTTGTCCATCTTTTATTAGGTTCCACTTAGCTTTTAAAGTCTAATTATTATGTGTTTTACCTGATGATAAGCAAAGCTGCTAAGCACCGTGTTTCCTTGTAATTTTGACATTTCCTCTATACAATTTAAAATTAAACCATTTATTAGTCCAGAGAATTCTGTGGTGAGAAGCAATAACAGCTAAAGGAGTGTAATTATTTCTATTCTATTATGTGCAATTTTAAGCTTGTGATTAGTTGTATTATGTAGTACTTAAGCACTAACCAATCTTATCATGGTTAAGGGGAAAAAATTATCCTCAGGACATGTGCTAAACCCTTAACATGTTGTCTGTATATATTCTTGGTGGCTTAAATCTGTTTTGAAGAAATACTTCTCATTTTCTGAGTTGTGAATGAACACAGCCTTTGGATCACCAGCATGCAGGAGTCCGTAGCAGACTGGATGAGTAGGAATTACGCTGGTTTGGATGTAAAAGCTGTGGGATGTAAGCCATTAAGTTGTCTCAGTGTGTTCCTAGAGAATTTCTGACAGCCTCGGGGAATTTTTCTCTCCCCAGCCCAATAACTTACAGTATGCTCAGTGGCACTCAATCCATCTTGTTCTTTCACTTTCGTAGGGGTACAATGCTTCCTGTTTAGTCAGGTTCATTGTCTCGAGAGTACTAGTCTTACTTTCTTCACTCGATTATTTGGTAGCTAGAGATTGACACTGTTGTTTTATGCACAAAGAACAATTGTACTTCATTCCTATTTTATGTAAGTGTAATTATCATCCCGCCTCTGCTCATCCCAAGCCACTTGTCATTTGAATGCTAGAGAAGAATTCACGGGTACCAATCACTATTAAGTAGTAAGATTTTTATCATCACTTCTGTATAACACTCGTTACTAAGCATATATGACTTTCTCTCGGATTTGAAGATCAGGGGTTTGGTAAATTACATATTATTAGATAGCAATAATGAATGTGATTGGACTAAAATATTCTTTAAAAGCCTCCGTGAAAGACTAAGCATGTGTCATCTGCAATGCCAATGGCTTTATTGCTTAGATGTCACATAGCAACGTCCTGGTATGTTTTTTTGGTTGAAGAAAAAGAGGATTAATATGGGTTAAAGAACATTCCAACTAGGAAGAGATTAAATCCACAAAATGAAAATGGCTATAAAAAGGAAACTAATAAGAAAAAAATAGCTTACATCTTTGGCAAAGCAAGAGATAAGAGATAAAATAGCAATCGCTAATTGGCTCAAGGATAATCACAAAAGTCAAAGTCAGATTCCGGAAAGTGGAGATTTAAGAGAAAGAGATGGACAACATAAATATGAGACTCCATGATTGGTTTAAAGTACTTGAATGCAATGCACATGCTCTTCAGTTTATTAAAGGGTGGACACACAAGACACGCCAGGAGAGTTGCTTGTTTTTCTAGCTTGCCATAAGAATTGTTCCCCTGTCAGCTCTTCTTCCGGAGCATTTATTGCAAAGATGAAATGATGATATTCTGTATCAAGAGCTTTGGTCTGAGCTTTCATTTTTGCATGTGTGCGACCATATAGGAAATATCTCTGGAAACAGATTGTGATATCCTGTGCCTGTCAGCTTCAGAGAAAATGGAAGCCCCTTTTAGGGAATATGATTAGGTTATTATTATTGTTACATTATTGTTGGCATTAGAGGAATTGTTGTGAGGAAAGGCAGCTCTTAGTTTTATTAATTCCTTCATTTAAATGAATTGTTATTATGAATTAGGTGGAAGGTTGGCATTTCAGACTCTCCACTCTGCATTCAACAGTTCAATCACTCATCCACCTTGAACCGTGTAGTCTAGCTCTTTCCCAGTACCTGGTTTTTCTTCATACTCGACCTCCTTTCCACCTGCTAGCCCATTGCTTCACATTAACCACCATTGCCCTCTCACCCTTTGAAAGCTCCAAATTCTCTTCCCTTAGGTACGTAAGTCTTTGTCTTGGTTTTTATCCGCAGAGTGGTTTCGAACAAAATGTGTCCTTTTGTGAGTGACTAACTTCACTCAGCATATTTTCCAAACCCCTCTTTGTCGTAGGTACATCCTGGTTTCATCATTGTGTGTCTGTAGCAGGCATTATACATTATTTTACTGGGGAGCATTTGGCCTGTCACAGCGTCTTGCTATTGTGGACACAGTGCAGCAGGGAACACAGGAGTGCATTTGTTTATTCATGTTTTATCTCTTATTTATGTAGGCTATATATCCAACAGCGGTATTGCTGGATTGAGTGGGATTTCTATGGCCATGCTTTCCACAATTGTGCATATTTAAAGACCCACCAGCAGGGATGAGAATTCTTGTCTCTCCTCACCCACTCCAGCACCCCGTATGTGTTGTCTTCTGTTTTCCTATGTTCTTACTTCTCCTCTTTCTCCTCCTCCTCCTCATTTTACCTGGGTTGTCACTGCCAGGGTAAGATGATATCATGTTGTTGCTTAGATTTGCA
Source organism: Tenrec ecaudatus (assembly GCF_050624435.1). Classification (NCBI taxonomy): domain Eukaryota; kingdom Metazoa; phylum Chordata; class Mammalia; order Afrosoricida; family Tenrecidae; genus Tenrec; species Tenrec ecaudatus. Next base: position 87,372,224 of record NC_134534.1, on the reverse strand, counting down.
TATTCTGATGGATAATAATGGTGATAATATTTTTTCATTTTTGTGATCCATTTGCGTGCCATATTCAGTGAACTATACGTTCATGTCTTTGGTCCAGTTTTTAATTGGAAGATTCAATTATTTCTTGAAGAAGTCTTTTCTATCTTTAGGCTATTGGTCTAAAATAATCCATTTTGTGACTAAGTGAAATCTAATTTTTATAGATTTCAGAGTTTAGTCCCTTATCTGCTGTGTCATTGCTAAAGATTTCCCCCATTTCCACAGGTTTTCCTTTTACTTTTAATGAAGACTTTTGATGCACCTAAGGTTCTAGTCATCTATTTTGTCTACCACAGTGTATGATTTCTTCATGTTTGAAAGACTGTCCACACTCTACAATAGGGTCCATGATATTGTCCCCGCCTCCTCCCTGAGACCTTTCGCTCTGGGATTTGCATTTAGGTCGTTTCATGCTTGTACACGAGGTGGAGGTATGTGTTGTATATTGATTCTTCTGCCAGCCAGACCCAATTTTGCCAGCCCCATTTGTTAAGAAATGATCTCTCTCCCATTGGATTAATTTACTTCTGAATTTCAATTCTGTTAGATTGGTCAATATAGGTATCATTGCACCAGTTCCCCTCGGTTTTGAATACGTTGGCTCTGTAGTAGATTTGAAGTTGAGTGGTGAGTGGCTTCTTATTTTGTTCTTCTAAAGAAATCACTTGCTTATCTTGAGTCTTTTCCTTCTCCATATAACGTTAGCAATTCATTTTTCCACTTCTTTAAAAAATGAAGTAGTGATCTGGATTGGAATTTAATTCTATTTATGTATTCTTAAGATCATATCGACATTTTCACAATGCTAAGCCTTTGTATCCATGAACATGAAAATTCTGTTTATATCCATCTCTTTGGTGTCTTGTAATAGCGTTCTGTTTTGACTTTGTAAAAGTCATTTGTTTCTCTGGTTAAATTTATTCCTAAATATTTCATATTTTGGGTTAATGGTTAATGTTAGTGGTTAATGATTAATTGTTAATGGTATTGTTTACTCTGTCTCATTTTCAGATCCATTCTCTTCATGATTTTTTAATGACTTAGTGACATGATCTATGTCTTTTTTTAAAAAAATTGTGCTTGTTGAGATTTTGAAATGTAAATCTGTATTAATTTAGGTAGCAGTTGCATTTCTGGAAATTTGGCTGTTATCCAGGTTTTCAATTTTGTGGGAGTAGTCTTTCATGCTAATGGGGTATTATTTTCTTATGAATTTATTTCTGTTGTGATGTCATCCGTTTCATCTTTAATTCTTGATATTTAATCTCCTCTTTCTCTCCTTTGTTGTTTCCCAGTGGTTTGTAAATTTTGTCAATCCTTACAAAGAATCAATTTCTTATGCATTGAATTTTTCTTTTTTCTAATTTATTTATTAGAGCTGTAATATTTATGATTTCTTGTCTCCTGGTGGTTGATGGGTTCTGATGATGCCCTTGGTCTCCTTGTTGAAGCTACTAGTTTAAGGTATTGATTTCATTTTTTCTACTTTTTTTCATGTGTGCTTTGATTTTTATAAATTTCCCTCTGATAATTGCTTTTACTATCCCAAAAGTTCTGGTGTGGGATATTGCCATTCTCAATTGCTTTAAGAAAAAATTTTAAAATCTCATCTTTTATTTTACCTATTATCTAATCATTTTTAAGTAGTGTGTTTCCAATTTCTATGCATTTGGCTTTCCCCCCAGTTCTTACTATTGTGGATTTCCCGCAGTCTAGCCCGTTTTCACTATAGATTTTTATTGTTGTTCCTTTCATCTCTGGAATATTCCCATGAAACATAGGTTGTGCCTCATAGGCTTCTTCAGGGTCCTTTTGTACTTTAGTCCATTGTTTCTCCCATGTCCATTGTTGAGGGAATTCTCGTCAAGCTCCCCCATGTGGCTTTCCTTTGCTTCAATATTACTCTGCTCTTTCACTGTGTTATCTAATTCTGTTTCTAATAATTTATCTTCTGGAATTCTGTTTGATGTGTATTTTCTTAAACATTTCCTTCAGCTTTTAAAAGTACCTCTGCATGATTCTTTTGCATTTTATTTGGATCACAGTGCTTTTCTGGTTGTGTGTGTGTGTGTGTGTGTGTGTGTGTGTGTGTGTGTACTACCACTGGCTGCGATTTTTGAAGCCCCGCTTGCAGCTGTTAGTGGTCGGAGGGCTGCTGAGCTGCGTGTGGGTAGTTGACTGTCAGGTAGGGCTCGGAAGCACTAATAGAAACCGTAACACAAAGGGAATCGGAAGGAAGAAAGAAAAGTGGAGAAGACAAATTTAAAGAGACAGAACAAGAAAAGGAAGTTATTTGAAAGAAAGAGAAAGAAAACAGGAGTTTTAGACGGAGAAATAAAGGGGAGTTATTAATTTGAGAAAAAAGTAAAAACTGGTAACATGAACTGTTAGGTGGGTTTTCTCCTCCGTCTAAGAACTTTGTAGCTGTAGTCAATGAGGGGTGGGTGGGTTATAGAGAAATGCTGTGGGGCCAAGTATATCCTGGGGTTCACATGTTGGCCATGTGGGCCCTGTGGCATGGAGACCCACCCTGCTTGCTGGCACATATCTCAGCCTGGTCTCTGGTACTGCAGTGGGCCATGTCCACTCTAGGAAACTAGTGATGGTGAGGGATGCTCAGGGAAGTAGATATGGCACTATGGACATTCCTGCGGAGTGGGGCTACCTAGGAGACAGAGCAAACTTTCTGGATGTCTCAGGAGTGGGTCCGAGCCCTCCTCCCCTCTCCAGGCTCGGTCCTACAGACTCTGGGCAGCTAGGTGGGCTACAGTGAAAATGTGGATTCATTAACTTCAAGTCATTCCCTTATATTGCAAGATTCCTTGTCCTTCCTTTGGACAGACTTTTCCTCCAGTTGTTATAGAGGGATCAAGTTGTGTGCATTTTAATTTATCCAACTTGCCTTGGAAGTCTCTGGAAAGACAACTTTAAAATTTCACATAATATATTGAGAGGATTGGAATGGAAAATTTGAAACAAAATGTGAATAAATGCCTGAATGTCTAAACCCTTACCTAAATCACAATTAAAAAAAAGGATTAACCTAGCTGGGATGTCTAGAAATAATAGCTTCATCGTTTTATAATTTAAAATAAAGGTACATATCACATTATAGCCAAAAATAATAAAATTTAACATGGATTCTAGACTAATGTAAATACGTTGAAGGGGAACCAAGTATTTGCCTTCAGACTGTTGCACACCCCACAGTTTAAGATCTCATACATAAACCAGGTCACCTGGACCAGTTTCAAGAATAAAAATTAAGTGTTTGTAAGCTTGGAACTAAGTAAATAAAATATACCAAAAATCGAATATTTTCTATTCTTTTATATTTTCACATGACTATCATATTAGGCAATTCATATTTGTAGTACTTCTTATCTAAGGATTATGAAAGCCTTACAAGTAGCCAAGCAAGTTTCAGCATTTTTCTTTTAGAAATTCCCATTAATACGTAAGTAACTGGCTTTGGCTCCACAGAGATAAATAAAAATGCACAAAAGAATATTTAAGAGGAGTTGATGCCTACTTTCCATTTTCTAACATCAGACATTAATAATATCTTCCTATTAAGGTATTATTGGTTATCGTGTTACTGGTGGAGGGTCAAATTAGACCATTTAATTTATAGCAGGAAATACAATTACTCCACCCTTTCCACAGAACCCAAACATCATAGTGCCAAGCCTCTCCCCACCTCCGCTGAGACCACTTTCTGCTTTCACATAGAGCCACTTAACAACAAGACTTTATACAGTTATGAATAAATAATCCAGGCTCTCATTCCCAAAATGGAACACGGCACAAAGCGGACATAGAAGTTGGCACCGGGCGTCTGGTGAATGTGAAATATCAGAGTTGATTAGCTCAGACAGAAGCTCAGAGAACCATGAAGCACTCTTGAAATCTTGATAGGAAGTATCTCTCTTTGAATGTAGATTTATTGATACTGACAACATTGTTTTATTCTCATTTTTTAAAAAGTGAACATATCTAATACATGGAAAAATACTGAAGTCAAATGGAAAATGAAAAAATAACAGCTCAGTAGAACTGAATGAATGCCTATGCTCCTGGAAAAAACAAACAAACATGTAAGGCAGGAGAGAATGAAAGGGGGAAAAGTAGGTACAAATTTATTTTAGAAAAGTGTTTTTAAAATAAATACTCTATAAAAATGTTAAATATTTTCAAAATATTCAGTCCTTGGGTCCAGGAGAGCCTGTGATGGTTGGCAGCATTAGCTCAAATCATGGGATTTATGAGTAATATAATCTCCTAATGGTTTTATGTAGCCATGCTGGCCATGAAGGCAGACTGATGTAAAAGTAAATGCCTTCCAAAAAAAGAAATAGTAACCCTAAAACATAGCATTCTTTTTACAAATGTCTAAGTCTCTTGAACTTTTGTTAAGAAAAAGAGAAAGCATTTATGAAGCCTTCCAAAATTTATTTGTGGCTAAGTAAGAAAGGAGTCTCTGAATAATGAGTTAGGAGAAAGCCCAGTACTGTAATTCAATCTTCCTCAATGCTGTTAAATGCTCCATTTACTGACACCGTACAGGGCACAGCTAGAAATCACAGCCAGACTCAGAAAGGAAGAGGCCTCTGAGGGTAAGTGCAAAGTTGAGCAGTTCTGTCCCATTGGAGACCTGTGCTCCCAGAAAGAGGGGACTCACCTTTATTGCAGGATTTCAGTGTGCCTGAGAGAGACTGAAAGTGCTTTTTGCTCCATAAGTCAGGCTCCCAAAATTGCCTTTTTGTACCAATGCAAACATTTCCTTGGTTTTCTATGACTTGATTTGTCGTAGACAGAACAAGGAGATCATCAACTACATATTTTCTTTTTTTTATCAACTACATATTTTCAATGGGATGAAACCTCTGACTTAACTAAATTCTCATGGGGAGAGTCACTGCTATGGGTACTCCAGAAAGGTGGACTTTGCTGGTAGAAGTCTCCCCTCCTAGCAATGTCATTGTCATCTGCATGGTGAATCCTTGCATACAGGGAATGGATTACCCAATAAGCAATGAGAACACAAGACAACAAGGGCACTGGCTGTGCCAAGCAAGTTCAAAACCCCAAAACATGATGGAAGCCAAGCAGACACATGGAAAAATGCACACCCCACTGAAAATGAACTTGAGGGACATCAAATCAAGTTGATACCAACTTAAGTGCATGAGCAGGTGCTAGCTTGGAATAAAGGACATGCAGGTTCATCTAGGCACACACATGCAGCCATGCTAAAATGATGAGGTCCCTACCAATGATATTCTACAGCCCCTTCTCATGTTAAAACATGTTTGCGAGCAGTAGATGACTGCAGACAATTTCTCGAAGTAATGCCCTTCCTTAGACTTATTAGGGCACCTTCAAAACCAGGGACTTCTGAGGGGAAGCTCCTGGGCCAGTTAATTTAAGATGGAGAGGCTAGCTCAAAAGGTTAGGATGACATTTTTCTTGTTACTTTAAATGGAAAATCTCCATAGATTTTTTTTTTACAAAGGATTTAGAGTACCCATGGAGGCCTATGAAAAAGAATATATAAGACAATTGAAAACTACATTTGTGAGAAAAAGTCCCAGAAAATTTTGCTGAAAATTATTTTTTTTATCATGACCATGTACCTGCTCACTGTTTGGGGGTAGCAAGATTTGGCACACAAGAGTTTAATTGAAAAACCTTTCCCTATACACGTTATAGCCCTGATTTTGCCCCATTCAGAACTCGTATTGTTTCCGAAACTCAATAAAAATTTAAAAGGAACATTATTTGAACCCTTCATTGATGACCAAATTGCTGTATAACTCTGTGGTGTAAACCAAAGAGCACAGATTATGTTGGGGAGGATCATAGAGATGGAAACAGAATTTTGAGGAATTTATAGACCTACTTAGAGGATGCATCAAGAAGCAGTAGCTTCATTTTTTGATGCTTCTGTCTCATGAAGGTTTTTGAAATTTTATAGCATACTCTATTTACTTATTCTCACATATTAATATTGTCAATTGAATTTATTAATTATACAATTAGTCAATTATTCGTTTTCACATATTAATAGGGAACACGTCTCTATTCCATGGCTGAGCTATTTTGTATGTCTGTGTCTGTATCTCCAGCAACACCACGTAGGAGGACTTGCGGTGCTCTCTGCCATGATCCAAGATCCAGAGCATGCTCCTAGGCTAGTCCCGGCAAAGAATGACCAATAGGAGCTCCAAATCCCAGATGACAGGCAAGAGCAAAGGAATCAAAATATGTTGCCCATTGCAACGAATCCAATTCAGCTACCTTTTAACTATGTAATGTTTATGTACAGTGTTGTAGTGCAAGTTTTAGAATCTATACTATTTATAACTTTAACATATGTTTTGCATATATTGTTGATCATACAATACACACTTAATGTAATACTAACATGAGTTAATAATTTAAAATGTTACTTAAAAAGAGGAATTAAAATATCTTATATTTTAGTATTATATTAGAAATATTAGTATTTCTTTAACATGAACATTTTCTTGCATGAATTAACTGAGTTTCATTTTTATTATCTGTTGCATGACAGCTCCTCCTTGTTCTTTTGGTTGATTCCATCAGGGGCAGTAAAGGGAAACCAGAGAAGTCCCGAAGACTTACAATTCAACACTTTTTATGTTATAGGTTGGAGCCCTGGAATCGGAAATTCAAAAGAAGAGTCTGATGCTTATCTCTTTCAAGGGTCTGATGTATGAGATGGGGTTATTGGTCAGATTGCAATAGAGTAACATGCATTCAAAGCAGCACAAACTGCCCTATTTGACCAGAGCGCACTGACTCTGAGTGGGGCCCTGCTACTATGAGCTACTTTGAGCAGTGCTCCGAATCCGAGGGGAAAAGATTCAGTTGCTATGGAATGCCAAAACTGCTATTCTACAGTAAAAAATATGAATCAATTTCCATCAGTTCATTGGTTGTAAAAATGTGCCTTTTAGTCATTTTTCTAGTTCATCACAATTTTGAAAATTTGAGTCTGTTCTAGTGATATTTTCTCCACCATGACTGAACTGGGCAAAACACTTTCCAATTTCTGGCTAATTTTTAATGACAGTGAAGAAACACATCACATATTGAACCTGGGAAGTGCCTGTGTTTAAAATCTAAAAATTACCCAGCTGTATTTTATTCTTTATCTCCATTTTTTTTACTGAGTTGATATTGGTTTAAAAAGTTATATCATGGAAATCTTAGATGTACATATACATGAGGGGACTTCAAAAGTTGATAGAAAATGGACTTAATATAATTTATATGATGTATATCATATAACCATTATAATATATGTCAATGTATACATTCCATATATGTAATTTACATATCCCATTTAAAGCATAAACAGAGGAGGAACCACAGATGATCAGTGATCAGGCTCTTTGCATGCCTTAATCTGACCCTATCCAAGATACTGTAAGAAAATATGCTTATGAAGAATACAATAGAAATAGGTAATTTTTCTACTCTCCTCCCACAATATACATAATATTCCCTTTAAAATTTCTCATAAGCATTGATTGTGCTCCTTATACAACAATCACTGGTAATCCTACCCACGGCCTCACATAAAATGTGAGGTCATTATGGGAGGAAATAGACCATTGAAAAAGTTTTCAAGTAATCAAAAATATCATTATACATCATGATATTGACAAAGATTGGGAAAACAAATAAAGAATGTAAGATGTATCTTTTAAAAAATAAAACTGAATGCAACAAAAGGACTTACCAATATCACCAAAAGAGTACATTAAAAGAGAAGTAATAAGATTATTATTTTTCTATAACATATGTTCAACACATGTTTAACTGGTATAAATTGATATGATATCGATTTTAATGTTTTATTGAGTTATTTTGTCTGCAGGAGCACATAGGTAAGGTTATAGGTGGTAACATTACTAAAGATCAAGAGTACCTAGAAAGACACTATTCAAATATAAATTTCTACACAGACAGATGAACACTGGAACAAGAACGGACTATAGCAACCTGCTCTCCCCATTACTGAATTTTGACTCAGTTCTGAGTTCACTTCCAAAGGCAACAGTTTTCTAGTTCGACCTGAAGAATGTGAGTAGTCTCAGAGCCAATTAATCGTTCGTTCTTGCATTTACATCTTGTTCAAATCTCTTCTCAACCTCCTACTATGGACTGATAGAAAGCATTCACACAATCAGTGGTGATAGCAATATAGAGGACATAGAGAAATGGACACACGCACACGGCTGCTATTAAATGACACGCGCGCGCACACACACACACACACACACACACACACACACACAAACCCCTTAGTGTACTGTCCGCATTGTTCAATCAACAACATTGTAAAATATAATGAGGCTGAGCCAGGCTTTCCGTTTTCTTGTGTATAATACTTGGGGGAGACAGCTTCGTAATGATACTTAGAGAATGCTATGAGATGAAGCTATCAGAAGATACTTTGGCCAAGCTTCATTAGACTGAGGTGGTTAGTACATCTAATTTTCTTGTGAAGAAATAGCATGGGGGTAGCACGGTAACTCCCCTAAATTGACTAAAAGAAAAGGGGCAAATCACCAAAATCACCATCAGCTGCTGAAGACCAGTTCCCATGCGGCTGCAGTCAAGCGTGCCTCTCCTCCAGACCGCTTGGTGGCTCTGACCCAAGCCACAATCCCTGAGCCTTTCCCGTCTCAGCTGCGGTTCTTGTTCCGCACTCTCCAGTCCGTTCCAGCGCAAAGCAATGCTACGAACAGACGGAAACGCTGGCCAGGTTTTCCCATCCTCACGACTGCTGTTCTTTTTGAGCCAATGGTTGCAGCTGTTGTAGCTACCATCTCCATGACGTCATCTTTCAGGTGACCCTCAACTTTACTAAGCGTGGTGTCCTTTTGCAGGGATTTATCTCTCTCGACAATTTGTTCAAAGTATGTGCGATTAATTCTCACCATCCTCACCTTTGAGGAGCATTCTGGCTGTATTTCCAACAAGTCAGAGTTGTATGTTCTGCTCATAGTCTTTTAATATTCTTTGCAAAAACCATAACCCAAATGCATCAATTTTTCTGTGGTCTTTTTAATTTATTGTCCAGCTTTCATATGAGTATGAGGTAATTTTAAATACCAGAACTTGGGTCAGGAGCACTTTAGCCTTCATAGTGAACTCGTTGCTCTTCACCACTTTACAGAAGTCTTGTGCAGCAGATTTGGGCATGCAACATGCCATTTGATTTCTCGACGACCACTTCCATGAAAATTGATTATGCATGCAAGCACATAAAATCCATGATAATTTCAACATTTTATCCATTTATCTTGATGTGTTCTATTGATTGAGTTGTGAATGTTTTAGGGTTTTTTTACACTGAATTACAGTCCATACTGGAAAGAAACCCTTGTGGAATAGTGAGTTACACCTTGGGATGATAAATGCAAGGCCAGAGGTTCAAACTACCAGGCATTCTATTTGAGAAAGACGAGGCTTTCTGCTCTTGTAAAGATTTACAGCCGCGGAAACCAAAAGGAGCATTTCTACCGTGTCCTAGGAAGTTCCGTGAGGGTCAACCCACTGGAGGACAATGAGTTTGACCAAACTCTCATGACCATGAGAAAGCACCACCGCAAGTGCTCCACGTTCTCTTCACTTTCAGCAAACAAGGTTCTGTCCTGTTGCATGCTGTGTTCTTCTTCATACAGTGCAGCTCCTGGGATTATTTGCTCAAAAAATTACATATGTATATATTCAAAATAAATTTGTATCATTCCTCTGTTTTTAGTCACTCAGACCAATATTTAGATTGGAGGGTTAAGGAATCTGGAGAGTATTTTGCCAACTTTAATTATTTTCTTTTTAAATCCTCCATGTTTTTATCTCCATGACACCCCGGTGCCTCTCCCAATCCCATTCCCACCCATGTCCCTGGCTTCCCCATAGTAATCAAAGACTTGTCTGTTGGTGTATAGAAAACATTGCTTCTTTGTTTGTTCTTGCAACAATATTGATATTAAATATTTACCTTTGTAAGCTTGACTGGATTTGCTAAGTTTTGCCCATGGTTTCAGGTGTTTAAGAGATTTATCATTGTGTTTTATTAATGTATACAATTCCATAGGCTGAATGTAACAGCTTGTTTATTTCTTTATAGTTGGGATTTGGGGCTGTTTCAATGTTCTTCCTATTGTGAAAATCATTACAATAATCTCGGGTGTACATCTGTCTGCTCATGTTATGCTAATGACTTCTTCAGGACATATTCCCAATAGAGGGATTACTGGATGGTTGGGTACTTGTGTTTGTAGTTCTTTAAGGAAGTGCCAACATTTATTCTATCACAGTTGTACAATGATATTGTCCCAACAGCAATGTAAAAGTAGTCCTAGCTCTCTACATCCTCTCCATCAGTTGTTTTCTGTTCTACTGAATTTTGCGAAAGGTGATTGTGTGAGATGATACCTTATTGTTGTTTTAATTTGTATTTCTCATATCGCTAAAGATTGTGGACATTTCTTCATATGCTTGTTGTCCACCTTGATGTCAACTTTGATAAATTGTCTGTTCATGTTTTGAGCCCATTTTTATTGGATTATTTGTGTTTTCATTAAGATGTTTTAGTTTATCCCTTTATCTGATGTATTATTTCTGAATATTTTCCTGTGGTTCTCTGTTGTCTCTTTCATTGGATTATTTGTGTGTTTTTGTTAAAATGTTTAGTTTTCATTTGATTTTAGAGATTAACCCTTTATATGATGTATTACTACTGAATATTTTTGTCCTAATCTGTGGGTTCTCTGTTGACTCTTTTGATAAAGCTTCACAAATTTCATACTTTTAGTAAGTAGCAGTTTTTTATTTTGTCTTCTATAATGTGGATTTTTTTTCATTTTAGTAAGTACCCATTTTTTTATTTTGTCTTCTATAATGTGGATTTTTTCACACATTCTATAATGTGTGAGTCTGGATAGGCTAGAGAAACAAATTCATGGACACTCATATGTGTATAAGAAAGAGTTTTATATACAAGAGCAATTGAACGGGGGGTGGGAAAAAAAAAAAGAGCAATTGAACTTTGAGAAAACATCCCAGCCCAGTCCAGGTCAAGTTCATAAGACCAATATTAGCCCATATGCCCAATACCAATCTATAAAGCACCCTTAAGATGCACAAAACGCATGCAATGATGCCACATGCAGGAAGATAACAGGCCAGTGGGTGCGAAGTCTTGTGGATCCAATGGTGTTATAAGCATCCAAGTGCTGCCAGGGGTCTCCATGTAGTTCCTTCAGCTCTGAGACTCTGACGGCCATCAGCCTCTTTCCATGTGTCCTCTCCACAGAGGTGTCTCACGAGGAATGAGCAGAGAGAGAGAGTGCTTCCAGCCTCCAAGAAGGAAATACAGGAGTTCCCAGAATTCTCAGGAGCAGGCCAGGCCCATACAGAGGCCTCATTGGCTGTGCAATGATTGACAGGCTAGACTGTCATCCCTTCACTCTTAATTCTCAAATTGATACCAGATTATGTAACTAACACAGGTAGTGTGTTTATACCTTGTAGTGGGATCTTTAAATTTGTTTCTATTTTTATCCATCATCTTAATAATTGTGTGATATATATTTAGGTCTTTGATCCATCTTAAGTTTGATTTTGTATGTGTCAGTTAGGATTTTTTTTCATTCTTTTGCAGGTGAAGATTCAGTATTTCCAGCACCATTGTGAAAAGGCTATCTTTTGCCCATTTAATGTGTTTTAGTTATTTATAAAAATTAGGTGTCTATAGGCACTTCATTATATTTCCAGATGGCTACGCATAATTCCCAGACCTTATTTATGATTATGGGTTTTATTGGGAATGTTAACAGCACAATTGTTAAGAAAAACTCAGGCTAGAATATGCTATCCAGGAATGCTCTCTGAATGCCATGTTGGCCTCTCTGCTCTTTGGGAAACGTCAAAAAGTCCTATAGGAATGTCCACTGCACTAAGCCTCGTTTGTAAGGCACTCACTTTGGCATTATGGGTCGTAACTTAGCTCTCCAAATAAGTGCCTGGAGGGACTCCACTCTGAGACACCCCACTTTCAGGGAGTATCACTCTGCTTCTTGCTGTGTTGACTGGTAAGCCTGCCACCCTGTCTCACGCATTGGCTTCTAGTTCCACTACTGCTACCTGTCCCTGGCTCCTATGGTGGCACAGCTGTGTCACGGATCATGAGGTGTCCATGAAAGTGATGCTGTAGTTCAAAGTCTATGCTCCATGACAGGTTCTATTTCTCTTGAAGGCCGTAAGATTTCCCACTCCTACTTCTGCAGCAGGGTGGCAAAACTTGCCAATCCTCTTGCTAGATTCCCTAATTGGTACTATGATAATTAGATCTGGTAACAATCACTGACAACTGAATTGTATAATCCAAACAATATCTTTATCTCATTTGTTAAGTGTAACAAAGACTGTCGCTAAGGATGCTTTCCCATCTCACAGTTTCTCCAGGGACTATCTCATTTTTTATGATTCTGTGTCCACCTCTGAAATCTGTGAGTTGCAAAGTTGTGTTGGTAATAGGTGAAAACATTCTACAATGTAGAAAAATCACCCGGTGCATTAGAGAGGGAGTCACTCAGTGGGGGTTCCTAACATCAGAGTTCCGATGAAGTTCTGGGCAAATAGAGTCCACGGGTAGTGAAACTACTAACAAAAAGGTAGGGTAAATATCTGGTAATATGCTTTAGAAAGATCAGATTCAGTGTAGATATCTCATTGTATTGGGACACTTGAGGAATTCATGTGTGTAGTCAATAGACTTTCTGGTTCAGAGTCATTAGCATATCAAAACAGACTGACTTTCACATAATGAGTTTCACATTTCCTCCTTAAACAAAACTACTTCCATATATGTCAATATGGATATAAATAAATGAAATCCTTGACACACACAAAAATACTGGCTAGAAAAAACAAAAACCCAACTCACTGCCATTGAGTTGATCCAACTAAAATCAAGCTATAGGTTAGAATAGAATTCCCCTTGTGGGTTTCTGAGACTATAACTCTTTATAGGAGTAGAAAGGCTCATATTTCTCCTGAGGAGTGGCTGGTGGCTTTGAACTGCTGACCTTGTGTTTTGCAGTCCTATTTGTAACCCTTTACAAGGCTCCCAAGGAGAGACCTCATTTAAGGAGGGATAAAGAACAAAAACAAAGGCAAAGAAAAAGCTTGCTTTTTATTGAGAACATAGTGTAGAAAAAATAATTTGATGTGTATGACTTTCTTAACTTACTGGATACCAATATTACCAGTATGAATTGATAAAAGATGAGAAATTCTCAGCACCAGCAAGAGCAATTTAATATTCAATTTTAAAGACAACATGAGTTTGGAGTTCTGCAGAACAGAAACTGGTGATATATAATTTAATCTCATTCTCAAGTGCTTACATTTTAATTTGAGCTGTTTAAACACCACTCACAAGACTACAGAGACTTAAACACCATCACAAATCATAGGATGAGGCACTTTACTTTAGCAAGCAATTTTATTAAACCTAGGCAGTTGAGTAACGAGCAACTTGAGTAATCACGAAACACTATTTTGTGTATGTTCGATTAAGATTGATGGCAGTATTTCTGATTTAATAGTACTGTTAGAGAGGCCAGTTAATTTTTCTAGAAAGATGCCATTCTGGAGGGTTCTTTTGACTTCAGATCAGACTTGTGGGTTTTTTATTCTGATTCAACATTTGAGTCTACCCTATTGTGTATTACAGTGAGCTTAAAAACAAAAGTTTACACATTTAAGAAGTTGTAAGATAACTACTTAAAAATAAATGTAATAATGAATTTTGAATCAGAATTATGTGAGAGAGAGGCTAGCTCCAGTGATTAGGTAATCACAGGAAGATGTCATTTATATTAAGAAGAGACAAACACATAGCATATACTGCTATGCAATTGTATATGTATATAGACATTACAGGAATAAAGATGATGAAGGAGTCATAACAAACCTGCTACTTTGGGAAAGAATGATAATTTTGATTCTCGGGCAAAGCAAATGACATATAACAAAGAAGACCAGACTGACATGAGGTGGAGGGGCATGAATGGACAGTAATTTTATGGCACAGAAGAGGTTCAGAATAATACAAGGAGGAGCTGTCAGCCATCCAAACATGAGTTTGAAGATGTTTCAAAGAATGAAATTACAGATTTGACAAATGTATTAAGTGTAAAGGAGAGTATTTTGAAGATGATAAGTATTTTTTTAATTAAATACATAGCCCTGAAAAAAATTCTGTTTTGGGGGGTGGTATCCCCTTGTATGATCGATTTGGGCAAATGCCTCAGTTACATATGACAATAAGTGATTCCTTCAGCTCCAGTGTTCTGTACATATTGACTTAGGTACAATGAATGGCCCGGGGCATACCTGGCTTCCTCTGCTTCCCTATGGCCATGAGGAGAAGGTGCAGGTACCTTTCTCCTTCCTTCTCCATAGAGGGAGGTGAAATAGTTGACTTTCAGTTCATCAAAATACTAGAAATATAAAAATATTATGTTGTATTTTCAGGATTTAGTTAGTTATAAATCCAAAATGAAGTTTTCTGTAGCAGCACACAAAAACATTTCCATTGCAATAAAAATTTCTTTTAAGCTTAAGCAGTAGGAATGGTCTTCTAACTTATGAATACACTAAACAAAGCCATTAAGGACAGGTAACCAGGCATGAAGCATCTCCCATTTAGGTAAGCAGTGGAGCATGATGTTTGGGGATGGAGGCCTGTATGTACAGAAAATTGTTTCCTGTGATCATTGCAAAGCCTGCTCTTTGTCACATAGTTTGAGGAATATGACTTGATTTATTTTTGTTGGTTGTTACAGGCAATTTGGAGATAGCAAACCCTTCTGTTTCCACGTTGCAGAATAAATTTATAGTTTCTCAAATTAACATGGTCTCTGTCTTGGCTAAAACAGTGACAGGCAATTTCAGCCCCTTGTTGCTGGAAAAAATCTTTCTTTACCTATTCTGACACCAAATATTCCTCCACACCACTCTGCATCTGTGATAGGTTAGATGATTCATTACAATGGCTATACAGACCTCACAGACAATACACATGATTAAGGGAGTTTACGAAAGGAGTTGATAGGTCACCACAAGTTAGGAAACAGTAAGGATACACTCACTGTACATCATCAGTCAGCAGCCAAATCTTTCTTTGGTCCTCACTCTCTCTTCCACATTATCCCTTGATCTCTGCCTCCATGGACCAGGAAACCCACTTGCTGCTCTGCTTCATAGTCCCAACGAGGTAGTTTGTTTATTGTGCCAAGCTCGCCAATGAACACATGTGGGATTAATTGAAGGCCAGAGGGTTAAATGGCTCGGTGAGCCTCACCTTTTGAGTGCTCAGGTCTCTTGCTTTCTAATGGTCAGACCAGGGTGCAGCTGCCTTAGCCAGTTCCCTGCTTCAGCTGGCAAAGCTCACTTCCTACGAGACATCCCTGAGGAGAAGCCACATGGACTTACCCCGATGCAGCCCTGGGTGCTGGAGCAACCGTGTGGAGACCCCTGCCAGCGCGGATATGCTTACACGTTCACTGATTCAGCTTTCCTCCTGCAGTCAGCATCATTGTGTCTGTTTTGTGAGATGCAGGAGGATTTTGTGAATTGGATTCAGACATATGGGTTAATGTTGGATTTATAGGAGTGGGTAGCACTCGGTTGGGATATTTTCTTGATGTACACTTAACCTTTATATGAAACTCTCTTTTATACATGAGTTTCTGTGGATTTGTTTCTCTAAAGTACCCAGACTAATACACCCATAAACTTGATACTGCTCCTCTGTTCCATCTCATGGTTTCCTTGCCTTAGCCAATTGTCTCAACCCTGCTTCTTTAATCTGATCCATAGTCTTTGTAGCACAGTCTCTCCACACACATAAGAACAAACTCTCTGCTGTTTCTCTTCTTGGCCTCGACCCTTTCCATCAGAGATCTCTAGCATGCTCTTCATCCAATGGTCCTGGAATGCCTGTTACTGAGATGGCTCTCATACACAGAGGGATGGCTTTTAAAGAGGTGTTTTCTTTGTATTTTTTGTGTTTTTGTTGACCATACCACCAAGAAACATAAGGGTATAACTTGGTTCAGACCCCTAGTAAAGTCAGGAACTAATCTCACCTAAATCCTGTCTATTAATATAGCAGAGAACTCCCTCCATGATGGGATTATAGTGACAGACATAGAGTTCAGAGTTACAATACATCATATAAGGAATTATGGCTATAAAGGCCATGTTAATTGATATCTCATTAGGAATCATGTTTAGGTTTTGTAAATCGTTGCTGATGTATTGAATCTGCCTATCTAAAAATTATTTAGTGAAATGAGTTAAATTCACTGACTCGTGTTGTGTTCTCGTTCAGTTATTTCCGTTTGGGGATTATTTAGTTTGGTACCACATTATTAGGTGTATACCAATTTAAAGTTTATATAGTACCTAGTGGTTGAAATTTTATCATTACAACATATTTCTCTTCTTCTTAGCAATGATGTTAACCCAACAATCCACCCTGTATTTTATGAATACAAGTATACTCAAAATCAAACACTACCATCGAGTCAATGCCAACAAATAGTGATCTTATAAGTCAGGGTAGGACTGTCCCTGTTCGATTCCAAGACTATAACTATTTATGGGAGCAAAAAGTTCATCTTTGTCCCCTGGAGTGGCTAGTGGTTTCAAACTGACAACCTTGTGGTGTGCACCCCAATGCATAACCACTAAGCCAACACGGGTAGCCATGTTGAATTTGGCCAGCCAAATCAGACAAGCTTCTTGTCACTGTATATCCAGACCGTTTAAGGCAAAATGTATGGGGCATATGTCAATAAGGAAAAACAATAAGTGAAAAATGTATGTCATGCCGGTGAAGAGCTTGAAGGCCGACGAGGAGCTTGAAATCAAGTTAGTCAGCAGAGATCATCTGAATCAAATTCTGAAATGATTTCTTTAACTCTATCTTGGCACTCATAGTTGTCCTCTTAGCTTTACTGCTGGTATTAACTTTCTTTGAAGCCATGTTATGATTTTTCATATAAATTAATCCCCCCCAAAGCACAATGGTGAATATTTTAATGTACTAACACAAGTTCTATATGCTGTCTGAGAGAGAGTGGCCCTTAGACCGAAGAGTCGCCGCTTTGTGTCTGTGGCAAGACTTGACGCCTGACTCACTCTCTGGCTGTAAGGTTTTTTCGAGTCAGATTTTCTGTTTCATAATTGAACTAAGTGATGAACACTGAGATGATTTTCCTAAAACTTTGCTTTTGAGTAGTGGAAAGTTTGATCTTGGAGCCAGTCAACAACCTAGGTATCACTGCACTTAACAAAAACATCTTTTCTGCATATCTTAGTGACATAATTTACATTGGTCAAGTTGTGTTCACTTCGTTCAAATTCAATGTTACCTTTTCCATCACCAAAAATAACAAGTGTCTACTTTCTACAGAATGCTTTATCCCCACCCTACCCTCCTTACTCATTGTTGGTCATCAATGTCTTATAATTAAAGTGCAACCATAAATATTTTTTACTCTGTGATTGACTTATTTCACTCAGTATAATGTCCTCCAAGTTTATACACATTGCAAGACACCTCACGGACCCACCATCATTCTTTATGGTTGTGCATTATTCCATTTTATGCAGGTAGAGCATTTTATTTATTGTTTCACCCATATGTGAGAAATGTCTTCATTATTGATGGATCTGTTGATTTTTGTGAACCATTTTTAACTGGATTTCTGGTGGTTTAGTTGAGTTGTTTTTATATATTTTTTAATTAGTTCCTTAGGATATGTCAACCCAAATATTTTTATGGCCCCAGTATGTTGATTGTCCTGTTACTCTTTTGATAAATTCTCTTGAGGAGCATACACATCTAATATTTGGGTAAGTCTCAGTTATCTAATTCATCCTCTACTGTTTCTGCAGGTGTAATTGTATTTAATATATATATATATATAATCCCTTAAGTTTATCCTATGTTGTAAACTAAATTCCTTACATTTATGCTTTTTCCCAGATACTGTAGTTTTAATGTTAACATTTAGGTCTTTGATTAATTTTGAGTTGTTTTGTGTATGATCAGATGTATGCATTTTCGTTCATTTTAATACAAATGAATATCCAATGTTGCCAATACCCTTTCTTAGACTGCTTCTTCCCCATTGAATAAATATTGAACACTAACCACACATTAGCTTCTCATATATGGATGGACTTACTTTTGGGTTCTTATTCTATTCCATCGGTCTATGTGTCATTGTATCTATGTGTCTATGTATCATTGAACCCAAACCAGATCTTCTTGATTACTTTCTCATTCACTGCCATTGAGTTGAATCCAACTCATAGCAACCCTTTAGGAAAGGGTGGAACTGCCTTGTGAGTTTCTAAGACTGTAATTGTTTATTGGAGTAGAAAACCCTGTATTTCTCCATTGGAGCTGCTGGTGGTTTTGAACTGCTGGCCTTTCAGATCACAGCACAATGCATAACCTATACCTCTACAGTCTTAGACTTTGGAGTTCAGGCAGTGTGAATCCCCTTACTTTCATGTTCTTCTTCAATATTGCTATGGATATTTGGATATGCTACTCTTGCCATATGAAGTCACTGATTATTTTTTCTATTTTGATTAATTTTTCTATTCCAGATAAGAATATAATTGAGATTTTGTTTGGGATTGCATTTAATCTAAAGTTTTTTTGTGTGATATTGGCATTTCAAAATGTTAACTTTTCCAATCCATGAGCATGGAATGTTCTTCCATTTATGGAATAAAAAACAAACTCACTTTCATCCAGTCAATGCCTGTTCACAGTGACCCTAGAGAGGACTGGGTAGAACTGCCCCTGTGAGTTTCTGATTCTGTAACTGTTATAGGAGGAGAAATTCTAGTCTTCCTCTTTATAAATGGGGGATGGTTTCTAACCACTGACCTTGGGGATCATAGCCCAATGTATAACCACTATACCACCAGGGATCCCACCCATTTATAGAAGCATAATTCTCTTACATCCCTGGTTAGTTTTATTTATAAGTGTTTTTTTCCATTTTGGAGGCTATTTAAATACTGCTGTTTTTAAATTTTCCTTTTGCTGTTATCCTTGTCGATGTAAAGGAAAAGATAATTTCTGTGTTAATACGGTATGCTACCACTTTGATGAATTCTATTAAATCATTCCATTTTTGTGGTATCTCTGGTATCTATTTTTATATACAAAATCATGGCATCTGCAAATATAATTTTAGTTCCTCCTTTCTAATTTGAATACCCTTTATTTGCTTTTTTATCCTATCACTGTGTAGAATGTCTAGTACAATATCCTTGTCTCCTTCTCCTTCTGAAGAGGGAAGACATAATCTTTCTCTATTGAAAATAATGATGACTGCTGGTTCGCATCTATGTTTACATATATTGAGGAATTTCCTTTCTGTTTATATATTGCTGAGAGTTATTATCAGGAAAGGGAAGGTGTTAAGTGTAATCAGTTTTTCTTTTTAAGTTGAGAAGGTCATTGGATTCCATTCAATAATTTATTTTTCACATTATAAATTACATTGTTGGAGTTTCTAATATTAAGTGACCTTGATACATGATTTTCTTAATATGTTGCTGAATTCTGTTCATGAGAGCTTTGTTGTTGAATTCTGTTCACGAGGATTTTTGTCTGTATTCATATTGGTCTGCAATTTTCTGTTTTTGAAATGTCATTACTTATTTCTAGAGTCAGAGTGATGCTGGCATCATTGAATGGGTTGGGAAATATTTTAGCATCTATATATTGTAAGAGTTTGAGTAGAATTAGTGTCAACCCTTTGACTATTTGGTAAAATTCTCCAGTAAAGCATTTGGGCCTGTGGTTTATTTGTTAGGAGATTGTTTTCCATTACATTGCTCATGTTTTCTTTTGTTATAATTCTGTTTAGATTTTCTCACTATTATTGATAGTTTAGGATAAATAGTGTATTTCTAGAAATTTATATATCTTCTGGATTTTCAATTTTATGATGTAGTTTTCATGCCCTTTATCTGAGTTACATTTATTGTAATGTCTCCAATTTCATTTCTTACTTTGGCTATTTGCACCATCTTGTTTTTTGCCTTTGTGTCAATTTGACCAGTGACTAGTCAATTGTGTCCATCCTTTCACTGAACCAGCTTATAGTCTTTATGACTATTTTTGTTTTTCATTTTATTTATTGCAACTCTGGTTAATTATTTCCTATCGGCAGGTACATTTAGCCTTTTGTTTGTTTGTTTGTTTTGGTCTTATTTTGTATATGTTCAAATTGTGTAATAAGGATATTAATTTTCCCCTTGAGCATTGCTTTTGGTGTATGGCAATGGTTTTGATATGTTTTGTTTTAATTCTTGAGTCAAATGTTTTTTAAACTTTCCCTTTTGATTTCTATTATTCAATTATATTGATGAATTATTAATTTCCATGTAATTATTTATTATTTATTTCTGTTTTTGGTTTCTAGTTTCATACACTTTTGCTCAAGGAAGATACTATGTGTAATTCCATATTTTAAAATTTATTAAGATTAACTTTGTATTTAAAAAGATGGTGTTGTATTCAAAATCAAAGAGAGAAAAAAAATATATGAAGTGAACATTAAAAAATATATGGGATGTTTTCTGGTGATGGTTCCATGAGCATTAGAGAATCATGCATATTATGCTGCTGTCTGGTAGTGTGTTCTGTGAGGCCTCATTGCTGAAGAGCGTTGTTCTCTATCCTTTTTTCCTTATTTTTTTGTTGATCCTGAGAACATAACAAGGTGTAGCACTGAGGGAAAATGTGCTTTCCTTCAGAACATCCTTATATATCACAGACATTCCTCTTTTAACATCAGATCACAAAATGGAGGGAGATCACATAATATCTGCTAAACCTTGAGAATATTGGCCTATCAAATTACAAATTATCATGTAACATTAATGATCATGGTTTACCAATTTTATATTGGCACATCATCTTAAACCAAACATAATATAAATTATAAAGTCATACTTTCACCTAACATGTACAGCCAACAAGAATGCAATTAAAAGCACACATCTTAAATATATCAAATATTTTATAATAAGTAATTGGACACTGGAGGGGAAAAAACAATGATATGGAGAGGTTCCATTCCAAAATCTCCATTATAAATCAGTTCTGATGGATGTCGAATACCTAATTTGTTTTTAGTTTACATTATTATAATCTTGTGTTATCAGTAACTTTGAAATCCAGTTTTTATCTGTCATTAGTCTGGGTAATACTGCTTATGATTACTGTTGTGGGTTGAGTTTTGTTCCTTCATAATATGTGTCATCGTGATTGGGCCATGGTTGTCATTAGTTTGTCAAGTATGTCATGAAGTAAGTGGCAGTTATGTACTAATGTGACCAATCCCCATGCTGTGGTCACTCAATCGATTGTGGGGACATTAGATTGGGGTGCAGCACCCTTCCTCAGGTCATATCCCTGATCTGATATAAAGGTAGTTACCGTAGATGATGCCTCTCTTACCTTTAATCTTACAAGAAATAAAAGGAGAGAAGAATGAGCAGAGAGTAGGTACCTTGAAGAAAGAAGATCCCAGAATAGGGTTCATCTGTAGTTCCTGGGTTTTCTCTACTAAGGACTTCCTAGGCCCAGGGGAAGACTTATGCTAAAACACATGGCGATCTTACAGGGATGCCTGGCTTCAGAACTTGTTGTTCTTCAAGTAAATTAGTAGTAAGGGTTTCATTCTCTACTTCACTGATTCATTCTTTCAATTCAATTTCTGGGCCATTCCACTGAATTATTGATTTCTAATATTTTATTTTTACATCTCAGAATTTACAGTTCCTTTTTTTCTATTTCTTCCTTGGATTAACTATTTTGTTTTTGTATTGTTTTATTGAATCTTTATAGATTTATCTCATGCTTTCTCTTATCTCTTTGAGGAGACAATACTAAGTTTTAAATTTTTGCCACAATTCCAGTATCATATTTTCTTTTTAAAAAAAAGTCTACCCCTCTTATTTGTTTGTATGATTGAATCATTGTATCACATTTCATTGTGGAATTTTTAATTGGCTGCTCTCTTAAAGATAGTATTTCTATTTTATTCATTAATATGTTTATTTTATTATTTATTTGCTTGTCTTTTATATTGTATTGTTTTTCTTTGATATATCTGGAATTTATCCTCTCTTTCTCTTACATTCTAATTCCCTTTGTATTGTTTTAATTATTGCTTAATGACTTTGTGGTTTAATAACTTTGTTTTTGAGTATTGCTTGGAAGTAATTTTCCCTTACTGGCTGTACACTCAGGAACTCTTTCAGTCATTAGGGATATGTATCTTCCTTTATAGGCTTGTATGGATGCATACAAGCAAGGTCATTTCCCTGTTGTAGGGTTCCCGTTGTTGAGTAGAAGGAGGCTTCTATAGCTCTTGTGCAGCTGTGTGATCCTTTTGCATTGTAAAATTTTGCTATTTTGGCCTTAGCAGAACAAGATGAGGCATATCTGAAAAACCAGGAGAGCAATACAATTCTAATGAACAAGATGGGCCCTCTGATTAGTCATATATTTTGGTGTCCTAGTGAAGTTGGGGTGTGATAGGTAAGGTATATTGTGCCAACGTGGCCAATGGAAACATGTGAGATCAATTAAAGGGTGGAAAGATATATGGCTCAGTGGGCCTTGCCTTTTTGGTCTCTTGTTCTCTGATGGTCGAACCAAGGTGCAGCTGCCTTAGCTTGTTCTCTGCCTCAGCTGGCAAGGCTGACTTCCTGAAAGATATCCCTGAGGAGAAGCCACAGGTACTTACCCAGATACAGCCCTGGGTACTGGAGCAGCTGCGTGGAAACCTCTGCTAGTGCTGAGATGCTTATATGATCACTGATTTGGCTTTCCTCTTGCTGTCAGCATTATTGTGTGTGTTTTGTGAGATCGAGGAGAAATTCGTAAATCATTGTCAGACATATGGGATAATGTCGAACTTATGGACTTGGACAGCACTGGGTTGGGATGTTTTCTTTATGTACATTACCCCTTATATAAAACTCTCTTATACATATATGAGTTTCTGTGGATTTGTTTTCACTAGTCTACCCAGACTAACACATGGGGATACTGGTGTGTATTGAAAAATAAAACAAAAACAACCAAATATTTTATTAAGAGAGAAGAACTACTTTAAGCAATAAGATTTTAAGGGACCAAAATTCCATAAAAAGAAGAAATAATTTGTTTTGGTGTAATTACAGATCTTATATCTTGAAGATAGATTACTGTTGCAAAGTAGAAAATCTGATTTATATGATTGTCATAAGGCCCTTGGTGCTTTAGTGGGTTACATCTTGGGCTGCTAACTATGAGGTCAGCAAATACACCAGGTTTTCTGCAGGATAACAAGGCTTTCTACTCCCACTGAAGAATTATAGCCTTGGAAATCCACGGGGCCGTTCTACATCATCCTATCGAGTCAGTAGTTTTGAGTCAGAATCGACTTGATGGTAGTGGGCTTGGTTTGTGTAAAGGTGGGGAAATTTTTCTTTGAAAGGCTGTGGAAGACTTTTGCATACTTATTAATCTCATAAATGCATAGAAAGTAGAAATCATAAAATAAAAGAGCTGAACAAAACTATTTCAAAAGGCAGCTGGGGAAGATGAAGTAAGATATCATAGTTAAATGTACAAAGATCTGGAGTTAGATAATAAAAAGGGAAGAATACACTCAGTATATCTCAATCTGAAAGAAAAAGATATGAGTAAAATGTTGCATTTTGCAGGAAATATCAGTAGAAGATGAACTACACAGAACCACTTTTCCAGAAAGAAATGGTTGACAGTCAACCATTTGATGAAGTAACATGATTTTAAAAAGTGATAGCATTGAAGGATGAAGTCCAAGTTGCATCAGAGCTATGAGCATGAAACAAGACTCCAGATATTGGTGGATTTTCAATTGAAAGGGTTCACCAAATTAATGCTGCATGGGAAGCATTCACTTGTTCATGCCAAGAAATTTGAATGACAGTTACCTGGCAACTGACAGAAAGAGACCCACATAGGTGCCCATTCCAAAGGAAGGTGACCTAAGAGAATTCAGAAATCATTAAATAATACCATTAATAGCACTTGCCAGTAAAAGTTTCCTTAAGACCAATTATTTACAACAGTATATCAATAGGTAGATACCAGAAATTCAAGCTTGATTCAGAATAGCATGTGGAATGAGGGATATTACTGTTGATATCAGATCAATCTTGGCTGAAAGCAGAGAAAACAGAAAGAACTTTCATTGACTATGCAAAGACATTCGGGTATTTGAGACCTAGCAAACTAAGGATAACATTGCAAAGAATGCAAATTTCCAAACACTTGATTGTGTCATGTAGAGAGCCCTTACATAGATCAAAAGGCAGTTGTTGAAACAGAAAGGCAGAGTATTGTATTGCTCAAAGCCGGGAAAGGCTTGTGTCTGGGTTGTAGCCTTTCAGCAGATTTATTTAATCTGTATGCTGCGCAAATACCCCGAGGCTGGACTATATGAGAAAGGAAGTGTCCGGGTTAGCGGGAGACTCAGCTACACGAGTATCAGTGCATCAGGACTATGCAACTCACGGGAGTATTTGCTGCAAACGAGGAGGATTTGAAACACGAATTGATGAAAATCAAGACTACAACTTTAATCATGGATTAAAACTCAATGGAAACAATAATCCTCACAACTCTATCCCCCAAAATAGAAATAATAAATGGAGAAAGAATGGAAACTGCCAATGATTTCATTGTTTTTAGATTCACAAAAATTGCTCATGGGAGCAGAAATTAATAAATCAAATGACATTGTGCATTGGGCAAATCTGCTGTGGAAGACCCTTGAAAAGTGTAAAATACCAAAGATACCACTTTAAGGACCATGCTATGGTATCTTCAATTACATAACAGGCATGCAAAAGCCTGACAATAAATGAAGGATATTGAGAGGGTGGGGGTGGTAGTGGGCAGGAGAGAAATGATGCACTTGGAATCTGGTGCTGTAGAAGAATACTGTAAGTACCATGTACTTCCAGAAGAACAAACAAATCTGCCTTGCAGGAAGCGCAGCCTGCATGCTCCTTAGAAATGAGAATGGGGAGATCTCTTCTCACATGCACTGGACATTCTATAGGATAGACCAGGACTGAGAAAAGAACACCCGGCTGTATGTAGCAAGCTCCCAAACAAAAGAAGACTCTCAATAGCATGAACTGACACAGTAGCTGCAAAGTTAGGCTCAAGCATAATAATTTGGGGAATCATGGAAACCCGGGAAATGTTTTGTTCCATTGTAAAACCACTAAGAATCAGAATGGTCCATTTGACGCCTAACAACAAGAACAACATAGATGAATATGCTGTGTTTTAGGGAAAATGGAAATATTGGAGCTGGAAAAGGTGAAAGATTTCAAAAGATTATTGTTGTATAACCACTATTATATAACCCACACTTTTAATTCCAAAAATTGTCACTTACAAGCCCCAGCTCATTTCATTTAAGTAGTTAATTAATTTCAATTAAAGCAAAACTATTTAAGCAGATAATTTACTTCTTGTCACTACTTAAGAAAGCAATGTATTAGGGAGATGTCAATATGGAAAACAGGTAAGTAAAAAAGATTTACAATGGACAGTTTCAATTCAATGAGCTTAAAAAATTCAGTTCGTCAGAAGAGACAAACAGATGTGGAAAATAATCAGAACAAATGAGTGTGACCCGTAGAACACTGATTCTTCGTGTGCAGGGTTCACAGAGCTCCACTCGCTAAGGCAGTGCTGGAGCCTGTAGTGTGGTAAACTTCTCTGCTTACTTGCTACCCAGCTTCCTGATACGATAAGACAGTCTCCTACATTTTAAAATATCCTCAGGAAAGATGTGCTCATTTATTTAACACGTTTATTCTTATGACATGTTTAAACTCACCATTACAAGTCCCAGAATGAGATAAATGTTTTCAATTCAATGAAAGATTATTTGTATTTTTATATAAAAGTAAAATAATTTTTCCATTGATCATTTTCAAAAGGAAACCAACTATTTCTGTGTTGTAGTGTTCTACTTGTGTTGTTTTGTACAAATGCACTAAACTGCAGATTACCCTAAATCAAATTTAAAATCGCAAGGTTTCAAGTTCACATTTTTTAATTATTTTACTCTTAAGCAGAGAACAAAAGTAATACCTCAATAAAGTGCTTTATTTTTAATAGAAGGAAGATCATGGGACTTAAACAGCAGTTACTCAAAGTCACTGCCATCTGAGTTGATGCTGACTAATAGCAACCTTATCGGACAGGGTAGAACTGCCCCTGTAAACTTCCAAGGTAGTAACCCTTTGAGGGCATAGAAAGGCAATCTTTCTCCCAAGGAACTGTTGGTAGTTTAGAACTGCTGACTTTGTAGATATCACACCTGAATACATAACAACTATGCCACCAGGGCTCCTTAAATATGATACCTTATTTTAAAAATTAAAGTGGTTTATGGAAGAGCCATGCTTTTCAATAAAAACTATTAATTAATTAAAGAGAATTGTAAAATAGAATCAATACTGTTACTATATTGACACAGCATGATGCTACATATTACAGTGAAAATGTAAGATGGGATTTATAGAGGAATATATGTATATGAAAAGCACACATATTACAGATATGGCCTAACACTTTAAGAGCCATAATAAAATATGCTGAGCTGTACTTTAAGGTTTACTTGATGCTAGCCAGAGTAAAACAGTAATTGTAAAGTGAAATAGGCATCTTCATAAGATGAAAAATTTAGAATGTGAAAAACATGAAAAAGATTTAAACAAACAGGAAGTTCTGCTAGGTTCTTAGTTTAGGAAAAAATAACAACAATGAAAATTAACATTAATTTCAGTTGTCTCAATATGAATAATATTAAATGTTTTTAATGTACATCATAATGATAGAAAAATAATAATAATGGGAACTACAGTTATAAACCATTAAATAGCATTATAATGATATGCAAAAATAAAATGGTTCATGCTTGTAACTAGATCAAACAAAATATAAAATACAGAAATATAATAAATATATAAGGCTTTTCTTTTCAGTTGATAAAAAGAAAACTACCATTTAGATTTGAAAATATGTATTACCAAAACCACGAAACTGTCATTTGATTTTAAAGTATTTTAGATTCCTGCTTCACATACAATAAATTTCAGAAGGATCAAAAAATTATAGATGAAAGGTGAACTACAAAATATTAGGAAAAAAACATGGAGGAGCCCTCTTATAATCTCAGGTTTGTGAATGCCTTCCAGAGCTCTTACAATAATACATTGCTAAATTCACTATATTAAAATACACATTTATGCTGAAAGAAAAAATTTAAAAGACGAGTGACATACTGAGGAAAAATTTACAACTATTTTATAAATGTTATTTTCATAATTAATAACTATTTCTACCTATTAATAAGAAAATATGCAACATTTATAGTATTTTCATATTCTATGTAAAGATAATTCACAGAATATTACATTTCAATATTAAACAGATGAAAAATACTTAGTCTCATTCTATGCAAAATGCAAATTTTAAATGACAAGAAGATATAGTTTTCACCTATCCATACTGGCAAACAAACATAAGTCTGATAGCATAATGCACTCTCCTACTAATACATGAAAGAATCAAAAATGTATGTATGGCAATTTCTAGTGATATAAAACTTTTCAAACAGTTTTTATTGTTTGCCTTATTTGTATTCCATTATTATATATCCTCATACATCCTACAGATGTATCCACATATATTTGCTTACGATTGTTCACAGAATTTTTTTTTTGATATCTCAAAACTTCTTTGTTTGGAGAGTGAGCCTGTGTTTCATTATTAAAGGAATAGTTTAAAATATGATGTCACATCAGATGATAAAACCTGTAGCTAGAATAAGGCAGATATTTACATATCTTAAGCAATCACAGGGACTAAATGATCTTTTTAAGGAGATACAACTTTAGAAGTATGTTTCAGGAACATTACCATTTGTGTAAAAATAATAAGTATGCATGCATGTAGGTGAGGGTTGTTATGCGTCAGAATTGACTTGAGGACAGTGAATTATTTAATGCATGTATGTACAGGTCTAGAAAATCATTAAACATATTATTAAAATAATATCAAATGTGAATTTATTGCTTCTCTACGTGCCCTCTATTTAGGTGTATGTAACTCTAAAGACACTTTTTCTATACCTCTAAGCCTCCCCAGAATAATTTTCACTCTTGATTTGCACTGTATCAAAAAAGCCATTTTGGCATTTGCAAGTAGTAAAATTTTGTTTTTTTATAAATTTTCTTTGAATTTGGAGGACAAAAAGAAGTCTGAAGGAACAATATCAAGGCTGTAGAGTGAATGGGGTAAATTTTCTCAAAGAAATTCTCATAGGACAGGCTTTACTAGTCTAAAAAAAATGAACGGGTGCATTATCAAATGGGGTAGGGGGGGAACATGAGAGCAATTTTTATGGCTTTACCTTGCCAATACAGTTTTCAATTATCTTTACATTTCTTCCAAATTTCTGTATTTAGGCTTCTCTGTATGCACTTTGCCTCCTACTCTTTTCCTCTATTTCCTTTTGCTTTCCTCCTGTCCCACTACCATGTTCAGCCTTCATTCTGGTTTCAGTAATTCCTCTCAGTTACCTCACCCTTGGTCACTCCCTACCAGGCCTTCCCTCCCCTCCCTCCTCTGGTTTTGAACCCCTCGATGTTCCCTTGTCCCTGTGTTGGGTGACACCTCCTCCCTTCCCCTACCTCCCACGCTCTCCTGTCCCTCCAGGACCGTTGGTCCCATTATTTTCTTCTCTCATTTTTTGTCCAGCCTATCTTGTCTAGGTGGACCTGCTGATATAGTAATATGTGCATACAAATGCTTATGACTTTGACCGCACCCAAGTGGCACATATGAACATGATATCGACAGCAGCAACACCTACACGATGATAAGCAGAAAAGTCACTAACATACAAAATTTACAAGGTTAAAAAAAAAGACAAAACAAAAAGATAGCAAACAATAAAAGGAAAAATTGCTAGTAATTCAAGGTCAGTTTGTTGGCCTTTAGGAGTGTTTTCCAGATGAAACTTGTGTGGTGCCATGTCCTAGTCCCAAAGTCTATCCTTTATACTCCCTTGGGATCTCTTTGCTCTGCTTCCCCCACTGCTCCATTGCACACCCCCAGTGTTTGCCTCAGTGTGGTGGGGTCAGCTCAGTTGCACATTCCCCACTGTGTCTCAGGTGCTGTCCTGTGTCGTGCCATGGGTTGGTGCAGGATGTCGCGTCTCGCAGTGTGGCCAGCTGTATGGTCCTCCCTGTACGATGGGCCCTTTGAGCTGGGCTATCATCCTGTGGGTTTGGTGGCCCCAGGTGTACTCCACTACGTCCTTTCTCCTTCCTTTGTTTCCCTGTATCCTTCAATAAATCTATCAAGATGACCTACTTGGGAGCCTCCCCCAAAGGATCATAACAGTCTGAGTTGGCCGGCCTGACTTGAATTGAACTACCTACAGAGCCCCTTAGAGACCACAAATTTGATTGGGTCTCGGTCTCTAAAGTGGACTTTGTTCAAAGAAGAAACATCAAGGCATCGATGCAGTTGGATCATGGTCCTGGAGAGGAATACTGAAAGGACCATGGAGTACTAGCGGGACAACGTGACCCGTACTGGAAAGAGTAAGTGCACGGTGCTGCCTAGAGGCAAGGATACATACAGACTTTCATTTCACATACTTTGGACATAGTGTCAGGAGAGTTCAGTCCCTGGAGAAGGACATCAAATTTGGTAAAGTAGTGGGGTGGAGAAAACGAGGAAGACCCTCGTGGAGATGGCTTGATACATCGATGGGTTCAGGCATGGGAACGATGGTGGGGATGGCGCAGGAAGTTCAATGTTTTGTTCTGTTGTGCACAGAATCTCTGTGGGTCAGATCGACTCGGATGGCATGTCACAGCAACAACTGAATTGTATTGGTTAACCTAATACTATATCCGATTGGAGTTCAGTCTATGGTTTTGATGTTGCTTGGATAACTGATGGAGAACACTAACCTTCGTACAATACTTTTGGCACGCCTCGAGCTGAATGATTCCTGAGGCCAAGATGCTCACGAGACATTGAAAATGTTGGGCCGCGTGAGATTTCAACTCCAGTGGACTTCACATCAATGGCAATCCCCGATAGTGGACCTTCAGTCACAGTCTCTTCATTCACAGAAGTTAAGAGTCTTTGGTCTTTTGTTCATCTTTATAGTCCTCCTGGCATTGAAACACTTGATCCCTCCCAAATGTTTATGTGCAGCAACATTCCTGTAAACTTGTTGCCGAGGTTCTGTGGCTTAGGAAAATGTCACTTGGAGTTTCAGTGAAGTTTATATTAACCTTGACCTCAAAATCTTTTCCTCCCCTTCTGTGAAGGTACCTAATGAGACTCAAACCAACAAACAAAAACCTCACTGGTCAATTCCGACTCACAGGACACAGTAGAACTGCCCTTGTAGGTTACTGAGACCATAATGCTTTAGGGGAGAAAAAAGCCACAGCTTTCTCGCAAGGAGCTTCAGATCACTTAGAACTGCTAACCTCGTGGCAGGGTGGTTAAGAGTTGGGCTGCTAACCACAAGTCATCAGTGCAAAACCACCAGCCAGAGCCAAAGAGAAAAGATGAGGCTTTTCACTCCTGTAAAGAGATACAGTCACAGAAACACCCGGGGGCAGTTCTACCATGTCCTAAAGGATGACTATGAGTTAGACTTAACCATGGCAGTGAGTTTGTTTTATTTCAGCCTCGCGGTTAACAGCCCAGCATGTGCCTGACTATACCACCAGAGTTGTTCTCTTGAGACCAGGGGAACGGTTTTACTGAATTGTCTACAGCCACCTACTAATTGCAGAGACATGTTTAAATGTATTTTGTGTGGAGTAAACCTGTACTTGTATGAACTGGAACCCTTTTTGATTCACCCTTGTATTTGCTGTCTCCAGGTGGTAAAAAATATATATATTAGAACCCCAAATGCTAACAAAAACTTGGAGGTTCAAATCCATTCAGAAGTACCTCAGTAAAAAGGCCTGGAGATATATTTCTGAAATAATTAGTCCTTGAAAACTCTATTGAGGACAATTCTATACCAAAAAAATTCACAGGAAACTCAACAGCACTGGTTATATGTCTATTTGCTTGTTGGCAGGTGCCATGAAGTGAGTTCCCACCCGTAGCGACCTTATGCACAATAGAACAAAACACTGCCCAATCCTGCGCCATTCTCACGTGTTCCTATGCTCCAGCCCATTGTCGCCGTCACTGTGTCAATCCGTCTCCTTGAGGGTCTTCTTATAGTTCAATGTCCTTCTACTTTACCGAGCAGGATACCCTTCTGCGGGTCAGGTCTCTCCTAAGAACATGGTCAAAAGGATATGTATAGAAAATCTCTGCAGGGTAAATACACTCGTTGCTCTCTTTCACTGAGAAAAATAACTGCTCGTCTGATAACAAAGATCAGAGAAAGAGATTTCTTGAATGATAAGTAGCTTTGGAACCAGGAGGCCGGAATTTGAGTATTAACCCCCTACTTATGTTCAGCTCTATGTATTACACAATCTTTGGGTAGTCACATTGTAACCTTTTATATAGATGTGTCACAGAATTTTTAATGAGCAAAATGATCCTGGTAACATGGATAAAATAGATAGTGGATAAAATAGATAGATTACCAATTTGTCTTAAGAAGATTAAAATTGTGTTACTGAGGAAGTTTCAATCTGTTTAAGAAAAATTGGTGATCAAGAAACATAATTATGTGCGTGTTGGGATCTTACCAAAGCCTAAAAAATAAAACAAAATAACAACAACAACAAAAACCTCGCTGCCAGCAAGACAATGAGTACTCATAGTGACTTCCGGTGGGTTTCTGCGATTGTACATGTTTACAGGAGTAGAAAGCCCAGTTTTTCAAACTGCCAGCCATGCCGTTCACAGCCCAAAGTATAACCACTACAGCCCAGGGTACCCTTTCCAAAGCCTAGTCTATCACAAAGGCTAAAAGTTAGGAAGAATCAAGAGTACAAAATATTCCAGTGTTGACATGAGCAAGTAGAGTATAAGGTATACTTGATTAGGGACATATAGCATAAAGTTAGCCAACAAGAAATAGACAGAGGAAATAGCCGTCTCCCAATTCTCTTCTGCTCTCTCTGTCAAAGAGAACGATGTTCCCATAGAAGAGTTGAAAATAATTGGGGAGAGTGAATTGGAATTGAAATGTAAGTGAAAAGGTTTTTAAGAGAACACCGAGCCCTGCAGAATGAATTGCGTTTTTGCAGCTCAGACGATTTGCCTGTAGGTCCTGAGAGAAGCCACGGGGGAGATCTGGTCATCGCCATCAATAGTCATCAAGAGACTATCAGGGAAGGAAAGGACCAGCTCCAAAATGTTTCACCTGGTTTCCCCACCAACCACATCATCTTTTCGCTTTTCTTCTTTTGAGTTTGTGACTCGTGTTGTTATGTAGTTATGGCAAAGGTCAACATCAAGTGGTTAATCAGTTGAGATGTGAGCTCTTGGAAAGAAAATTGATAACCATGTTGAATTAATAAAGAATAAATTGCAGAGTTGCTTTGTAGCATTTTGTGTTGTGATGTTCTCCCATACGTCTGTAGAGGCCATTGCGGCGGGATGAAATATTTCCTCGCAAATATATTACCCTAAACACTGTGAGAAACTAAACACATGAGTCATGCTACTTTTTATACTATCAATTCTTAACATTAAAAAACCCCTGAAGATTTAGAAGTAATGTCTGTTACTCACAGAATACATATTATTTCCATTAAGACATTTAGAAAAATTCTAATGATAAGCTTTTGGTCACAGTGAAGGAAAGCTCTCCAATTAGGAGTTATCATTCATTACATTGCATCAGTCAGGGGACATTAGCTAATAGATAGTAACTAGAAGGAGAAATTTATTTATTAGCGGAAAATACCTCCAGTTCAAAATTGTGTGAAATATTAGAGGTCTTAGATACACTAAAATATTGACAAATTGTACATTTATTTAGTGTTGTGCAAGACTTATATTAGGGATAAAATTGCACACACGGAAGATGCAGCCTGGGACAGGCAACAGATAAACCATACATTTAAATAAGTCCAATGGAACATCATTGTCATAATAAAATTTTTCGCCATAGCATGAAGTTGGGGAAAACAATCTAGTTGAAAGTGTCACTAAGAGGTGTGTTTTAAATAAATATTTGTATGAAAAAATTGATTTTACTTGATTATTTATGTTTGGAGAAATTGAGGATGAATATTACTCTGGAGCTTACATCTGAGAAATTTATGATCTATTCCACAATCAGGCTCTGGCCTAATTTTCACTGCTGACATTAAGCATCTCCAACATCTATTCCCACAGATGTAATCAATTTGTTATGTGTATTACATCTGCAGAAGTCCACTTGTATAGTTGCCTTCGTGTTGTTGAAAAAAGTATTTACTATGGACAAATACTTTGTCTTTCAAAACTCTATCATGCCATGTTCAGTCTCATTTATGTCACCAAGACCATTTACTAGGTCTTCCTCTTTGTTTCCAACTTTTGCATTATAATCACTCATATGTAAGTTCATGATGAAGCTGAAGAAAATTAAAATAAGTCCATAAGACCCAAATTATGACCTTCAGTATATCCCACACAAATTTTAAGAACATTTTAAGAGCAGATTTGCTTCATTGAGCACTAATGACAGAGGACTTGATAAGCTATGGAGGAGATCACAAACAATATTCAGGAAGGAAGAAAAAGGTCAAGAAAAAGAAAAGAAAGAAGAAAATATTAAAATGGATGTCAGAAAATACTCTGATGTAAGGAGTCCTGGCACTTGTTGATGACGATCAAGGATGGCAGCCCTCAGTATGGACTATAACTGAGTGTACAAATACAAATTCTCACCACCGGCCAATAAGTAACATCATGATCAATGGAGAAGAGATTGACATTGTCAAAGATTTTGTCTTGCTTGGGTCTACAATCAATGCTCATGAAGCAGGAGTCAAGAGATCAAGCAATTTGTTGCATTGAATAAATCTGATGCAAAAGACCACCTCAGAGAGTTGAAAAACAGGAAGGGTACTCTGAGGACTTGAAATAAGCCATGATATCTTCAATAGTCTCATGTGCATGTGAAAGTTAGACATTGAATAAGGAAGACTGAACAGGAATCAATGCGCTTGAATTGCAGTGCTGGTAAAGAATATTGAAAGTACCATGGACAGCCAGAAGGACAAGCAAATCTGTTTGGGGAAAAGTACTGCCAAAGTGCTTTTCAGAGCAAGGGTGGATAGCCTTTGTCTCACATTCTTGGACATATTGTCAGGAGAAACCAACCACTGGAGAAGGACAACATGCTTGCCAATGGAGAAGGGCCGTGTCAAAGAGAAAGGTCCTCAGTGAGAGGGATGGACACAGTGGCAGCTACAATGGGCTCAAGCCTAGGAATAACTGTGAGGACAGGACAGGACTGGACAGTGTTTCCTTCTGTTCGGCATTTTGTCACTGTGGGTCAGAATTGGCTCAATGGTACCTAACAACACCATTACTTTGGACAGTTATTGAGTGTACAGATTCCTGAGGTTAAATAATGGATTGAATTATATAGTGGAAGTATCTAACTACATCCAACAAGTAAATTATTTAATTTAGTGGAATTTATGTACTGAAAATGTCATTCACAATCGCTGAAGACAAAGAGGGTGTAAAAGAAAATGCAGTGAAGAAAGTTGGTGGTGCCCGGCTATCAAAAGAGAGCATCTGGGGTCTTAAAGGCTTGAAGATAAACAAGTGGTCATCTAGCTCAGAAGCAACAGAGCCGTCATGGAAGAAGCACACCAGCCTGTATGACCACGAGTTGTCGAAGGTATCAGATATCAGGCATCAAAGAACAAAAAATCATATCATTGTTAATGAGGGGGAGTGTGGAGTGGGGACTCAAAGTCCATCTGTAGGCAACTGGACATCCCCTTATAGAAGGGTCATGGGGAGGAGACAAGCCAGTCAGGGTACAGTGTAGCAATATTGAAACATACAACTTTCCTCTAGTTCTTAAATTCTTCCTCTCCTCCCCACCCCCTACCAAAAAAAAAATCCTGATCCTAATTCTACCTTACAAGTCCCACTAGGTCAGAGGATATACACTGGTAGAGAGAGGAACTGGAAACACAGGGAATCCAGGACAGATGAACCTTTCAGGACCGTGGTGAGAGTGGCGAGACCTGAAGGATGGAATGTAGGTGGGGTAGAAAGGAGAAACTGATTACAAGCATCTACATTTAATCCCCACCCTGGTGGATGGACAGCAGAAAAGTGGGTGAAGGGAGATGTCAGACAGTGTAAGACATGATAAAATAATAATTTATAGATTATCAAGGATTCATGGGAGGGGAAACAGGGAAGAAGGGGGAAAATGAGGAGCTGATACCAAGGGCTCAAGTAGAAAGCAAATCTTTTGAGAATGATGATTGCAACAAATGTACAAATGTGCTTGACACAATAATGTCTGTATGGATTGTGATAAGTTTTGTACGAGCCCCCAATGATTTAAAAATCATTTTAAAAAAGCAAGAGAAAAAGGAGAAAGGAAATGAGGAAGAAGAGATATTTGATTGGTTTAAAATGATAGGATTTACAAGAAAAGTATATGGCAAAATATTACCAGTAGTCATACCTCAACCACAACCATTGAGTCAATTCTGATTTTAATTTGGCCATTTCTTTTTTCAGTGACTCTACATTATTTTCACAATGAGAAAATTAGCATTATGATTAAAATAATACTTGTAATTTTTATTTATTAATTACCAATTGATGTACTAATCCTCCAACTCTATAAGATGGAAGCATTCTTCAAAGGTTTTATAAACTCTATGTTCTCAAAATATATAAATAAAATGTTATTAAAATGCAGGTAGAAAGATCTGTAGCTGTCAAATCCTAGTCCAGCCCATGATTCCTTTGAAGCTGTGTGTTATCCACTACTCGTCCATCAGTTTGAAGTACTGTGCTTGATTGCAGGCTGCTGCGCTGCTGAAATCGAGTTGACATCCTAGCTGGACCATCATGCTTGCTGGGGTACTGCAGAGTTTTCGGAATGCACACCCAGTAAAAGACCTGTAAATCTACTTCCAAAAATAAGCCACTGAATGCTGAATTATTAAAACAGAACACTATCTACTATAGCACTCTGGAAAATGAACTTTCTAGATTGAAATCTACTCAACCTGGATGTAAGCACACCAGCAATAGTAACCTTAGAGTGGAATCAGACATTGTGCTGCTCTGTTGTACGCAGAGTCTCCATGAGGCTGAGAATAAAAGAAGTCTTACAAGGAAATCAGAAAGTTCATGGAAAAACTCTTTAATCTTTCAATTCAACTTTTCCATGAACTTTTTGAGGCTCTCTCATATATTGAACCTAAAGCAAGATTCAATTTGGAGCCTTAATGTATCCCGTGTGTTGTCATTTTAGGAAAGTAAACAAATATTTTATATGACCCTATAAGCTGAATAACATATTGGAAGGTCTGTGTCTGTAGGCAAGTAAATTATGATAGCCTTCTCGGTGGGAGCCCGCAAGGGGAAGCCCCTGTGGAACATTTCATGATACCTTGTTAGCAATTGGGGACTATTTGAATGGGAGGAATCATATAACTTTCACCTTGGATCCCAGTAAGCAGGAAGATGAGGCTATCATGGGACTAGAACCTGGGGGTTGGCCTTGTGGGCTGTGGAGTGCTGTGGAATTCAGGATGATGGGACAAGGAGAGAGACTTAAATGGAAATGCACATCCGGGAATCTGCGACAGGTAGCCCAGTCTTTCTCTGATGTTATCTGATACAACAAATTAAATAAAAAGAAGTTTAATATAATTAATATCATCTCATATTCATGGGGCCAAGTAAACAACCCAAAAACAACAGGATAAGAGAATACTCCCTTAGCAGTGTAAATGACAGAACCCTTGATGGTATAGGGTGTTA
Organism: Tenrec ecaudatus; assembly: GCF_050624435.1. Classification (NCBI taxonomy): domain Eukaryota; kingdom Metazoa; phylum Chordata; class Mammalia; order Afrosoricida; family Tenrecidae; genus Tenrec; species Tenrec ecaudatus. The sequence continues at coordinate 87,334,990 of NC_134534.1, read as the reverse complement.
AGCACTAGTTTGCTAACCTCAGAGTCAGCAGTTCAAAACAGCCAGTCGCTCTACAGAAGAAAGATGAGGTTTCTCCTCCTGTAAAGATTTGTAGTCATAGGAACCTTAAGGGGGCAGTTCTACTCTCTTATAAAGGGTGTGGCTACTATGCGTCAGAATTAACTGGATGGCTGTGATGAAAGGTTGTATGACAAATATGAATCAATATCATAATCTTTGTTTATAATAATGGATATATACTGGGGAGTATAAATAATTGTTGCATTAATATGCTTTGATATTTTAAGTAGTTTAATAACTGCCTTTATAAAATAAACCATGCCTGAAAATATATGACTTAGAAAAGATAAATTGGACAAACAAGTACAACTCTTAAGAAAGATGATTTGAGACATCCCTGAAATTAAATTCAGAGAATTTGGGAAAATTATTTGTTTCTAAAAAATGCTCCTTAAAAGAAGATGTTCCCATTGGACCTCCACTCAAGTACTCCCTCATTGCAAGAACACTTTGTTTTATTAAATTGGCATTCCCTGATGCACACCTTCCCGACATGATCACTGAAGACAAATGTGTGCATAAGCAAATGTGATGAAGCAAGCTGATGGTGCCCAACTCTCAAAAGATATAGCATCTAGGGTCTTAAAGGCTTGAAGATAAACAAGCAGCCATCTAGCTCAGAAGCATCAAAGCCCACATGGAAGAAGCACACCAGCCTGTGTGAACATGAGGTGTAGAAGGGACCAGGTATCAAGAATCTCAGAACAAAAAATCATATCAGTGGATGCCCACCTTCCCAATATGATCACTGAAGACAAATGTGTGCATAAGCAAATGTGGTGAAGAAAGCTGATGGTGCCCAGCTATCAAAAGATATAGCATCTAGGGTCTTAAAGGCTTGAAGATAAACAAGCAGCCATCTAGCTCAGAGGCAACAAAGCCCACATGGAAGAAGCACATCAGCTTGTGTGACCATGAGTTGTAGAAGGAATCAGGTATCAGGCATCAAAGAACAAACCATCATATCATTGTAAATGAGGGGGAGTGTGGAGTGGAGACCAAAAACCAACTGGACACCCCTTACAGAAGGGCCTTAGGGAGGAGTCAAGCCAGTCAGTGTGCAAGGTAGCAACAATAAAACATACAATTTTCCTCTAGTTTTAAATGCTTCCTCCCCCCACTATCATGATCCCAATTTTTCCTTACAAATCTGGCTAGAAGAGGATGTACACTGGTACAGATAAGAACTGGAAACACAGGGAGTCCAGAACAGATGATCCCTTCAGGACAAGTGGTATGAGTGGCGATGCCTGGAGGGTCGAGGGACGGTGGGGTAGAGAGGGAGAACAGATTACAAGGATCTACATATAACCTCCCCTCTGAAGGATGGACAACAGAAAAGTAGGTGAATAGAGAAGTCAGACAGTGTAAGATATGACAAAATAATAATTTATAAATTATTAAGTGATCAAGAGGGAGGAGGTGGTTGGGAAGGGAGGGGGCGGAGAATGAGGAGCTGAAGCTAGGGGCTTAAGTGCAGAGCATATGTTTTGAGACTGATGATGACAACAAATATACAATTGTGCTTGACTCAATGGATGTATATATGAATTGTAATAAGAATTGTATGATCCTCCAATAAAATTATTTTTTAAAAAAGAGGCTGTTCCTCTACAATGTGGAAAAAATTCAGTTAGAGGTTAGGAATGAGCATCTATGATATTAAAAGATCTAAACAAGCAGTAAGTAGAGTTTGAGACTGATGATCTTTTAGCTCTCTTTTAATTTTACTATTACTATTGTCTTATTTTCTTAGAAAATTAAAATCTACAGAAAACTGGAATTGTATAGTGCTTTCCTACTATGTAGTAATTTTTCAAGTTTAGTTTATTTTAACAAAAACTCACATCATAAGATTCTGTATTGAAATAATACATTCTAAAAATGTAATCACTTAGATGCTAAAAATCAGAATAAAATAGTTAAAATTAATGGTATACAATAATAAATAATGATTGTGTTAAGGTATTAACAAAAAATAAAGCCCCAGAATGATACTTAAGAAATTTCTATTGAAAAAATACTCCCTAAGTCCAGAATATATGATACAAATGACTTTTATCGAACTCGGCATTTTAATTGCAATGTCTTGAGAGTCTTAAATAAAACGAAGACAAAACTCTTAACTACTAAAGGAGAGGGAGAGTTTTTATGAATGTCTAGTCAAACGATTGATTAGAAATAGCAATATAACCTAGAGCTTTCTCATATGGTGCAAACAATTTAATGAGACAACTAAGAAAGAATAGGTTGAAAATAAAATAATAAAAGGCAGCATGTAATCAAAAGACAGAGACTATTCAAAGTCATATATCTAACGTGCCATGTTATTCATGCATCTTTGTTGAAACATACTCCAGCCTTATCTATTTCACCAGTTATTGGAGAAAGGATGTTTATATCTGTATTAGAACCTGTCTAGTGACCCTACCTATAAAGTTTGACTCCAGTCATATTTCTTGTGACTTTGCCCAAAAAGGGGGAAAATATCCCTATGATGACTATTTCAATATAGTCAAGTGACCTTCCCCCTCCTTCCCAAATACACAAAACTATGACAGTGTGTATTTCAAGTCCAGAATGACTCATTCTTTCTAAGCAAGATAAACTTAAAATATTCACCTGTTTTCCTTTACCTCAGACATTAGTGTCTACATCAAAACCAGCAAATAACTCAATTGGAAAGAAATCCGATGGACCAAAAGTCTTGGCCACAAAAGTCCTGCCTGTAAAGAGATTATCACTAAGACAGCTGGTGTTGAGGCATCAACAACTGGGAAAATATAATTATAATATATATTATATATAACAACTGGGAAAAAATATATATATATATTAATAGAATTCATAGTCATACATATTTTTAACTTTTGATCATATGAAATTTTAAATCATATCCTATACCAAAATAGAAGTTGCATGATTGATTCTTTGATATATAAACCAGTGGTCAAATATGAATACTATCTATAATTAACCTCAGGAGAGCCCTGGGGGCATCGTGTTTTCAGGTTGGTCTGCCAACTTGTCAAGGTCAGCAGTTCAAACCCACCAGTGGTTCCCCAGGGAGAAATATAACACTAACGCCACCAAAAAGGTACAAATGGACATCATGTGCCTCCGCATATCAAAGGGAGGATACACTACACCTTGTCTATTATTCCAGCTATGCTAATAAACATCAGATGAACCCCAAATGAGAAATGATCTATTTTTTAAAGGAGACATTAAATTGTGTTGACTGCACAAGTATGCTGTATCTTTTGCTGCCTCTCTGTCTGCTAATGGACATGAATACATACTAGGGGACATGAAGTACGTATTAATGGGGAGATTACTGCCCTGTGAAGAAACCCAGAACTCTTTGTAAACTCTTTGGGTAAATTGGGGGGGGGGGGGAAGAGCCATTTCCAGCTCCATTGAATCCAAGCCCAACTCCCTGACACCCACTCAATTGCAACCCATAATCACCATATAGGAGCGATAATTTATGTCCATTGCCTGAAAGGAGTTTTCCTCTTTTAGTATCCCCTTTTACCTTTTATTACAACTGTTTTATTACCTCTTACCATCTCTTTTTCTCTGACTTGGATGTTCAGTTAGCTTTTAATCCTAGGATGGGGAAATTTAGGCATATGTGTCCCAAGTGGTAAATTGAAGCATAATTGAATGCAATCTGTCACTACCTTGTAGTCATGGGACAGACTTCAGGGAGCATAGGTTGATGAAGATGTGTGCTGTTATACTTGACCTTGTTCTGTTTATTCATCCATGTCCTGTTTATTCTTCAGGTAATAAAGATTTGCTGATCATCCCATTAAAACTCTTTGATCTGTGCTAAGTTCCGGGTCTCATTAAAATCTTCAGTTTTCAAAATGCAATCTTTAAAAATGTTTCTGTAGGAAAACAAATTGACTTTAGGCTTACAAAGCTTCTGTATTTCAATTGATTTCAGTTGGGACTTGGCTTGGGTCATACTGGCCTACTTAGCCAGGTATGATTCAGATATGTTCGACATGTCACCGGTTTGAGGCTCAGCCTGAGAGTGCAGAAATCTCCTGGGGTGTGTTTCTCATGATAATAACAGAGAAACAAGACTACAAGGGGACACATCCAATGCCCTTGGCTCAGAACTGACACATCCTCACATTTACTACATCCCTTTGCTAAAAGAAGGCATGTGGCTAAATTAACAATAAAAGGCCCCCACAGTCCCATGGCAAACAAGGAGGCAGTGATACTAGTAATGATCCGATCGACAACAGGGAATACACACTGTTTTAAGAGTTTTTAGAAGATAATAAGTAAAACTAATCCAGAAATAAGACAGAGGTGAGGTTGAAGGAGAGACTGGGATCTAAGAGAACAGATGAAAATTCTGGTGGCCAGAGTGTAGAAGGTAAAAATGCTGGTTGGCTAATGCAGCTTTCATGAAAAGATAGAAATTTGAAAACTCTAGAACAATAGTAAGGGAAAAAAATCCAAACAGGATTTGGTGGTGACCTATATATGAAGAAAGATGATTTCAAGGAGCTATTAACAGAAAATATTAAAAAAGCGAAATAAAATGCGGAATACAGGAAGACAGATACGCATTTGCTATTTTGTTCTGAGATGATCCTGTTCCATGTTAGAATTAGGTGCCAAAAACAAAGGACTGAAGTAAAAAATGAAACTGGTTTATCTATTCCCATCTCAGCAAAAGGCCTGATTGTAGTGGGGTAGCGAGCCCACATTGAATACTTTATATTTGACAAAAGGCAATAAGCTGTTGCATTTATATGAAGGTAAGTGGCAGAAATAGAGGACTGCCAATGAATTTCAAGTGGTTGATATTCCAGATGGCCCCCATAACTCTCTGTGCACACATTTCCGTGTCATAGCATTGATCACACTGCTACAGTTACCAGTTAACTGCTCACCTGCACTATATTTTATTCACTTTGAATCTCTAAGCCCTATAAAGGAGGTGTTTATTATTAAGTTTATTATTCAATTTTCTAGGTTCTACAATGGAAAAACGAAAGAAAGAAGAAAATTTGTCAAAGGTTCTGAATAAATCAAAGGAAGGGTTTCTTACATCTAAGAGTAACAAATGCAATTTATTGGTAGGATTATAAAATTCCTGACTTATTTTAATTGACTTCACTTTTAATCATCTGATAGATTTTGGAATCTAGAAAAATGAGCCACCTTACAGAAAATTTAACACTTGAAAATGAAATAGTTAAGATGTAGAATGTAAAATAAGTTTTAGAAATAGCACTGTAAATAATGGAAACAATTTTCAAAGACAGTGAAAGAAACCTGTCTGTGTGGTTACCAAATACCAGGAGAAAGGGAAAAGTCAGAGAGGTAAAGTTAGAGGAAGCCCAGGTTTATTTTTAGTGTTTCTTTGATATAGAAGGGAATGAGGACATATTTTATAACAAAGGCCATTTTATAAAAGATTGAATTGTGCCTGTTTTAAAGTTATAGAATCACTTGAGAAAAATGAAATGTTGGAAGTCACCAAGAGAATATGATGCTCTCTGACAATTTCTGAAACAAAGTATGCAAAAAGTAAAGATACATTTTTTAAGTGTACTCTGAAGAATTCTCTGAGGAAAAACAATTTAAGTTATCATTACAGGTAGCTGTATTGCTTATGTATATAGAACCTAGACTATCTGCTTAAAGTTTATCTTTATCTTTGCACAGAGATGTAAATGGATATATTTTTAAAGATATTAGAATACTTTTAAAATATGTTTAAATATTTTTGTAAATTATCAAAAGTTTTTATGGGGTGATTATTTAAAGGTACAGGCAGATATCATTTTATTGCGCTTCACTTTGCTGTGCTCTGATATTGTATTTTTAGACAAATTGAAGGTTTCTGGCAACCCATCATCACACAAGCCTGTTGGTACCATTTTTCCAACAGCATATAACTAATTGTCTGTGTGACAGTTTGGCAATTCTCACAAATGTCAAACTTCTCCTAGTGCACTTAGTGGTGTTTAACCCACACCCACTGCCATCCAGGTGTAGGGTGTCTGAGGCTGTCGAGTATTTACAGAAGCACACCAGAAAGGTCAAGTGGGTTCTAACCTCCACCCTTTCCATTGGCAGCTGAATTCTTAATCCAATGCACTGCCAAGGCTCTGCCATTCCCAGATGACAAAATCAACCCAAACCCACTACAATTGAATGGATGCGGACTCACAACAACTCTGCATCTGAAATATAACTCTCATGTGAGTTGGGGAAACCAAAATTGGTGTGACTACCTTTGTTGGGATATTCAGTTTATTGCAAAAGTTTGACCAGAACCTGTAATATCTCCAAGGTGTGGATGGAAAGCTATTAACTGCAGTTAACGTTTTATTCTTCTTAAACTTGTAACTAAACTGTTCTTATATTCCAAACTAGTTTTGCTTGTGAGCATATATAGCTTTATTTTGTCTTAATATATATTTGTATGTTATTCTGACAAGGTACATGGAACCATTTAATATATGCATAAACACAAAAAAGGAAGCAATGATTTTTAAATTTTTATTTTTAGTATTTTCTAGTATTTCCTTCATCATCCTAAGACTATTTTGCACCTTATACTGGAAATGCTTGTAAAATATCTTAAGACAAAATTGTTTATTTAATATTGTTTCTACATTTATACTATATGTTCTGAAAAGTAAAATAATAGACATGATTATTTTGTAATGAATATGAGAGTAAACATGTTAAATTTCATGCTAGGTAAAGGCTTATAGGACACGAAACACTCAACAGTGAAAGCATTGGCTAAAGATTTAGAGGAGGCAAGTTTATCTCTGAAACACCAAAACTTGAAGACATATTCTTTTTTTATCTCGATCTATATTTACAGTACTCTTATTTCTACCATATGGCTTCCCCGATGGCATCATCATTTGCCATGAATTTCCACAGTGATGGCCTCAATATTTGAGCACTGGCCACTCCCCATAGACTTTGAACTCCAACTCACGATGTAGAACTTCTGTGGATTTCCAAGCGTGTAATCTTTACAGCAGTCGGAAGCCTCCTCTTCCTCTCTTGGAAAAGCTGATGGTTTCAAACTGCTAACCTTGTAGTTAACAGCCCAGTGCATAATTGAATGCATAACCCATCGAATAGACCAGTGGTTCCCAACCTTCCTAATGCCGTGACCCTTTAATACAGTTCCTCATGTTGTGTTGACCCCCAACCATAAAATTATTTTCACTGCTACTTCATAACTGTAATTTTATTACTGTTATGAATCATCATGTAAATATTTGATATGCAGGATATATTTTCATTGTTACAAATTGAACATTATTAAAGCATAGTGATTAATCACAAAAATATGTAACTATATATTGTGAAATATTTATTTCTAATTACAAATAAATGAAATTTTGTTTTGAAGCATGGTGTAGCATGGGCAATAGTCTTCACGCCAGTTACTGGGGTACTCATATGTGGGCACCATCTGTATGTGGGCAAACCCGTCTGGAGATGGATAGAGGAGTGGTGTATGGTTCTTAAGACCAACAGAAATGTGTACCTTTTCATATATTTCCAACAAAATTTTCACTTAATTGAATCACATTTATTTTTATTGGGAAATCTATTTAAAGATAAACTGTGTAAAATTTGTTTCAAACATATATAATTTCATTTTCTTGATGACAAAAATATTTCATCCCTTGAACTAGTGCAAACACTGAAACAAGTATATCAGATTTATTTATAGATTTCTAGGTAGAAGAATAGATAAATATTTTTGAATCTCATGTGTTATATGAATATAATCATAATGATATAAAAATTAAATGAGACAATGTATATAAAGCCCTGGCATATTCTAAGTGGACCTTCTGTCTTTTAGGGGGTTATTGCTATTACCATCACCCCCACCCCTGTCATCATTCTCATCACATTCGTCATCACCATCGTCTACTAAGTTCACTTAGAACTCAGGCTTTGTTTGATTTGGGGCAATTTGTCAGAATCACTTGAACCTCTACTTTCTTGTTTCCAAAATGGGAAAATTAGGCTTATTCAAATATACACGTCATAGGACGGCTCTGATTGGTTAGATGTGAGTAAGCAAACATTCAAAGCCCTGCAATGTCATTGGGGCTTTGAATGAACAGTGGAGAAACGCAATCACCCACGAGATAACAGGCGCTAGTCCCGTTAACCTCGGGGGCCCCAGCGAGATGTTTCACCTCGCTGGGGTACCACTGACCCGTATATAAGCTGAACCCCAGGTTTTCAGCATATTTTTATAAAAATATTCTGAAAAACTTGACACCTCCTTCACTCCTGATATTTGACTTTAAATGCTCTCTTTTTTATTTGATAAATCTAGAAAGACATTTATCAGTTGTGGCATAGACCTTCTCAAAGTAACCAAATTGATTTCTTTAATTTTGCCTACTGTTTATCTGAATTCTATTTTATTGTTGACTCTGTCTTTATTATTCTGTTCCTTCTACTTATTATTTTTTCTTCTCTTTTTTTTCTATCAGCTTAAGGTGAAAGCTTACATCAATCATTTGAGACCTGCTTCTTTTTAGTGCAGGGAGTTAGTGTAATAAAAAATATTCCAAAACATTGCATTAACTTTATTTCATATATTTTGGTATAGTGTGTTTATACATTCATTCCATGCAAAATATTTTAAATGAAGTAATAAATTGTCTCTTTTGTTTAGTTATTATATAGTTCTACATTTAGTTATTATATAGTTCTACATTTTTAGACATTTTCAGTTGATACTTCTGAATTTATTTCTAATTTAATTCCACTATGTTAGAAAGTATAACTTTATATAACTTGAAACTTTTAAAGTATAATGAGATTTTATTGATAACTTTTAATTTTATCCATGTTGGTAAATATTCACGGCATACTTAAGCAGAATATGTTTTCCATCATTCTTGGGTTGAATAGTCTTTAAATATTAAATTGACCAATTAGGTTGATGTTGTTGTTGAAATCGTTCATGATCTTATGGATTTTCTGTTTTTTCTATTATAGAGAGAAATTGAATGATTTGAATAGTTTAGACTTACCTATTTATTTTATATTTATATAAGATTTTCGCTCATGTCTTTAATCTCTCTTACTCAGGGATAAAGAACATATTTTATTATTCTTTTATGGAGAATCTCTTTTATGCCTGGTAACATTCTTTGCTTTGAAACCTGCTTTGATATTAATATAGTCATTCCATAATTCTTTTGGTTAGTTTTATTTTAATTATTTTTCAATTCTTTACACTCTTGTGGTGCTGGTGGTGGTAGTGTTTCTCTACAAGTAAGTGTAAAATAGAGCCAAGTTATAAAACATTTATCCTATAATAATATCTGTTTTCAATGGAAACATTAAGATCATTTCTATTTAATGAAATTTATTAGAATGATTATGCTTCGATCTATCATCTTGCTATTTATTTACTTATTTTCCAATACATTCTTCATTCCCTTTCCATTTTTAAAAATTTTTGTCTTCTTCTGGATTTCCTTAATACATTTTATTATTCCAGTTAATCTTCATTAATTTTTTATTAGCAATCATTCTTTGTTTTTGTTTTGTTTTTTTATGAGTGGTTGCTTTATAATACTGTTTGTTACTGTCACCAATTATCTTCACTGATATTATACCATATCATTTATTGTATCAGACCTTAAAATAGTATACTTCCATTGTTTTTGTTGTTTGTTGTTAGATGCTGCCAGGTATGTTCCAACTCAGAGCAACCCTCCATACACTGGAATGCAACATTGTCCAGTTCTGTGCCTTCCTCATAATTGCTGTTTGTTTGAGTCCATTGTTGCTGCCACTGTATGAATCCATCCCCTTGATGATCTGTTTTTCATTACCCCTCTAGTCTACTAAGTATGAGATCTTTTTCCAGGACAGATTTCTCCTGAAAATATGTCCAAACTACATGACACAAGTCTAGTCATATTTTCTTTTAGTGAACACTTTGGCTGTACTTCTTCTAAGACAGATTTTTGTATCCTTTTGGCAGTCCGTGGCACTTTCAATTTTCTTCCATAACCCCTCTTAATCTTTGTGCTTTGGATAACCCATCTGTCATTTGAAATGTCGGTAACATAGTTTTCAGAATCCCTGCAACACACCAGCAGTCACAATACAACAACAAGTGATGCCAGCAGAGTCAACTAACGTGAATAGGTTTCATATACATTTCCAGACTAACACAGACTAAAAAGAAGGAATCAACTGCCCACTTCCCAGGAAGTAGCCACTGAAAAACTTAAGTGTAGCACAGAAATATTACCAGATACTGAAGACTTAATTAATTAGAGGGAACATTTCTGGAGACAGTGACAGGAGACAGCGGTTCTGAGGTCATAAGGTACTCAAAGAGTGACCAAGAAGGAGCTGCTTTCTTGAAGTAGAGTCTACCACAGTGACAAAAATGAAGCAAAACCTTCAGGATCCTCATTTGTTGTGACACAACTCAAAATGAGAAGGAAAAACTTCAGAAATCTACTAAAGATTGAAACTTGGAATGTGAAAAGTAGGAATCTGGAAAAATTGCAAGTCAGCACAATTAAATACTTCAGAAAAGTGGGTGAAGGGAGACGTTGGATGGTATGACAAAATAATAATTTATAAATTATCAAGGGTTCCTGAGGGAGAGGGGAGCAGGGAGGGAGGGGGAAAAGTGAGGAGCTGATGCCAGGGGCTTAAGTGGAGAACAAATGTTTTAAGAATGATGAGGGCAACAAATGTGCTTTACACAATTGATGTATGTATGGATTGTGATAAGAGTTGCGTGAACCCCCAATAAAATGATTTAAAAAATGAAATACAACATGTAAATATCTTATGTGTTATTAAGTTGAAATGGACAGATATGGCCATTTTAATCAGAAAATCATCTGATTTACTATGTCAGAGGTGATACAATCAAGAGAAACAGCATTGTACACCTTGTTAAAAAAGATATTTCAAGATTTATCTTGGAGTACAATCATATCTATGATAGGATCAGATCTACCTTTCTTGGAGGAAATCAATCACTCTCATTATCCGAATATATGCACCAACCAGTAAAGTTATTAATGAAGAAACTGAATAATTTTACCAATGTTTTCAGTCAGAAATTGATCAAACATACAATCATAATGCATGGGTAAAATATTGAATGATTCTATAACCCTCAGAAGAAAATGGAGTGGGGAGGGAAGGGAAAAATGAGCTGATGCCAGGGTAAACCCCTAACAAAACGATTTAAAAAAAGAGTTATAAAACAAAAATATCAAGAAAAGAAAGAAAATGGAAAGAACACATAAAGTCCCTGCACCAAAAAGAACTAGTCAACATTCCATCAATTCAGGAAGTAACACATGAGAAAGAAAAATTGGTACTGAAGGAAGAAGCCCAAATGACATTGAAAGCATTAGCCAAAAATAAAGCTGCAGGAATTGATGGAATACTAATCGAAATGTTTCAATACGCTGATAAAGTACTGGAAGCACTTACTCATCTAGGTCAGGATATTCAGATAACAACTACTTGGCCAAGTTATGGAAAGAGATTCATATTTGTACCCATTCCAAAGAAAGATGACCTGACAGAATGCTTTAAACTGTAGGACAATATCATTGATATCACATGAAGTAAAATTTTACTGAAGATCATCCAACAAGACTTGCAGCAGTACATTAGCACGGATGTGTCAGAGATTCAGAAAGGATTCAGAAGAGGATATGGAACGAGGGATATCATTGCTGCCATCAGATGGAACTTGGCTCAAAACAGAGAATATCAGAATGTTGTTTAGGTGTGCTTTATTGACTATGCCAAGGCCTTTGACAGTGTGGATCCTGACTATATTTGGATAGCCTGGAGAAGAATAGGAATTCAAGAACACTTCATTGTGCTCATGAGAAACCCATACATACATCAAAAGGCAGTTGCTTGTCCTGTAAAATTCTATGTGACTTCCAGCTTCGTTCCTACCACCAAGGCCGTCTTTTCCAACTACTGTTCCTTCCACCGTTTCAAAATTTTGCATTCAATTACCAATAGTTATAAATACTTCGTGTTTGATTAATTTCAAACTGAAGAAATTGGTAGAGTTCTTCATTTTCTTTATCACTGCCTTGGGTGGCTGATGTGTAAAGTTGAATAATAGTTGTAGTAACTGGATTTCCTTATAGGCATATCATATCACAGATAACATTAGAGTTGATGATAGGTCTTGAAGTGCTCTTTTTGATGATGAATTTGACACCCTTCTCCTTGAAGGTGTCATTCCCAGCACAATAAACCATATGATTGTCCAACTCAAATAAAATAAAATTAAAAAGCAGGTGTATGAGCAGAACAAGGGAAATGCTGCATGTTTTGAAATCAAGAAAGGTGAGGATCAGGGACGTATCCTCTCACCATACTCATTCAGTTTGTGTGATAAGAAAATAATCAGAGAATCTAGATTATATGAAGAAGAATGTGGCATCAGGATTAGAAGAAGGCTCATTAGCAACCTGTGATAGGCAGATGACACAACCTGTCTTGTTGAAAGTAAGAACTTGAAGTATTTGCTGATGAAGATTTTAAAAAATTCAGGCTTCGGTATGGATTACAATTTAATGTAAAGAAAATCACAATATTCACAACTGCACCAATAGGTAACATCATGATAAATGCAGAAAAGGGTTGAAACTGCCCAGAATTCTGTCTTACATGGATCCATAATCAATGTTCATGGAAACAGCAGTCAAGAGATAAAAGGAAACATTGCATGTGCCTAATCGACTGTACAAAACCACTTTAGAGTATTGAAAAACAAGGAAATTACTTTAAGGACAAAGATATACTTGACTCGAGCCATAGCATTTTCAATTGCCTCATATGCATGAGAAAATTAGACATTGAATAAGGAAGACTAACAAAAAGTCACTGTGTTTGAATTGTGGTCCTGGCAAAGAATATCAAAAGTACCATGAACTGCCATGGGCTAAATAAATCTGTTTGGGAGGAAGTGCAGCCAGAGTGCTCCTGAGGGGCAAGGATGGCAAGAATGGTCTCGTGTACTTTGGAGATGTTTTCAGGAGAGACCAGTTCTTAGAGAAGGACATCATGCTTGACAAAGTGGAAAAGCAGCTAAAAACAGGAAGGCCCTTGATGAAGTGGATGGCCATAATGGCTGCAGCGATGGCCCCACGTAAGACCAAGCATGTGGAAGGCGCAGCACCACACAGTGTTCTTGTCTGCTGTACGTAGGATAACTATATGTCAGAACTGACTGGCTGGAACCTAACAAGTATCTATAGCAATGTTAACTTATATCCAAAGGTCATGTGTAACACTAAAAAAAAAGAAGCTGTTGAAGGTTTTGATAATTTTTCTTTTTTTTTTTACATTGCTATAATGTTGCTGTTAGTGCTTACAACTGTTTGCTAGTAAATTATAGGCATTATGAGGCAGAAAGTCAACATGATCCAAGGGTTTCTGTCTAAGAAGTGGTTATCTTAAGGACATGCCTATAACCTAAGGTAGAGATAACAGTATAATTTTCATTTTCTAAGCAAATTGATAATTTTCTTATTCAGGCATGAAGACATTATTCAAGATCAAACACAATTATAGCAGATTGAAATATCCCCTTTTTTTAGAAGGAATATGGTTACTGTTGTTTTTGTTGTTAGGCATTGCCAAGTCAGTTCTGGATTTTACCTTGTGTAAAATAAAGCAAAAGACTGACTTGTGCTGCAACATCCTCTAAATTAAGACTGAAGGAAGTCTGGCCTGTACACCTTATAAGGCCTATGAGATCATCCTACCAGTTAGCATCATATGACTCATGTGAAACTCAAACAAAATAAACAAGATGAAATCCAGATAAGCAAGACAAATCATACTATAAAAACCAAAACAGAAGAGAAACAAGACCGCCAAAAAAACAAGAATGGAACACGAAAATTATTGTGAAAGCTAAAACCAGTAACACCATTAAAAAGTAACAAAATTACTTCAACAACGTTTACATTTACTGAATATAAACAGTTTGAATCCACCAATTAAAAGACAAAGACAACATAATGGATTCAAACAAACAAATATGAACCTGTAATCCTTTACTATGTTGCTTTCAAGAAATTCAGCTATGAAGATAAACAGAGACTAAAAAGCATATAGGAAAAAAATATCAAGCCAATGATAGCCAAAACAAAGCTGGAGTTGTAAAATTAATCTCATACAAAATAGACATCAAAGTTAATGATATAATGAGATAATAAGGGCACTATATAATTCTGACCGCTTTAATTACACAAGAAACCATAACTATACTCAATCTATATGCAACGGATGAAAACCAGAAAGATACATTTAGCAAATTATAGAAATGAAGAGACAAATAAATCATAATTGAATAGTATTAGGAGACTTCAAATATCACTTTCAACTAAAGATCAATGAAATAGAAATAAAATCAACAAAGATACAAATATATCAACAAACACAATCAATCCACCTAATTTCATAGGCATATATAAAACATTTCACGCATCAAAAATTTATTTCATTTTTTTTTCTATGTGCCCAGAGAAGCTATTCTAGGACAGATTTTATTTTAAGTCACAGAGCAAGTATCAGTAAAATTTAAAACATTGAGAAAATACAAACCATCTTTTAAGATAATACTGCTGTTAAATTAGAAATCAACCATACAGTTATCAACTCCAAAAGCCAAATACATAGAAATTAAACACTTTACTAAAAAACACTGGATAATGGAAGAAATAAAGAAAACAACCAAAAGAGTCCTTGAAACAAATGAGAACAAAATTACAACGTCAGGGTGTGATGTAGCACCGTTGAATACTGCTTTCCTCCAGTTCCTAAATGCTTCCTCCCCCACAACTACCATGATCCAAATTCTACCATGCAAATCTATAAAGAGCAGAGGATGTAGACTGGTCCAGATAGCAGCTGGAGGCACAGGGAATCCAGGGTGGATGATACCTTCAGGACCAGGGGTGTGAGGGGCGATACGGGGAGGGTAGAGGGTGAGTGGTTTGGAAAGAGAGAACCTATTACAAGAATCTACATGTGACCTCCTCCCAGAGGGATGGACAGGGAGACGCCAGACAGGGCAAGACATGACAAAATAATAATTTATAAATTATCAAGAGCTCATGAGGTAAGGGGAGTGGGGAGGGAGGAGGAAAAAAGAGGACTTGATTCAAAGGGCTTAAGTGGAGAGCGAATGTTTTGAGAATAATGAGGGCAAGGAATGTACAGATGTGCTTTACACAATTGATGTATATATATGTATGGATTGTGATAAGAGTTGTATGAGTCCCTAATAGAATGTTTAAAATAAACTTTGGGGATACAACAAAAGCAGTATTCAGGGGTCAGTTTATAGAATATCTGTACACATCAGTAGGCAGTATAAAAATGCAAACACTTTAAAACATCAACTACAAAAAATAGGGGAAAATTCACCAAAACAAACCATCAAACATTAGAACAAAAGAAGTACTAAAGGGGGCAGAAATAAATAAATTAGAAAAATCAGAAAGACAAAAAGTTGGTTCTTGAAAAGATTGCCAAAATTGATAAACAACTGGAAAGCCTAACAAAGGAACAGAAATTTTTGACTAAGAGTTTTAATAGATGATATTAAAACCAAACTATATGAGATAAAAATCATAAACACATAGTATTATTGTGTTAGTCTAGGTACTTTAGAGAAATAAATCCACAGAAACTCATGTATGAAAGAGACTTTTATATAAAGGATAAGGAAACATTCCAACCCAGTGCTGCCCAAGCCCACAAATCCAATATTAACCCATTAACCCTTATGTCCAACACCAATCCACAAAGTCCCCCTCCATCTCACAAAAGACACACTATGATGCCGACTGCAGGAGAAAAGCTGAATCAGTGACTGTGTAAGCTTCTCAGCGCTGGCAGGGGTCTCCACACAGCTGCTCCAGCACCCAGGGCTGCATCGGGGTAAGTCCATGTGGCTTCTCCTTGGGGATGTCTTGCAGGAAGTGAGCCTTGCCAGCTGAAGCAGGGAACTGCCTAAGGCAGCTGCACCCTGGTCCGACCATTAGAGAGCAAGAGACCCAAGAACTTGAAAGGCGAGGCTCACAGAGTCATTTATCCCTGTATCCTTCATTTACCCCCACACGTGTTTATCAGCCAGGTTGGCACAATAAACTAACTACCTCAATTATGAAAAATTGTACTCCGGCCGATTTCCTCTGGCCGCTGGGTCCCCGGAAGCCATGTGGAGACCCCCACCATTCTTGAGATGGTTTCCACTTCACTGACTTGGCTTTTGCCCTACTTTGGGTCTCATTTTGTCTCTTTTGTGAGATGGTGGAAGATTTTTCAATTGTTGGTGCACATAGGATAATGTTGGAGCTGTGAGCTTTGGCAGCTCGGGGGAGGTATGTTTTCTTGATATGCACTGAACATTGAATTAAACTTTTCTTCATAAAATAAAAGAAAGAAAAGAAAAATTGTACTCCAACAAATTTGAAACTCTAGATGAAATAAATAGCTAGAAAATGTATCATTTACTTGAATTAACACAGAATGATGTAGGAAAAATCTCAACAAACCTATAATAGATCTAGTCATAAATAAACTTCTGGCAAAGAATCTGAGTCTAGATGATTTTATTAGGTTTCTGGGATGGTTTGCTTTGGTTCTTGGTTCTCAACTCTGAAAGACTTCCCCGTGCTGAAGCACTTTTATAAATCAAAGTAACTTTTAGGAGGGCAAGGGAAGTGTTGGGCATAGATGCTCAGATAGAACACACCATATCTGGAAAGCATGCAAAACCACATGACATGGGCCATGGGATAGGTTGCAACCAAAAATGGCCACTTCAGGGTAGCATGGAAGTCACATAGGAAAATGGCAGCTAAGAGGCATCCACAGAGCCAAAAGATGAGTCCTGGAACCGAAAAGAGAAGACAGGGGGCAATCCCTGAGCACACGTGCATCGGGGAGCACAGCCACACTGAGCACAAGGGAGAAATCCTGCCCTCGGACCTGTAAGAAAGTGCCTGAAAGCACCTGCCATCAGTGTGTGCTATTTATCCCCTCCTATCTCACTTGGCAGGGCAGGCATGGGGGTGCATGGTTGAGGGGATATGGCCATTCTTAGTGGCTGAGTTCAGGTGCATGTGTGATATATTGTTGCTGGTGCCTAGTGTGCATGCCCAGATTGCCCTTCACCTGTGTCTAGGTGATCTTGGTCTATGCTGGTTGGATTGTCCCCATAGGTGTCTAATGTGTGCCTCATTTCTTTTAAACCCCTTTATTGTGGCCATTTTTGGTTGTTTAACTTAGGCTTTCAGTGGAGATAACCTCCTTTATTGCTAATATTTCTACATTTTAGTTTCACTAAAAAATTCTATCAAATGTTTAGAGAATACACAATACCAATTTTATATAAGCTATTCCACAATATACAAATGGACTACATACTACCAAACTCATTTATTGTAGCAGCCATAACTCTGATACCTAAACCAGGCAAAACATCACCAGAATTGAAAATTATAGACCAATACCTCTGATATCAAGACCAAAATTTTCAATAAAATACTATCCAACAAAATACAAAAAAGCATAACAATATATATATCGTAATCAAGTAGGATGCATACCAATTATGAAAATATGGTTAATATTAGAAAAATAATCACTGTGATTCACCACATAAACAAAATAAAGGAGAAACATATGATCATATCATTTAAGGCAGAAAAGGCATTTGATAAAATTCAGCATCCATTCCTGATAGAAAGATAAGCAAAATATATAGAGAAAGGAAAATTTTCAACATAATAAAAGCCCTGTACATGAAACCAATAGCCTGATTCTCACTGAATGAAGAAAAATTGAAATAATTCCCCCTTTGACTGGGAACAAGAGCAAGTTGCCCTTTATCACTGATTTTATGTAACACAATACCTAGAACTTTTAGTTAGAACCAGAAGACATGAAAAAGAAAATAAAAGTATTCACAGAGGCACAAAAGAAATAAACATTGCTTTCTTTGCAGACAATATAATCCTATGCATAAAACCCCAGATTCAAAACAATTGTTTGAACTAATTGAAAAGCTAAGGTAAACATAGAGGAACCAGTTGGATTATTTTATATTAATGATGATATCAAAAATGATATAAAAGAATGTTATTACTTACAATAATTACACAAAAGATAAAACATTTAGGAATAAATCTTACCAGAGAAACAAAAACTTATACAAAGAAAAGTAGAAAGCATTCCTTCAGGGAACTTACACAAATGGAACAAGTTACCATGTTCCTGGACATGCAGATAAAATATTGTAAAAGTGGCAATGTTACCAAAATTATTTTTAAAATTCGATGCAATTCTGATCTAAATCCCAGCACATTTTTTTTTCAAAGAAATGGAAAACCAGGGACCAAATTTATATGGGAAAGAAAGGAACCCAGGCTATCTACAACACTATTAAAAAGTGAAAGCAAAGTGACTTTCACTCTCAGACCTTAAAACCTTCGATACAGCAATGGTAACCAAAACAGCCTGGTACTGGTATAATGATAGAAATGAAGATCAATGGATTAGAATTGAGAACCCAGAAATACAGTCAAGTACCTATAGATACCTAATTGTTGATAACAAACTAAAACACATTAAAAGGCAAGAGAGAGCCTTTTCAACAAATGCTGCTGGAAAAACAATATCTTCACCCGCAAAAGAACAAAACAGCACCCATATTTCATACCATGTACAGAAACGAACTCAAGATGGATTAAAGACCTAAATATCATTCATGCAATTATAAAGAACATCAATGAAACATAGGCAAAAATTTAAGGACCCTAATACAAGACATATTCACACTACAGAGCATAATGAGAAATATCCACACCATTGAAGACAAAATAAAGAACTGGCACCTATTAATATGGCATTCATGCAAAACAGAAGACTTCATCAAAAGAGTCAACAGAGAACCCCCAGTTTGGGGAAATATTATTCAATTAAAATATACCAGTTAGAGGACAAATCTATAGAAAACTACATCTTAAGAACCAGACAAATAACCCAATCAAATAATGGACCGAGACATGAATAGACAGTTTAACAAAGATGACATCTAGGTGACCAATAAACTTATGAAGAAATGTTCTCAATCATTAGCAACAAGAAAATCACAAATTAAAACAACAATGAAATATCACCTCACACCAGCACTTTTAGCGAAATTTAATAAGCAGAAAATAATAAATATTGGAGAGGACGTGGAGAGATAGGAACACTTTTACATTGCTGGTGGGACTGTATAATTGTATAGCCCCTATGGAAATCAGTATGATATTTCCTTAAACAAATGCAAATACAAGTACCGTATGATCCAGCAACCTCTCAACTGTGTATATACCCTAAAGAAATCAAGAATACTAGGGTTAAGGTTAGGGGAAAAAAAGGAAATCAAGAATACAACATAAACAAAAATATGTATTCCTATGTTTACTGCAGTAATATCCACAAAAGCAAAAAAAAAACATAGAAACAGCAAAAACCCTCCACTATAGAGGAATAGATCAAGAGGAGGTACTACATACTATAGAAGTTGATGCATCAATAAAAAACATGGCAATGCTCTTAACTATCACAAGAAATGGAAAAAAATGGAAACGTGCTCATCAAACTCAGTCAATCTTACAAGGATACATATTTAATACCATTATGTTTATAAAGTAAAACCAGAAGGAAATGTGGTTTATACACCAATGGATAAAGACTGATGACTAGGGTAGGGCTGGAACAGGGTGAGGGGAGAGACGGGGCGGGCGCTGAGAAACGAGATGAATGGTTTAACTGGTAAACTTTAGCACAATGCTGTTGTTGATTTTATGTCTTGAGAGGGGCTGTGTAATACATAGAGTATATTTCTTTAAGAAACAAAATAAAACTTTTAAAACCCCTCTAGATTTCTTATTCTTCAAACCTAAAGAGTGGTTCGAATGACTTAAAAGGATAAAATAAAAAATCAGAAAAATAAAAGTGAAATGGACTTGGAGTCTGCAGTAACAAGCAAATTCATCTCAAACAAGCAAACGGAAGATGGAATTTATTGATAGAAAGAAGTTCATTAGCTAAGGGTCAAAATAGAAACAAAGGAGCAAGCATCAAGACTGTTGATCCACATTTGAAACATTGAATTCATTCAATGTCTTGGGTTCTCTTAAATAAACAAAACCCAGATGACTCGTGCCTTCATGGGACCTACATTCTGATACAAGAAAAAGCATATGAGTTTTACCACAAAGCTACGGAATTAAAGCAATACAACTGCATTATCATGAAGGTGAGCCCTGGGGATGTGGTGGTTACATGTGGTAAGCTGCGATTTCTAAGGTCACTGTTTCCAAACCACCAGCCACGACCCAAGAAGATGGTGCTTTCTTCTCCCTTTGGGAGGTGCAGTCTCAGAAACTCACTGGGGCAGTTTGACCCTGTTCCATAGGGTTGCCATGAGTTAGTGTAGACTCAAGAGCAGTGAGAATTTGGAGTTGTGAAAGTAGGAATTCCAAAATGATTCTCATAAAGCTGAAATCAAGATTTTGATAGGGGTACATTCCTTCTAGACACTTCGGGGAGTATTTATTCCCTTATCTTTTACACATTCTAAAGGCCATTTGCAGTCTTTTGCTTCTGCCCCTTTAAATATTTTCAAATCTGTTTGCATAGCAACTTAAAATATCTTTCTCTGTTTTGGCCTCTTTTGCCACATCTCCTCTTCTGACAGTCCTTCCACCTTCTTATCACCATGTTGTGATTATATGACACCTATCAAATAATATAGGTAACATTCCCAAGTCAAGATCCCTATGTCAATCATATTTGAAAGTCCATAGTCACAGATTTTAGGAGTTAGCACATGTTCATCTTTAAATAAAAATAAACCTATTAAGTCGAGTCCCTTCCAACTTAGAGCAACCTAATATGACAGAGGCTAACCTCCCTGTACAGTTCTCCAGGCTCTCATCTTTACGAAATCAGTCTGTCATTTCTTTCTTCATGGAGTGACTGGTGAGTTTGAACTGCCAACCTCTCGGTTAGCAGCTGAGTACTTTATTCACTGTGCCAAATTGAAAGACAGCTTCAGAGATTTTCCATATATAAAATCACATAATCTGCAAATAATGATATTTTCATTTTTTCCTCCCCCCAGACAAATACCTGTGATGTCTTTCTTAGTTAGGACCTTCAGTATGATGTTAAATAAGAGTGGGGACAAAGGGCATCCTTGTCTGCTCTCCTTTTTCAGTGGGATTGTTTTCATCTTTTCTTGATTGACTACCCTGTTAGTTGTTGGTTTTCATATATAAATTTTATTATATTCAGGAATTTTCCTAGCATTCCTGTCGTCTTGAATGTCTTAAACAGGAATGGGTGGTAAATGCTGTCGAATGCTTTTTTTTAAATAACATTTTATTAGGGGCTCATACAATTCTTATCACAATCCATACATATACATACATCAATTGTATAAAGCACATCTGTACATTCTTTGCCCTAATCATTTTTCCTTTTCTTTTTTTACATTTTATTAGGGGCTCATACAACTCTTATCACAATCCATACATATACATACATCAATTGTATAAAGCACATTCCCTGCCCCAATCATTCCATCCACAGAATAAACTCAAGATGAATAACAGACCTTGAGGTAAAACTCCAAACTATTAGGACCATCAATGAGGGACTTGGGACAGACCTGAGAACTTTGGTCCATGGAATACATAGGTTACTGGACATAGGTAAGCACACAAACACAGAGGAGGCACAAAATGACAAGTGCGATGTACTGAACATAAAACACTTGTATTCTTGTAAAGAATTCACCAAGAGAGTAATAAGGGAGCCCATAGACTAGGAAAACAGCTTTAGTATTGACACATCAGACAATGGCCTTATTACTAAAATTTGCAGTACTCTGCTAGCTTCCAAAAAGAAAAAAAACTAATTGCCCACTGCAGAGGTGGACAAAGGACCTGAACAGAAGTTTCACAGGGGCAGAAATCTGAATGGTCCATAAACGTATGAAAAAAATTTCAATCATTAGCCATAAGAGAAATACAAATTAAAACAACTATGAGATAACACCTAGCACCTAAAAGATAGCCCAATTCAAAAAATCAGAAAGCAACAAGTGTTGGAGGGGCTGTGGTGAGATAGGAACTCTCATCCACTGCTGGTGGACCTGTAGGTGTGTACAGCCATTATGGAAATCGATTTGGTGATATCTAAAACAAATGGAAATCAAGCTACCATATGACCCAGCAAGCCCCCTACTGGGCACACACCTAAAAGAAGCATGAAACAAACTACGGCCAGACATCTGTGCTCCAGTGTTCGTTGCAGTGCAGGACACAATCTCAATGAGTTGGAAACAATCCAAATTTCCATCAGTGGATGAATGGATTAAAAAACTATGGTACATACTTACAATGGTTTACTATGCATCCCTAAGGGCAGTAAGGATTGCATGAAGCACATTCACATGAGAAGAATTGGACGCAATTGTGTTAAGTGAAGTAAGCCAAGTATAAAAGGGCAAGTACATGAGTCCACTGAGGTAAGCTTAAAAAGCAAAAGGCCCATAGGGGGAAAGCTACTCTATGTATAATTACTGGGTTGTGGTCCAAGTCATATGGCAAGGGCCAAATCCAATCCAGGGATACATAAGGCAGTCAACTAAAAAGGAGATAGGGGGAAAAAAATTAAGGCATGGAGAGAGGTGGATAAGGGCACTAACCCACCAGAGGGGAGGGTATTGTTTATATCTCCTCAGAAGAGGGAGAGAGGGACCAGACTTCAACCCAGTGTACCAAGATAAGGATGCAACATGCATGCAGCAGCAAACCAATAGAGAGGTCTGTGGGCCATCACCAATCCCAGCTACGTCTATACCCCTCCTGAAGTCTTCACTATAGAGGACAGCCCTGAAGCTACACCTCAGGCGAAGGGGCGCATGTGATCAGAGCACACAGGAGCAAACGAAGAGGGAAGGAGAGAGAGTGGAACAAATCCTGGCCCACCAAGCCACGAGGACAATATTCCTGCTGAAAGCAGCCAATGTATAGAGCAGATCATAGCTCCGGCCCCACAATGAGACACGACGTCCCTCACTGACCCATAGTCAAACATAGTCCAACACTGGAGACACAGTGTAGAAATTGTGCCCATTCTGATGCCACCACATGGGGTGAAACACTTAAGGGCATGCAAGAGAGTAGCAAGGGGAGCAAAGCAAAGAAGCCCCCAAGGAATACCAAAAATAGACTTTGGGGCCAGGGCATGGCACAGATCTGTAACTATCTATAGGTCTTTCTTTTTTGTTGTTGTTGTTTTTTCATTTGTTGTTGTTGTTGTTTTTTTGCTTTGTTTTGTTTTTGTGCCTATTACTATTTTTGTATGTCTATCTAGATAAGATAGGATAAAAAATCAGGAGAAGAAATCAATGGGACCAATGATTCCAGGGTGGGGGGGCAGGGGGCATTAGGGGAAAGGAAGGGAGCGGCCAACAAACCCAGATTCCAGGGAAGAGCAGGTGATCTAAAATCGATGGCAAGGAGGGTATAAGATGCCCGGTGAGACTTGATCAAGTGCAATGTATCCAAGAGAAATTACTGAAAACTGAATGAAGGTCAAACATGATTGTGGGATAAGAAGAAAGTAAAAGGAAAAAGAGGAAAGAACTAGGAGGCAAGGATGGACATTTATAGAGGTCTGAATAGAGGCAAGTACATATGTAAATATATTTTTATATAACGATAGAGAAAAGGATCTTTGTGCATATATTTTGTTAACTATCAAGGTAGCAGACAGACATTGGGCTTCTACTCAAGTACTCCCTCAATGCAAGAACACTTTGTTCTGTTAACCCAGCACTCTTTGATACTCATCTTCCCAACACAATCGCTGCAAACAAAATGGATGCATAAGCAAATGTGGTGAAGAAAGCTGATGGTTCCCAGCTTTCAAAAGATATAGTTTCTGGAGTCTTAAAGGCTTGAAGATAAACAAGTGGCCATTTAGCTGAGAAGCAACAAAGTCCACATGGAAAATCACACCAGCCTGTGTGAGCATGAGTTGTCAATGGGATCAAGTATCACACATCAAAGACTCAGAAAAAAATTATATGGATATGAATGAGGGGGAGGGCAGAGTGAGGACCCAAAGCCTATCTCTAGACAGTTGGGCACCCCCTTACAGAAGAGTCACAAGGAAGAGAGAAGCCACTCAGGGTGCAGTATAGAACCAAAAAAATATACAACTTTCTTCTAGTCCTTTAATGCTTCCCCCTCCATTATGATGACCCAAATTATACCTTACAAATTCAGCTAAACCAAAGCATGTACACTGGTACAGATAAGAGTTGGAAACTCAAGAAATCCAGGACAGGTAAATCCCTCAGGACCAATAGTGAGTGTAGCAATACCAGGAGGAAAAGGTGAAGGTGGGGGAAGAAAGGGAGAACTGATCACAATGATCAATATATAACCCCCTCCCAGGGGAAAGAACAACAGAAAAGTGGATGAAAGGGGAGAGTGGTCAGGGTAAGACAGGAAAAAATAATAATTTATAAATTATCAAGCTTCATGAGAGAGAGGGTGGGGGAGAGGGTATAAATGATCTGATATCAAGGGCTCAGGTAGAAAGAAAATGTTTTGAAACCGATGATGGCAACATATGTACAAATGTGCTCGACACAATGGACGGATGTGTGGATTGTGATGAAATCTGTAAGATCCCCCAATAAAATGACTTAAAATTTTTAGAGATTATTATTCTACTTACCATGACTAATCTATGTAATAAATGTTGCTAAGTTGAAGTACAGAGGAAATACAGAAACAATACACCTCATGGGATAATCATTGATGCTGTAAGGACTATGAACACAATATGTGCAAACAAGATTAGGTATGGCAGCCATGAAGACTAAATATGGCCGTCAAAAATTAGAGTTCTTAATGTAGTAATATGGTGAAATAAGAATTGAACCAAACCAATGTAAAAGTTATGTTCTGGGAATAGCAAAATGTTGTAGTCTATTGGAGTAGCGCGCATGTGAAATGATGTTAGTTTACATCAGGGTAATCTTAATGAAAATTAAGAAACTGGTTGAGGCTAGAGATACTCTGCGATAGTGGTGAGGGAATTGAACACAATGAGTGTAAATAATTCAGGTAGGTCCTAGCTAATTTTAGTAAGGTATACAGCGAGAGAGTTCATAAAGGCCACCAATTGCAGATGTGTCATGACAATCAGGGAAAAAATTTGCACTCCAGATAGATAGAATTTGCACTCCAGCATGCTCAACTCACTGAAATTACTAATTAAATCCATGAGCATGAATGAGTACCCCAAAGGCAGGAGAGTCATGAAAGAAACAATAGCACCTGCATTCTTTATTAAAATTTGAGGTTATCAAAGTTATATGGAAGAAGAAAAAATCAGAGGAAAG